>NC_141096.1:40554555-41179555 GCF_041138505.1 Cibotium barometz
CCACCTCCACGTGCAGCAAACTTCTCAAAAATATAAGCTTTTTACAAGAGAAAAAAATCAGGTGTTAGTAATAACTCACTTATAAATATGAAGGCACAACTTTGATTTAACCCCACCTCAATGTCATCATCACATTGGCTAATGTGTGGGTTGCATATGTCTATACTGCTTCCACGCTGCTCAACTGATGTATCTACATGCAAGCGCTTATGTGGTTGAAATGCTTCTTGAGGGACACTTTCATACTCTGCTGCTACATTTTCTATAGCAACAAGAGCATTGGAAACAGTTTCCTCAATTGTACGTTCTGTATCATAACCTTGGAATGCTAGCGCTTTGGTAAGATCATGGTCATCAAAATCAATCTGTACACCTGCAGTCTGTTGCTCAAGTGTGTCTTCTTTGCAGAAACCAGACCCAATTGCTAATATGCTTAGGGCCTCATCCTCCCTTAACCCCAAGGATTTACAAATGTCATCAAGGAAAATAAATTCCTTGTTATCCATGATGATGGGATTCAAAGTGGTTACATCCAACTCAGGGATCTCTTCCACAATTTCATCCCCCTCGAGGTCACGATGAGGCTCTTTATCCTCAGTTGACCCTTGTTGGAGAAGCACCAAGGCCATGGACGCTTCAGCTTCTTCTGAGAAAACCTCTTCCACCTCGCCTTTGGATTCCTTCACAAGAGCTACTTCTTTACTCACTGCCTTTCCCTTCTTTTTTTCTGTATCCCTGGCTTCTTGCAGAAACAGTGCTAACATCATATCCCATGAAAGGAAGGTGGTGCCTACATTACCAACCTGCAATTCATAAATGGTGTCACCATCTTCGACCCTATAATTGCTAGATGTAAGCCCTTTCAAAAATCGGTTCAGCCTGAATCGGAACGACTTGTCACCATGGTACAGATGCCTGATTAAGTCCACTGGAGCCCATTTAGTGGTGTATTCAAGCAATTGCATGACATATTGTGCCACTACATCATTCATGTACTGGACCTGCTCTTGAAAAGCCTCTGCATGAAGGTCTATAGTTTTCTGCATATCAATCACCCCCTCAAAAATGGCGATGTTCTCACCTGCACCTGCTGAGAGCCCAATTTTCTCAAGCTTTGCACGTAGCGAGTTAGAGCTTGAAGCCATGGCAGGATATTGAAGGGAAATAGAAACTGCAAGATCTTAAGAATGAAATGAGCTTTATAGAGCAAAACCTATTCTTATAAAGCATTCCACTATGACATTTAATAAATTTATAGAACATACTTAAAAATTTTAAAATTAACAAAATTAAAATCCAAATTGTAGTGAAATACAGAGGACATTGGGACTATGGTGCAATCAATAATTTTGTATTCAAAAGTACACCGCTACAAATTATCACCCAAAATCACTCAAAATGTTACCTAAGTCTGCAACTTAACAGTCTTTCAAGATAAGGACCCTAGGGGGCTCCAATGACACACAGAGTGTATGTTTCTCTGACCTGTGACGCATGGGTCGATTAGAAACAACAAACTTGAATTGGTTCCTTACATTAAAGGACATGACAATACGATCTCTCAACTGAGCAAAATTCCAATCATCATTAACTACCACTGTATGCTCCTCTCCTGGGTGAACTTCAATATGAAGTTCTACCTCCTCTCCCTAGCATAGAGATCAGAGTCCAAAGCCTCCCATTCACCATGCGAGCATTTCCACCTTCTAATAGGGTACACCATAGTTAGATTTTGCTTGCCTATCTGATACCTGCATCTTACCATTGACATTACCGCTGAGCACTTTATTACATCGCCCTGATGTTCTGCCACCTTGGTGGTCCAATCGCCTTTTAGAAATGTATCTAGAGCTTCAAAGGCCCCATCTTTGCTTATCCACATTGTTGGGGTGCGATGGAGTTTGCCTGCTTTGAAAATAGCAATAAACACATGTAAAGGCATGAAAAGAGATACACTTATCCTGTGGGATCCATATGCAGCCTTTAGGCTTGACTGAATGTCATGGAACATCCTGCGCTGAAAGCTCTCCATTGTGGTGGGGTCTGGAATGGGCCATTCCGGGCTATTTAGTGCAGGAGGAGAAATTGGCTCAAGTGCTCCAAACCTTCCCCTCTGTGGCACAACATATGTTGCAGCAATGAAAAATACTCCTCTATTTGCAAGTTCGGAACTTGTTTCCCCAGCATACATAAGCCTACCTAGATCAACATGACATGCTTCGAAGGTCCCTGTAAAACATTCTAGAGGCTGCCAAAAGAAACATTAAACAAGTTCTGAAACTTACAGTCAGTTGGGAACCGTGGTGAGTTCTCATCTTCAAGATGTATTTGGCTTGAGGTGTAAACATGTTGCACCTTTGCAAGCCGCTTTCCATCCTTGTTGCAAACTTTGAATTCTAAGATCCTTCCTTTTCAGTGATGGCTTGTGGAAGCCATGTGCCTTCGAGGAACCTTGTGTGCACCCCTCAAACTGGGCTGCATTGTTATCCACATGAACCACTTAAAAATGGTAGGAATCCAATAACCTTCATCATCCTGTACTTTGGAAATAGCCATGGACTCGATAGTGTATGATGGCCTGCGTACACACTGAAGAGCCAAAGATGGCCCAAATGAAAAGAAAGTGAATGTTAAGAATATGACAAAAAAGCAAATACCTGCTCAGAGAGAGAGAGAGAGAGAGAGAGAGAGAGAGAGAGAGAGAGAGAGCTAGCTAAAGCTTCAAAGAAGTTTGCTGCAAATCCATACACACACACACACACACACACACACACATGCACACACACACACAGAGAAAGCTAAACCTTCAAAAGAAAGCAAATGAGAGATTGCATTAGGTGCCTGCATGCAGAGAGAGAGAGAGAGAGAGAGAGTCTGATAACAGAGCTTCCTCTAGAGAGAGAGAGAAGGGCTGATAACAGAGCTTCCTCTAAGTAGCTGGTAGCAAAGAGCTTTCCTCAAAAGAAAGCTAATGAGAGATTGCATTAGGTGCCTGCTTGCACACACAGAGAGAGAGAGAGAGAGAGAGAGAGAGAGAGAGAGAGAGAGAGAGAGAGAGAGTCTGATAACAGAGCTTCCTCTAGAGAGAGAAAGAGGTTGATAACATAGCTTTCTCTAAGTAGGTGGTAGCAAAGAACTTTCCTCAAGTTGGAGATGAAGATAGGGCTGCAAGTGAGGGTGTAGTGAGTGGTAGATGGGGAAAGTGGATTAGTCTAAAAGGGAGGAGAGAGAAACACGCCCCTACTTTTGGAGGGAAGAGGGAAGTGAGGGGGGTAACTTTTTGAAACTTTTCCTTTAAAAAAAAGATATTGAAGATTTTCTTTGCTGGCAGATCTGAAAAAGGTAAGATTCTACCTTTGACCACAAGATTTAGGGTCTTAATCAACCCAACGTTTTTGTACACATGTATTTTTCCTATTGGCCTTCACACTAATCATCTCCTTAATCTCATGGCAGCTTAAAGGGCCCCCATAGACCTCAACCTTCCCCTAATGTTTGTTCCAGGTGTAAACTATGTGATGCTTATTGATTGCGGAGAGCCTTCTTGCTACAAAGAGGCTATGATACGCGAGGATCAGTGCAGGTGGGAGAGTGCTATGCAGTCAAAGATGAGCTCACTTCTGAAGAACAAGACATGAGACGGTTTCTTTGCCGCGTGGAAAGAAAGCACTGCCATGTAAATGGGTTTATAAAATGAAGGCCACAGGTGATGATGTGCCTAAGTACAAGGCGCGGTTAGTTGCTAAAGGCTTCAAGCAAGAGAAAGGTGTGGACTTTGATGAGATCTTCTCTCTTGGTAGTGAAGATGACCACACTCAGATGTGTCCTTGGACTTGTAGCAACATAGGATATGGAGCTTATGCATATGGATGTCAAGACAGCATTCTTACATGGTGATCTTCATGAAGAGATTTACATTGTACAACCAGAAGGTTTTGTTGAAAAGGGCAAAGAGCATATGGTTTGCAAGCTAAAAAAGAGCCTCTATGGTCTCAAGCAAGCACCTAGAGAATGGTATCACAAGTTTGATGCTTTCATATGGTCCCAGGGTTTCAGAAGAAGTGAAATAGATCATTGCCTCTACACTAAAAAGGCTAAGGATGGTAGTCCTATACTCCTGGTACTCTTTGTGGATGATATGCTATTGGCTAGCAAGAACACTTATGAGTTGGATGCATTAAAGGCCAAGTTACACATGGCCTTTAACATGAAGGATTTGGGACATGCCATTCATATTCTTGGCATGCGTATTACACGTGATCGGAGTAAGAGACTTCTTTGGCTTTCTCAGAAGGAGTATGTTACTAAAGTCTTGTAGAGCTTCAATATGGAGGGGGGAAGACATTGAGTACTCCATTGCCTCCATATGTAAAACTCAGTCGGAATGATAGCCCTAAATCTGATGAGGAGAGGGCCATGATGGCCAAAGTTCCTTATGCATCAGCAGTTGGCAGTCTTATGTATGCCATGATAGCTACTAGACTGGACATTGCATTTGCGGTGGGAGTTGTTAGTAGGTACATGGCTGATCCAGGAAAGAGACATTGGGAGGCAGTTAAGTGCATCATGAGGTATATGAAGGGCACTAAGGAGATGTGTATCTGCTTTGGCCAAAGGAGATACACGTGTACTTGGATACACATATTCTGATTTTGTAGGGCATGTGGATAACAAGAGACCCACTTTTAGATATGTGTACACCTTTGCAGGTGGTGCAGTGTCATGGATGTCTCTTGCACAGAAGTGCATTGCTTTGTCTACCATAGAGGCCGAGTATGTTGCAGCCACTGAGGGAAGCAAAGAAGCCATATGGCTTGGTCGGCTAGTGGGAGACTTGGGGATTCCTACATGTATACCGACATTGCATAGTGATTCTATGAGTGCTATTCAGCTAGCACGGAATCCAGTCTTCCATGTGAAGAACAAACACATTGAGATCAATTATCATTTCATCAGATAGGTACTTGAGGACAGGCATCGCATAGAGCTTGTCAAGGTGAATACAGATGATAACCCTGCAAATATGCTGACAAAGAGTCTACCTAGTCAGTGGTTTGATCATTGCCGTATATTGATCGGCATTGGATAGTATGTCCATTGGTTGTTCTCCATTAAAGGCCAATGTGTCCATTGGTTGTTCTCCCTTAAAGGCACGGTGGGAGGTTGTTGGGGTAAAGGCCAATGGCCCAGTTACCCTTTGTATATATGGCATATACTTCTAATAAGAACATTATCTTGATCTGGGTGGATTGTGCACCCACCACAAGCTATCTCTCTCTCTCTCTCTCTCTCTCTCTCTCTCTCTCTCTCTCTCTCTCTCTCTCGCATTCCGCTTGAAAACACTATCAACACCTGGTTGTAGCATGAAAACCCATTAAGGAAGTTGTAGGCCTCCTTTCTTGCAACATGCTCTAGCACATGCTCTGTAAAAGGGTAATGGATAAGGATCTCTTATCGTGGCTGCATTGTCTACACACACTCTCACTTTTTGTTTTTCTTGGGCACTATCACGATGGGTGATATCCATTCCGTGTGCTCTATTTCGTAGATGAATCCAGCATCTATGAGTCGATCAATCTCTTCATGGACCATCTTAGAGTACTTAGGATTCATAGGACATGCTCTTTGCTTTATTGGCCTTGCCCCTTTCACCATGGGGATCGTATGTTTGGCCACTTCAAGATGTACTCCTTTAATATCACTGTATTTCCAAGCAAAGTAGTCTTGGAATTCAGTGAGTAGGTTAGTAAGGTCTCTCTCTTCTTCTGTGGCAAGAGAGGTCTTTCCCAATATAGAGAGGTTTTGGATATTCACCTATACCTACCAGGTTGATCCCCTTAACCTTGGCTAGACCATCATAAGATGTTCTAGGCTTTCTATCATGGAATCTTGGAGCCTTCTCATATTGTACAAAGTGCAGTCATCCATCTTGTAGGCTTTGAAGTGTTCGTGAACTTGCTTGGTCTCCTCTGCTCTAGCACTTTCCTCATCCATTCTCTTTTTGGCTTCTCGCTTCGCTTGCACCAACTTTTTGTTTCGTGTTGTATGAGTGGAAAGGGAGAGTTTCTGGGTTCTGAGTGTGATTCGGGTGACTCTTTCCCTGTAGTGCGGTTTTGAGTGTGATTCAAGTGACTCTTTCCCTTTATTGGGGTTACCTTGTTGCCAGGGGGGCACTATATGTAAACTCTCTATATCACCTGTGTTCAAGGCCCAATTTAAAAATCCCTTATCTGTAAATTTTTTTATGAATAAAACACGCCCTTTTCTATTTAATATATAAATACCCCCTTTAAATGGTACCCTTTTGTATGTAAAGAATGTGTAAAAAAGCGATTAAAAAAACCCCTTCTGTTGAACCCACATGCTATGCCTACATATTTATGAGTGACCCCCCCGAGAACTTGTTAACCGAAATGGGGAAATCATCAAGCTCCTTTTGCTAGACTTGGCAAAAGTCTAAATGTACATTAAGATAGCCTCTAGATACCTCAAATTCTATCAGGAAGACATAAGCCTCTTTTCCCTTAAAACCACTAGCTCTAGGGGTCTTATGGGTAGATTTCCCTCATAACGGCCTTACTTCTTCTATGCTCATGGGTTCATGGTCTGTAGTGTCGAGCATGTACGTGGCACTCAACATGTAGAGAGATGTAGTTTCTTGCCCATTTGTCATGCAAATCTCGGACCTTTTTTTTTTTGAAGTATATCCATGGTGGCAAGAATGTTTCTCCAGTTCTTAGAGTCTTCTAGCTGGGAGAGGTGCAAATTCCATACTATCCCTTTCATATTCAAACATTTTGTTACATGTCTATACTGTTGTAGACCTAGCAGTAGTCATTGAATCTTTTACCAAAAGGGCCCCCCAATAATTGGATGGATCTTTCAAGTGAGTAGGTTTGCCTTTAGCGTTTGGCCTTTTTTCTGAATGTAAATGTAATCCATGTCCCAATCATGAATCATCTTAGTTTCTCTCATGAAGGGCCATCCTAGGATGCAATTCTAGGAAACTAGTGCCCAAAGTTCATCACCACAAAGGTGTGTCGGAAACTAGCTACTGGGTGGCCAAAGTTCATCACCACAAAGGTGTGCCAAAAACTGGTTCAAGAATCTTAACTTTCAAATCTTGCAAAAGACCTATGAGCTTCAATGTGCTCCTTCAGCTAGTTTCACAACAAATGCAGAGTCATCCATAGGAGGTTACCCCATTTCTCCCACCATTTCTTTGTGAGAATTCTCACTCCTATGCCACCATCTAGGATGGTGGTAACTTAAATCTCATCAAAAGCTAGGGGTAGGGTTGCATTAAGTTCATCTCCTTCAAAATATTTCCCTAACTTACTTACCCATAGCATGGGTATGCCTGTGGTTCCTTCTGGTTCTATGGATCCTCTGTCATCTGACTCATTTGTGCTCCTTGGTTCAATTTTCTCCTCCATTCCAACTCTGAGCCTTCGCATAACACCATAAATCATAAGCAAGTAAACACTTTCCTCAAGCCAAACATGTAACAAAAAGCTAATGTAACATGAAAAAGAATAGAGGACATTTGTAAAACAAGGCAGAAATGGAACTCTTTGTCTTCACAAAGAAGAAAAAGAAAAACTAGCAAAGACTACAACGAAAAAAGGAGAAGCAGTGGTGGGGAGAGTAAAGCGACGATTCTCTCTCTCTCTCTCTCTCTCTCTCTCTCTCTCTCTCTCTCTCTCTCTCTCTCTCTCTCATGTCTACACAAAATAGACCTTCTTTCGCTCGCATTTTTTACCCCGTAAGAGGAAATCTTTTCTCGCTTGCATTTTTACATTTGTGTGTTTTTTTTTTGTTGGGCTCAATTTGTTTTTGGTAATCATCGGCAAGGTTACATGTGATTTTTGTTAATGGGGACACTAAGAGATGTTAATAAGGTAACCATCGGCAAGGATACATGTTTTGTTAATGGGGACACTAAGAGATGTTAATCAGAGAGAAGACAGAGAAGGATCTGGAGAAACGTAGACTTAATCATCAGAACGAGATGGTGATTCTCAGTTCCTCATTTGATTCATTGAAGCGACATTCATCATTTGAAGTAATTGGCTTGTGATGATGTTCCTTTGTGTGGCACGATTCTTGTCAAATGTTGTTGAGTAGTAGGACCTGATTCTGTCTTCTTCTGTCCATGTGCTTTTTATGTTTTTATGCATATTTAAGTGTTCTTATGAAGCAAATTTACATGAAGTACAAGAATTGATTCATGTAGACTCTTATTGAACTACTCTGTGTTGAAGTAGCCACTTGTTGGTGAGGATTGAAAGAATAACGTCAACTTGCGAGGCTGATATAGATATCTTCACTAAGGATTGAAGATCATTGATTTGTGAAGATGGTGGTGTCGTTTGGAGAGGTTTGTAATTTGAAGAAAAATTCCAGGCGATGGGTTGTACCATTGACTAGGCTTTCGCGCACCATGCCCCTCCCATCCAGGGATGTACTTGGAAGTTGTTGATGGTGAGGCTTTGCTCTGCAAATGCTCTCTAGTGCATGAGTATGGATATGTACTCATGGAGAAGCTTCTACATTAATTGAGCCAAAAGAATAGTAAGTAATAAGCTTAATAATTATATAGTGGCTATTGTGTGATATGGCTTAATGTATGGATGAGGCTTAAATCGTGATAGTGCTGGTTCTTAAGACGTGAGACTGTATTTCTTGAGAAACCTGAACTTGTGAGATTACAGGATTTTTGGCCGTTAGGGGTTATTTCGTGAGATGGCCTAATTCGGTGAAGTTGCAGGTTTCTACCCCGAGGGTTTTTTTTTAAATTTGATTTTATGGGTCATCTAGGTCATGATTTGCAAGCAACATCTTCTTGTGCACTCATTTCACTTCTAAAGGGGTGACAAGAGAATTGTTATTTTGTTCTTGATGTGATCCTAAGTCTCCATATTGATTCTTGAATTTGTTGCTAAAATGATGTCGAGGTAGTAGGGAAGACTGCTGATTATTTGCTTGAACAGACAAGCTCTTGTGTGTTGGTGCTGAATGCACGAGAGTGGTTGAGTGATTTTCTTACTGTTGCTTGGGCCTCCATTCTTGTCAAACTTTAGGTGAAGTTGTTAGGATTGAAGTCGGTGGTGAGGCTTTCTTCACATTGTTCAATTTTGGCAACCATATGATGGAATTACCATTATAGTATCCTTGTTGTTAAAGTACATGTATAGGCACCCATCTTTGATGAACACTATAATTTGGTGGCTGATGTGCTTGGTGTTGAGGCTTTCTTCTGTGTGCAAGCTTAGGGGACTTTATGATGCGCTTGGGGACCCAAGCTTTGGTATTTCTTTGGTAGTACCCTTTTGCTTGCAGCAGTGTTTTTGGTACTCACACTTGTTGCATTGGTGAAGTTCTTTGAGGAACTTGTATAGGCTTTTGTGAGAGTGTTGTGGAGTACTTTTCTTTTAGCTTGGCCTCTAAGTGTTGCGTTGAGGAAGAGGTTTTGACTGTCGAGGCACCCAAATTTGATTGGCACCTTCATAGTAGCCTTGAGCTACAAGTAGCTGCTTCTCCACCCACAATTTGATATTATTAAGATATCGTGATTGTGGGAGTCTTGGTGGAGTTTTCTTTAGGATTGATGTGAAAGGTTTGGGGCTCTCCTTGACTTTGGTTGGTGCTGAGGCTGCAGGTTTGAGACTCATGGGCATTATTGATGATGATGAGGTTAGAGTCTCTTGTGGAGTAGCTATCGTGAGATGAGGGCTTTGAGCATGTGGTTGTCTCCTTTGATGAGGTTTATTGATGAAGATACTTAGGATCCGGGGCCTTTCCTTTGAGTTTCCTGTTAGAGATAGATGGTTGGGCTTTGGAAAATTCTTCAAGAATAGCTGCTGATTGCGAGGTTTTGGCATCGAACTTCGTAAGGATGGGGTTGAAGGAGTAGAGGCTTTATCGGAGTTGGTTGTTGATACAGATGGTAGGTCATTATGTAGAGGGGCTTTTATGGAAGAGGCTTGTATCCTTTTGCGTTCAGCATCATAGATATCCATTAAAGTTGGATCCTCTTCCTTGCAGTGTGGTATTGTCAACTTTTTATCCTTGACCATCATGATGACTCTATCGTGCAAGCAAAGCACAGTGGTGCTTAGGCAACAATAGTCCATTTATGTCCCAAGATTAAATTTGCTTCCCAACACATACTCAACCACAGAAAACTTATAAGTGAGGGGGTTAGTTTCAATGTACAGTGTATATTCAAAGTGCTGTGACACAAAGTTGGGGTTTTGACTTCAGTCACTTCTTAGAATCAAAACACACTTGTATGAAACCTCACAGCCTCCTCACCTCCCTTTCTCTCCCTAGGTTAAGATAAAGATAAACACATCAAAGGTGAGATCATAATTCATGGAAGAAAAGATGAAAGGCTCACGAGAAGCAAGAATTTCTGCCAGTCTTGCAGCTCCAAACAAGAGGGCAATTCTTTGTTAGAAGAAAATCTTCCGACTCAAGCTTATGTGAACGGAAACATACGGGGAATGTTGGTAAGGTTCATCCGTTCGAATTGGGCAATTTGGACAAAACATATTAAAGCCAAAGAATATGCAATCACTTACAAGAGGATAAGATACATGGGATTTGCCTTTTGATAAAAGATTAAGAGGAATTAATCATATATTAAGAAGAAATATTGGCCAAAAGTCTATAAAATCAGAGATACACATTGCAGTTTTAAATCCATATAGATTGTACAAAAGAGGATTATGTAGGTATGTAGAGCTTAAAGAGAGCTTCACGCCTATATAAAAACTCAAAACGGGCAACCGAGCGAAAAGTTACGAGCATTTTACTACAAGACTATAAAACTGCCAAAATTCACCTAAAAGTTAGCAACTTTGGGAGAAATTCTGATCATCAATGAAGTAAAGGATTAAGAAATTAGTTACATGAGTGGAAAGAGCATATAAAGAGTTTCCTAGCCATATGATCAATTTTAGAAACCAATACCTGAGTGATGAGTAATTACCAGTTGAAATTTGGGTATTAGACCACAAAAACTGCACTTCCCTCTCGTTGCATGAAACCTCAATTTTCACATAGCCTCTTGCCTTTCATCTCCTTCATGATTCAAGCTAGAGGGTAAGGGTTAACATTGCTAATAAGAGGACAATCGTAAAGATTTACCTATGGTCCCCAAAGTCTTTCCACATGCTCATTACCGCTAAAACCATTGGTACCTCCAAAGGAGGGCGACAATAAGGCAAGGGCTACCTTGAGAAGTCACATGCCCACCAAGATAATAACTCCTTATCCCACTTATCATGAATCATCAAGGAGGTAAAAAATTAGGTTAAGCATGAGGAGCTAATGCTAAATGATACATTCACATGTAAAGAGTGTTTGAATAAGGGTTTGAAGATAAGAGAATGGCAATGACACAAAATGCTCAATTGAGAAGGCTTCATTCCTTCATTTGAAAGGGAGAGGAGGGCTCCTTTTATAGGTGGAGAATCACCCTCTCTTCCATTGTTACAAATTACAACATAAAAATCTTCAACCCTTTAGTGATATAAGGGTAGATGTCACCATCAATTGTCCTCTTAGGCTAAGTCTTCTATTGATTATTAAATTGAAGACTTTTTGACTTTGAAAGTGTGATGAGATAATAGCCAAGTCTAAGTGGCATGTAGGTGGAGATCCCACTTACACATGGCGAAATTCTCCTCTTCCATGTAGGCATTCTAGAAGAATCTTTCTCAATTATGCACCTACACACACTCATCCACATGCCTCTTCCACACTCCCCAACTTGTAGCCTTATGGGTGAATACTATATTAATAATACAATTAAAATCCATGTGAGCATGAAAGCCCACTTTTATTTTCCACATCACTAGCCTATCTACCATACCAAAGTATTTATCAAGCATACTTGTGGCATTTACAATGTGCACCCTAAATCAAGTAAAACCATTATATTTGAAGATAGACTGCTGTTATCAGGGTAGCCGCCAAGCCGTCGCATCACCACGCCGTTATTCCATTGTTTTTGGGCACCATAATCTTCTTGGACAAGCTTCCACCTTATTACCATTGAGAAACCATCAAAATATTTACAAAATTAAAAATGAAAGATATTAATTTTTCAAGTCACAGTACCCCAAACATGGCATGTTCAAGTCTTGTGTAAAGTTAATCCTTTTAAGATGTGCCGTGAGTGTTGGATGACCTAATAAATCCCATAGCTTGAGAGTCACGAGATTGTGTTCTCATGTTGGATAAAGCTGTACTTGAGCTATGGTGATTTGATTTGAAATTTCTAATCCCACCAAAATCCTAGGGATCTTTTCAGTAAGATATGTTTGAAGTTCCAGCTCCTATAAGGTTTCTTCCTCCCGTAATAGCAATTGTACATTGCCTGTGCCTACAGAGGAGTGTTCAAGGTGACTCTTTGCATGGATTCATCTAGTGAATACAATGATTCACTTATCCAAGTTCCGCCAAGGATGACATCATACTCAAGGGAATCTAGGGTAACATGGAATGTAAATTCCATATCGCCACCATCGATTGTTTGAGTAGTATATCTAAAGTAACCTAGAACTTCGATGTTTTGTCCATTGGTTCCTCTTGCAAGACTATTGCTTGTAGGGATGAGTTTAGGTTGTCTCCCAATGACACCCAAGTGTCTATTGTCATGATGTTATGACTTGCTCGAGGACTAATCCATGCGCATTTGTGTTGAACATCATTGCTTGTGTAGGCAAATCCAACCATACCATGATAGAATCTTCTAAAGGAACCATAGGTGTTTCAGTTATTGTTTCAGCTTCAGATCATGTGTCTATTTCATATTCCCATTCACTTTCATCCTCTGTTTAGGTCTGAGCTTTTTCAAGAGTACCCAATGCGTACACTGGCACACTTGGCCCTCTGACAATTCTTAATGAGGGTTGTTTAGAAACTTGTGAATCCTCATAGTCCTATTTTATGGAGTTCGTTATGTCCTTGTATAACTCAGGAGATGAGCCATTACAGGTGCAAGTACTGATGTGATGGCTTTATCATGAGAGAAGAGCATTCCTCTGAATGAGGTTTTGAGAGATTGTTTTAATCTTGTAAGGGAATTATTGAATTTCTCACATGCTTTCTCAAGCCTATAGTTCGTACAGTCTGTAAATGACTCTTCTGTAGAGAGTATATCTTCCTCTTGAAAGGGAAAGCAGTACTCCTCTAGGCTTTGTATATTGGTTTCTGTTTTAGGTTTGGCATTATGAGGCTCAATCACAACCGGTGACCCTGTTAAGATTCAACCAAGCTTCGCATGCTCTCGTGAGCTTGCTTTTGCATTCCGCATATATCATGTGATCATTATTATCCATTTGGGGTGGTTGGATGGGTTCTAGTTTCTTGATTGGTCTATGTGGTGTATTGAGTGAAGAGTAAGAACTTTCTGCATCCTCACTTAGTGATGTACTAGAACTTGTTTCATTCTTTGACTTTCTTTGGTTTGTCAGTTTTTTATTATGTTTACCCATGTGACGAGATCAAATTTTCTTTTGGGTTTTTTATTCTATGTCGCATATATGGGTGTTGAGGTTATGTGGTGGTCTTTGAGGTGGATGCTTCTGTATCATGTAGTATAGCTTTTGACTCTTTCTTGTTTATGTCCCTTTTTGGGTTTATGTCCTTTACAGACTCCCTTTTCCTATCTTTTAATTCGACCTTAGTTTTGACAATTTGTTGTCCTTTATTTTTCTTGGTTTTAGAAGGTTTTGTTCCTTCTTTTGGGTTCTGTTTTGAAGCATGTTCTTCTACCCATGTTGAGATATTGTCTTTTACAT
Source organism: Cibotium barometz (assembly GCF_041138505.1). Classification (NCBI taxonomy): domain Eukaryota; kingdom Viridiplantae; phylum Streptophyta; class Polypodiopsida; order Cyatheales; family Cibotiaceae; genus Cibotium; species Cibotium barometz. The sequence goes on from NC_141096.1 coordinate 40,568,370, forward strand.
TATTTTTGACTATTTGTTATGCCTTGGCTTGTAAATGTATAAGCACATTCAATGGCATTGTGAACAATTGCCCGTTTTGTACACTTAAGATGTTAAGCATTGTATTTTTGAGACAAGCTGCATTGATGCAACTCGTCTTGGGCAATCTTGGAACATGTGATCAATGCCATATCGTTCCCACATTGGTCACAAGGTGTCAGTGGACTATGGGCATGGAAGTATTCCAAACTGTGTAGTCTGCCACCTTGTGAGGTCCACGACAATAGAAACACTGAAGTGATCGATTTATTGAGTAGCTTCTCCTTTATACTTATTTTCAATTAATTCCAAATGCACATTGGAAAGTTCTTTTTAAATTTTTGTTTCAGAGGAAACCATTTTAGACACTAGGAGGATTTGTACATCCAAAAATATCTCAATTTTGGATTACCTCTCTCTAGACATTTGTTGCCATATATATAGGCAGTGATGTGTGTGAACACACTTAGGACCGCTGGGGCACTTTTTCCCTCTTAGGAGGTTTTTTCCCCCGGCTTGTAAATACGCCCATTATTCTAGGGCTAACTTATCTTTGTACATTGACACAATCTAATACACGGTGTGTTGTGTGCATTCTTGCTTCTTCTTCTCCAAGCTTTGTGTGCTTTCCTGCAACCCTAATTACAACAATTGGTATCAAAGTAGGCATCGGCTCCAAGGGCTACGCCGCTAGCACCCTCCGACTCACGTTCTCCGATTGAGGTGAGCTTTCACGAGCGCTTGCAGGTCCCTATGCACTTCAGATAAGCCCGTAGAGCTTTGCGTTCTCAAAAATTGCATCTGAGGTCATTTCGGGCGCCGTTTTTGCATTACAAGTTCTGTACAGGTGCGTTCGTCATTTTGTGCAGAAATTTCGACAGTGCAGTTTTCTGCAAAACAGGCATACGTATTCTATTGTGGACCGTGCTACATAGCACAAGTTGTTTTCTGTTCAGTCTTTGCTTCATTACAGGTAGCTTTTGCATCAGTTTCAGTCAGTGGCCATGGCTGATAATAGCAATGATGTATTTCACATGTTGTCTGCTCTGCTGATGACAAATTGGATGGAGACAATAACTACCCACTTTGGGCATACATGATGCAGCATGTTTTGGTTACAAAAGGAGTGTTGAACATTGTGCAGGATATGGATGTACGTCCAGGTTCTGTGGATGTAGGATCTGTTGAGGATGTTGCAGGTTCTAGCAGCTCTACTGTTGCTGCTGTTTTACCCACTGCTGAACAAGCTCGTTGGGATGGTAAAGGTGCATAGGCTCATGCCTTGATTGCACTTTCTGTCAAACGTAACATCACTCCACATATTTGTTCAGCTAAAACAGCAAAACAGGCTTGGGATATTCTAGCTGGTTTATATGCAGGTCGTAAAAACGAGGCAAAAATCTCTTACCTGCGTAAAGAGCTAGAATCGAAGATTATGCAGGAAGATGATGACATGAATGTTTTTCTTGCTGAGATTAAAGATCTCAAGGAACAGTTGATTTGTGTAGGTGAGATTATTCATGATCATTCTCTTGTGTGTAGACTGTTCTTGATGCTTTACCTGAGTCATATCAGACTTTTGCTTCCACGTGGAGACTTGTTACTGAGGACAGAACTGATGTTGTCAAGTATGATAATTTAGTCAACAAGCTCTTGCAAGAAGTGCAGTCCAGGCAAAATAGGGCTAGGCAGCGTCATACAGTTGATCAGGAATTTGTTGTTGCCCAGCAGAGAAGAAGCGGTAAGGCAGCCCCTTCCACTGTTTCTTCTCCTATTAGTAGGTCTGCAACTTCTTCTCCTTCCACAGGTAGCAACAATAGGTCTGAGAAGACTCTTGATAAAGGCAAGAAAAAGATGAGGTGCAACTATTGTAAGGCAACTGATCACGTCATTAAGAATTGCCCTAAGCTAAAGGCTAAAGAGGCAAAGAAGAAAGAGTCAAATGCAGCCACAATAGCGGATGCTTCTACAAATGCAGATTCTGCAAATGTTGTGCAGGATACAGAATGGGCGTTTAGCGTGTATTGCCAGTATGACCCATCTGTACATGATGCATGTTTGGCAGTTTTCGTTGACTCTGATGTATGGTATTTTGACAGTGGTGCTACAAAGCACATTACCTCGCATCGTGATATGTTCACTTGTCTCTTGAGGCTGTCTCTAAAATGGGAATACTGTCACATGTGCCAATAATGCTTCTTACCCAGTGAAGGGCGTTGGTAAAATTATACTTACTGCTACAAATGGGATGCTTTGTATGTGCCAGGGATAAAGAAGAATCTATTGTCTGTCTCTGCGCTTGCTAGACTTGGACTTGTCAAATTTGTGGATGACAGATGTACTGTTCATGATTTGACTTCTGGTGATACGATTATTGCATCTGGCACCTTGTTTCATGGGTTGTATAGGCTCAATTCTTATGACAAGTGTGTGGAAGATTCAGCAAATGTAGTTTCTGATGAAAAGGCAATTTCAGATGCAAAACTATGGCATGCTCGTTTTGGTCATCTGAACTTTGCTAGTTTGCTGCATTTGCAGAAATTTGATATGGTTGCTTCATTGTCCCCTCTTGAGGCATCATTAAAACATGTTTGTGAAGGCTGTATTTAGGCTGTATTTTGGGCAAAATGCAGCGTTCTACGTTTCCAAAGGATGGTTCTGTGCGGGCCACTCGCAAATTACAACTTGTACATATAGTGATGTATGTGGGCCTATGCAAACTCCGTCATTTGGTAAACACTTGTACTTCGTGACTTTCATTGATGATTACTCAAGGCATGCATGGGTATATCCACTGAAGACAAAGTCCAAAGTGTTTTTGTGCTTCAAACAGTTTTTGCTTATGGTTGAACATGTATCCAATTGTACTGTGGGCACCCTCCGTTTTGATCGAGGGGGGGAGTACATGTCTAAAGAGTTTGATGCATTTCTGGCTAGTCGTGGGATAAAACACTAATGTACAGTACCGTATACCCCTCAACAAAATAGTGTTGCTGAGAGGAAAAACAGGTCACTTATGGAGATGGCACGATGTATGGTCAAGACCTAAGCTTTGCCACATGCGTTTTGGCTTGAGGCTGTCATGTGTGCTACATATGTACTCAACAGGTGTCCCACTTACAGTCTGTTACTCCATACAAAGCTTGGCATGGCAGGATGCCTTCTATTGGTCACTTGCGTGTCTTTGGTTGCTTGGCCTATGCTTTAGTGTGCCTGTGCAACAACGTAGAAAATTGGATGATAAGGCTGTCAAATGCATTTTTGTTGGTTACAGTGCTGAGAGCAAGGGTTACAGATTGTATCATCCGCAGTCAAAGCGTATCTTGATTAGTCGAGATGTTGTTTTTATGGAAGATGCTGTGCAACCTTTGTTTATCATGTACCAAAGAGACAAGTGTGAGCTCACGGGATGTATTTGATACGTTGTTACCTCTGTTTTACAGGTAGGAATTCAAATGTAAGTCCTAATGAGGTAAATATTCAGCCTATGCAGATCTCAAACGACATCATAAATTAGCCTATTTCTGATGCAGATTTACAGGATGTAATTTATGAGGATAGGGCTGAAAATGAGCAGGCTAGAGGTATGCCTAAATGGCTGGTGCAAACCTTGCGTGATAGTAAAATTGATGCACCTATGTCTAGTCGTACTCGTTCAAGTTTTCAACATGCCTCTTATGCATCAGATTGTTATGCTTTGGCTGTGTCTAGTATGTGTGAAGAGGAAGAACCTCTTTCATTTGATGAGTCACAAAAATCAGAAAATTGGTTAGCTGCAATGCAAAGTGAATATGATGCTATAATGAAGAATGGTACATGGTCTTTGTGTGATTTGCCTATTGGTAAAAAGGTCATTGGATGTAAGTGGGTTTTTAAGTTGAAATGAAAGCCAGATGGCAGTGTTGATCGCTATAAGGCTAGACTTGTTGCAAAGGGTTATGCTCAAGAAAAGGGCATTGATTTTGATGAGACCTTTGCTCCCACTTGTCGTATGACTACCATTCGTAGCATTTGTGCATTGGCAGCTCATAATGGTTGGAATGTACATCAGTTGGACATAAAGACTGCGTTCTATTGAGAATGGAGATTTGCATGAGGAGGTGTATGTATCACAGGCTCGTGGTTTTGCTCAAAGAGGGTAGGAAAACAAAGTGTGCAGGTTGAAAAAGGCTTTATATGGTTTAAAGCAAGCTCCACGAGCTTGGTATGAAAAGATACATGCATATTTGACTGCACATGGTTTTCAGAATAGTCCAATAGAAAGCACTTTGTATGTTAAACATGTGGAGGATGATGTACATCTAATCATTGCTCTCTATGTCGATGACATGCTGCTCACAGGACCAAATGAGAGTCATATTGCTGATTTTAAGGCTGATTTGAATGCCTCTTTTGAGATGTCAGATTTGGGGCATTTGCATCATTATTTGGGGATACAATTTAAGCAATGTGATGGAGGTATTGTTTTGTGTGTCAAACAAAGTATATTGAGACATTGTTGTTGCGAAGATTTGGTCTTGAAGGACTGCAAGCCTATTGCTACTCCAATGGAGATAGGTTTGAAGTTGAGTCTTCATGATGCTGGAGATCACTTTGATGTCACACTCTTGCCTCATTTATGTATGCATTACGAGGCCGGACATTCAATTTTTTTGCAGTCTCACAGGTGAGCAAGTTTATGCATAGCCTAGGGTCTCAGCATTGGAAGGCAGTTAAATGCATCTTTCACTACTTGAGTGGCACCATACATCTTGGGTTGTTTTATCCCAAGGGGGGATCGTTGCCGCCAGATTTACATGCTTTTTCGGACTCAGATTGGCCTAGTTACTATGACACACGAGTGTCCACAAGTGGTTTTTGTTTCATGCTCGGTAGCTCATGCATATCTTGGTTGAGTAAGAAGCAACCTACTGTGGCCACTTCTAGTTGTGAAGCTGAGTACAGGAGGGTAGCTTTCACAGCTACAGTTGAGTGTGTGTGGCTCAGACGGCTTATGGTGGCTGACTTGGGTGTTGGACAGGAGTCTGCCACCTCTATCTACACTGACAGTCAGAGCACATTGGCAGTTGCGAGAAACCCAATTTTTCATGCTCGCACAAAGCACATTGAGGTGCATTATCACTATGTCAGGGAGAGACTCTCAGCAGGAGAGATCAGCTTGGCCTATGTGCCAACATAGGACAACCTCACCGATCTTTTCACAAAGGCGCTTCCTCGTGAGAGAAGTTCGAAGCTTTCCGGGCTTGCTCCCCTTTGTGGACTGATCTACTTTGGGCATGGCACTTCCCTATACATGAGTGCCAGCTCTTGTTCACACCATCACTCCCACGGGGGATTTGTTGCCTTATATATAGGCAGTGATGTGTGTGAACACACTTAGGACCGCCGGGGTACTTTTTCCCTCTTTAGGAGGTTTTTTCCCTCGGCTTATAAATACGCCCATTATTCTAGGGCTAACTTATCTTTGTACTTTGACACAATCTAATACACGGTGTGTTGTGTGCATTCTTGCTTCTTCTTCTCCAAGCTTTGTGTGCTTTCCTGCAACCCTAACTCCAACAACATTTTCTCTCTCTAGGTCAAAATAGGGTAAAACAAAATCTTTCATTTATTTCAAAGAGGGGAATAATTACAAGATCAAAAGGGGAGGTTCTTACACTTGTACACCTCAAAAGCTGGAGGGAGGAATCTTACATTATCCTACCCCACTTAAAAAACGCGAGATGTCCTCATCTCGTAGGTGGAGTATGATCTCTTTCATCTTCTTCTTCTTCCTCAATCACTTCCAGCGTTATTGCCTTGGAAGTGGACAGGCGATTTGGGAACATCTCTCTTTGACTTCCCCTATTTTGAGGAGGCGAAGGTAGTGATTTTCATCATAAATGATTTGTATGCATAAACATATGCATAAAGGATATTTTTTTATATTAAAAGTGTGATTTTTATCATATTTATGCATAAATTAGATGCATAAGAGAAATTCTTTTATTCTAAAAGTGTAATTCCTACTAAATTGGATTTATGTATGGAAAGATGCATAAAGAATTTATTTTAATCCAAAAGTGTTATTCTCATCAATTTTGATTTTATGCATAGGAAGATGCATAAAAGATTGATTTTTAATTCAAAAGTGTCATTCTCATTTAAAATGAATTTATGCATAGGAAGATGCATAAAAGATTGATTTTTATTTCGAAAGTGTTATTCTTCTTAAAATGGAATTTATGCATAAATAGATGCGTAGAGAAATCTTATATCAAAAATAAGAATTCTCTTGTATTCTATAAATAGATATGAGGATGTGAAACGAATCAGATAGATGAAAATGAATGAGGAATAGATGGAGATGTATGTATGTGAAAGAATGAATGTAGTTATATGTATGTGAAAGAAATGATGTAGATGTATGGATGTGAAGGATGTATGTGAAAGGAAAGATGTATGTGAAAATGGATGTATGGATGTATGAATGTGGATGTGGATGTACGAATGTGGATGTGAAAATGGATGTATAGATGTAGATATGGATGTGGATGTATGAATATGGATGTGGAAATGGATGTATGGATGTGGATGTGGATGTGGATGTGGATGTATGAATGTGAATGGGGATGTGGATGTATGAGTGTGGATGTGGATATGGATGTATGAATGTGGATGTGGATGTGGATGTATGAATGTAGATGTGGATGTATGGATGTGGATATGGATGTGTATGTATGAATGTAGATGTGGATGTGGATGTGAAAATGGATGTATGGATGTGGATATGGATGTGGATGTGGATGTGAAAATGGATGTATGGATGTGAAAATGGATGTATGGATGTGGATATGGATGTGTATGTATGGATATAGATGTGAATGTGGATGTATGAATGTGGATGTGGATGTGGATGTGGATGTATGAATGTAGATGTGGATGTATGGATGTCGATATGGATGTGTATGTATGAATGTAGATGTGGATATGGATGTATGAATGTGGATGTGGAAATGGATGTATGGATGTGTATGTATGGATGTAGATGTGAATGTGGATGTAGTATGAATGTGGATGTAGATGTGAAAATTAATGTATGGATGTAGATGTGAATGTGGATGTATGAATGTGGATGTGGATGTGAAAATGGTTGTATGGATGTGGATGTGGATATGGATGTATGAATATGGATGTGGAAATGGATGTATCGATGTGGATGTACGAATGTGGATGTGAAAATGGATGTATGGATGTAGATGTGAATGTGGATGTGGATGTGAAAATGGTTGTATGGATGTGGATGTGGACGTATGAATGTGGATGTGAAAATGGATGTATGGATGTAGATGTGAATGTGGATGTACGAATGTGGATGTGTATGTGGAATAATGAATGCAAATGTGAATGGATAAATCGATATGAGCGAATGGATGAGATGAGATGTCATGTGAATCAGAATGTGAATGAATAATATAAGATATGAACGAATGAGATGTAATGAGAAATGTATGTGATGAGACGTAATGTAAATTAAGAAAGATAGGAATGGATGTTATGTAGAGTGAATGAATCTGATGTGATGGGATGGAAAATGATGTATCTGGTCAAGAATGGATACACATATAATTTGGAATTGGGTTAAGTAATATGGATTGATGTGGAACAATCTGGAAAGACGTGAGTTCATTATAGAAACTGTATTTGTGACAAATGACTGTTTTATGTCAAGAATGCTGGGGAAGCATTTTGACCATCTTGTGATTAAGGTCGTAGAGACCTAACTGATAAAGTTGCAACTGCTGACGGAGAGTCAATGGAGGACGTCTCGCGTAGCAAGGTCGGCCGAGGTCTTGACCAGCCTCGGTTCGATTTAGATGGTGAGCTTTCGGTATGGTGGATGAGGGACCAAGGAAGCGGCCTATGAGTGAAGCGCTAGGTGACCTGCGAAGGATCCTAGAGGGTGCTGACCATACGGTGCTCGGGCTCTAGGTCGCCAAAGATACCCACACGTGCGTCGTGGGAACAAGGAGTAAGAGTTGTTTTTTGAAATCGGGCATGGATCTGGTTGATTGACCTTGCTGGTCCTCAACGGATGAGTCCATGGCTCTCTTATATGGATCTATTGATTGATCTTGCTGATCTTCAACGAGGATTCTATCTTGATTTTTATATGTGAATATATTGCCAGGTACTATGAGCTACGAACTATTGAAAAGGCCCCTGAGCAAACTGGTGGTGAGCGTTCTGGTTGCCAATGATGCCATAAGTACACCGATGAAGGAATGATTGGAAATAAGGATTCAACCGGAGATTTTGAGGATTGTGATCAGTGACACAATGGTTTCATTAAAGGATTGTTTTAAAGACAGCTGATGCTGAGAAAAAGGCAATTTCATATTGGGTGTGTAAGTGGTGTGACTAATTTTATGTTTGCATGAACTTCCGGCTAGGGGGCCTGGGAACTCTTTTCCCTGGTACCCAGGACAAAACCTAACCAAATCCCTAATTGGATCCCATCACTACAGTGGTTGGGTGGTTGGCTAACCCATGGGACTGTGGATGCTATGATCCAAGTGCAATCTGTCCCTTGATCTGACTATGGAACTTACGAGTTCGGTCAGATCAGTTCAGTTAGTTAAGGCTTTTGACTATGTTAGGGAAACGTTATCCTGGTGGAATCGCCCGTGTTTTCCGGGCAAAGGAAGTTTTTTCGGGTTCGGTTTTGGAAAAACCGATGGATTAGTCTCTTGTCTGGATATCCGTGGGCGAGGCCCCGAGTGTAGGGCCCTACCCCGTGCAAGAAGTGCTACTTCCGCTGCTAGCACCCCAGAATTCGTTGCATAGTGGGGTCAGGGATCTTACACCATACTACCTCTTATCACATCCATTCACATTCTATCACATCCCACACACATCTTATCACATCCATTTTCATTCTATCGCATCTCATACACATCTTATCACATCCATTTTCATTCTATCGCATCTCGTTTACATCTTATCACATCCCATACACATCTTATCGCATCCTATTTTCACCTTATCTCATCCATTCACATGCTATTCCCATTTAATAGCTTTTTCTAGGTTGATCCCGATAATGGGACTTTTTCTAAATTTTTGCCAATTCCTTGGCCTAATTAAAGGTTCTTTTTCTCGATGACTATTTCCATATTCATACTCAATTTCTCAATTGAATTATATTCAATATTCCTCTTTTGAATAAAAGAATTCATGGGATTTACAGAAATCAATTCCACCCATATTTTCACTTTTGATAAATAATCATAAATTGAATTATATTAAAAATTCCTCTTCTTCTCATTTAATTTCTTGGATCTCAAATACCATGAGAATTCCTCTTTTTGCATTTAATTAATTGCATTCCAATATCATGGTTATTCCTCTTTTATCATCAAATATTTCACATAAAGTAAAAATAGAATATCCATTAATTCAATACGCTAGGAATTTCTCTTTTCCCATCTAAATGATGGAATTCCAAATGTCATAGGAATTCCTCTTTTAACATTTAAATATTTCTCATAGATAAAATAAATTTATCTAAAATTTATCTTTGAATTTCAATACAATATTCATTTATTCCAATATGCTAGGAATTTCTCTTTTCCCATCTAAATGATGGAATTCCAAATGTCATAGGAATTCATCTTTTAACATTTAAATATTTCTCATAGATAAAATAAATTTATCTAAAATTCATCTTTGAATTTAAATACAATACTCATTAATTCCAATATGCTAGGAATTTCTCTTTTCCCATCTAAATAATGGAATTCCAAATGTCATAGGAATTCCTCTTTTAACATTTAAATATTTCTCATAGATAAAATAAATTTATCTAAAATTCACCTTTGAATTTAAATACAATACTCATGAATTCCAATATGCTAGGAATTTCTCTTTTCCCATCTAAATGATGGAATTCCAAATGTCATAGGAATTCCTCTCTTAACATTTAAATATTTATCTATGCAAAAAGATAAATTTAACTAAAATCCTTCTTTAATTTTTAAGTAAAATATACATTATTTTAGCATCCCAATTTTTCTCTTACTTCATTGGAATACATGGATTTCCATTGTCATGGGGATTACTCTTTTAATATAAAAATGGATTACTAGAAATTCCTCTTTTTTCTAATTAACTATTTATGCATAAATATAAAAATCAAATTTTTCATGATTATAATGAGAATCATTTAATTAATCTAGGATGATTAATCCTAGAATATGGTAGGAAGTCCTCTTTTCATCTTATGAATGAAAATGATCCATGTGTTAATTTTTCAAAAATTTTGCCATAGCTCTGCGTTGCTATTACTGATAATTCTCAATAATTTGAAAGCATAAAGTTTAGCAATCTCCCTATGGTTAGAATAACCATTAATTGGATCAATATCCAATTATGGACTTGATTCTTAATTTTTTCATAAATTAAATAGCATAAAAGCATTAAAAAGCCACTTATTTGGCCTTTATTTGACAAGCATAGAAATTACTTTTAGATTAGAGAATTGCTTCATGAGAAGCTTCATTTGAATATAGAATAGGTCATAGTTTAGGAATGACCATTCTTTGGGGGAGAGAGAGACATGCTTAAAAAAACATTTAATTTAAGCATAAATGAAAATTTATGTGTTTTATCACCACAATTCATTAAAGAACTTCAATTGTATTAAAAAGCCATTCAATTGAATGCTTCTCAAGCTTGAGAGGGGTTGAGAACAGAGAAACATTTGGAGATTAAAGAAAAAAGACCATAAACCATAACTTACCTCCTAGATTGCTTGATTCTTTGATCAAAGTAGAGGCCCCCAGCCAATCAATTGGTTAGGTATGTTGATGAAGTCTCCAAGGAAGATTGAAGAGAGAGAGAAGCTCCAATCTCTTCAATTTGTAGAGGATTTTTAGAGGATAATAGAAAATATCATTATTTCAGTTTACTACTGGCATGGTATAGTTCTCATATTTTTTTACAAAGGACTAAGGATCTATTTATAGGTGAGGGAGGCCTCTAACCAAGTCCAACTAGTTTCTAGAATTTTCCAGGTTTAGTTTGGTTGAATTTGGACAAAATTTGGACCTAGTTTGGTTTCCTTTTGATTTGGTTTGATCTAGGAGAGAGGAGAGATAAAAATATCACAATATTTTTGAGTTTAAAACTCATTCAAGCATGTGAAGTAGGTGCCTCCTTGAAGGGATCCCCTTTCCTTACACATGTGTCAAAATGGAATCATTATACCCAAAATATCTCATTTTTTTTAGTAATACTCATAGTTTTTTACTAATAAACCTTGTCCTTAGTCAACTCTTTATCTTATGTGAGCATTTACTCATTTTTGGAGGATTTTCTTTTATAAATTGGATTTATCTCCTTCCCACACTTGGATTGATCCTATTGGCCCATGGGAACCTTAATTGGAGCATAATTTAAAAATTTCTGAAAATATGGACCCTTAGGCTAAGGTCCTTTATACTTATTTTCAATTAATTCCAAATGCACATTGGAAAGTTCTTTTTGAATTTTTGTTTCAGGGGAAACCATTTTAGACACTAGGAGGGTTTTTATATCCAAAAATATATCAATTTTGGATTACCTCTCTCTAGACATTTTCTCTCTCTAGGTCAAAACAAGGTAAAACAGAATCTTTCTTTTATTTCAAAGAGGAAAATAATTACAAGATCAGAAGGGGAGGTTCTTACAGTTGTACACCTCAAAAGCTGGAGGGAGGAATCTTACAACCTTAACTTGATTTTCTCAATTCCTCAAGCTACCCCTGAAAGATCCCTGTCCCCTCCGCGCAACGAATTCAGGGGTGCTAGTAGCGGAAGTAGCACTTCTTGCATGGGGCAGGGTCCCTCACTCGGGGCCTCGCCCACGTATATCCTGACAAGAAACTAATCCATCGGTTCTTCCAAAACCGAACCCGGAAAAACTTCCCTCACCCGAAAAGCACGGGCGATTCCTCCAAGATATTTTTACTCTAACGTAGTCAAGAGCCTTAACTAGCTGAACTGATATGATCGAACCCATAAGTATCATAGTCAGATCTAGGAAAAGACTTGCACTTGGATCATAGAGACCAATGCTTTTTTTCTCATTGAGAGGCATAGCCATTGATTCTTTTCCATAGAACAATTTTTATCCGGGATTTACTTCATCTATCGTACCATAACAAAATTGAGTCTCATTTTAGGGATCCTTCAGTCTAGCCTAACCCCATCCAGTCCCATGGGTTAGCCAACCGTCCATTTAAGAATTTGGTTAGGTTTTGTCCCAGGTACCAGGGAAAAGAGTTCCCAGGCCCCCTAGCCGAATATTCATGCAAACTTAAAACTAGTCACACCACTTACTCACCCAATATAAAATTGCCTTTTTCACAGATTCAGTTGTCTTTAAAACAATCATTTAATAAAACTATGGTATCACTGATCATAATCCTCTAAAATTAATCCGGTTGAATTAATCCTCTAAAATTAATCCGGTTGAATTTTTTTCTAATTTTTCCTTCATCGGTGTACTTATGGCATCATTGTCAACTAGAACGCTCACCACCTATCATGGGCCTTTTCAATAGTTCCTAGCTTATAGTACCCGGCAATATATTCACTTATGAAAATCAAAATGGAATCTCCGTTGAAGATTCAGCAAGATCAACCAGCAGATCCATATAAAAGAGCCATGGATTCATCCGTTGAGACCAGCAAGGTTAATCAACTAGATCCTTGCCCGAATTCAGAAAACAACTCTTACTCCTTGTTCCAATATCTTCCCCGATGCACGTGTGGGTATCTTCGACAACCCAGAGCCCGAGCACCGTATGGTCAGCACCCTCTAGGATCCTTCGCAGGTCACCTAGCGCTTCACTCATAGGTTGCTTCCTTGGTCCCTCATCCACCATACCGGAAGCTCACCATTTAAATCAAACCGAGGCTGGTCAAGACCTCAGCCCGACCTTGCTACACGAGACGTCCACCATACCGGAAGCTCACCATTTAAATCAAATCGGAAGCTCACCATTTAAATCAAACCGAGGCTGGTCAAGACCTCAGCTGAACATACCGGAAGCTCACCATTTAAATCAACCGAGGCTGGTCAAGACCTCAGCCGACCTTGCTACGCGAGATGTCCTCCGTTGACTCTCCAGCTGATGCAACTTTATCACTCAGGTCTCCATGACCTCATTCACAAGACGGTCAAAATGCTTCCCCAGCATTCTTGACATAAAACAGTCATTTAAAAATAGGTCATAAATAGAGTTTCTATAACGAACTCGTCTTTCCACATTGTTCCACATCAATCCACATTATTTAATCCACATCCATTTCATATGTATTCCCATTCTCATCCAATCACATCATTTTCATCTCATCACATCTTTCCTCATTTATCCCTCATCAAATCTCATCCACTCGCATCTACCTATATCCACATCTCATCACATCACATTCATTCACATCTCATCCATTCATATCTACCCCAATCCACATCACATCACATCCATTTCACCTCACATCTCATTCATTCACATCTATCCCGATTCACATCCATTCACATCACATCTCATTCATTCACATCTATCCCGTTTCACATCACATCACATCACATTCATTCACATCACATATCATCCATTCACATCTATCCCAATTTTCATCACATCCATTTCACATCACATCACCTCCATTCACATCTATCCCGTTTCACATCTCATCCATTCACATCCCATATCATTCATTCATATCCCGATTCACATGATATCACATCTCATTCATTCACATCCCGATTCACATCACATCTCATTCACTCACATCTATCCATTTCACATCACATCACCTCCATCCATTCACATCCATCACATCACACTCATTCATATCCATCACATTCATTCTTTCACATACATCCACATCCATTCTTTCACATACATCCACATCCATTCTTTCCTCAAAACTGACGAAAGAGTCTAGTCTTGGTCATAGTCTGATTCAAGATTCGAGTCGGGTAAGATTTTTTCTGAACTATCTTTCTTGAAAAGGTTTGATAATTCAGTTACTATTTTACTAAATTTCTTTCTTTGAATATTCACTTAACTGATTTCTAAATTAGTTACGAATTTCAATGAGGAATAAATTAATCATTTATCTGAATATTTCTATCTCGATAGATTTTTTGAATTTTCTTTTTATAATCCGTGTGAATATAAAACGATAGAAATTTCTCTCTTAGAGTATTTAATTATTCATTTATCAAATACTCATAGAATTTAATCATAGAATTTAAGAGAATTCTAATTTTGATATAAAAATTCTTTATGCATCTATTTATGCATAAAAATCAACTTCAATGGGAATAATATAAAACAATCCTTTTATGCATAAAATCAAATTTAATAGGAATAACATTTTTAAAATAAAAAAGAATTTCTTTATGCATCTTTCTATGCATAGAAATCAAATTTAATAAGAATAACACTTTTGTAATTAAAAAAATCCATTATGCATAGAAATATTTAAAAAGAATAACACTTTTATAATAAAAAATTCCATTATCCATCTTTCTATGCTAGAAATTAAATTTAATAAGAATAACACTTTTATAATTAAAAAAATTCCATTATGCATCTTTCTATGCATAGAAATCAAATTTAATAAGAATAACACTTTTGTGATGAAAAAAATTCCATTATGCATCTTTCTATGCATAGAATCAAATTTAATAAGAGTAACACTTTTATAATAAAAAAATTTCCATTATGCATCTTTCTATGCATAGAAATCAAATTTAATAATAATAACACTTTTATAATAAAAAAATTTCCATTATGCATCTTTCTATGCATAAAAATCAATTTTAATAATTAATATCAGTGATATCCATGCATATTCATAGGTGAATATATACATGGAGTAATTAGAATATTTCTTTTAGATGCAAAAATGGTGGAAATTACTCTTTTGGAATAACATAAAATTAAACCTTCTCTTCCACAAAATTCTAGAAAATTTTGCCATAACCTCCTTTGTATGGCTGACCATTTCTCATTTTTATCATTCTTTATTTAACTTAAATTAACCCAAATTAGATTTATAGAACTCTAATCTACACAATTTTCTAAATTCAAGAGAGTAAACAATAAGAAGAGTTTAATTAATCCTTTAGTTAATCTTTCTAGGATTGAGAAAGGTTGGAATGTAAAGAGGAGAAGGGGGTGGCCTTTTTATCAAAGGCATAGCATTTGAATTTAATTCAACATTTGTACATAAAAATTAAGAAAACCATAGATTTTTCGTTAAACAAGTAAGAAAATTAACTTACATCATGGAGCTTGTAAGCTCTCCTTTGGCTTGAGGGATTGATGGTTCTACTCTTGTTTGAAGCAAGAGTGGCCACCAGTTCACTTTGGAGAGAATTAGGCCAAAAATAATTGAATTATTAAAAAATCCAATGTAGATGGCTCAGGAACAGGAGAGCAGAGTAGCAGTGCATAAACACTATTAAGCTTTTACAAAGGGGGAGGCTTCTATTTATAGGAAAAAGTGAGCCTCTAACCAAGGAAACTGATTCTAGAATTTTCCAGATCAGTTTGGTTAATTTTTGACCATTTTTGGGTCAGTTTAGCTTACTTTTTGGATCTAGTTTTGAATTAGGAGAGAGGAGAGATGAAAATATCTCATTTTATTGATTAAAAATTGGGGGTAATGATGAGAAAAAGGTGCCTACTTCATGAGGAGAGATCCCCACACTAAGGTATCAAAATTCAGTTTTTTAATTCTTTTCTTTGGTCCTTAGTCCACTCTTCATCTTATGTGAGCATTTACTCATATTTGGGGGGTTTCTCTTTTATTCTTCAATTTATCTCCTCCCTACACTTGGATTGATCCTATTGGTCCATAGGAATCTTAATTGGACCATAATCTAAATATTTCTGAAAATCTAGACCCTTAGTGTAAGGTCCTTTATACCTATTTTCAATTAATTCCAATTGCACATTGGAAAGTTCTTTTTGAATTTCTATTTCAGGGGAAACAATTTTAGACACTAGGAGGATTTTTATATCCAAAAATATCTCAATTTTAAATTACCTCCCTCTAGATATTTTCTCTCTCCAGACCAAAACCGGGTAAAACAGGATCTTTCTTTTATTTCAGAGAGGGGAATAATTATAAGATCAAAAGGGAAGGTTCTTACACCTGTACACCTCAAAAGCTGGAGGGAGGAATCTTACAACCCCCTCCCTATTTCCATGGCTATCATCAACATTTGAAGTGTCAATCCTATCATAGCTAAGTCTAGTGCATGTGGAGGTATGATGGGTGGGAAAGCGAGGCTTAGAGGATAGTTTCGCATTTGTGGACCATGCTGTGAGACCCCTGCCCCCTTGGCGGTGCCCCCTCCGAGGGCGCTGGCGACGGAATTAGCATTAGCCTCCCGCGTGGGGTGGGGATCCACACTCGGGGCCTCGCGGACAAGGGACTAGCCCGGCGGTTCCTCCGAAACCGAGCCCGAAAAAACTTCCCTCGCCCAGAAGGTATGGGCAATTCTGCCATGGGAAAATCTTCTAACGTGGGAATTAATCTAACGAGTCAAAGTCTTAACTAGTTAAACTGATCCGACCAAACCTGAAGTCACATGGTCATATCAAAGAAGAGACTTGCACTTGGTCCATTGAATCACCGCTTTTTTCCTCCTTTAACGAGGCACAGCTGATTCTCCCATAGAACAAAGGTCTTCTCAATTAGGGCTTAATCTAACTAGCGTAACTAATCGTATGTTTCACAGGAATCCTCTGATATAGTCGGCCCATGGTTTAGCCAACCACGGACCACTATTGGTGGGATTCCTTTATAAAGATTTTGATTGTATTTTGCCCGGGTATCGAGGAAAAGAGTTCCAGGCTCCCTAGCCGGCTTTCAAGCAAAAATTAAAGTAGGCATACCACATACACACCCGATATGAAATTGCCATTTATAACAGATTCGACTGTCTTTAAAGTAATCCTTCAATGAAAATCATAATATTACTAATCATCATCCTCCAAAATTCTGAGTCTATTGTATTCCAAAATGTATCCTCTGGACTCTCCATTGAAGACCAGCTGGCCAACCAATGAGATCCAATATCAAAATTTGATTCCCAAAAATCTTTCCTTTTAGTCCATTTGAATCTTCCTCGACGCACACATGGGTGTCCTAGAGCTGTTGAAATATACAAGTGAATAGGGTGTGTGCGAGAACAAGCCCTTTTAGCAAGAGGCTGTAAAAGAGAATCTGTAAATGAGTGAGAAGCTATGAGGTGAGAAGTATCTACTGGGAGAGAATAAAGGGTAGCATGAGAAGATTTAGGAGGTGTGGAGATATTCTGGGAAGAGGTGGAGAGAATCATACAAAAGAGGTGGAGTGAATCAAGGAGAGATCAGTGGGATTAGATGCTTGGATGTAAACTCTATAAATTGAGGCATTGGCCTAATGAGAATTTGCTGGTTTTTTATTATCCATGCGTACATTAAGCTATCAGTTAATTGTTCTCACTAATCACGTCTTAAGTATCATCTAATCTCTTTGCTAATGATGTTGATTCTAGCATTTGATCCACCATAGCTCATCACATTGCTGCAAATTTAACATGGTATCAGAGCCTAGCTTAAAATCCATCAAATTTATGAGCCCATTATCTTGCTAATCACCTAATTAATTAGGATTAGTAGATAATCAAGTTTTTACCTCTTTTTTCAAATAGCTTCTGTACCCCCACCTGGTGGAGGAGCTCTCTCTCCCTTCACGACGAGTAAAATTGTCCCAATCCCTTTAGCCACACATAGCTACACCCCTTATGCTTCAGCCCATCTATTCAGCATGTCAAACCGCCATTACATGCTGTTGATTGTTGGTGTCACAATGGTTCTTCCATGCCACCCTGACTGTCTCCACAATTTTTAGCCTGGCAAGAGCCATTTTGCTCCACTCATTGTAGCCTGTTGTGACATCAAAATACTCTTCCATAGCTTCCACCCATTTCTCCACATCCTTGCCCAGGTTCTCCCCTTCTCCTTTGAAGGGTCCTGGCGCTGAGTTCTGTGAAGAGCCTTGCGAACGTCGGGGTCAAGCTCTTCTTCATCAGAGAGAGGGTCTAGCTAACGGCCACGGTTTCCTCGCCTCATGATTCTGCCAAAAATGATATATTATTAAATTTTTATTTTGATATCATCCACGAAATCCTAAGACTCAAGAGGTTCGAGAAATAATTTCTTTAACAAGATAAATGATCGTATTGGAGATCTATGACATATATCCAGTAACAGATTTTACTTCATTAATTCGTTCAATAAACAATCACTTATACAACAAGGAATCTTTCCACAAAACATTTCTTTATTTATATAAAAGTTGCAATATGTACATAGAGAAGCTCGGCTCCAAAAGTCAAAATCTCCTCAGGAGACGTATAAGACGACGGTACTGGGGCTATAGACATGTCGTGATACAAATGTTCTCTTACTGCGCCAAGGAGGGAGCTACTATCTTCTCCTTAGGAATAAAACGACTAAGGAGTCTGTAGATTTGGCAAGAAAGTCTCAAATTTTGAGGCCTTGAGTGATATAAAATAACACCATGTATCGCTTTCAGGTTTATCAAAATCATGGTCAATGAGAGATTTTTGCCTCAGCATCGCACGCTGGTCGTAAGAGGCGTGGACATACTGCCCTGCAAACCATTTGTTCTGCCGTCTCTCTGCTGGGTCAGGAAAATATAGATCCTCGAAATGGCCTACAAATCTGGCTCGGCTCGTTCGAGTTGTAGCGGAAGAGATGAGATGCTCGAAGGCCAACACAATCATGTCTTATGACTGGGTGATGTCGGGAACACCAGATAAGTGTGGAACTTCCATCTATAAAATCAAATTCTTTGATTAAAAAAGCTTACAGAATGAAAATACAATATGTAAATGCTCTTTGTTGTGAGTTTTTACTACAAATTTCTGATAAGAATTCATTTGTCCTTATTAGCTTTCAACAAAGCTCTGATAAGAATTCATTTGTCCTTATTAGCTTTCAACAAAGCTCTGATAAGACCCCCGCCCCTCAGCGGTGCCCCCTCCAAGGGCGGTGGCGGTGGTGGAAGCAGCGTGAGCCTCCCGCGCGGGGCGGGGATCCACACTCGGGGCCTCGCCCGCCCCCGCAAATGTATGGACAAGGGACTAGCCCGACAGTTCCTCCAAAACTGAGCCCAAAAAAACTTCCCTCACCCGGCACGGGCAATTCCGCCATGGAAAAATCTTCTAACGGGGGAATTAATCTAAAGAGTCAAAGTCTTAACTAGTTAAGCTGATCCTACCGAACCTGAAGTGACATGGTCAAATCAAAGAAGAGACTTGAACTTGGTCCATAGAATCATCACTTTTTTCCTCCTTTAACGAGGCACAGCCGCATTCCCTCCCACAGAACAAAGGTCTTCTTAGGACTTAATCTAACTAACGTGACTAATCGTATCCTAATTGTTTCGTAGGAATCCTTCGATCCGGCCCATGGGTTAGCCAACCACCCGACCACTGTATTGGTGGGATTCCTTTGTAAAGATTTGGTTGTGTTTTGCCCGGGTACCGAGGAAAAGAGTTCCCAGGCCCCCTAGCCGGCTTTCAAGCAAAAACTAAAGTAGGCATACCACGTACACACCTGATATGAAATTGCCATTTATAACAGATTTGACTGTCTTTAAAATAATCCTTAAATGAAAATCATAATATTACTGATCATCATCCTCCAAAATTTTGAGTCCATTGTATTCCAAAATGTTATTATCTTGACTCTCCGTTGAAGACCAGCTAGCCAACCAATGAGATCCAATATCAAAATTTGATTCCCAAAAATCTTTCCTTTTAGTCCATCCGAATCTTCCTCGATGCACGCATGGATGTCATAGCAACCGCGAGCCCATGCATCACCTGGTCAGAATCCTCTAGGATCCTCCTTAGGTGTCCTAGCACTTCACTTAGGGATCGCTTTTTGTAAGTCCTCGCTCCCATCGTATCAGAAGCGCACCATTTTTACCATACCGAGGCTGGTCAAGACCTTGGCAGGCTTTGTCCGCGAGAGATGTCCCTCGACGACTCCCTGCAGGCTGTTGCAACAAACCTCCTCTTAGTAAAACACATGCCAAATGCTTCCTCCTGGCATAAAACAATCCTTTAAATGAAAAAAAGAGGTTCTATGCAAGTAAAATTCCCAGTTTGAGATTAGTTCCACAAAACCCCTTTTTCCTTAATTTCCCAATTTCATAATGAGATTCCTTGATCTCTCATCAGGGTAATCTATCCATCATTTGACTGATTGTCCAACTAGATTCTGGGTGATTTCGGTCAAAGAAAAACTAGTTTAATTAAACCGTGGTCTATTCTTTATATTTAGGAACTGGAATTGGTCACGAAGTTTTTACTTGATTCACATGAAGAGATGGACAAGTAGGTTTACTATCCGTCCCTCTCTCGTAGTCTAACCAAAATCATTCGGTTTAGTTCTAACAAGGATTTTCTTCAGATAAACATCTATTTTTGGATAAATACCAATTTAGTGATTTAACCAAATAAAATATCTAGAGATATTCGTTCTACCATTTAATTTCTCAACCTTAATTCCCTAGGTGGAATTAGGGTGAAAATTTCTTCTTTCGTCATCATTAAAAATCAATTCAAATCTTTCTCTACTTAAATATCATAAAAATTCTTCTTTTAATTAAATACAATTATCCATTTTTTTAAATAAGCTTAAAATTCCTCGTCTTCTCATTTAACGAGTACAATCCAAATGTCATGGGAATTCCTCTTTTATTATAAAATAAATCTATCTAAAATTCCTCTTTAAATAAAAATATTCAATATTCTAAATATACCAAGAATTCTTCTTTTTCCATTTAAATTATTGACTTCCAAATATGATTGGAATTCCTCTTTCATCATTTAAATTTATTCATGCATAAAATAAATTTAACTAAAATTCCTCTCAAAAATTAAATAAAAATATCCATTAATCCTAATATGATAAGAATTTCATTTTTTTCCATTTAAATGATTGAATTCCAAATATGATGGGAATTCCTCTTTTATCATTTAAATCTTTCTTATGCATAAAAATAAATTTAACTAAAATTTCTCTTAAAATTGAATAAAATGTCCAATAATCCAAATATGATAAGAATTTCACTTTTTCCATTTAAATGATTGAATTCCAAATATGATGAAAATTCCTCTTTTATCATTTAAATTTATTCATGCATAAAATAATTTATCTAAAATTCTTCTTTAATTTTAAATAAAATATCCATTATTTTAATATTTCAAATTTTCTCTTTCTCCATTGGAATACGTGGATCTCCATTATCATGGGAATTCCTCTTTTATCATAAAAATGAAATTACTAAAAATTTCTCTTTTTCTCTAATTAACTATTTGTGCATAAACATTAAAATTTAATTTTCCATGGATATGATGAGAATTATTCATTTAACATAGGATGACTAATCCTAGAATATGGTAGGAAGTCCTCTTTTCATATTATGCATAAAAATGATTTATGTGTTAATTTTTAAAAAAATTACCACCTGATAATTTTTAATAATTTTGAGAAGCATAAGACTTAGTAATACACTTATGATAGATTAACTATCAATAGATCTAAATCTAATTTATGGATCTAAATCATAATTTTATCATAATTTATGTAACATAAAAGCATTAAAAAGCCATTTCTTTAGCCTTGGACCATAATCCAAAACTTTTAGAAAATCTTGACCCTTAGAAAATCTTGTAGAATTCTTACATCAAAAATATCTCAATATTTAATTACCACCCTCTAGAATTTTTCATCTCTCTAGGCAAAAACAAAGAAAATAATATTTTCTTGTATTCAGAAACAGGGAATGATTACAAGAAGGGATTGAAGTAAAGCCTATTCATTATTCAGGCTGAGGAGGAATCTTGCACTTGCCTTAGTGATGGGCCGATGTGCACTTCATAAGGATCCATATGGTATCTGGGATACACCCCATGAAGCAGATAGTTACTATACATGGGTGCTATGTGGGTGGACTCTTTCTCTTTGTTGAGAGGAGGCCTTAATGGACTAGTTCTTGACCCAGGCTTGGCCCTGGTCTATGGCCTTGAAATGAACTTGTTGACATGGTGGTTGGCATGGCCCCCCAGACTATTGGATCAGTTTGAATTAGATTATCTAGGCCCTACGCCACCTCCAGTCTTGGGTCTAGCGGGGGTGTGAAGTCTCTCTCAAGTTAACGATCCATGTTCAATTCCTTGGGATGAGGCTCTTCTAATTGTGTGTTTCGTACAATAAATTTTTTAAATCTCGAGGCAAGATTCCTTTGTGAATGTGCAAGGGATCCTGGGGCTTTCTCTCACATTAATGGCTTATCCATACACTAGGTAGCCAATCGTCCTATCTCTAATAAGTGGAGGGTGGTTTGTCCCGTGTGCTTGGGTGTTCTTCGCTTTCACTCATGCTACCACTATTTGACTCCACACATTGTTAACCAAAGGGTCAAATCTAGTAAGCGTAGGAGGGTTCAATGTAAGGGGTTATTTTTCACTGACTCCACGACGCGAGGGTCAGATCTAGTAAGCATAGTGCGTAGGAGCGTTTGTTGTTATCAAATAAGGGGCTGTTTTGCACCAATGTCCTTGAGCACTAGTGCATAAATGTGTTGAGTAACGATTAAGTCATACTTTGGAATAGGGAAATTTTTACCATCTAGGAGTTAGGAACAATCGTTCGTTCATAGAGGAATGGACGTTCATTTGATGTGGGCATGAAAGCAGTGATCGTTTATTTTGCAAGTATGATCGTGGGCTGGAACGGGCATTCCCTTATGGAGGATGGGCATTCATGTGTCAGAAAGATGCAATCATGGCTAGATAAAAGAACGGTCATGGGCTTGAAAAGGTACAATTGTTCACTCATGGAGGAATGAATTCTCATCTGTGAAGATATGGATGTTCACTCTCACAGACTAACACGTAGGTGTCTTGCTATTCCACCTCCAAATATTCTCCTATGAGATTCACCTCCAAATATTCTCCTATGAGATTCACCTAAACCACAGTAATGCTCTTTTAATGCACATTTGTTCTTTTTTAATGCCCATTACTCTCATTTATGAGATAGATTTGGAGAGTTTCTCTTACTGGAAGTGAATAGGCATAGCTAAAGAAGGTAAGGCCATACCTCTGTGAAGTAAACGGTCATTCACTTCTTAGAGGTGCAACCCGAGAATGAGTTATGCTAGTTTTTTGTGGTTTTTCTCCCTTATGATAAATTTTTAGGGTTTTATATATATATATATAGCTTAAGATAGTCCTAAGCTACCTAATGATGCAAAGAGTTTATCCTAATAGCCTAGGACTAAAGGTGGGATTAAGCTAACGTGTAGTTTTTCTAACTACTTGAAGAAAAAACCAAAAATCAATGGAATCAAGCAAAAAATTAGGGCACTTATTTGTAGCTTCCGTGTTTGGTGTAGCCTACAAAGATCCTATTATTCCTTATTCTCCATTTTGCAACTCCATTGTACCAAAAAAAACAGAGATTAAAAAAATCAAATAAATAACTCACACCAAAGTCCTACAACCAATGGATTTGCATTCCATCCAAGAAAGACAAGACTCTTTCTTCAAAACAGATTATGTAGTAGCGGCGCAAAAGATGTTCACCTAAATTAGCATTCGCTTTGCATGAGAGAGGAAGAAGAGAAGAAAAGAGAGAAGATGCAAGGGTCATTTTGGGAACATGAACTTAGCCAACCACCCTAAGTGGGTTAACTCCTTGATGTGAAGCTGCTAGGGGCTCACGCCACCACCACTTTGTGTCACTCAAGTGCAAATTTTCTTGAGCTAGGTAAGGAGAAATGAGAAAAGGAGCTATGAAGAGCTCTACTCCTATCTCAATGCCTCTATGTGTGAAAGAGAGAGAGAGAGAGAGAGAGAGAGAGAGAGAGAGAGAGAGAGAGAGAGAAGAAGAAGAAGAAGAAGAAGAAGAAGAACAAGAGCAAAGGAAGGAAGCATCACCTGCAGGCACACACTCACAATCAAGCAATCAAGCATGCATGAACACACAAGCTTACCACCATAGCCACAAAAAAGTAAGAGGGAAGAAGAAGAAGACTCAATTGTGATAATGGGATTGTATTCTTTTCATATTTCATAATTCACTTATATGCATAAGCTCTCTTTTTACAATGGCCAGCTACCCATTAACAATTGGGGACCCAAACCTAGTTCTCAAGCTTTATGTACACCTAGGCTTTGTTGCTCATGGTTGGCATTGTATGTCGTAAACTAGATCATCCCATATCTTTTTACATGTAGTGCTTAGCACAGTTTTGCATAAAAATGAATCACATGAAGTGTAACCATGCTTTGAGTATTGTTAACCATGATGGTTAACATACACCTCTTTTGACTAGCAGTGTTGTAGAAGCGCCATGGACTTTGAAGAAAATTTCAAGGAAACTCGTTCCCAAGAATTGTGTTAAGGAACTTTTGAAACTTCCTTTAAAACTATTAGATTCAAGGTGGATCGAAGCACACATTAAACTTCATCCTTAAGAATAATTAAACTAAGATGAAGTGATTAATAATGCACTAATCAAATGAGCATAATGTGGGGGAGGTTAAGCTGTAAAATGAGAGTGTATCTTATTATTAAAAATGAGAGGCCTCATATATAGGCAAGTACATTGAGAGAGAGCCAAGATATATAGGCAAGTACATTGAGAGAGAGGCCTCATATATAGGCAAGTACATTGAGAGAGAGGCCTCATATATAGGCAAGTACATTGAGAGAGAGCCAAGATCTGCTTACATCACCTATGATGTGTAAAGGTGGAGAGTAGCTAGCCTAAAATGGTGGAGATAATTGAGTGCCTAAAAGAGGTCGATTCCAAATGTTGAGAGATGCTAGGGGATGCTCCTAAATCAAGGGAAAATGGTAGGCTAGATGCTTGATAAATGTGCTTCACCAAAGATCACTTACAAACAAGGATAAATGTGCTTGGTAAATGTGCTTCACCAAAGAGCACTTACAGCAAGGATAAATGGTAGAAATAACCATACAAAAATAGCTCATGTTTGGGACATTATTTCTAACACCCTCCCATGAACCAAACATGGGTAAAGATAAAATATGATAGCTAATATGTCCTAGCCTTTAATTCCCCTCCCACAATCAAAAAGTGGATATAAATCTTAAGATATTGTGGGTATGATGACCAAGGTGAGGCTCCACAAAATAAATTTGGGTGACCCATAAACAAAAGATGCCCATATGAAAATATAGTACATTAAAAGCTCCTTGGTTTACAATGCCACAAGAAAAGTATCTAAGCCTAAAAAAAAAATAAGGGAAATAAAGTGAGATAAATAGACTAGTGCCATGGAACATCAAAAAGCATAATCACCAAAATGAAAGTAGGCCCCAAATAAGGCTTCATGATGTTCCACTAGATGGTGTTTCACTCCTTCTTCTCCATATGTGTAGCCAGCCTTTGAAAAACAAGCTTTGTCTTTGTGTTTAGTCTTTAGAATCTTTGAGAGCACAAGCATTGTTGAAGTAGTGTTCTCTTGAATAAAAGGTCCATAAAGTAAACATGACACATGTAGCATACAAACCATACAAGAACAAAAAGGCCAAGTATCACAAGTTGAAATCGAATCAGCAAGACTAAATTAGCAGGACACATAATTAAATTTTTAGAATAATCTAAATGGAATTAGTAGGACAGAATTAGCTAGACAGAATCAGTTGGTCAAAATTAGCACAACAGAATCAATTGGATGGAATCAACAAGATATGTCAGATTCAGCCAAAGCAGTCGAAATCAGCAAGCCATGTCAGAATCAGCAAAACAAGTCGGAATCATCAAGACATGTCAAAATCAGTAAAACAAGTTGGAATCAGCTCATTAGTCAGATTCAACTAGGCAATCAGATTCAGGTAGGCAATTGGAAACAAATTTGAAGACTTGAAGAAAATCCTTGATGAAAACTCCTTGCCCAATATTTTGGCCGCTTGAGCGTACCGTGAGGAGCGAAAATGGTGATGACTTCGGCTATTGGGCTGCAACTATGTAAAAGTAGCAAGCTAACGTCGGACACTGAACTTCGACGTGTGCTAGATGTCAACAATGGCTGGAGGAGGCATTTCCTCAGAGGATTTTGCTAATCAGTGATGGCATGTGATACTCAAGAGTAGCAGAGCTAAAGAAGAACATTGAATAATAAATTGAGACGACAATGGCATGGGTTGTAATAATTACAATAATTGAAGGCAATAATTTTAATGTTATTTATTGGTCATCAGGTGATGATAGGGAGCAGTGTAGCAGAAGCTATGTCTGGCTCTGATACCATGTTGGATTCAAGGTGGATTAAAGCACTTATTAAAGCATAATTAAACTAAACTAAAGTGATTAAGAATGCACTAATCAAATGAGCATAATGTGGGAGAGGCTAAGTTGTAAAATGAGAGCGTATCTTATTGAAAATGAAAGGCCTAATATATAGGCAAGTACATTGAGAGAGAGCCAAGCTTTGCTTACATCACCTATGAGGTGTAAACATGGAGAGTACCTAGGCTAAAATAGTGGAGATAATTGAGCACCTAAAAGAGGTAGATTTCAGATGTTGAGAGATGCTAGGGGATTCTCCTAAATCAAGGGAAAATGGTAGGCTATGTTCTTGGTAAATGTGCTTCACCAACAAAGAGCACTTACTGCAAAAAATAACCATATGAAAATAGCTGATGTTTGGGACATTATTTCTAACAAAAACCACAAGTATGAAATCTGAAGGGAAGGGGAAGGAACCCTCTTTAGGGCAATAGGTAGATTAACTAGCAACAACATTGATGCAACAAATGATCCAACAATGGAGAATAAGTCAAGGCCGTGACTAGTAGGCCAGTCAACCTCACCTTTATTCCAAGAGAAAACTATTGTTGTGCTGATTTGTTGACCGAACCATACTAGTACAAAATGTCCACATTTGGGACCTAAACCAACTCTCTACTACGCTTACTGCTTGCAAGAAATCAGGGAAGTGTGGTGTGTTAGCCTCTCACCTAGAGGAAGCTAATCATAGGGAGCAATACCTAGAGCACTCATGGGAGTTCCCACCATATCCATGGGAACACATGTTCCAAGGAGAATAGATGTCCAAATGTCATAAAGTGAGTAAAAGATCCTAGTACATGATAGTAATCTCCTATTTATACCCCTAGGGCCCCATGTGCCCCACATATGTAAATGGACTCAACCCCCATATGTGCCTAGGCCCATCCCCATGTGCACGTGCACCATTAGGAAACTTTGTTACAAACCATCCCCTCCTACAATGATTTTGTCCTCAAAATCAAAGGGTGGTCATGCATAAAACATATACAAGATGCTATGTACAAAAGCCAAAAATCTGCCCATGGCCTAGATGTATACATGAACATGAATATGACCATGGCAATAAAGTTAGAGGTGGAAGCTTATTGTTTTGATTGATGGCAAGGATGAAGTTGAAGGAATAGAGGTTTTGTCAAGGAGGGCCTTATATGGATAAGGCATGTTTTTTGATTGAGGAGATCTTTTGGAGAGAAGCTCTCTACGAGCCTTTTACATGTAACACCATCAGATACTTCACTGTTGGATTTTCTCTATCACAAAATAGTATCACCATCTCCATGTTGTGTGGACCTCCAAGATGATTGTATTACTCCTAAAGCATGGTTTTACATAGGTAGCAATAATCCACCTTGGGTTTAGCCTGAAAAACATGCATTTTTTCAAGAATAATAGCCAACTCTCCTAGTTAGCTAAGGAGTTTCACTTCAAGGTTTTCTAATGAAACATCGTAGAATATCCAATAATTGCAAATCTGCTTTTCTTTGGGAACCAAAATTGTATACAGGCCCTGTAGGAGGTTTGGACAGGTACACTGAATGTGAGTAAATTATCTATAACTTGTACATTATTACTCATATGATGTTCCCACTTTGCATATAACAAATTAAAATAACATAGATCTTAACTTAATTTATCGAGTAATTTTTTATATATTCTACTATTTTCTATATTATTTAAAAGGCATTATAATTATTTAAAAAACATCCTATTTTGTCCTCCCACCACATCTACGATTTAAAATGCTCAATTTTTATGGATCTAGTGATGATTAGATTGGGGAAGATTAGTAGAATGTGGATCTAAGGTAAAATTACAAATCTAATGGCTGGATTTTTGTAGATTTACTTTGGAAAATTTGTTATGATTGTTAGAGGCCCATTAAATCAATTGTAATTTAATTCTAGAAAATTAAATATTGAATCTTTAAATGTAAAAACTCTAGGGATCAATATACTTGTTACCATGAATTTATTTAAAACAAATTGGCTTAATTTGAGTATTGGAAGGTCCATTTTCCTCCCAAGCGAAAACTCCCATATCGTATCCACTCTCTCCTTTCAAGTCTAAAACCAATCCTAGTTAGGTTTGAAAATCTAGGCTTGGTAAAATTCAAAGCCTAGATATCATGTCATGTGTGAGGGCTTAGGTAGGCATAAATCTTTTATATGCATGCCACTTTATGTCCACATCAGCTCTTCGAGAGGATCCACATAAGTACCTTGCCACCTCCACCCTCCATGTCAACATGGTAAACCTAGTTGACTTCCCACCTCATCATCCTAGTCATCATTAATGCCACATCTTCTTCAACCTTTGCATGCCACCTTGCACTTGCTGACATGGCATGCCACATCAACCATAATAGTGCCACATGTCAAGAAAATCTCACGTGGCATGTACGCCTATGACACGTGGCACCTCCTTCTCACCTTCCCATTTTTTTTAAAAACATATTCTTGAAAAAGTTAACTTAGGATATTTTTAGTATTTTAAAAAAAAGAGAAATAAAATATAGAATTTTAAATAATAAAAAATATATTAATATAAAAGAATTTAAAATCACTAATTTTAAAGGATTATATTTTAAAATTAGATAAATAATATTATTTCTAAAGTTCATGTTATTTAATTTAAAAATAATAATATTTTAAATTTAATATTTCTTGAAAATATTTTATGTGTAGGAAAAATCTTTGAATAAAATTTGAAAAAAATACATT
Source organism: Cibotium barometz (assembly GCF_041138505.1). NCBI lineage: Eukaryota > Viridiplantae > Streptophyta > Polypodiopsida > Cyatheales > Cibotiaceae > Cibotium > Cibotium barometz. The sequence goes on from NC_141096.1 coordinate 40,597,561, forward strand.
ATAAAAGAAAATGTAGTTATATAATTATAAAACAAAAGATGTATTTTAAGATATATTTATATATCTAGTAATGATAAATATTTAGACTTGTAAATATTTTTTATTAACAATATTGATTTTTATGTGGATAATAGTTTTCTTTTTATCTTTATGTTTATCTTAATTATCCAATCAATCTTAGATAGAAAATCCAATGAGATTTGAAGTGGATGACCTAATTTTCCTATATAAACACACATCTTTAGTACTATCCCACACACATCTCTAGTATTATCCCATCATTGAGCCTTCATAATTTTTTCTCTCTTAGCGTCCTTGAGAATGGGTTCTCAAAGTCGTAGGAGTCGGAAACATGATAGGACTAGAATTCTCCCCATCCACCAAGTTTAAGAGGAGGAGAGGAAAAGGGTAACTCGTGAGAGAAAGAGAGAGTGGAGAGCACATCATTGAGCAACACCTTCTGTGGTGATGATCTAAGCCTTGCTCCTCTTCTTCCATTTCCTCTCCCTCTGCCCTCTTCCCCCCCACTATCCCTTAGTTTAGATAATCCACATGAACCTGCCCTTCCTTAACCCCCTTATCTTCTACAAGAACTCAACTCCCTCCTTTGGGCACGTGTGGATAGGAAATAACTATCAAAGTCACAGGCACATCATCATGCCCATGCAATCTTCTAATCCTATTTCAAAGACCTCACGCCCTTCCTCACAGGCATGCGTGCTTGATGCTTTGATCGATTTGCCCAACATGGCCAACTGCAAGGCGCTTTCTGACATTGGAGGTTGAAGAGAGAGGGGATCTTGCATGGTAGTGCTACAAAGTGTTCATCGTTCCTATAGAGTTAACAAGAAGAGGAACTCTATGGACGCTTTGGCTGCTCAACGGGCTATTGTGGGTGGCAGGTAGCTCCCAAATGAAGGGTAAGGTGAGTGCCACATCTCGCATTCTTTCCATAGCACCACACGCACTTAGAGTTAGGTTTATTAGACGGCACAATTTAGATGCCAATGAGGTTGGTGCTTTGTCGGGGCGAGTAGTGGTCGTTTAGCTAGGCATTATCGCCTACTAGATGAAACTACTAGAGCCTTGATAGAAAGTTTTTGGGAGGAAAATTATCGTGCCTCATGAGTTTTCAAGAAAACTTTGCGTAAGAGAGTGACAAGAGGAGTGTTCATTGCACACGGTGCTTGCTTTCTTGAAATGACTCAAACAGAGTTATATTCTCAGTTTGTGGCATCATAAGCAGAGCTTAAAATTGGGCAAAGGTCATTTGAGGGGTGAAAGCCTTGGTTTGTGAGGTACTCACGACAGCGTGACACATGTTGTTGTCGCTACCATGTTGAGTTCTAACTTTTTTATGATGTGTTCCATTCTCTTAGTGGGCATAGAGAGTTGCCTCATAGTCCTAGTGATTTCATCCACTCTCTTTTGTGTACACGCATGGAGGGTGCCCATTTCCATATGATGCCTTGTGTGGAGAGCAATTACACATCATGTGGTTCACTTGCACATCTATAGATGGTAGATCTTGATGCAAGTGACCAAGAGATAGTGCCATGGTGACATTATGAGTATGTGATCCAGAGTGGTGGGCAGTCTAGGAAGTTGTAGCTCGTGGGCAAACATACACCACGTTGTCACTTCATAGCCACATTTAGGGAGCAGATCTACCCCTATATACGACACAGTCATTGTGCCAAGTAGGATCATCGGTTCCAAGCATGCTTGGCAGAGTTTCCTATTTGTGTGGTCGTCTCTATGATTGATTTTGTAGAGAACTACACCACACTTTTTCAGGAGATACAATCTGAGTATTACTTTTTGGAGCAAGTAATGGTTATATTTCATAATATTTGTTTTGTGTTTGAACTATATTATTTGATTTTTTGTGTCCTAATCATCTCTCTTACTTACCTCACAAGGTTGATATTATGGTCCACATAAGCTATCGACATGCAAAGGCCCATGTAGATGAGAAAGCGAGTACCCCTAGGACCCATGTCATTATTCAAGAGTATCATTTCTATATTAGTGATGATGATCGTTCACATGATGCACATTTTGTGCAACACTGTTTTCGTCTCCATGATGATTTTTTACGAGATTGTGGGCTCAAGCGTGGCCAGCAATGGGTTTGGATGGATGGCTGTGGCACATAATTCAAGTTGTCAAGATAGTTCTATTGGCCCTATAGGTAGTACTTATGGTTTTTTTAGATTTGTAATAATTGAACTAAATTCACTAGAACATCTTAAAGAAAACAATAACTAAGAGTTTGTTTTATGGGTTTATAGGTGGCATATGTAGTCTACTATCCCAGTGATTTGGCCATTCTTTGAGACTAGTCACCGCACGGGAAGGGAGAGCATGATGGTGTGGGAGCGTGTATGAAACATGCTCTAAGACGCCATCAACTGTGCAGGATGCTGAGCGATTCAGAGATGCGGGCCACATGGTCAAGTGGTTCTCCCACCAACATTTATGTGGGAGTGGAGCATCATCGTATCCCAAACGTGATGCTTAGATTGTCAAGAGATTTTTTTGGCATGTTGATGGTGGGGCATGATTGACCATAGAGCCTCCCATGAGATTGTGACATAGTACCTGGCACCTTGGGCTTACATTCCATCAAGAGCACGTGCATGGCGGCCTGCACAATTTACACACGACGGTTTGCATATGCTATGTGGAGCATATATGGATAGCGATTGGTCACATTGTGCCATGAGAGGTTAGGCGGATGCATGGATACATACAATCCTCTCCCAAGCATCCTTCACATCCAATGTTGTCCGATGAGCACATAAGTCCTCTGTTCATGGCCAGGTATGATGACCTGGTAGATTTGCTACAGGATGGTGATGTATTTACTGTTATTGCCAGTGAGGGTAATAGCTAGGGAGTAGACTACTATTTGATGAGTTGCACTAGGCCAAAATGCACTAGGATACAGTGGATGATCATGGGTTTTCTTTTGACTCCCATAACATGATTATGGCAGGCCGGTTCTACCAGTAGATTCGACTTTGTCAGGGAAGTCTTGATTTCCAGTAGTGGAAGTGGGAGATGGAGGCATTTCAATTCTCTCATCTAGTGGTTGCTACCCCTAGAGCCAAAAATAGAGTTCTCGACCGCATTTTTGGCTCTGTACTCTTGATCGAGGTACAAAGCCAGAAATAGAGTTCTCGCACGTGTTTTCCGCTTCGAGTGGATGACCATGAGAGCATTCTAGAGAATTTGAGAGCTAGATAGGGTGCTACTGACTAGATCTCTATCTTGATAGTGACTAAACTCAGACTAGCTGGCTTAGCTTACTTACATTGTACTTAGATTTATTGGCAATGAGACGACTAACCTCAGAATAGCTGGGGTAGCTCATTTTCATTATGCCTTGATCTTTTTAGTTAGTGGTGGCTAAACCCACAGTAGATGGGTTAGCTCAAATTCTGATGTACTTAGTTGATGTTTTTATCATTATGAGTTTTTATCATTATTGAGAATCATTGAATTTTAGTTAATGTTCATGGTTTTTGGATTTTCTTCGCACTTTGGCTATCATATTGTTTGTTGAAAATCCCCATGCCATTATACCTAAACATGCTCCAATGGTGGTGACTGAACTTTGCGAGCATGTGGCGAGACCATCATACCCAAACATACTCCATTGGGGACCAAAATCTGTGAGCATATGGGAGGGACCCGCCTCCAAATGCTCACAAAGTTTGGTCACCATTGGGGCATGTTTGACTAGAAATTAGCACCCAATGCGGATTTTTCAAGTCTCTTGATACTTGAGAGGCTAGGGAAAATCCTACTCTTCTCCATGTCATCGTACCCAAACATACTCCAATGGTCACCACAAATTGTGAGCATGTGGGGAAGACCTTCACCCACATGCTTGCAAAGTTTGGTTACCATTGGAGCATTTTTGGATTAGAAATTAGCACCCACCAGTGTGCCGATTTTTCAAGTCCCTTGGTGCTTGAGAGGCCATGGAAAATCCCACTCTTCTCCATGCCATTTGTACCCAAACATGTTCTGATGTGGTGATCCATTCCCACATGCTCGCAAAGTTTGGTCACCATCATAACATGTTTGGATTAGCAGTTAGCACCTAGTACGGATTTTTCATGTCTCTTGGTGCTTAAGAGGCCATGGAAAATCTCGCTCTTCTCAATGCCTTCATACCTGGTGACCAAACTTTACAATCATGTGGGGGAGACTTGCTCCCACATCCTCATAAAGTTTGATCACCATCAAAGCATGTTTGGATTAGCAATTAGCGCCTAGTGCGGATTTTTCAAGTCTCTTGGCACTTGAGAGGCCATGGAAAATCCTGCTCTTCTCCATAACACCGTACCCAAACGTGCTCCGATAGTGACCAAAATTTACGAGCATGTGGGGGGGACTGAGCCCCACATGCTCACAAAGTTTCGTCACCATTGGAGCTTTTTTGGATTAGCTATTAGCGCCCAATGCAGATTTTGCAAGTCTCTTGGTGCTTGAGAGGCCATGGAAAATCTCGCTCTTCTCCATGCCATCGTACCCAAAGATGCTCTGATGGTGACCAAACTTTGCAACCATGGGGGGGGGACCCGCCCCCATATGCTCAAAAATGTTTCATCACTATCGGAGTTTGTTTAGATTAGCAATTAGCATCCAGTGCAGATTTTTCAAGTCTCTTGGTGCTTGAGAGGCCATGGAAAATCCCGCTCTTCTCCATGCCATCGTACCCAAACATACTTTGATCGTGACCAAACTTTGCAAAGCATGTGGGGGGGGACCTGCCCCCACATGCTCGTAAAGTTTGGTCATAATCAGAGCATGTTTGGATTAGCAATTAGCTGCTAGTGTGGATTTTTCAAGTCTCTTGGTGCTTGAGAGGCCACGGAAAATCCCGCTCTTCTCCATGCCATTGTACCCAAACATGCTGCGATGGTGACCAAAATTTGCGATCATGTGGGGGGTACTCACATGTGAGCATGGTGAGCAAAATTTTCGAGCATGTGGGGGTCCCACGGCCCACATGCTCGTAAATTTTGATCACTATCAGAACATGTTTGTGTACAATGGCATGGAGAAGAGCGGGATTTTCTACCCACCCCCCGCATGCATGCAAATTTTAGTCACCATCGGAGCATGTTTGGATACGATGGCATGGATAAGAGCGGGATTTTCTATGGACTCTCAAGCACCAAGAGACTTGAAAAATTCGCACTGGGTGCTAATTACTAATCTAAACATGCTCCAATGGTGACCAAACTTTGCAAGCATTTGGAGGTGCGTCTCCCCACATGATCGTAAAATTTGGTCACCATCAAAGCATGTTTGGGTATGATGGTATGGAGAAGAGTGGGATTTTCCATGCCCTCTCAAGTACCAAGAGACTTCAAAAATCTACACTAGGTGCTAATTGATAATCCAAACATGCTCCAATGGTGACCAAACTTTGTCAGCATGTGGGGGAGGGTCCGACCCTCCCCCACATGCTTCCAAAGTTTGGTCACCATTGGAGCATGTTTGGGTATGATGGCATGGAGAAGAGTGGTATTTTCCATGGCCTCTCAAGAACCAAGAGACTTGGAAAATCCACAGTAGGTGCTAATTTCTAATCCAAACATGCTCTGATGGTGGTGACCAAACTTTGCGAGCATCTGGGGGAAGCTCCCTCCCACATGCTCACAAATTTTGGTCACTATCAGAGCATGTTTGGGTATGATGGTATGGAGAAGAGTAGGATTTTCCATGGCCTCTCAAGCACCAAGAGACTTAAAAAATCACCATTATGCGCTAATTACTAATCCAAACATGCTCCAATGGTGACCAAACTTTGCAAGCATGTGGGGGCAGGTCCCCCCCCACATGCTCGCAAAGTTTGGTCACCATCGGAGCATGTTTGTGTAGGATGGCATGGAGAAGAGCGAGATTTTCCATTGCCTCTCAAGCACCAAGAGACATGAAAAATCCACATTGAGCACTAATTGCTAATCCAAACATGCTCTAATGGTGACCAAACTTTGCGAGCATGTGGTGGTGGGTCCCTCCACATGAAAATTTTGGTCAGCATCAGAGTGTGTTTGGGTACGATGGCATGGAGAACAATGGGATTTTCCATGGTCTCTCAAGCACCAAGAGACTTAAAGGATCCGCACTGGGCTCTAATTGCTAATCCAAACCTTCTCTGATGGTGACAAAACTTTGCGAGCATGTGGGGGTGGGTCCCTCCCACATGCTCACAAATGTTGGTCACCATCGGAGCATGTTTGGGTACGATGACATGGAGAAGAGCAGGATTTTCCACGGCCTCTCAAGCACTGAGACTTGAAAAATCTGCATTGGGTGCTAATTGCTAATCCAAACATGCTCCGATGGTGACCAAACTTTGCGAGTATGAAGGGGAGGTCCCCCCCACATGCTTGCAAATTTTGGTCACCATCAGAGCATGTTTGGATACGATGGCATGGATAAGAGTGGGATTTTCCATAGCCTCTCAAGCACCAACAAGAGACTTGAAAAATCAGCACTGGGCGTTAATTGCTAATCCAAACATGCTTTGATGGTGACCAAACTTTGCGAGCATGGGGGGGGGGCGGGTTTTCCCCACATGCTTGCAAATTAGGTCACCATTGGAGCATGTGCTGGGTATGATGGCATGGAGAAGAGCAGGATTTTTCATGGCCTCTCAAGCACCAAGAGACTTGAGAAATCCGCACTGGGTGCTAATTGCTAATCCAAACATGCTCTGATGGTGACCAAACTTTGCGAGCATGTGGGGGTAGTCCCCCCCACACGCTCACAAATTTTGGTCACCATCGAAGCATGTTTGGGTACGATGGTATGGAGAAGAGCGGGATTTTTCATGGCCTCTTGTAAGCACCAAGAGACTTGAAAAATCCACACTAGGCGCTAATTACTAATCTAAACATGCTCCGGTGGTGACCAAAATTTGCGAGCATGTGGGGGCGGGTCCCCCCCACATGCTTGCAAAGTTTGGTCACCATCGAAGTATTGGAAAGTTTGGTCACCATCGAAGCATTTTTGGGTACAATGGCATAGAGAAGAGCGGGATTTTCCATGGCCTCTCAAGCACCAAAAAATGTGAAAAATCCACACTGGGCGCTAATTGCTAATCCAAACATGCTATGATGGTGACCAAACTTTGTGAGCATGTGGAAGTGGGTGCCCCCACATGCTTGTAAAGTTTGGTCACCATTGGAGCTGTTGGAATTAGGGTTGCAGGAAAGCACACAAAGCTTGGAGAAGAAGAATCAAGAATGTACATAACACAAAGTGTATTAGATTGTTTCAATGTACAAAGATAAGTTAGCCCTAGAAGGATGGGCGTATATACAAGCCGGGGGAAAAAACCTCCTAAAGAGGGAAAAAGTGCCCCGGCGGTCCTAAGTGTGTTCACACACATCACTGCCTATATATATGGCAACAAATCCCCCCTGGGAGTGATGGTGTGAACGAGAGCTGGCACTCATGTATAGGGGAGTGCCATGCCCGAAGTAGATCAATCCACAAAGGGGAGCAAGCCCAAAGCTTTGCGGAAAGCTTCGAACTTCTCACGAGGAAGCGCCTTTGTGAAAAGATCGGCGAGGTTGTCCTGTGTTGGCACATAGGCCAAGCTGATCTCTCTTGCTGAGAGTCTCTCCCTGACATAGTGATAATGCACCTCAATGTGCTTTGTGCGAGCATGAAAAACTGGGTTTCTCGCAACTGCCAATGCGCTCTGACTGTCAGTGAAGATAGAGGTGGCAGACTCCTGTCCAACACCCAAGTCAGCCATAAGCCGTCTGAGCCACACACACTCAACCGTAGCTGTGAAAGCTGCCCTGTACTCAGCTTCACAACTAGAAGTGGCCACAGTAGGTTGCTTCTTGCTCAACCAAGATATGTATGAGCTACCGAGCATGAAACAAAAACCACTTGTGGACACTCTTGTGTCATAGCAACCAGCCCAATCTGAGTCCGAAAAAGCATGTAAATCTGGCGGCAACGATCCCCCCTTGGGATAAAACAACCCAAGATGTATGGTGCCACTCAAGTAGCGAAAGATGCGTTTAACTGCCTTCCAATGCTGAGACCCTGGGCTATGCATAAACTTGCTCACCTGTGAGACTGCAAACTGAATGTCCGGCCTCGTAATGCATACATAAATGAGGCAACCAACAGCTGTCTGATAGAGTGTGACATCAAAGTGATCTCCAGCATCATGAAGACTCAACTTCAAACCTGTCTCCATTGGAGTAGCAATAGGCTTGCAGTCTTCAAGGCCAAATCTCCGCAACAATGTCTCAATATACTTTGTCTGACACAAAGCAATACCTCCATCACACTGCTTAAATTGTATCCCCAAATAATGATGCAAATGCCCCAAATCTGACATTTCAAAAGAGGCATTCAAATCAGCCTTAAAATCAGCAATATGACTCTCATTTGGTCCTGTGAGCAGCATGTCATCGACATAGAGAGCAATGATTAGATGTACACCATCCACACGTTTAACATACAAAGTGCTTTCTGTTGGACTATTCTGAAATCCATGTGCAGTCAAATATGCATGTATCTTTTCATACCATGCTCGTGGAGCTTGCTTTAAACCATATAAAGCCTTTTTCAACCTGCACACTTTGTTTTCCTACCCTCTTTGAACAAAACCACGAGGCTGCGATATATACACCTCCTCATGCAAATCTCCATTCAAGAACGCAGTCTTTATGTCCAACTGATGTACATTCCAACCATTATGAGCTGCCAATGCACAAATGCTACGAATGGTAGTCATACGACAAGTGGGAGCAAAGGTCTCATCAAAATCAATGCCCTTTTCTTGAGCATAACCCTTTGCAACAAGTCTAGCCTTATAGCGATCAACACTACCATCTGGCTTTCGTTTCAATTTAAAAACCCACTTATATCCAATGGCTTTTTTACCAATAGGCAAATCACACAAAGACCATGTACCATTCTTCATTATAGCATCATATTCACTTTGCATTGCAGCCAACCAATTTTCTGAATTTTGTGCCTCATCAAATGAAAGAGGTTCTTCCTCTTCACACATACTAGACACAGCCAAAGCATAACAATTTGATGCATAAGAGACATGCTGAAAACCTGAACGAGTACGACTAGTAATAGGTGCATCAATCTTACTATCACTCAAGGTTTGCACCAACCATTTAGGCATACCTCTAGCCTACTCATTTTCAGCCCTATCCTCATGAATTACATCCTGTAAATCTGCATCAGAAATAGGCTGATCTATGATGTCGTTTGAAATCTGCATAGGCTGAATATTTGCCTCATTAGGACTTACATTTGAATTCCCACCTGTAAAGAGAGGCAACAACGTATCAAATACATCCCGTGAGCTTACACCTGTCTCTTTGGTACATGATAACAAGGGCTGCACAGCATCTTCCACAAAAACAACATCTCGACTAATCAAGATACGCTTTGACTGCGGATGATACAATCTGTAACCCTTGCTCTCAGCACTGTAACCAACAAAAATGCATTTGACAGCCTTATCATCCAATTTTTTGCGTTGTTGCACAGGCACTAAAGCATAGGCCAAGCAACCAAAGACACGCAAGTGACCAATAGAAGGCTTCTTGCCATGCCAAGCTTCGTATGGAGTAATAGACTGCAAGGCCTTAGTGGGACACCTGTTGAGTACATATGCAGCACACATGACAGCCTCAAGCCAAAACGCATGTGGCAAAGCTTGGCTCTTGACCATACATCGTGCCATCTCCATAAGTGACCTGTTCTTCCTCTCAGCAACACCATTTTGCTGAGGGGTATACGGCACTGTACATTGGTGTTTTATCCCACGACTAGCCAGAAATGCGTCAAACTCTTTAGACATGTACTCCCCCCCTCGATCAGTACGGAGGGTGCCCACAGTACAATTGGATACATTTTCAACCATAAGAAAAAACTGTTTGAAGCACAAAAACACTTCGGACTTTGCCTTCAGTGGATATACCCATGCATGCCTTGAGTAATCATCAATGAAAGTCACGAAGTACAAGTGTTTACCAAATGACGGAGTTTGCATAGGCCCACATACATCACTATGTACAAGCTGCAATTTGCGAGTGGCCCGCATAGAACCATCCTTTGGAAACGCAAAACGCTGCATTTTGCCCAAAATACAGACTTCACAAACATGTTTCAATGGTGCCTCAAGAGGGGGCAATGAAGCAACCATATCAAATTTCTGCAAACGCAGCAAACTAGCAAAGTTCAGATGACCAAAATGAGCATGCCATAGTTTTGCATCTGAAACTGCCTTTTCATCAGAAACTGCATTTGCTGAATCTTCCACACACTTGTCATAAGAATTGAGCCTATACAGCCCACGAAACAAGGTGCCAGATACAATAATCGTATCACCAGAAGTCAAATCATGAACAGTACATCTGTCATCCACAAATTTGATTACAAATCCAAGTCTAGCAAGCGCAGAGACAGACAATAGATTCTTCTTTATCCCTGGCACATACAAAGCATCTGAAAGTGTGAAAGCGCTGCCATTTGCAGCAGTAAGCATAATTTTACCAATGCCCTTCACTGGGTAAGAAGCATTATTGGCACATGTGACAGTATTCCCATTAGGGACAGCCTCAAGAGAAGTGAACATATCACGATGCGAGGTAATGTGCTTTGTAGCACCACTGTCAAAATACCAAACATGAGAGTCAACAGAAACTGCCAAACATGCATCATGTACAGATGGATCATACTGGCAATACACGCTAAACGCCCATTCTGTATCCTACACAACATTTGCAGAATCTGCATTTGTAGAAGCATCCGCTATTGTGGCTGCATTTGACTCTTTCTTCTTTGCCTCTTTAGCCTTTAGCTTAGGGCAATTCTTAATGACATGATCATTTGCCTTACAATAGTTGCACCTGGTCTTTTTCTTGCCTTTATCAAGAGCCTTCTCAGACTTATTGTTGCTACCTGTGGAAGGAGAAGAAGTTGCAGACCTACTAATAGGAGAAGAAACAGTGGAAGGGGCTGCCTTACCACTTCTTCTCTGCTGCTGGGCAGCAATAAATGCTTCATCAATTGCACGCTGCCTGGCCCTGTTTTGCCTGGACTGCGCTTCTTGCAAGAGCTTGTTGACTAAAGTATCATACTTCACAGCATCAGGTCTGTCCTCATTAAGAAGTCTCCACGTGGAAGCAAAAGTCTGATATGTCTCAGGTAAAGCATCAAGAATAGTCTGCACAAGAGAATGATCAGGAATAATCTCACCTGCAGAAATCAACTGTTCTTTGAGATCTTTAATCTCAGCAAGAAAAACATTCATGTCATCATCTTCTTGCATAATCTTCAATTCTAGCTCTTTACGCAGGTAAGCGATTTTTGCCTCGTTACGACCTGCATACAAACCAGCTAGAATATCCCAAGCCTGTTTTGCTGTTTTAGCTGAACGAATATGTGGGGTGATGTTACGTTTGACAGAAAGTGCAATCAAGGCATGAGCCTGCGCATCTTTACCATCCCAACGAGCTTGTTCGGCAGTGGGTAAAACAGCAGCAACAGTAGAGCTGCTAGAACCTGCAACATCCTTAACAGATCCTACATCCACAGAACCTGGACGTACATCCGTACCCTGCACAATGTTCCACACTCCTTTTGCAACCAAAACATGCTGCATCATGTATGCCCAAAGTGGGTAGTTGCTGTCTCCATCCAGTTTGTCTTCAGCAGACAACATGCGAAATACATCATTACTGTTATCAACCATGGCCACTGACTGAAACTGATGCAAAAGTTGCCTGTAATGAAGCAAAGACTGAACAAAAAACAACTCGTGCTATGTAGCACGGTCCACAATAGAATATGTATGCCTATTTTGCAGAAAACTGCACTGTCAAAATTTCTGCAGAAAATGACGAAAACACCTGTGCAGAACTTGAAATGCAAAAACGGAGCCCGAAACGACCTCAGATGCGAACTCTGAGAACGCAAAGGCCTACGGGCTTATTTGCAGAGTATAGGGACCTGGAAGCTGTCGTGAAAACTCACCTCAATCGGAGAACGTGACTCGGAGGGTGCTGGCGGCGTAGCCCTGGGAGCCGATGCTTGCTCTGATACCAATTGTTGGAATTAGGGTTGCAGGAAAGCACACAAAGCTTGGAGAAGAAGAATCAAGAATGCACATAACACAAAGTGTATTAGATTGTTTCAATGTACAAAGATAAGTTAGCCCTAGAAGGATGGGCGTATATACAAGCCGGGGGAAAAAACCTCCTAAAGAGGGAAAAAGTGCCCCGGCGGTCCTAAGTGTGTTCACACACATCACTGCCTATATATATGGCAACATGAGCATGTTTAGGTACGATGGCATGGGGATTTTCAACAAACAATATGATAGCCAAAGTGTTAAAAAATCCAAAAACCATGAACATAAAGTAAAATGAAATGATCCTCAATAATGAAAAAACTCATACTGATATAAACATCAACTAAGTATATTAGAATGTGAGCTAATCCAACTACTCTGGGTTTAGCCACTAACTCAATAGATCAAGGCATAATGAAAATGAGCTACCCCATCTAGTCTGAGGTTAGTCATTGCCAATAAATCTAAGTACAATGCAGGTGAGCTAACCCAACTAGTTGGAGTTTACTCACTAACAACGGGAACCTAATCAATATCGTCATCTGTGATTGGTGGTCGTAGTCTTGCTATACTTTTCCAACATATCTAAGGCATCATTGTATTTGCCCTAACCATATACCTTGTGATGTACTGATAACCTCAATGCCAATAAAGAATCTCAATTTTGCCAAGTTTTTCATGCTGAATTGGCTACTCAATGATACCTTCACATTAGCTATATCATTCCCACAATCACCTGTAACTATCAAATCATCCACATAAATCATAATCACCACCAAACTATTCTATGTCTTCTTCACATATAGTGAAGAATTTGAGTTTCTAACATGAAAGTCAATGCTAATGGAGGTACATGCTAATCATGTCACTCCATGCACGTAGTGTTTGCTTTAGCCCATATAATACTTTATTCAATATACATACATGTGTGGAAAATTTGGGTGTACATAACCCTCTAGTTGCTCCATAAACATCTCTCCTTATAATTCTTCATTCAAAGCATCCTTGATGTCCATTTGATTAGCTCTACCAACCTTTAGATCTATCTAATAAAATCACAAATCTTACGGTAGCCATTTTAACCATTGGGCTAATTTTCCCATCATAATCAAGCCCATGAGTTTATGCACAACCCTTGGTGACTAGCCATTTTAACCATTGGGCTAATTTTCCCATCATAATCAAGCCCATGAGTTTATGCACAACCCTTGGTTGGTGACTAGCATTGTTTTATATCTTTCCACCATGGATCCATCCGACTTACTTTCTAGCATGGATCCATCCGACTTACATTTGACCTTGTAAACCTATTTGTAACTAATCACATTCTTGTCATTTGGTAACTCAACCAAATCCCATGTTTTATTATGTACCAATACATCCATATCTTTGTCTCAAGCTACTTTGCCAATAGCCTCATCAAAACATGTAGGCTCCACATGCTTAACCATAGATTTGATATATGGACACTACATTGCTTTCTCCCTATACATCAATCTCTCAACCGTGATACTTGGGGGATTCAATATATGTAAACCCTCTGTATCATGTGCATTCAAGGCATACTTTAAAAATACCTTATCTGTGAGTTTTTTATGAATAAAACACACCCTTTTCTATTCAACCTGTGAATACCCCCTTTAAATGGTTCCCTTATGTATGTAAAGAATGTGTTAAAAGGGAATTTTAAAAATCCCTTCCATTGAACCCATGTGCTACACTTACATGTTAAAAGGGAATTTTAAAAATCCCTTCCGTTGAACCCATGTGCTACACTTACATATTTATGAGTGATCCCCCCGAGACTAGATATCTCACCCTTTGTGACCTTCTCAATGGTTGTGGGTCACTACGAGCTCCATGAGCTCTAGCATGTGGCGGTACATAATATCTATCATACTTTACACATGGAGTCCTCACCCATTGTGATTCTCAACTCATCACATCAAGACTCTCTGAACTAGATGAGTCATAACCCGTGTTCCCAATGCCAATTCCTTCAACCTTCTTCTTGCCTTCACCAATACACCACTCTCACTACATCATGTCTTAATCTCCTTGACCATGGACTTACATTTCCACTACTAGATGTCTTATGTGGCCTAAACATACTAGTAGACTCCTCCAAAGGTAAATGGACATCTACATTGGCATCAATGTCATCAACCACCACATTCTCACTTTCTTTGTACCAACTAGTCACACCACTATAGCACATTCTTTTACTTAATAATATGATGGCATGGGAGAAGTTTTGGGAAAAATTTTTGCATCTCATGTTTGTTTCTTTTCCCTCTTCTTTCTCGGAGCTTTCCACGGCTATGGTACTTTACACACCTCCTATGCCTACCAACGGTTAGGGCTATTATTCCTAAGCTCTCAAGATTTATCTAAGGCACCTTCTTGGCCACTTTCCCCCTCACCGATGTGCACCATTAGGCTGCATTTGTGTGGCACCCCTCCCTTGAGAATTTTGGTGATCAATGGTGGTGATCAGTGGTAACTCAAGATTAAACAACGGTTCTCCTTCATGTAAGCTTTCATTTGGACCCTTTCTTTCTCGATTAGAGCATGGATTTGATGATTAGGGTTTGCATAGTAAATTTTCTCAAAGAATGGCTATTTCCTATTCTATATGTTCTCCTCTACCCATACATGTGATTTTCTATGCACAAGGAATTTAGGTTTTTCCCTCTCCTTACCAAAAATTAGGTTTTCCATGAATCTTTCTCAATAATTGGGGCCATAATCTTGTTCTATAACTTTCCTCTTTCCATACATATTGAGTTTTCAAGATTTGGTAATAATATGGGGCAGTTTCATTAATGTAAACATTTATGGCAAGATTTTTCATTAATTGGGATTTATCCATGCACTAGTCAATCTTCATGTCTTACATTAGCTTCCTATGGTTTGGAAGAATTTGCATGAGCTTTATTCCAGCAATTTTGAAGAGATTTGGAAGGGACAATCAAGTAAGTAACAATGGAAGACTATCAAGGCATTGAACCATGGGAAGAGACAAGCTTTACCATTTACCTCATCCTCAACAAATTTACCTCTTGTATTAAGATTGGGAAAACATAATGATAATCATTAGTAATTGCAATGGTTGTAATTAAATCAGTTACTTTGGGCATTAGTAATTGCAATGGTTGTAATTAAATCAGTTACTTTGGGCTTCAAAACTTGAAAATATCATTTTTTTACTTTAAAAAAATGCATGATTCAACAATGATGGAAAACAAGTTTTCAAACCTTTTCTACAATTTGGAAAACTAATGGCATGCACACATTTTGGAAAAATATTTATTAGAGAGGGTTCATATGCCCTAGCATATAAGAGGAAACCCATGCAAAGGGACCCTAACAGACCCTTGTTTTTGAGGCCTAGGGAAGTAGACTAGGCATATAAAGGTTATTTCATGCTACAAGAAAACCACCCAAAAAATAAAACAAAACAAAACAAAAGGAGAACTGTGGCTGTAATGGTGGCTAACATAGGGGAGTTTAATGTACCAATATAAACTAAATGCAATAGCTAAAACCTACCAACCCTTATAGACCGTGCCTTAAAAACAACCCCCAATTATATTTGCTATGCATTGAACCAATCTTATGCCTCGAGTGGTACCACCTGGGTTTTGGTTTATCGCCAATTCCCATGGTGATATTGATCCTATGCCAATTATAGCAATTAGTTCTATTTTTGAAGTTAGTATCCCACCAACCTCCAAACCCATAGATGCCCAAACTCTTGTAACAGTGAACAATCTAGGAAGAGGGGCTACACAAGGATTATATGGTGCTTTAACCACAATAGACCTGTACATGACCCAAAGATGTCACCTAGACTCGTGTCCATATAAATTTCCAAGCTCATGGGTAAGTGTGATGGATCTACCGATCCTATTTAGTTCATGGGTAAGTGTATTCCGGTAAACCTCACAAGCCCTATAGATGCCCAAACTCTAGTAATATTGGACAATGTAGGAAGAGGGGTTACATAAGGATTGTATGGGGCTTTGAAAACACAACGGACCTGGACATGACCCAAAGGAATCACCTAGACTCATGTCCATAGAAATTTCCAATTCATGGGTAAGTGTGATGGATCTACTGATCCTATTTAGTTTATTGAAATGTTTGAGCATCAATGTGAAGCAAATAGAAATCTTGATTTCCCTATATCAAGGTACATGCATTGAATCTATGCTTAGTGGGAAAGGCTAGTAAATGGTTAATCACATTGCCTACGATTAAGGCAAATTTTAAAACTCTAAAGACTACCCTTATCTATGTCAAGGCCCTAGGTGGAGTGTTGGAATAGTACTCTACAGTATAGAGAAAAGACCTAACAAAACCATACGGGATTATTACATCTTACGTATGAAAACCTTGAGCTCCCAATGTGAGGATTGGGAGAAACTTAGTGATGAACAAATGAAGCAATGCTTCCCCATGGGATTAAAGAAAAACACTTTACATAGTTTGATCGTAGTCTCACATCCATATTATTTTTATCAATCTTGCAGAGAAGCAATCTGTTTAGATAGTGAAAACATGATGAAAGATACCATTGAGATGAACTCTTCCTTGTCTAAGCCAGTGAAAGTAAGGTGCAAAGACACATTGACCTCTATGTCCATATCACAGAATTCTATAACACGTTACTTGAAAACTTTAGAAGTCACCACAAGAAAGGGGGTGATGTAGATTATCAGCAACCTTTAAAACCCCTTCCTTGTGGACCTAATCATAGCACCACCATCCAAATTCACATTGCATGTATCCTAAGATAGTCTTTTTGTATAATGGTCATTGCAAGGCTTTCGGGCAAGACATATCACAATGTGTGTATTCACATATACAAGTGCACAATAAAAACTTCAAAACCAAGGATCCCCATGACTCAAACAAAAAAAAACAAGGAAAGAACCTACTAAGGAAAGAACCTACTAAGGAAGCAGTGAAATAGATAATGCAATGCTTCTATTACTATGGATCACACAAAGTTATGGACTACCCAATGTAGAATGCACTTGCAATTCCTACCGGCACATGACCCATATGTCATCGATCGCATGTTCATAGAATGACCAAGGAGGGATGCCTTTTGTTGCAAGCTACCTCGCAATACCCAACTCTCAATATCTTAAGTGTGCAAAATGGAAACTTGTCCATGATTCCTCTAAATGTGCTCACATAGTCATAATCCAAAGTTTAAGAAAAAAGTTAAAAAGCCTACAAAAGAGCACTCTCTACACCAGGGGTAGAGAACATCTTCAAATATAAGAACCAAAACCTCTTAAACCTAAGAAAGCTAAAGCTTCAGTCTACACCTCAAAACAAGGGGAAGATGCATGAGAAGAGAGTCTAAGACCAAGGGGAGTAAAGGAAATGCAATCCAAGGACCTAAAGTATGTAACACTTTCTACAAGTGCTCAAAATAAAATTCTTTCTTGTTTTCATGAACAATGGGAACCTAGTGGGCTATGAAATATTCCATGAAGACACAAGGTCTAGCACCTCATCTAGTTCAAGTTAAATTCCAATCAAAGTACTAAGACCCGACCCAAAAACAAGAGCCTTAGCAACTCGACCCGGGGGGGGAGGTAACTCATAAATATGTAGATGTAGCACGTGGGTTCAACAGAAGGGGTGTTTAAATCCCTTTTTGACACATTTTTTTTACATATAGAAGGGTTCCATTTAAAGGGGGTTTTTACATATTGAATAGAAAAAGGGTGTGTTTTATTCATGAAAAATTTATAGATAAGGGGTTTTTAAATTAGGCCTTGAACGCATGTGATAAAAAGAGTTTACATATAGTGAACCCCCCAAGCTTAGCAACAACATACTCAAGAGACCATGCTTAAACTAGTTGAGGTGTTGTGGCTAGATCACTAGTTGACATTGAACCATATCCTAATAAGCTCAAAAGGATTTCCTAGAAGCGACAAGAAGAGAAGTACCAATTTCCTTTTTAAATGGAAGAGATATTGTGTACCAAAACCAATCTATTGAACCAGGGTGCAAATAAATCAGAAGGATCATCTACAGATGATACTACAGAGGATTTCCTAGAAGCGACAAGAAGAGAACTACCAATTTCCTTTTTAAATGGAAGAGATATTGTGTACCAAAACCAATCTATTGAACCAGGGTGCAAATAAATCAGAAGGATCATCTACAGATGATACTACAATTCAGTATTTAATATAGATGAGATTGATAAAACCAAATGGTATTCGAATGCCACACATGAACCTCCAAGGTCTTCACATGATTCTAAACATAGTAAGGGGTTCTTGAGTTCCATTGTTCATGTTGAGTGTAGCATTAGGTAATCTTGAGAATGTTGATAGCCAGAATGAGGAAAACTATGCATTAGACTGACTCTTTGAGAATACGTTAGAGGATGAGGATTTCATGCATCCATCTCAAAGTGAGTGGGAAACTAAAACTAAAATTAAAATTGAAACATCCATGGTTCCTTTTGAAAAACCTATCAAAGTTTGGTTAGATTTTCTTATAGGAAAGGATGTTGAATAGAAATAAGAAATGTTTAGTCCTAAAGCTAGTCATAACATCATATCTAAGGAAACTTGGGCATCCGTGAGATAACCCGTGATCCACCATAGATATATTAAAGTGATAGATGATAATGGGAAATACATTAAAATATACGGTTATTTTACCCTTCTTCTTGAGGGTGTTGACATTGAATGGGGAGTTCTAGGTTACTCTGGAGGACCTTGATAAAAACTTGTTGTGGCTGGATTTTGAATAAGTAGTTCTGATTACTCAATTGATAAATCAAACTGTCACCTTAGAACACACAATGAATACATTCACAATGTTCTTATGAGAAGAGAAGCCATTTCTAGATATTAAACCTTCCCTACCTAAACCTATGAAGCTTGAAACCCCATGCTTGAACATGACCCTACTATTACAAATCTTTTAATATTTAATGTAGGATCTTGAGACTTTGGAAGTATCAATACAATTCAAACCCAAATTTATTCATGGCTCGAACATAATCTTAGACCCTTTAGGTCAATTGGCACTAAACACTGTTGTGAGCAAAATAGGTCACTCACGAGTATTACCTAAAAAGTTTCCCTCCCAAAATGCGTGAAATCTTAAAAATGGCTTTAAAAAATAGTTTTTTGAAAACACATCTAGAATTCCATGTATACATTTAAAAATTACATAAATTTTGATATTTTTTTAAAGATTGAGAACACGTGTGACCTTCATAGATAAAAATAAACTTGACTTACAAAATAGCATAGAAGTCTACATAACTTAAAGAAATATCAATGTTTTTCAAATAAAAATTTATTTTATAAATTTCATGAATGTAAGACACTTTTATTAATAGACTTTCTTGGGAAAAATTCTACCACTATGCATAAATATGTACATTATTTGATAATCACTCAAAAAATATTAGAATAAATAACATTATAAGCTCCATAATTTATGAAAAAATCCTACAAACATCTTTGAGTCTTTCTAGGCCCAAATAGAAAAGCCTTGAGTATATACTTACCTTGACAATTCGCATGCCATAATTATTTGCTCTATTATTTATAAGTAGGTAGTGGGCATGATATGCAACCAATGCTAAGAGTTTAAAGAGGTCAGCTTATAGGTGTGAAAAGGTAGACTTATATTCATATATATGTAGAAGACGGTAACTATGGAGGCTCTGCGTAAATCTAAGCAGGTTAAAAGAGGTCAGCTTATAGGTGTGAAAAGGTAGCCTTGAGTATATACTTACCTTGACAATTCGCATGCCATAATTATTTGCTCTATTATTTATAAGTAGGTAGTGGGGGCATGATATGCAACCAATGCTAAGAGTTTAAAGAGGTCAGCTTATAGGTGTGAAAAGGTAGACTTATATTCATATATATGTAGAAGACGATAACTATGGAGGCTCTGCGTAAATCTAAGTAGGTTAAAAGAGTACAAAATTGAAATATTTTTTTGGCAAGACAATTTTAGAAGCAGACTTCATATAGCCTATGGGTGTAAATTTCGACCCACGTAGGCATTTATGGTCCTGAAGGAAATTATGTTAAGCAATATGGATAATGGTGGAGGGAAGAAATTGCAGCCTATGTCACGTACATATGTGGTGGTGGGAGAAATTCATAGTATGTATATGTTGATGTTTGATCCAAATAGCTATCATCATGAACGTAGGTGATGGTATGTCTAAGAGTAGTGTAGGAATGAGCTCTAATTACAATTATTTGGAGTACATGTGAAGGATCTTGAGGGATAGTATGTCTAGGGTAGTGTGGAATGAGCTTTGGTTATAATTATTTGGAGGACATGCAAAGGATGCTGAGAGATGCAATCTTAGCCCGCAACATTGTCTTTGTGTACAAAGAGAAAAGAGAGGAGCTTAGGGCTTCTTGAATGGTAGTAGAGAGGAGCTTGGATCTTTCATGATGATGGTAGATTCAAGGTCCCCTATGCTGTAAAGCATACTACTACACATAGGCATGGCCTCACATGCATCCCCCTCCCCAACATAGATGGTCCCACCACGTGCATTTGCTTATAGTTCTTCAGCTTTAAAATTGAATTTATAGTTCTTCAGCTTTAAAATTGAATTACAGAACAAAAAACACGATTGGTGAATCAATTGACCCATGGTCTTCTAAATCAATAGAGCCTTGCACATCTAGATCAAAACTAATGAATTACATGTCATCATGGATTATCTCATCTAGCTCTTCTGTTATCATGGATTATCTCATCTATCTCTTTTGCTATCATGAAATTTTGACATCTACTATGTAGCGATATTATTTATGATACAAAGGTTACATAGATACATAGACAAGCATTTTGTTTAAAGACCTCCTCCCAAATTTGTAGTCAAAGGTTGTGACCATGTGTGTTTTTCAGGTCCTTAGCTTTAAACATATGTTCTACCTATATCACCTTATCCTAGGCATATTT
This sequence comes from Cibotium barometz, assembly GCF_041138505.1. Classification (NCBI taxonomy): domain Eukaryota; kingdom Viridiplantae; phylum Streptophyta; class Polypodiopsida; order Cyatheales; family Cibotiaceae; genus Cibotium; species Cibotium barometz. The sequence continues at coordinate 40,618,703 of NC_141096.1, forward strand.
TTTCTTTAATTCTATGATTTATAAAATTTTTAAGTTTTTGGAGATTTTATTTACTACTATCTACTATTTGGAATGAGTTTTTACAGATTTGTTGGTGATAAAAATAAAACATTTCTCTTAAAAAATCTAAAAATATCTCAAAGTTGAGAAAAACATCCCCCTAAAAGTTGATGTTTTGCATCAAGTTTTAGATGCTCTGGAGAAGAAAGTTGGAGGATTGAAGGTCGATTTTCACAAATGGCCTATTTTAGTAATTTCATTCATGCTAGCATGCTCAGATGACCTATTCCACAAATTTCGAGTACCAACCACTATGTGACGTCTACATAATCAAATTTTGAGTACCAACCACTATGTGACGTCTACTAATATGACTATGTTTCAATGCGATATGTAGACGTCACATAGTGGTTGGTACTCAAAATTTGTGGAATAGGTCATCTGAGCATGCTTAAACGGACGGAATCGCTAGCCGTTTGTAAAAATTGACCTTCGATCCTCGAACTGGAGCATTTGAAACTTGATGCAAAACAACAAGCTTTGTGGGGTAGAGTTGATGTTTGCATCAACTTTGATGCAAAACATTAAGTTTTATGGAAAAGTTGATGTTTTACATCAAGGTGATGCAAAACATCAACTTTTCCATAAAACTTGATGTTTTTACATCAATGATGCAAAAAATCATCTTTTGTGGAAAATTTGATGTTTTGCATAACGATGATGCAAAACATCAAGTTTTGTAAAAAAAAAAGTTGATCTTTTGCATAAAAAGTTGATGTTTTCCATATAAAGTTGATATTTTGTATCAACTTGATGCAAAATATCAAATTTTCATAAAATTTATTGTTTTGTATAAAGTTGATGTAAAACATCAACTCTTAGCTGAGAAGTTATTACTCTGCATTAAGTTGGCCACCACAAATGTTATAGTGAAAAGATCCTTACCATGTGTGTAGTAACCAATAGGATTCGAACTAAATTCCTTGCCTAATATTTTGCAAAAAAGTATTTTGAAAAATATAAACTTTTGTTTCTTAAAGCAAGCTTTTTCATGCTTTCTAAACTCATTTAATTACTAAAATTACCACTTTAAACCCTTTTTATCACATCAAGGACAAATCTTCTTTAAAAATGAGTTTGTAATTATTTTTCAAAATTAGATAAATTTTAAATAGCTTATTCATGGAATTTTAAAATTCATCTATACGTAACGAAGTCTTTTAAAAAAGTATGTATTATCAATTAAGAAATTGTGATACTCAAGAGCTTCAAAATTGATTTTAATACTACTCTTATCAAAAGCCAAAATAGGGTTTTATAATTAAGATAATAATTGTATCAAGATAACACTTTTGCAATATATTTATATAAATAGATAGTTTTTTTTAGTTGCACTCTATAGCGCATCCTCAATTATGCTAACATGGCAGATAACCCAAGGAGTCTAAGCTTCAAGTGTACACAAAGAAGAAGAAAAAATATTTATGCCGATAGTGAAGAAGAAAAAATATTTATGCCGATAGTGAAGAAGAGGATGCCTCGTCTACCTTCTCAGGGATAGTGATGGTGTTGGTATAGATAGCAATGATTATAAGGAACCATAACTATGCCATAAGCTATATGTTTAGAGAATAGCTTCTTTTTAGAGTTGTATCAATTTTTTTCTGGATTGAAGATGGCAATAATAAACATTGTCTCTATTTTGGCATGTTTTTTGAAAACGTATTGCTAGATTTTCAATTATAATCTCAAAAAGTAAGCAAAATGAAGTCTTTTTTTTCATGTCGATTTTTGTAAGAAACGTGTAAAGTGCCCAAAATATTATATTTTTTGGCACTGTTGTACGCATGCGTAGACCACTTTTCAAAAAGAGGTAGAAAGTGAACTTTTTTCTTTGAAAGATGCCAAATGTTTCTCATTTTCATGAAATATTAACTATTTTGTCCGCAACAGTGTTACTACTAGCTTATCCTGAATGGATCCCTTTCACACAGAGCATAAAGATGCCATGTCTTGGGTACTTTGAACATACAATCTATAGGCAATAATCTAACCCCCTTAGCTGTAAGTTATTTGAGGTTAAGTTTGTGTTGAAAGTAGACATGGTTAGATGAGGGTACTCATTTTCGTTCACTCTCTCTAAAATTACGACATCAATGCAACTCAGGCGGCGGAGTACCTTAATCGTGATATCGCCATCAATGAAAACATGACACATGCCTCTCGAGCCTAAAGCCCCATATCTTGAATGAGATACCAACTAATGCCATGCCAACAGGTCTGGGTTTCAAGTCACCATCCATGTCACCAATACATGTCACCATCACCATCACCATCACCATGTTATCTCGATCGAGATATGTAGGCCCCTTGCATCCATGCCAATGCCACAGTGGGTCCCCCTCGACTTGCCCGCTCGAATGCCACGGTGATGCCATCTCCACCATCCACGTATCTCAAACAAGATAACGAAATATCATCTCGACCATTGAAAAATCTTGTTCAAGGTATGGAGATGTGATCTCATCCATGCACATATGTCGTTCGAGATACCAAGATGTAATCAAAGCTGTTGAAACACCTCGATCGAGATACATTTACACAATCTGACACATCCATTTGCGCGCACTCCAAGATGTGATCCCAGTCATTTACATATCTCAATCGAGGTATGGAGTGAATCCCGAGACCGTCAAACAAACCTCGATCATGGTACTCACTCAAGATCTAAGCCTTCCATGTATCTCGAAGGAGATATGTATTTCAAATCACAACCGTTGATCACCACCAACCCTAAAATCAAACGCATATCTTGGCCGTTTGTCTCACTAACCCTAAAACCACACCTACATCCGAGGCGTTGATATTGCAAACCCTAAAATGCATGCCACGAACCTTAATCGAGGTTATAAAACCGAAAAGTTTTTTTTTCACCTCATTCTCACACGTCATTTTTGTTCTCCTTGCTCTCTTGATTTGGATTAGCAATTAGTGAGCTCATTTATATTGTTTCATAGCTTCATTAGTGCTACTTAGCACTAAGCATTGGACCTTTCACATTGACATGTCTGTTTGTGTTAGGCTTAGGTTCTAGCATAGGGTCACGCAAAGAGGGCCACTCGTCTATTATGGACCTCATTATGGAGATAGACCGCGAGTTAGCGGCTATCCATAGGGCTGCTAGAGACATACCATCTACATTATTTATCATGTCGGGGACTTGGAGGTGATGCTGTCATCCCTTCATAGCCTTCACGATATTGTTTATGTAGATGAGTAGATAGCTCACCATCACACTGCTCCTATGTCACATGGCTTGACATATCGTCAGGTCTGTGAGCTTGGTCTAATTAGGAATGGAGCCTACTTGGACCTTTTCCTTGATAGTTGTGGGATGCGGCCTGGGGGCAGGAAAGCCCCTTACTATTTTGCGGTGTTCGCATCCTCATATGATGGCACATATATATAGTCGATATGTTGCCGCATATGGGAGGATGTCGAACAACCGCCAGATTCTCGTATACTTCGCAAAGCAATTATATGTGGAGTTTGTGTTAGGAGAGTAGGTGGATTACACTAGCCATCAGCCCGGTGGTGGTGGTGCTGGTCGAGGTCATCTCTCCAGGACCATGGTAGGGGGTCTCCACCAGCCCTTCCTGTAGCTACTACTAATCCTACGCTTGTGCCTTTGTCGACGGTCGAGGCACTTGGCACCCAAGTGGGTATCGGCGTATGGAGTACCACAAAGAGCATCCATCAAATGGTACGCTTGTTTTCACGATCGATACCAACATATGTCGATGTATTTACACATATTTGTTATTTCTTAAGGTTTTTCATAGTCATTTGTTTACATGTTTATAGTACTTTTCTATATTTTTAAAATGAGCGGCATGGTTGATTTTGTCATGTAGGGTCCCACACATGTCAGTGAGAGACTCACTCAGGAGTTGATAGAGGCGAGAGCAGAGATTGACTGCCTTAGAGTAGTATTGCAGACAGCAGAGGCAACCACACATGTCAGTGAGAGACTCACTCAGGAGTTGATAGAGTAGTATTGCAGACAGCAGAGGCAACCACACATGTCAGTGAGAGACTCACTCAGGAGTTGATAGAGGTGAGAGCAGAGATTGACTGCCTTAGAGTAGTACTGCAGACGGCAGAGGCAACCACTGCAGGCATGCCATGTAAGAGAGTCTGACATCCAGCAGGTAGATTTCTCTTGTACGTAAAAGAGTTTTATAAATTTCTTTAAGTAATACCTAATGAGAGAGACTAATCAATTATTTGTATGCTTTACTTTTTTGAGTAGGCTCAGACTGAGGTAGAGAGTTTTAGAGCTAAGGCGGAGCAGCACATGATTATGGAATTGATGCTGCACGTTCGAGAGTTCTGTAGATCTAGACGTAACAGTGCCTTACTTGCCTCTATATCCATGGCCTCTTTACAAAGGTTTTTCGACGACCTCTCCCTCAGGATACAACACCATTCCTCCACGATGCCTGTTGTGCTCTATGCCTTGAGAGGACATTGATGGATATGCTCTGGGATGTGTACATTTTTTCCATTTGTCATGCATCACCTAGGAGCTAGTACGCTTCTCGGCATGTCCCTCTTGCCAAGCATGTGTCGACCTTGTAACATACAGAGTTCTGGGCATTAACGATCTTCTCCTAGGCTTTGCTCGAGTAGATGCTAGGACTCGCAGGCCACTTGATTTTACCTTAGCTCTACTGACTTAGGACTCGATGCCGTCGATTAAGGTGTCTCCAGAGATTGAGTGGAGTGCACATGCATTTGATGCATACCAGAGAGTCCTTCAGGGGAGAGCGAGCTCACAACACACAAGCGTGTGGGTGGTGTTGGTCCTAGTGGCACCTCGGGTGATGGTGCTGTGAGTAGTGCTCCTTCCCATGAGCAGCATGTCCTTACAGCAGAGCAGAGGAGCTTACACGCGCAGAGTGGCAAGCACATACCATTGCCGATTACATATTTTGGGTTTACAGACAGAGACATCTTACAGTAGCATGACGTAGAGAGAGGGAGAGGGTTGTAGCAACTTATGGGACTCATGAGCTCCCGTGTACACTAGCACCAGCTTATGATCTTGCCTTTGAGAAGGTAGACCTCCCTGTCTCGCAGATATTCGACGACCCCCGTAGTCGGCAGAGCCTCCTCGACGTGCTAGATGCAAGCCTATGGCAACACCATTGGAGGAAAACATAAAACTAAGGGGCCTGATTTTGGTGATGAGTTGGATGATGTTACCATGATGCCTTCCAGTTGTTGCTAAGTGAGGAAGTAGAAGACAAAAAGTTCTCATAAGCTCCTCCTTTCGTAATTCTACCTATTCATTAGAGTCACTGAGATCTCTAACCTTAATCCGGTAGAAGAGTGGCCAAGTGACTCAATGGAGGCTAAGGTCAAGTGCAAATCTAATGCACTAGCCTTTAGGAAACCTCCCCTGGTTATAAGTCAGAGATCATTAAGTGAAAGTCCATCCACCCTATAGAACCTTAATTATTCTCGCAAATTTGGCTAAAGGAACAAGAGAAAGCTTAGTCAAAGCCCTCACTCATTTAATTGAGTATAGGAAAATAATTCCAACTAGATCAATGGCCTCATCAAATTATAGTGTTAGTGAATTCTCAGGGGCCTTGCAAGCCTTATCGATCATGATAACCAGTGTGATTTATATGTGTTGATGGTGGACAAAGAGTTTAGTGAAATATAAAGATAGATAACTGGACAAAGTGGAGAGTCCAAATCCATTGGCCTAAGCATCATGATCCCTCCCTTAATTCCTAGTAGTTCTATCACATCAACATTTATATCTAGTACACCCGGTTAAGTGATGGGCTTGGGAGGAAATCTAGTGCTAACATCCTTCCTAAGGTTTGCTTTCTCCAACACTAATGTTGACACCAAACTAAAAGTACATGTGAAAATGAAAATTGTGTCGCTTCCTCCCTAGTGTCAACTTTAATCATGCCCAAAAATCTAAATTGGTGGACACACCACATACCCAAGTGACTAATCCTTGGGAAATGCCACCCCTCACACAGTGTATTATGTCACTATAACTGTGCCCCCACCAGGAGCTATGCCTACTGGTGGTGGAAAAATCAACTAGTAGTGTAAGCATTGCCTGTAGCTAGACAACCATTGCACTTGCCTGCATAACTATGTCCCCAAGACCTATGCCTAGTGGTGGTGGAAAAATCAACTAGTAGCGTAAGCAGTACCTGTAGCTAGATAACCATTGCGCTTGCCTGCATCCCCCAGGAGCAGCAAATCCTACTAGACAGCAGGAGGAGTATTGAAAGTTTCTCGAGTGGAAATGCCACCACCTGTGTTGCCACTCCAACCACCTTTGCCAGCCTTTTATCTGCCACTCCAACCACCGGCGTTGACCGTCCAAAATTATTCAATTTTGGCATGACTGTGAGTACTTGTGGATTGGATGTAGCTACCGGAAATAGACTGTATCAAAAAGTGTGCTCAAGAAGCAGGAAAACACTACCGGAAATAGATTGTAGCTACTGGAAATAGACTGTGCTCAAGAAATGGTTGTAGGCTACGCCAATGAAGGTCAAATTGAAGTTGCTCTTTGGCTTGTGCGCGAGACTTGTGTCATGGTGGGTAGTGCTTTAGAGTATGAGAAGGTGACAGAGAGGTGCTCACTGTGAAGCGATAGGGAGGAGGAGAGGTGGCAGTGTATATATTATATGGCTAGTTTCACCACAAGAAAAACAAGGAGGTCACAAATCTAAACTTTTTTTTTTTGAATTCGGAAATACATGCTTAGGCATATATATATATATTATTATATATATGCGGGCATTATATGTTAAAGAAGAAGAAGGATGGGCCATGGGACGCCAGGCTACCCATATGCCAGATTCGATATCCAGAGTCGAGACGACACCAAAGTCAGAGAAGCGAGCGAACTCAAAAGCAGCCACTCATGCTAATTTTAGCATGATTCGCTGGGGCTGGCATGCTTGTCGGTACACTTAATTCCAAAAGTTGAATGTCCTCCCCCCAATTCCAACCACGCCTAGCATCCTAGTGCTTTTGCTTTTGCTTTCGCTTTCTACAATATATAGAGAGAGAGAGAGAGAAAGCTATAGCCCCCCTCTCCCCTTTTGTTTTCAAACCAACCATACAATATATATATATATATATATATATGGTTATTCAATTAGCTTGTGTCATGTGTCGCTTAACCATATATATATATATATATATATATATATGGTTATTCAATTAGCTTGTGTCATGTGTCGCTTTCTCGCATTCTCCTTCGATTTCTAGTCATTGTCTCTCCCTCATGAGGACCTCCATGTTATCTACACATCCCTACCTTCTCTCCCTCGTGAGGACCTCCATGCTATCTACACATCCCTACCTTCTCTCCTATGCCCTTTAAAGAGAATGTGTGGGAGAGAGAGAGAGAGAGAGAGAGAGAGAGAGAGAGAGAGAGAGAGCTTGAGTTCCTTGCAACAAAAAACACATACAAGAGAGTGCAAGACACAAGAGAGAGAGATGGATGGTTGAATTTTCTTCTATCTTCTTCTCTTTTTTACAACCATATAACTAAAAGATAAGAGTACATATATAAAGGGACAGTAAGTGCTCTCCTACAATAACATACACATGGTCGTACCACCTGATCCTCTTTACTGACATATACCAAATCTACATCACCTACTATAACTTTCTTCCTCACAAAGTGAAGATGCACCTCAATGTTCTTCATTCTAGCATGGTATACTGGGTTACTCGTGCCAACTATATGCTACTCATGTTGTCACAATAAATGACAACTGCTATATTCACATCCCTATGAATTAAAGAGGTAATGGGACTTATATTTAGATATATAGATGGTTTTATGAACGTTGTGACAGTTTTTTTGTGTTCCATACAAATGATCTCTCTACAACTCCAGAAAGATAGGAATGCATGTATGATAGTCTAGATAGAGGTGATCTAGTATAGGGTGGGTTGCGCTTGCTTATTGTGTCGTGTGATGTAGCTTTATCAGCTTGAGATAGAGGTTTGCATTTGTTATATATTGCTGCATATTATTTTCTTATTGTACAAATATAGCATAATTGTCACTCTGCTAGTGATGGTTTGAGTCTTTTGGTGTGAGCTTGGGAAATGATGACATCAGCATATGCTTTCTCTTCTTACTCAATTTGGGATGAAGTTTGCACTAGCAAAAAGCTAATGGTGGTGAAGGGATGTAGGAGTTGGGGATGGTGATTGGTATACCCATTGATGGTGAGTAGTGGTAACGTCATGCTGAGAAGAACTTTGGCACTTGGAATATTTTTAATGGGTGCATGTGATAGGTGGAGCATATGGCGTTCAGTGAAAAAAAGAGTAAGAACACTTATAACTAGTTGCATTTATGTTCAAAATCTTAGAGGCATATTTATCCCTCATGTAATGTCTTTTGCTAGTGGGAGCCCAATGTTCTTTTGGACCATTAGTGGTTAGACATTTAAAGGACCTAAGGGTAAGTAAAAGGCTATGCGTGGGGGTTATATTTGAGAAAATTCAAAAAAGAAAGAAAGAAGCCTTTTCGCTTGGCACAAGCAGTGAAGGCGATGGGTGTCAATTCGTTCATTCTCGAATGGTATAGGTGGCAGCGAATGGTATAGGATCGACCTCAACTGGAAGTAGAAGGAGTGATCACACGAATTGGCATGAAGGCGATAGCCGCCAGAATAATCAAGAAGAAAAGCCAAGAAAAGTAACGTCAAGGAAGCAGGAAGAGTACTATGTAGAAGATGCTTGGGAAGTCTATAAAAGCTCTTCGGGAGCCATCGAGTAGGGAGCACAAGGGGAGGGTAGAAAAAAAGAAGAGAATCTTAGCTCTTGGCCGCCTGCGCATCTTCAAGTAGAAAGAGAGCGAGAAGTACTAAGGAGGAGGTGCATCAAGCAGCCACCCTGAAGATCATCTCATGACTAAGAAGGAGGCCATCGTAAAGCTGTGCTGCATGCATACGAAAGCAAGTGGCCAGGCGTTTAGTATTAAGAAGTAGGTTGTTTGTGTAGAAGCTCCTACAAGGCGTCGAAGTCTCTGGACAAAGTTGAAGTGAAGCTGCACAGGGCAAGTCATTTACACTGAAGTGCCATCACTGCTTACACTGGAAGAATCTTGTTTGTCTCATTCTGCTGAGATTGCATTGAGTAAGGAACATGTGAGCAAAAGAGGGAAGACGTCTGTGAGCACCTACTTGCATCAAGAAGCCAAAAGGGAACTAAAGATCGGCTAGACATCCCGAGACCAATCCCTCAATTGGTGTTTCCTCACACAAGGCAAGATATCCAAAGGTTTTTGAAGTTGATAGAAGAAAGCTCAGAATTCCAATGATTTGAGGGGAGGGATTCTTATTTTGGTTTATAATTCATCACTCCATAGAACCCAATATAGTTTTAAAGGAAAGTTATATGCTAATCTTGTCACGATAAGGGCAAGTCAACAAGTCTGATCCCAAGCTTTGGTTTTTCTCCTTATTTTGTGGATGTTAACTGGTGTTGTACTATCGTTATCAGTGCTTTTTGAGAGAGTTGTGTAGAATCTATATACCACAATCATTGTATAACCTTTGATCACTTTGTAAAATCTTGATACCCTTGTAAGTGAGTGGGCCAAGGGGAGTGTGAGCTCATTGTCTTAGAGAGCTGGCATGTGCTGCCTCCAAGTTTGAGTGATTTCAAAAAGGTTCTACTTTGATTGTATGGTTTGGGTCTGTATGAGAATCGTTAGAAGACATCACAAACACCACATAATTTATCTTATTCCTGGTGCTAGAGATTAAGGCTATTACCTTGATTTTGTCTTTGGATCATAAACACCACATACTTTATCTTATTCCTGGTGCTGGAGATTAAGACTATTACCATGATTTTGTCTTTGGTTCTAGAACCACATGTCAGAAATATTGGTTGTATTGCATTCACTTTGGAGGTTCTTGGCTCTTTAAGAATTGAATATGATTGTTTATACTACTAAGGCTTCCCAAATGGATGGGAAACCTTCACCTATCTCCACATCTACCAGAGGAGATTCTGCATGATGCTGAAGTTTATGAAGAAGAAGATCTCAATTGATCCAATTGTAATCACAAGTGTCGTTTGTTAGATAGTGTAGCTTCAAAATATGAATAATGCCAACTTCAGCTTAGCTAGTTTGATTTTAACGTTGAATACAATGTAAATGAAAACTTTCTTGCCTTTTCCCATCATCTCAAGGTTTCACTTGTGAATGCCAAAGAAGTTATTTTTGGATTAAGGAGAGAGAATTTGTGTTGATGTGTAATGATGGTTTTCTAGTGTGATTTCACTTGAGGTTTACGGTGCAGCTTGGCTAGCTATAGAGGCATTTCGGTTTAAAGGCCAAGTCTCACATGTTTTTGTGTCCCCACTGAGGATAGATAAGCTTTGTGTTAGAGTTTTAATCAGTAGCCTAGAAACCACTTGGAGGTCAGCTCAAGACCTTGGTTGGCTCAAGTTATGAGTTGTTCAAAGGAGAGAAAGGGGAGGATGTGGATAGATCTCTAAGAAGGATATAGTTGGTAGCTCTTAGCAACAATAGGGATCATGATTCCTACACGTTAAGAATGGTAGGGTTACTCTTGGAAGGAGCATCTAGGGAGTAGTATGAGGATGTGCTAGCAGAAGAGGACAAGGGTGATTGCGAGCGATTGAGAAAAGGAAATATAGGAACACTGATAATCCAGAAGACCTTTGGAGGGACCTTATTAGGTTGTATCAAGGGGGAGAGGAAGAGATTATAGCCTTTTTACGTATATTTGAAGGGGTCTGGAGAATAATTTTGAACATTTTGGGAGAAAATCAAGTACCACCAGACTTCTTGAAAAAAGATAGATTTATAGGACTGTTACATGGAGTTATTAAGGAAAAGGTGGAGCTTAAGTATCCTCGCACTTATGAATAAGCAGTCAGGTTGGCCACAGTAGTGGAGGAAGAAGGTGAGAAAAAAAGAGCTAGCTTGAAAGGAAAGGTAAGCAGGCATGTAGGTTAAGTATGATCACGGAACATGTGGACACATAGTGGAACCTTTGCTTGTGGACATGCATGTAGAATGGGAGCTTCGTGTGGAGGCTCCAAGGATTGTAGAGCCAAATAGAGGACAAGATGGTCTGCATCAAGGGATTCAAAGATTGAGTGAACAAATTAGAAATCTTAATCTTGCTATATAGGTTATTCAAAACCAAGTGAGGAGACCACAGAGGAATCAAATGGAGCACTTCCAATGTTACAATTGTGGAGAAGAAGGTAATAGAGGTGTTGGCAATAGGGATGCAGGTAATGGAAACCAGATGCCAATGCAAGGACAAGCATAGCCTCAAGGTCCTTTAGGTCATATGAGAGGACAAGGATGCAGAGGTCCGAATTTGAAGATGCAGGTAAAGAAGAAAGAGCTAAGAAAAAGAGAGAAGGGAAAGGCAACCATGGAGCAGCCAAAATCTAGCAAGAAGGGAAAGGCTAGAGCTAGAAGAAGAAAAATTGGCATAGATGATTTTCAGTTGGGTGAGGGCGAATCCCCTTATAGTCTCTTGGCAGATGTGAAGCATAAAAAGGCTGATATCACCTATGGTCAACTTTTATAGTTGAACTCTAATATAAGAAGACAATGGCACAAACTTGCAAGTGTTAGACGAGTTAAGTTTAAAATGCGAGAAACTAATGTGGTTCAGTTGATTAGGGTTTCTCACATTTTTCCTGTTGTTGATGTTTAGATTCATGGCAAGAAGGTGAGTAAAGTTTACATAGATGGTGGAGGCCAGGTATGTGTCATGACTGAATAATATGTATATGATCTTTGATTAGAAGTGATAGGAAGGTCTATCTTGAGTGTAAAGATGGCCAATAGCCAAAGGTTAAACGTCTTGGTGTGATTGAGGGCATGGAGTTAAACGTTCTTGGAAAAAGAGTGGTCATTTATATGCATGTCATGCCAAAAAGAGGGGTTGGGGCATATGCTATCATTGTGGGGGAGGACCTAACTAATTGCTATGAAATCTAGGCAGGATTGGTATAGAGGTTTCATTGATTTGATTGTTGACAAGCTTAAAGACAAAAGGATAAGGTATGATTTGAAGACTAGCAAGATTCAAGAAGTTGGAGACAGATGAGGGAGCTGATTCAACGTCTTTTGATAGTTATGATGCTTATTTTATAGGCTCCTTAGATGAAACTGCTGATGATTTAGGATTGGATCATAGTATTTTGGAGCTTGAAGTTTATATGTGGAATGCAAATAGCTAGTCACACCACTGAACAAGCTTGTGCTCAAGGTGAGAAGCCCAACATTGAATTTCCAAAAACTAAACTAATGGAGATGCTTTCTAGTGATCTAACTAGTGAGGAAAGAGAGCAGTATGGAATATTTCTTGACAGGTACCCCAAACTTTTTGCCAAAGACTACAGCCAGATGAGAGGTACTTCCAATATGGTTCATGAGATTAAGTTGAACGAGGGAGAAAAGCTAGTAGCCTAGAAGTTGAGAAGGATGGGAACTATTTAAAAATAGGTTTTAGAGACAAAATTCATTAAGTTGTTTGTAGGCTGGTTTCATATACCCTGTTGATGGTTTCCCCTGTAGCTATTGTCCCTTAGAAGGGTAATAAGTGGAGAGTTTGTGTGATTACAAACCCATCAATGCAACTCTGAAAAGGCATCATTATCCCCTTCCTTTTTAGGATGAGATATTGGACCATGTGGTAGGGCATGAGAGATACTCAGTCTATGATGGGTTTAGTGGCTATTTTCAAATTAGGATAGCCCCAAAAGATCAGAAGAAGACTAGTTTTATCACTTCATACAGTATTTTGTTATAGAGTTATGCCTTTTGGGCTTCTCACTACATATGCATGTTTTTAAAGTTGGGTAACAAGATCCTTACTCCTTACCTTGGATACTTTGTTAGAATTTTTATGGATGACTTCTATGTTTATAGTGACAGGTGGATACATGTGGAAAGTCTTGACTTGGTGTTTAAATGACTTGATGAAGATGGAGGCCAACTCAATCCAACTAAATGTAAGATAGTAAGGGCTTGAGTAGTACTCTTGGGTCATGAAGTGAGAAAAATGGCATAGACCCAAATCCTAGAAAAGTGGAGAGCTTACTACTAATGGAGAGTCTGAGTTCAATTAAGGAGCTTATTATGAGTTTTGTTCAAAAATTCAGGTATTTGTCTAGATCTTTTTGTATGCTTGCAGAACATGTTTATCCTTTGTAAAAGGCCAATCAATGAGATCCATTTATGTGGAGTCAAGTGGAAGACGATGCCTTTGAGAATATCAAAGATGTGCTTTCTGCTCTTCCAATTATGATCCCCCCAGATTGGAGCTAACCATTCTAATTGAGCCCTAGTATTGGAAAGCATACATTAGGAGAGCAGCACTTATGTAGAAAGGTACAAAGCAATCATACATTAGGAGAGCAGAACTTATGTAGAAAGGTACAAAGCAATCATACATGATTTCTATCTTTTATATTCGCAAGACAATGGGGGGTGAGATGGAGAAGTCATGGCATGAGGTTGAGTTACTAGTATGGACACTTGTGTATGCTACTAAGAGATTAAAATCTTATTTGATTTATAGATCTTTTGTGGTACTTACCCATTGTAACTTGCTACCTCATGTAATGAGATATCTAGGCAATGACCCAAAGGTGCAGAAGTGGATTATGATTTTGCAAGAATTGGACATGAGTTTCATCAAAGAGGATAGCGTGAGAGCTCACATGGTAGATGTGCTCACCTATAAGGAGGTTCAAGTTAAACCCAAACTCATTAAAGACATTGAAAAGAGAATTGTTCCTAATCCTAGCATGCATGAGGAGTTACAAGATATAGATGGAATTTTGTTTTTTGATGGATATATTAAAAGGAGATGGGCACAGAGCGGGTTTTTTGACAACCACTCTCTCTTCTATACCCATGTCTTCTCTTTCTTCTCCCCTCCTCCCTATTGCAATATATGATGTACAAGTGATAAAAGGTGAGAGAAATAGGTCATGTAGGTGTGAACACACCCCAAATAAAGTGGGCATGTGGGTGGAAAAGGGATCTAGGGCTGGCCCAACCGCCCTTGGTGAACCCTATATAAAGCGACGGAGGTCTCACTTTTTGTTACACAAGTAGCACAAACAACACATGAAGGTGAAAGTCAAGCCAATTTTGGAGTGGATAAAATAAAAGGTAATATAGAAGCTTTCTATACATCTTATGTTTTTGCTCTCTCTCATATATTTTTCTTTATCTTGCCATCAACTAGTGCTTCCATTGTGCATACTCCCCATAATTTTGACATGGTATCAGAGCCTTGCAAAGGCTAAGTTCCCCTTCAATCCCCTTTTCTTTCTCTCTCACTATCATAAGCCATTCATATCCTCATCAAGAAGGATGGTGGTAGAAGAAGGTGAGAAGCACAAAGGCATTAAGAAGAAAGGTAACAAAAGAGCTTCATCAAAGAGGAGATTCCGTCATCGTCAACAAACAATTTTAGGCCTACTCATTTAGTGGCCTTTACAACATATCTTCTTGGTTAGGGTAGTGTTGATGTTGTTGGCTCGAGATCTCTTTGCTTTTGCCAATTATGCTTTGCTTACATATGCCTGCATACTCATTTGGTTGTGGCATTTTTACAAGAGTTGTACTTTTTCACACACACTAACATGCTCATTTGGCTGGTTTTACATTGTGTTTGTGACTTGTAGTCAAGGCAGGATACCCACTCATTTAGATAAAAACATTTTTCCTTGGAATCATGGATCGCACATGCTTTCTCATATTGGCGATTTGCAACGGGTAGAGATTTGTGAAAGTTTTTAAATCGCCATCGAGTCATGCCCATGAATACAACCATGTGAACAAACCCTTTTAGAGTCGTGTGAACAACCTCCTAAGAGGATAAGATTTTCAATCTTTACAATTTTATTTTGTTTTTTCCAAAATGGAGAAAAATCTGGTTTGATGTGTGGTTGCTGATTAATGATGCTGCACTGGCTCAACTTGGCGTGGAAGATGAGTTCTTGCAGCTTAGCATGGTGGTTCTATTCCTGTTCACAATGGCTACACTGCTCAGATTTTGCTGTGAGATAACCAATGATATGTGTTGCGACCGTGTGCGTGGGTGAGATGCGACTGTTGTCTCTGTTCGCACTCTATCCATGCTAGAGTTTTCTTCTATTCTAGTTATGCAAGTTAGCACAGTGCTCGCATGCACGCTTTCTTGCTCTTCTTGCGTTACACGACTGTTGACGGGGCTACACGTATCTTTTGGCCGATGGTGTTGTTTGATTTGTCGTCTTTACTTTACTCTCCCTCACACTAGGTTAATATTTACATAAAGCGCAGAATATAGTTGCTTATGCCAGGCTGCTTCTCTAGCGTAATGCTGCTAGTTTTCTGTGTCCCTCCCCTGCTGCTTGCCAGGCGCACCCTTTTTTTTTTACAAAGCTTGTGCGAGGCTAGGTCAATACTCTTGGCCTCCGTTCCAATTTTTCTAGTAGTTCTGCCTTTTCCTAGCTCTTTACAATGCTACACACTCACCCTTGTTATGTTCAGCAGTCTCTAACCTGCAGTCTCTAACCTGACCCTTAATGGAGGAAATCAGCAAACCTTAATCACTAAAGGAAAAGCTTAACTAGCCCTAACTTGTTTACTAGGTGAACCCTAATGAAGTGGAGAGAATAACTAAGCTAAGAGAGCAACACCTATGCTCTGATACCATGTTAAAACACGAATCAAGCTCTCCTAAAGATAAGACAACTATCTAATCATACACTAGTCTTACTCTAGTGACAATCCTAATCCAAGGTGGACAGAAATGAAGAAAACTCATCATGAGTGTGTGCAAATCAAGGTTTAGACTCAAGTTTAGTTAGGGTACAAGATGGAAACTTGTACTCATAAAAAGACTTGAGATGTTGCGCAAGTGATTTGATTCCATTGCTTGAAATGGCCCCCTTTTATATGAGGAGGTATACCCTTGGGCTTATACATCAATGTGGGATATATCCCTTCGCTCATGTGACTTCATGCTAGGCTTTGCACTTTCTTGGCTTACTCAACTCACTCCCTACCTCTTCTGTGTGCTCTTTGGTGCCACATTTCTCAACAATCTCACCCTTTGTGACCTATCATACTTTATGTTGAGATATCGAGCTCATCTAGAGTGAGACGGTGGAAACTGATGACCGGCACGGGGGATAGGTCCCACACTTATACCACTGGCATGGTTGGTGAGATCATGGGTGATATGCGGCCAATGGGATGACAGGCTGTGTGACAGCCATTCTGGAGACTCGCATAGTTATAGCGCCAGCTCATTTAGTTGGGTTCACACTATAGAGAACCCCAGTATGTATTTGGTTGAGTACCTTTTCATATTGTGTGTACTCTTATCTTTGTATATGGTGTGTTGAGTGTTGAGTGTTGAGTGAAGAAGAAGAAGAAGATTTTCAGCCTCTCACCTTGTGTGTTCTCTATTAGGGTTTTGTGAGTGTGTGTGTGCTTGCAAGAGCTCAAGCTCTCTTCTCCCCTACATCTTTTCATGGTATCAGAGCATGGTTCATGCTAAGGGCTGAGCTGCAAGCAAGAGAAACACAGGAAACGCTACGAGGGTAAGAGCTTCAACTACTCTTCCCTATTTGTGTTGGTGACTACACCCTTGTCGGGAGCTCTACGGGAGGCACCGGCAAATGATCTCTGATTGAGGAGCTTTCTTCGCGAGAGTAAAGCTATAGGGTGACTATACCGGCCAAAAACGTGTTTCGGGGACGTTAAGACATTCGTTTTTCAGAAAGCAGGCGATTTTGAGCACTACAAGTAAGTCATCGATTATCTACAGAACTCTATTTTAAGAACTGCAGGAAGACAGATTGGCTGTGTAGACACTATGTGTGCTGCAAGGAGGTCAACAGTTGCCATTGGGTGTATGTATGCGCATTGAGGTCACTGGTTTGTGGCAGTTGAGTGTAGTACAATACCGCTACTACAGGAAATACAACAGTTTGTGCACGACAAACCAGAGTGCTGTTTGTAGTAAATTTGTGTGTCTGGCAAGATATCAAATGATGGCATAAACCAGATTGTTGCTGAGAAGCTTGATAAGAATAACTTCCATGCTTGGAGGTTCAGGTTGACGAATTTCCTGATGATAAAGGGTTATTAGGACCGGAGATCAATCCGACTGCTGTAGATATAAAAGAGTTTAAGGATTGGAACCAAGGAGCCAGAAAAGATATGTATTGGCTCAGTATACAGGACACCATGATTGGGCACATACAGGATGCCAAGTCTCCCAAGGAGGTGTGGGACACCTTGGTAAAACTCTATGAAACAAATACCAAGGCACGAAAGATACAACTGAAGAATGAACTTCATACTATGGAGAAAAAGAGTATGTCTCTGAATGACTATGCATTGAAGATAAAGGGTATTGTGGAATCCCTTGCATCTATTGGTGTTTCAGTAGATGATGATGATAAGGTGGAAGTCTGTCTACGTGGTCTCGGGCCACAATACAAGGCGTTCAAGACATCTATTCAGACTCGAAAAAACATTCCCAATTTCACAGATTTGGTGTCTATGTTGATTATAGAAGAGAAGAGCTTGGGTGAAGATCAACAGTCTTCAGAAAACAAAAACAGTTCAGAGCAACAGGCCTTCTACACAAGTTCAGGAAGAGAACGAGGTAGAGGAGGCCGTGGACATGGTCAAGGAGGTGGCCGAACAGGTAATCAAAATTATGGCCAGCAGCAGCAACAACAACAGTCCCAGAATTCACAACAACAACAACAACACGCAGGTGGAAGAGGCCAATTCAGAGGCAGGGGAAGTCAAAGAGGTCGTGGAAATTGGTAAAGGTGGTATAATGATACATGTGGATGCTTTTATTGTGGTAAGCCTGGACATGTGCAGGCAGATTGTTATAAGAAGCAGGCTAACATGCAAAATGGGAAATTGCAGCAAAACAACTACGCATCCTCGAGCAAAAACAATGAGGATAATGAAAGGTTGTTTGTTATGCAGCATGTTGTTAATACCATGACTGAAAATGTTAAAGCAGCACATAAAGATGATGTATGGTACGTTGATTCAGGTGTTTTGAACCACATGACAAGTCATGGGGAGTGGTTCAAGGAGATGAAGAACCTTGAAAGACCAGGTTTGGTAGAAACAGGGGATGACACTGCTCATCCAATTGGCCATGTTGGAGATGTGCCATTGTCTATGCTGCAAGATGGCAAAGTGAAGTACCTTGCAGATGTACTTCATGTTCCGAACATAACAAAGAATCTGGTTTCAGTTGGCTGGATGATTGAGCAGGGTTTGCAGGTTCGATTTAACCCTGATGGATATTATGTTGAAGACTTTAAAGACAAGTGCAGGTTGGTTGCAAAAGGCAACAGAGTGGGCAGAATGTTTACGTTGAATGTAAACATGTCTGAAGTGAGTGCTGCGATGTTTGCAAATGGTTCAGGAATTGTTGCAGACATAGACATTTGGCATAAAAGAATTGGACATGTGAATGTGCAGAGAATGAAGTCTATGAAGACTAAAGGAATTATGACAGGGCTGCCAAAATTTAAAGTTGAAGGTATGCAGAGAATATGTGAAGCATGCCAATTTGGAAAGCAAACAAAGCATGTATTTCCACGTAACAGAAATGTGAGTAGAAATGCACTAGATGTTGTGCATTCAGATGTATGGGGTCCTACGAAGACCATGTCTATGGGAGGCTGCAAGTATTATGTGACATTTATTGATGACCACACAAGGAAAGTGTGGGTATACTTCATGAAGGAGAAGAGTGAGGTGTTCACTCATTTTCAGAATTTCAGAGTTATGGTTGAAAAGCAAACAAGGAAATATATAAAGTGCCTAAGGTCAGATGGAGGGGGAGAGTACTTCTCCAATAAGATCTCTGAATTTTTGAAGAAGAATGGTATTCAGAGACAGTTTACATGCAGATACACTCCGCAACAAAATGGAGTTGCTGAGCACAAAAATAGGCACATTGCTGAGATTGCGCGAGCATTGATGGAAGAGAAGAATATGCTGCATAGCTATTGGGCTGAGGCTGTTTCTACAGCAGTTTACATCATGAACAGGACTCCAACTGTAGCCATACATGATGTAACTCTAGAGGAGAGGTTTACTGCAGAAAACCTGATTTGTCTCATTTGAAAGTCTTTAGATGCATTGCATATGTTCATGTGCCAGATGAGCTGAGAACTAAGCTGGATCCAAAAGCTGAAAAATGTGTGTTTATTGGATATTCCCTTGAGCAAAAGGGATATAGGTGTTAAACCCTGCTACACGTGAGTTGAGGGTAAGCAGGGATGTTGTTTTTTATGAGATGAGCAGCTGGTATGCTGTTGAAAAAGAAGCTATTGGGGCTAATGTGAGTGGAAATGTGGTTGCATAGAATGTAAGTCAGCAATCACATTCTTTGAGTGGACCAGGAGAGTCCTCATCTACATTTCTTCCAAAGTAAACTCTTCAATTCCCATAATCTTCATCACCTGAAAATATAAGCCCAATTAATTATTAAATTAATCCCACAAATATTAAACAGGCACAAATTATCACCAACTCATGACTACCAGGCGTAAGTACCCCAAGAATCACCCTGCCATACAAACCTAACTGAAATAATCATAGGTGGCCTCAAACATACGTCATATACCGCACGTATTAATATTTATAGTGGTATCACCCACGATATTAACCTAGCCGGCATGACGCAAGAGTAATCTAGGCGTCCCCAAATTACTCAAGAGGGGATAAATAATATTTTTCTAGAGGACTTAAAATATATTCTCATGACATCCCTCTTGCTTGAGTTTGCAATTGTTCTCAATTGCGGATTTGCTGGGTTTGAAAAGAATGCAGAATTTCAGGGTAAACTCGGAAAAATTTCTCAGGCATCCATTTATCAGCTTCTTGTGGATGATTCTTAAAAGTCAAAAGATACTTGAAGTATTGATTACCTGTCCTTGTTGTTGTTATCTCTTGGTCAATGATAGCATCAGGTACTAATACTTCTTCCTCTCCTTCAATAAGAGGTGGTTCCTCATATGTTGGGTGAGTAGGAAGTGTTCCTCGAAAAGGTTTCAAGAGATGGATATGAAAAGAATTGTGGATATTCCAATTAGATGGAAGCTCTAGTCTATAGGCCACATCATTAATCTTTTGATGGATTTTAAATGGCCCATAATATCTAGGCGCTAGCTTCACTGCAGGGAATTTTTCCACACTCTTTAATCGACGCTTTTCAATTCTCAAAAGTACATAATCACCTTCTTGAAATGAAAAATCTTTGCGCTTCCTATTTGCTTGAGATGTATACTTCTCTTGAGCTCTTGCAATACAATCACGCACTTCAGATAGAATGCGATCAAAGTCTCTAACATATTGGTCGGCTGCTTCAATCTTATGAGATAGTCTAGTAGCCGGAATAGGCAATGCTCTACCATAGATGATCTCAAATGGTGCTCGACCAGTAGCAGTATGAGGAGTATTATTATAAGCAAATTGGAGTAGGTGTATGTACTTATCCCATGCACTAGGTTGCTGGGAAACATAGGCTCTAAGCATATCTAAGATAGTGCTATTTGTAACTTCGGTTTGTCCATTCGATTCCGGATGGAAAGCCGTGGAAAAATCTAACTTAGTGCCTAAGTTTGAGAAAAGAGCAACCCAAAAGTGACTACAAAATTTAGAATCTCTATCAGAAACTATCACTTTGGGTAGACCATGATGAACAATAATTTGCTTAACAAATATGTTCGCGGCTTGCTGAGAAGTTAGTGTCTTTTTACATGGAATAAAATAGGCTTGCTTACTAAATCTGTCCACTATTGTCCAAATCATGTCATGGTGACTGGATGTAGTAGGGAAGCCAGTAATGAAGTCCATAGACACTTGTTCCCATGGTCTATCAGGAATAGGTAGAGGCATAAGCAATCCTAAAGCTTTGCCTTTGTAGCTTTTAATTGTTTGGCAAATGTTACATTCAGCTACAAACTTAGCTACATCATTCTTCAAATGGGGCCAATAAAATTCTCGAGAAACTACTTGAAGTGTTGCAGAAACTCCTCTATGTCCCACAAATGGTGGTTGGTGCATCTCTTCCAAGACAAGCTGTCTGTAAGGTTGAGAAACACACAATCTTTTCTCAAAGAAAAGATAGCCATCATTATGAGAATAACTTCCTTGAGGTGTCCAATTGTTTTCACGCAATTTGATCCATATTTGAGAAAAATCTGGATCAACTTCGTAAGTTTCTTTCATGAGTACAAATGGTTCACTTTCAATTATAGAAATGTTGTTGATATTTGGTCTTCGACTCAAAGCATCGGCAACAACATTTTCTTTTCCAGGTTGATATTGAATCATAGGTTGGAAACTTTGAATGAAAGCTGCCCATTTGATATGCCTATCTGAAATAAGAGGTTGCGTAAGCAAATGCCTAATGCTTTGTTGGTCTGTCTTGATAAGAAATTCAGAGCCCATTAGGTAATGCTTCCAGATTTTCAAAGCATGGACTACTGCTACTAATTCCTTGTCATAAGTGCTATAATTTTGCTCTGCAGGCTTAAGCTTTCTACTTTGATAAGCAATAGGATGGTTGTCTTGCATAAGAACAGCTCCAAATCCTTTGCCACTAGCATCGGTCACTACTATAAAGAATGGTCTTTGAAAATCAGGTAGTGTTAGAACTGGTGCTTGTGTTAAAGCATTCTTGAGTGTTGCAAAAGATTTATCTTGCTTATCAGTCCAATTGAAATTTGTAGCTTTCTTAAGGAGTTCAGTCAAAGGATGAGCAATACAAGCAAAATTCTTGACGAACTTCCTATAATAACTACATAAGCCAAGAAAAGATCTAAGATCATGTATGTTTCTAGGCGTAGGCCAAGAAGCAATACACTCAATTTTCTTAGGATCTACACGAATCCCTTCAGCCGACACTATCAGCCGACACTATATGACCTAAGTATTCAATCTCCTCTTGAAAGAAAGAACTCTTTTCAGGATTGACATACAATTCATTTTCTCTCAAAAGATTGAACACTTGTTCCAAGTGTTGTTCATGTTCTTGTCGATCCTTGCTGAAAACAAGAATGTCATCAAAGAACACTATAACAAAACTTTGAAACTTAAGGAATATGCGATTCATCATACGGCTGAAAGTAGCTGGAGCATTGGTCAAACCAAATGGCATAACCAAAAACTCATAGAAACCAGTTTGGGTTCTAAAAGCTGTCATGAAAATGTCAAATTGAGTCATACGGACTTGATGATACCCAAACTTTAGGTCAATCTTGCTAAAGACCTTTGATCCTCTAAGCTTATCAAGAAGATCATCTACCCTAGGAATAGGATATCTGTTCTTGACAGTAATCTTATTCAATGCACGATAGTCTACACACATTCGGTAAGTTCCGTTCTTCTTCTTAACAAGAAGTACTGGAGCTCCAAAAGGTGAACTACTAGGTCGAATAAGGCCTCTCTCTAGCAAGTCTTCTATTTGGCTTTGGATTTCTTTTTGCTCTAAATTGGTAACTCTATAGGGAGCTTTACAAGGCGGGGAATTTCTAGGCAATAAGTCAATACTATGAACCTCATGCCTAGACTTAGGTAATCCTGGAGGCAGATCTTCCATGAAACAGTCACTAAATTTGGAGATAAAAGAATCAAACTTTGGTCTTTTGGATGTGTCCAACTCAGCATCAAGCTGTTAACCCATACCATATAAGTCTTGTCTCTTTTTCTTAGAGCTCTCTTTGCTTGAGTGTGACTCAACAAAGGACTCATTTCTCCTTTGACTTGACACTGGAGGATAATATCTTCATTGTCCTTCCTTAGAGAAATGCTATGAGTGTCATAGTCTATAATAGGATTGTATTTGTGTCTCCAAGGCATACCCAAAATTATATCTACCCCTTGTAAAGGTGCAACTAAGAAATCCCTCTTTTCCGTTAAAGGTTTGATGCATAAATCCAAATCTTTCACCTCTTGCATGCAATTATACTTTGTTCCAATAAATGCTGCTTTGACTTTATAGTGCGTAGGTGAAGAATGAAGATTTAGTGCTCTAAGTACCTTTTCAGAAATGAAATCATGTGTACTACCATCATCATGCAAAATAAGAACTTCATGTCCATTTATCGTTCCTTTTATTTTAAGCAAAGAATGAACATGAGGTTTACCTTCTTGTTCTGAGTAATCTGGATCGGAATTACCCTCTTGCTTGAATGATTCTTCTTCATTGTCGTCTTCTTCAATCATATTGACTCGAGCTGCTGCTGCTGGTGTTGAATTCTTGGTACGCTCCGGACAATTCCGTGCTATGTGATCTTCTTTGTGGCACTTGAAACATTTGATAGGAGATGTCTTCGGTTTGCCACCATTGACTTTCTTATTGGTACTCATGTTGCCTTTAGCCTCGTCCTTGCCTTTGTCATAACCTGGTTTATACATCTTCTTTGAAGCATAAAAAGATTTAGTAAATGGTTTAGAAGAAGTACCCTCATGTGCTTTAATCTCTTTAGGAAAACCATTTTTACGTTGTGAATTAGCTGCCAATGATATTGCAGAAGATAGTGAATGAGGTCGAAACATATTCACATCGGCCCTAATGGTAGATCTAAGGCCCGATATAAACTTCCTTTTTTGATCCTTCTCGCTGACTCTATCCACAACCTGCACCTGTAATAAAGTATTCCAGAACTTTTCTACATACTGTGACATAGTTTCCTTTTCCAATTGATGCAAAGTGTCCCATTGGTGCCTAACTTTGGACTTGAATTGTGAGGGTAAAAAGTGCTTTTTAACCAGTCGTTGAAATCTTTTCCAAGAATCTGGCTTGTCACAACCTTGCTTTATTACACTCCACCATAAAGCTGCACTGTCTACCAAATGATTGACTGCACATTTAATCTTATCATTCTCTGAAAATCTTTCTCCAGAAAAATAGTCATCTAGTTGACTAAGCCAAGCTAAAATGACCCTAGCATCCTTCTTTCCATCATAATTTTGAAACGTGAAAGCTTTCCGACTAATCTTAGATTCTTTTTGTGACCTTTGTGCTTGCAATGTAGCATTTACAGCCCTTTGAATAGTGTCATCTTCGTCATAAAAAAAAAAGTGATGTGACTTGCATGGGGATTGGGAAAAGTGAAATTAGGATTAAGAGAGAGATTAAGCTTATGGAGATTAGAGCTTATGGGCTTAAGCTCTTTTTTTTTAATTCTCCTCCCCACGCGTTTTTGCGTTGGCAGGCTGCCGCCGTGCGCCTCCTTGTCCAAAAGTTTCTTGAGATTTTTGTGATGGCTTTTACACAGATTAATTTGCTCCGTCCATTTATAGATTCACTCATCCTTGAAGCTTTCTGATTTCTGAGAGATACCCGTGAGGTTTTTGGCTATGAGGATTTCATCCATACGGTCAGATTTTGATTTCACTGAGTATTTGGAAAAACCGCTTTTTGATAGAGAGGGATGGTTTTGCAGGGTGGTGAGTGGGTTTGAGAGTAGATCTAGTTTTGAATCTTTGACCTTTGGGTAAAGACCTGCAAAACACCCTTCTATCCACTGGATAAATTCCTGCACTTTCTTGATTTTTGAGAAGTTGAAGCCCTTTCCTACCTTCTCCACAAATCTCCTAGCCCAAGCTCTGATACCACTGCAACCGGAATCTTATTCTAGGAATTGATTGTGGAAAAGTAGAGAATTAATTCAATCATAAAAACCATTGCTTGTAAGCTTCAACTAAATCAAATCAATTGAAAAATTAAACACTTAAACAAAAATACTTAGCTCCAAAAAGACCATATTGGGTGCAATCTTCCCCCCTCTTATGCGTGGCCTCTCCCCACACAAGAGTATTTCTTTATTAGCTTTCTCTTTCACCAAAATTAGGCCATAGCCCCCAAAACACCAAAATTAGGCCATAGCCCCCAAAATACAAGATGTGCTTTTTAGAGAGCACGGCACTCTTCTTTTATAAAAATAGAGTGTCAAATTGGGACTAGGGTAAAGCCATAGGCTTTAATAAATTCCACATAAATAAATGTATCTTTCCTAAAGTTCAAAATGGAAAAATCATTTAATAAGGTTACAAGCTACTATGCTTGCCAAAAATGAAATGTGATGATCCAAGACATTTCTTCCAAAGTAAACTCTTCAATTCCCATAGTCTTCATCACCTGAAAATATAAGCCCAATTAATTATTAAATTAATCACACAAATATTAAACAGGCACAAATCATCACCAACTCATGACTACCAAGCGTAAGTACCCCAGGAATCACCCTGCCATACAAACCTAACTGAAATAATCATAGGTGGCCTCAAACATACGTCATATACCGCACGTATTAATATTTATAGTGGTATCACCCATGATATTAACCTAGCCGGCATGACGCAAGAGTAATCTAGGCGTCCCCAAATTACTCAAGAGGGGATAAATAATATTTTTCTAGAGGACTTAAAATATATTCTCATGTGACAGATGGTTATGTGGCACATCACTATGCATACATGGCAAAGATTGTGCAGGTTGTAGAGCCCACATGCAATGATGAGGCTATTGGAAATGTGTGTTGGGAGAAAGCTATGGATGAGGAGATGGATGCACTATATGGAAATGAGACTTGGGATTTAGTGCAATTGCCTGAAAACAAGAAAGCTATTGGATGCAAGTGGGTGTACAAAGTAAAACATAACAGTGATGAAAGCATAAGTAGGTACAAGGCTAGATTGGTAGCCAAAGGATATGCGCAGACACCTGGCATTGATTATGAGGAAACTTTCAACCCAGTTGCCATAATGGCAACAGTGAGAGTTATGATAGCACTGGCTGCGTCAAAGAAATGGTCTTTACATCAGATGGATGTAAAGAATGCATTCTTGCATGGGGATTTGCAGGAAGAGGTGTATATGTTGTAGCCACCTGGTTATGAGGATGTGAGTCACCCCGAGCATGTTTGCAGGTTGAAGAAAGTCTTGTATGGCTTAAAACAAGCACCAACAGCATGGTCTGACAAGATTTTTGAATATCTTGTCACTATTGGCTTTCATGTAGCCAAGGCAGATTTCTCGCTGTATGTGAGACACAGTGATAGAGGGGTTGTGCTTGTTATCATCTATGTAGATGACTTGATCAATGATGCAGAGATCTTTGATGTAAAGATCTTGCTTAGACAGAAGTTTGAGATGAAGGATCTGGGGGAGCTCAGATATTTCTTGGGCATTGAGGTGATTAGGTCACCACATGGTATTGGATTATTGGAGAGACAGTATGGCTTGGACATGTTGTCCAAGTATGGTATGACAGGCTGTAAGCCTATCTTACTGCCATTGGATCAGAATGGCAAGTTGAGTGCAGATTCAGGAGAGATTTTGGAAGATCCTACTATGTATAGGCGCATAGTAGGAAGCTTGATCTACATGACAATCACCAGGTCGGATTTGAGCTATGCTGTTGGGTTGGTGAGTATGTTTATGAAGGTTCTTCAGAAGTCGCATTTGGATGCATTGAGACGTATACTGAGGTATGTGAGGTCTACTTTGCATTCTAGACTATTTTATGAAACTTTATAGAGATATGTGTACATGTGTTAAAACCCTAAGATCTCTCTAGATAATTGTTATGCATAAACATGCATAAATCACGCATAAACTCAACCACCCAACCACCCCCGAGCCCAAGGGATGCACACATGAATCATAAATGAAATACATCATACCTCTACCTTGATGTCCCATACCATCAAGAGGTATAACTCTAATCCAATAGCATGTAGCTATAGTGTAAAATGGTAGATGAGTAGATATGGATCTCTACACAAGAGACCATAGCATAAGCCTCAAGCTTCCTAGCCTCCAAGCCCCCTTGAGTGTGCCCCATTCCCCTATTATATAGGAGGGCCCTCAAGTGACTCTTGACTTTCCATTCCTCATGTGTGACCCTTGGATGCCTGACCCTAACCTTAAACCTTAAGGTTAGTCCTAACCCATGCTCCACTAGAGCTTGTTCCCATGCTCCCATGCTCACAAGCCTAATGTGGGTTAGCCTCCTAGTATATGCACACATAATGTGTATATAACATAGCACACATAATGTACATATAACATACTTCCCCTCTCTCAAAACATTGCACTCTTGCAATGAAAAGAAGGAGAACTACGCTGAACAATCTCAACCGACTCCCAAGTCGAATTCTCAATTTCCCTATCTTTCCACCTTATTTTAACCTGAGGGATTAGTCAACTACAAAGTTTCCTTTCCCTGAATTCAAGTACCTTATCAGGTTCATGTGGAACATAGGATAATTCATCGACTTCAACGAGTTCTTGAGGAGTAACTATGTCATCCTCACCTCCCAGTTTCCCTTTCAATCTATCGATATGAAAGACTGGATGAATTCTAACAATTCGAGGTAGTTTTAGTTCTTACGCAACCGTGCCAATTCGATGCATAACTCGAAATGGACCACAATATCTAGGAGATAAATTCGAGCATTTTTCCATTGACAAAGTCTGAGAATCTTTAGGAACATTAAAATAAACCAACGCTCCTGGTTCAAAAGACCGAGATGAGCGTCCCCTATCAGCATAAAACCGTGCCCTATCATGAGCACTCCTGATAGAATCCCGAGCTTCGGTCAGAATTTCCTGCATATCTCGCAAGAAATCCCTCGATGCATCAAGCTCGATGTCCTTAAGATTGACATCAATAGGTGCCCTGGGTTAATACCCATACATTATGCACGGACTAAAAAATAATAGCCGTAAATTTAGAACTGTTATAGGCAAATTCCATCATTGGAAGATATTTACCAATATGATGATTTTCTAGAGACATGCATGAAGCATATACTCTACAATCTGATTCATACACTCTGTTAGACTGCTAATGATCAGAGTAATTCACATTCAAAGTAACTTCCTCTTTGTAAACCTTTCGGAATAAAGTAAGAAAACATGGCATTATAACAGCAAAAACCAGGGATTCATCGGTGCCCCGACATACCCACATCTACATATGGAATAATCGACGTCTCGAGTTACCCATATCAACATAGAGAGTCATCAACGTCTCGATGAGTCACATATATCCATCCGTAAACCTATCAGGTTGATTGTGTAAATTACCTAAAGTACGGAACTAGAGGAAGAAATGCCAACAAAGGGAGAATCCAAATTTCCTTATCCGAACACAACAAGATAAACTTGTTTGAACTCTAAAGAAAGAGATTTCAACAAGTGAAAATGCCGATGAGATTGCCCTCATCACAACATGTAGGTTATAGATAAAAAGAAGTTTATCTAGAGAATGCCCACACTATAACTTCTAGTGAATTTAGAAAATAAGATTGTCTTTGAATGTTGAGGTCAACATGCTAAGTGATGTAAGCAAAGCAACAATCTTGAGCCCAAATTATCCCATAAGATAATATCTGTGAGGGATCCCTAGCGTCCCATTCCACCATGATACCACCCATACATACCTTAACAATTTGAAACTCCCTAGTATGCTGTCTAGGAAAATATGAATAAAATCCTGTATAAAAAGAATAAGATGGCCTTATCCAAACTTTCACATACTAAACCTGTCTCTATATACTTGAGACTACATCAAGGAATAAATCCTTCTGAGTACATCATTAGAAAAGAAATTGAATTATTGGCGCCTTTCTAATGATAACTACCTAAAACACAATAAAGTTAGGGTAGAAAAATAACTCACCTAGATATATAAGTAACTAGGTATCCGAGTTGGAATATATACAAGAGTATAAGAAATATACTCCAAAATTATGTGCAAAAAAACGAAGGCAAATGCTACCTTCAAAGCATATGTAATTATTCAAAAGATCAAAAGATCCTTATAAAACCATGGATAAAAGCATAGAAGCTCCTTCAATCCATAAATAACATAGTTGATCATAAAAAACAATGCATACCATCTAATGGACATTTAATCATGCCAAAAGAAGCATTAAAATTGGTGGCCAACTCATCAATCTAGAGTATATGAATGTTGTGTTGTTCAAATAAAACTCCAAAGCAAGAAAGTGAAACACATGTGTGTAGCACTCAATAAAAAAAACCCTAGACACAAGTGATCTAGGCAGAACCTGATGAGTCCATATAAAACTTGGAAAACATCCAATAGAAATCCACCAAAATAAACCGATCAACTAACCCATGTTAGAGTTTGTCTTAGGCTTAAGTAATTAAGCACAATCCACACTTTAATAAGTGCCAAAATAAATTATCATGAAAAAATGTCAAAGGTGAAACACACTTTGAACGAAAATTATAGCCATCAAAAGAAATTAAGGAACATGTCCAAAAAGAATGGCTAAACAATGGTAAAAAATCATGAATACATCGTTTAGAATTAATCCAAACATAAATATCCATTAATATGAGATATAATCATATTAATAATATGCGAATAACCCGCACCTATCTAATGTCAGCATGAGGAAACGTACTTCAACATTAAATAACCCTCGAAAATATTAAATTCTTGAGAAAAAGAATTATCATGATTTTTTTCTAATTTTCCCAAATTTTACAGGGTCTCAAAATATAATAATTTTGAATTCCACCAAACCTATTCTATGGCATTCCAAACCTATATTTTTCCAGAAAATTTTTAGCAATTAAATTTGCCAAAATACCATTGATATTTAAAAAATATCAATTTTTAAGATTTCTAAAAATAATTTCTAGAAATTTCCTAATTTTCCCTCAGAATCCCATCGTTCACGAAATTTCCAATTTCACCCAACAATTCTCAAATCCAATGAAAATTTTTAATTTCAGTGGATTTTTCTAATTTTCTGGGTCAAAAAATATAATTTTAAAGAAATTTGAATGGTCACAGGTGCCCGAATGGACACACCACATGCCAAACACCAACCCCACATTTTCCCAAAATTTAAATTAACCATTGTCTAATTTTTCACTAATTTTCAAGAATTTTTTAAAATTTTTAAATTACCCCGAATGCATTTAGAATACGAACGATCAAAAAATTTCGGAATTCCAACGGTTTTCCCGGAATACGGAAAGCCAAAAGTTTGGGAAAATGAAAAGACAAAAAAAATTCGGAATGTGAAAGGTCAAAGGTTTCTGGAATACGGAAGGTCAAAAGTTTTTCCGGAATTCGGAAAGCCAAAAGGTTTCGGGAAAACGGAAAGCCAAAGGTTTTCCGGAAGATGAAAAGCCAAAAATTTTCAGAGAATTTTTTACTCAAATCCCGTAATTTTCAAAAATTTTCAGGCTTTTTCCAAGCTTTTTTTGAAATAAATTCAAAAGCTTTTTTTAAATAAAAAACTCATTTTTAAAAAAATGAAAAAATAAAAAAAATAAGGTTTATTGGGTTATAGCCAATTTGATTTTTTTTAAAGGGGCGGGGCGATTTTTTTCGCCCTGCAGCGCAGCCCCCCCTCCCACCGCCTGCGCGAAAAACAGTCCCCTCTTTCCTCTCCCTCTTCTTCCTTCCAATCTCTTTCTCCTCCCTTCTCTGTTAATCAGAGATTTTGATTAACTTTTTTAATTAAACATATCTTAATCATAATTATGATTAATGTTTAAAAAAATCATTTTAAAGAGATTTTCTCACGGAAAAGAGAAGGAAAAATCAGATTTGAGAGGCGGAGAGAGTCCCACGCACACGGGAGAGCATCTCATGCATCAACACGCTGTCCCCTATTGAATTTCAGTAGAAAATTGACAGAAATTTGATCGCATTCCCGCGGGAAAAACCCGCAAAAATGTATAAAAATATATTTTAAATCAAAAAAATACTCAAAAAATTCCTTAAAATTTAGGAAAAATTTTAAAAATTTTATAAATTCAGGGAATCCATTCTACAAAAATATCCACCATAAACTTTATGGTATTTTTGTAAAAAAATCCATTAATGCTTGATTTTAACCATAAAAAATAGAGAAAAATAGCATTAACTCACGGAATTTCTCGCAACGTCGATTCGTCCATTGAATTGTAGTTACACACGTTCCAATCACCAAATTGATGATCCACGTGCAATTCATCAACATAAATCAATAAAAAATAATATTTTATTAGTAAATATTAAAATTTACTAAAAAAATCAACAACAATTAAATAGAGATTGCTCTGATACCACTGTTAAAACCCTAAGATCTCTCTAGATAATTGTTATGCATAAACATGCATAAATCACGCATAAACTCAACCACCCAACCACCCCCGAGCCCAAGGGATGCACACATGAATCATAAATGAAATACATCATACCTCTACCTTGATGTCCCATACCATCAAGAGGTATAACTCTAATCCAATAGCATGTAGCTATAGTGTAAAATGGTAGATGAGTAGATATGGATCTCTACACAAGAGACCATAGCATAAGCCTCAAGCTTCCTAGCCTCCAAGCCCCCTTGAGTGTGCCCCATTCCCCTATTATATAGGAGGGCCCTCAAGTGACTCTTGACTTTCCATTCCTCATGTGTGACCCTTGGATGCCTGACCCTAACCTTAAACCTTAAGGTTAGTCCTAACCCATGCTCCACTAGAGCTTGTTCCCATGCTCCCATGCTCACAAGCCTAATGTGGGTTAGCCTCCTAGTATATGCACACATAATGTGTATATAACATAGCACACATAATGTACATATAACAACATGGGTACACAGATGCTGATTGGGCTGGTAGTATCTCATATAGAAGATCTACTAGTGGCTTCATGTTTTCTTTGGGGAGTGGTGTTGTGACTTGGAGCAGCAAGAAGTAGCCTACGGTTGCTCTATCCAGTACACAGAGGTCGAGTATAGAGGTGCTACTATGGCAGCATGTGAGGTAGCTTGGTTGAGAAAGCTACTTGTAGATTTGGGTCTATCAATGGATAGACAAGTTGTCATTTTTTGTGACAACATTAACAGTATACAGTTGGCCAGGAACCCAGTTTTTTATGCTCGCACGAAGCATTTAGAGGTTCACTACATTTCGTCAGAGAGAAGGTCTTGGCAGGAGACATTGACCTTGTTTATTTTAGCACACAGGATCAGGTAGCTGACATCTTCACCAAAGCATTGGGTACAGAGAAGCTCCGCAAATTCAGGGCTTCGCTTGGTGTACATGAGATGGAGTTGAGCTTGAGGGGGAGTGTTGAGATATCAAGCTCATCTAGTGAGGCGGTGGACATTGATGACCCGCCTGGGGGATAGGCCACACACTTACACCACTGGCATGGCTGGTGAGATCATGGGTGATATACTGCTAGTGGGATGACAGGCTGTGTGACAACCATTCTGGAGACTGGCATAGTTATAGCGCCAGCTCATTTAGTTGGGTTCACACTATAAAGAACCCTAGTATGTATTTGGTTGAGTACCTTTTCATATTGTGTGTACTCTTATCTTTGTATATGGTGTGTTGAGTGTTGAGTGAAGAAGAAGAAGAAGATTTTCAGCCTCTCACCTTGTGTGTTCTCTATTAGGGTTTTGTGAGTGTGTGTGTGCTTGCAAGAGCTCAAGCTCTCTTCTCCTTTGCATCTTTTCACCCCTACATCTTTTCACTTTACACCTAGAGTCCTCACCCATTGGGATTCCCAACTCATCACATCAGGACTCTCCGAACTAGATGGGTCATAACCCATGTTCCCAATGCCAATTCTTTGAACCTTCTTCTTGCCTCCACTAATAAACCACTCTCACTACATCATGTCTTAATCTCCCTGACCATGGACTTACATTTCAACTATTAGATGTCTCATGTGGCCCAAACATACTAGTAGACTCCTCCAAAGGCAAATGTACATCTACATTGGCTTCAATGTCATCAACCACCACATTCTCACTTTCTTTGTACCAACTAGTCACACCACTATAGCACATTCTTTTACCTAATAATATGATGGCATGGGAGACGTTTTGGGAAAACTTTTTGCATCTCATGTTTGTTTCTTTTCCCTCTTCTTTCTTGGATATTTCCATGGCCATGGTACTTTATACACACCTCCTATGACTAACAAAGGTTAGGGCTATTATTCCTAAGCTCTAAAGCTTCATGTGGAGCACCTTCTTTCCCCCTCACCGATTTGCACCATTAGGTGGAATTTTTGTGGCACCCCTCTCTTGAGAATTTTGGTGATAAATGGTGGTGATCAATGTCAACTCAAGATTTTACAATGGTTCTCCTTCATGTAAGCTTTCATTTGCACCCTTTATTACTCGATTTGAGCATGGATTTGATGATTAGGGTTTTCTAAAGAAATTAGGGTTTACAGATCATAAAGTTTTTGCAAAAAATGACTATTTCCTATTCTCTATGTTCTCCTCTACCCATGCATGCGATTTTCTATGGACATGGAATTTAGGTTTTTCCCTCTCCTTCCTAAAAAATAGGGTTTCCATGAATCTTTCTCACAATAATTGGGGCCATAATCTTCTTCTATAGCTTTCCTCTTTCCATATATATTGAGTTTTCAAGATTTGGTAAACAATATGGGGTAGTTTCATTAATGTAAACATTCATGGTAAGATTTTTCATTGATTGGGATTCATCCATGCATTTTCTTAATCAATATTAGCATACTATGGTTTGGAAGCATTTACATGAGCTTTATTCCATCAATTTTAAAGAGCTTTGGAAGGGACAATCAAGCAAGTAACATTGGAAGACTATTAAGCCATTGAACCATGGGAAGAGACAAGCTTTACCATTAACCTCATCATCAACATTTATCTCTTGTATCAAGATTGGAAAATTATAATGATAATCATGAGTAAGTGCAATGGTTGTAATTAATTCAATTACTTTGGGCTTTAAAGCTTGAAAATATCATTTTTTACTTTTCTAATAAAAAAACACATGATTGGACAATGATTGAAAACAAGTTTTCCTATTTCCATATTCTTTCTCAATTTCTCAAATGAATTATATTCAATATTCCTCTTTTGGAATAGAAGAATTCATGGGATTTACAAAAATCAATTCTACCCATATTTTCACTTTTGATAAATAATCATAAATTAAATTATACTAAAAATTTCTATTTTTCTCATTTAATTTCTTGGACCTCAAATATCATGGGAATTCCTCTTTTTGCATTTGATTATTTGCATTTCAAAATCATGGGAATTCCTCTTTTATCATCAAATATTTCTCATAAAATAAATTCATCAAAAATAAAATATCCTTTAGTTCAATATGCTAGGAAGTTCTCTTTTCCCATCTAATTGATTGAATTCCAAATGTCATAGGAATTCCTCTTTTACCATTTAAATATTTCTCATAGATAAAATAAATTTATCTAAAATTCACCTTTGAATTTAAATAATATCCAATAATTCCAATATGCTAGGAATTTCTCTTTTCCCATCTAAATGATTGAATTCCAAATGTCATACGAATTCCTCTTTTACCATTTAAATATTTCTCATAGATAAAATAAATTTATCTAAAATTCATCTTTGAATTTAAATAAAATATCCAATAATTCCAATATGCTAGGAATTTCTCTTTTCCCATCTACATGATTGAATTCCAAATGTCATAGGAATTCCTCTTTTACCATTTAAATATTTCTCATAGATAAAATAAATTTATCTAAAATTCATCTTTGAATTTAAATAAAATATCCAATAATTTCAATATGCTAGGAATTTCTCTTTTCCCATCTAAATGATTGAATTCCAAATGTCATAGTAATTCCTCTTTTATCATTTAATATAATTACCATAATTTTCTCATTTCTTAATTATTTAATTACACATAAACTTAAAAATTAGTTTTCCATTGAATGTGACAAAAAACCATTCTTTTGACCTAGGATATTCAATCCTAGAATATGATAGGAAGTCCTCTTTTCAGGTTATGCATAAGAATGAATTATGCATCAATTTCTTAAAAAATTTACCATAGCTCCGCTGCTATTACTAGCAATTTTTAATTTTTATGAAAAGAGCAAGACATTGTAAAATAATTAAGATAGTATAACTATCATTTAGCATTAAATATAATTTATGGATTTATCCCATAATATTACCTTATTTTTCAAGCATATACGTATAAAAACTATTTTCTTAAACCTCTAGCTTCACAAGCCTAGAGTTTGATTTGTGAATAGAGAATTTCTCCATGAGAAGCATTAATTGAATATAGAATAGGTCATAGGAATGACCATTCTTTGGGGAAGAGAGAGATATGCTTAAAAAATATTTTAATTTAAGCATAAATGAAAACTTTATAAAATTATCACTAAATTTCATTAGAGAGCTTCAATTGCATTAAAGAGCCATTCAACTGAATACTTCTCAAGCTTGAGAGGGGTTGAAAAGTGAGAAACATTTAGAGATTAAGAAAAAGACCATAAATCGCACTTTACCTTTTATTTTGCTTGATTCTTTAGTCTAAGGAGAGGCCCCCAACCAATCAATTGGTTTAGTATGTTGGTGAAGACTCCAAGGAAGGTTGAAGAGAGAGAGAAACTCCATTCTCTCCAAATTGTAGAGGATTTTTAGAGGATAATAGAAAATATCATTATTTCAGTATAATACTGGCATGGTATAGTTCACATATTTTTTTTACAAAGGGCTAAGGATCTATTTATAGGTGAAGGAGGCCTCTAACCAAGCCAACTAGTTTCTAGAATTTTTCAAGTTCAGTTTGACTGAATTTGGACAAGATTTGGACCTAGTTTGGCTCCCTTTTGATTTGGTCTGATCTCCAGGAGAGATAAAAATATCTTATTATTTTTTAGTTTAAAACTCATCCACACATGTGAAATAGGTGCCTCCTTGAAGAGACCCCTTCTCCTTACCAAGGTGTCAAAAATGTATCATTATACCCAAAATATCTCATTTGTTTAGTAATATTCATAGTTTTTTACTAATAAACCTTGTACTCAGTCAACTCTTCATCTTATGTGGGCATTTACTCATTTTTGGGCATTTTTTTTTATAAATTGGATTTATCTCCTCCCCACACTTGGATTGATCCTATTGGCCCATAGGAACCTTAATTGGACCATAATCCAAATTTTTTTGAGAATCTAGACCCTTAGGCTAAGGTCCTTTATACCTATTTTCAATTAATTCCAATTGCACATTGGAAAGTTCTTTTTGAATTTCTGTTTTAGGGGAAACCATTTTAGACACTAGGAGGATTTTTATATCCAAAAATATCTCAATTTTGGATTACCTCCCTCTAGACATTTTCTCTCTCCAGGCCAAAAACGGGTAAAACAGGATCTTTCTCTTATTTCACAGAGGGGAATAATTATAAGATCAGAAGGGGAAGTTCTTACAC
The DNA here is from genome assembly GCF_041138505.1 of Cibotium barometz. Lineage (NCBI taxonomy): Eukaryota > Viridiplantae > Streptophyta > Polypodiopsida > Cyatheales > Cibotiaceae > Cibotium > Cibotium barometz. Next base: position 40,655,091 of record NC_141096.1, read on the forward strand.
CTGTACACCTCAAAAGCGAGAGGGAGGAATCTTACAGGACTAGAAAACAGACAAAAGAAATCAAGAAAATCAAAGAAAAATGCCTCTCTTCTGAAAATGCGTCTTCCCACAGATGGACATCTTACTATCTATTCGGATGCCTCCGACAAATATTGGCAGGAAAATGCTATCTATCAGGCTTGTCTCAATAGAGTGTGCTTCAAGCTACAATAGTGCTATCTACCAGGCATGTTAGTAGCATATGCTTCACTCCAAAAGGTACACTTTTCGGACCTCATCCATGTGTACATGAAGGTGGTGCACTAGTAAAAACCTATGTATCATGTGCGTTCAAGGGGTATTTAAAAAACCCCTTACGTGTGAATTCTTTATGAATAAAATGACCCCTTTTTCTTTATGGAATTACAAGATTTGTTTTTCAAAATCAATTAAAAAAACCCCTTCTGTAAATGTATACAGGACACCATGATTGGGCACATACAGGATGGTAAGTCCCCCAAGGAGGCGTGGGACACCTTGGTAAAACTCTATGAAACAAATACCAAGGCACGAAAGATAAAGTTGAAGAATGAACTTCATACTATGGAGAAAAAGAGTATGTCTCTGAATGACTATGCATTGAAGATAAAGGGTATTGTGGAATCCCTTGCATCTATTGGTGTTTCAGTAAATGATGATGATAAGGTGGAAGTCTATCTACGTGGTCTCGGGCCACAATACAAGGCGTTCAAGAAATCTATTCAGACGTAGAAAAACATTCCCAATTTCACAGATTTGGTGTCTATGTTGATTATAGAAGAGAAGAGCTTGGGTGAAGATCAACAGTCTTCACAAAACAAAAACAGTTCAGAGAAACAGGCCTTCTACACAAGTTAAGGAAGAGAACGAGGTAGAGGAGGCCATCGACGTGGTCAAGGAGGTGGCCGAATAGGTACTCAAAATTATGGCCAGTAGCAACAGCAACAACAACAGTCCCAGAATTCACAACAATAGTCCCAGAATTCACAACAACAACAACAACAACATGCAAGTGGAAGAGGCCAATTCACAGGCAGGGAAAGTCAAAGAGGTCATGGAAATTAGCAAAGGTGGTATAATGATACATGTGGATGCTTTTATTGTGGTAAGCCTAGACATGTGCAGGGAGATTGTTATAAGAAGCAAGCTGACATGCAAAATGGAAAATTGCAGCAAAAGAACTATGCATCCTCGAGCAAAAACAATGAGAATAATGAAAGGTTGTTTGTTATGCAGCATGTTGTTAATGCCATGTCTGAAAATGTTGAAGCAGCACATAAAGATGATGTATGGTACGTTGATTCAGGTGTTTCGAACCACATGACAAGTCATGGGGAGTGGTTCAAGGAGATGAAGAACCTTGAAAGACCAGGTTTTGTGGAAACAGGGGATGACACTACTCATCCAATTGTCCATGTTGGAGATGTGCCATTGTCTATGCTGCAGGATGGCAAAGTGAAGTACCTTGTAGATGTACTTCATGTTCCGAACATAACAAAGAATCTGGTTTCAGTTGGCAAGATGATTGAGCAGGTTTTGCAGGTTCGGTTTAACCTTGATGGTTGTTATGTTGAAGACTTTGAAGACTTTAAAGACAAGTGCAGGTTGGTTGTTGCAAAAGGCAAGAGAGTGGGCATAATGTTTACGTTGAATGTAAACATTGAAGTGAGTGCTGCGATGATTGCAAATGGTTCAAGAATTGTTGCAGACATAGACATTTGGCATAAAAGAATTGGACATGTGAATGTGCAGAGAATGAAGTCCATGCAGACTAAAGGAATTGTGACAGGGCTGCGAAAATTCAAAGTTGAAGGTATGCAGAGAATATGTGAAGCATGCCAATTTGGAAAGCAAACAAAGCATGTATTTCCACGTAACAGAAATGTGAGCAGAAATGCACTAGATGTTGTGCATTCAGATGTATGGGGTCCTACAAAGACCATGTCTATGGGAGACTGCAGGTATTATGTGACATTTATTGATGACCACACAAGGAAAGTGTGGGTATACTTCATGAAGGAGAAGAGTGAGGTGTTCACTCATTTTCAGAATTTCAGAGTTATGGTTGAAAAGAAAACAAGGAAATATATAAAGTGCCTAAGGTCAGATGGAGGGGGAGAGTACTTCTCCAATGAGTTCTCTGAATTTTTGAAGAAGAATGGTATTCGGAGGAGACAGTTTACATGCAGATACACTCCGCAGCAAAATGGAGTTGTTGAGCACAAAAACAGGCACATTGCTAAGATTGTGCGAGCATTGATGGAAGAGAAGAATATGTTGCATAGCTATTGGGCTGAGGCTGTTTCTACAGCAGTTTACATCATGAACAGGACTCCAACTGCAGCCATACATGATGTAACTCCAGAGAAGAGGTTTACTGTAGAAAACCTGATTTGTCTCATTTGAAAGTCTTCGGATGCATTGCATATGTTCATGTGCCAGATGAGTTGAGAACTAAGCTGGATCCAAAAGCTGAAAAATGTGTGTTTATTGGATATTCCCTTGAGCAAAAGGGATACAGGTGTTATAACCCTGCTACACGTGAGTTGAGGTTAAGCAGGGATGTTGTTTTTTATGAGATGAGCAACTGGTATGCTACTGAAAAAGAAGCTATTGGGGCTTATGTGAGTGGAAATATGGTTGCACAGAATGCAAGTCAGCAATCACAGTCTTTGAGTGGAGCAGGAGAGTCCTCATCTAGTGCTTCAGTTGATAGACCATGGAGTGGTAGGCTACATCATAATACCAGTTATGAAAATGTGATTAGTACATCACATAAAGGCAAAGAGAAAGTGGTTGATCCCCTTAGTATGCCCTTAGTATGCCCTCGGGGGGTGCACCTCAAAAAATGTAAGTCTACCACGTGCGATCATTAGGTGGGGTTTTTTTAATCCAAAATATTGGGTAAATTTACAGAAATACAATTACAAGAGGGGTATTTTAATTGTACTTTGGAAAAAAACCCGTAAGTCTATAAAGAAAAAGGGGTAGTTTTATTAGCTCAAAATTCACAGATAAGGGGTTTTTTAAATACCCCTTGAACGCACGTCGTAGGAGGGGCTTCCATATAGTGCACCCCCCGAGAGTATGCCTGACATCTCTGCAGGGCATTCTCATGTTGATGGAGAGTCTAGTGGCTCAGAGATGAGCCTTGATGAGGAGCTTGGGATACCAGCTATGAGAACACCTAGTGTAAAGAAGGCTATGGAAGCCATGAATGCAAAGATGCAAAGATCTGGGAGAGTGAAGAATCCTGTGCAGAGGTTTACCTATGATGGTTATGTGGCACATCACTATGCATACATGGCAAATTTTGTGCAGGTTGTAGAGCCCACATGCAATGATGAGGCTATTGGAAATGTGTGTTGGGAGAAAGCTATGGATGAGGAGATGGATGCGCTATATAGAAATGAGACTTGGGATTTAGTGCAATTGCCTGAAAACAAGAAAGCCATTGGATGCAAGTGGGTGTAAAAAGTAACACATAACAGTGATGGAAGCATAAGTAGGTACAAGGCTAGATTGGTAGCTAAAGGATATGCGCAGACATATGGCATTGATTATGAGGAAACTTTCAACCCAGTTGTTGCCAAAATGGCAACAGTGAGAGTTGTGATAGCAGTGGCTGCGTCAAAGAAATGGTCTTTACATTAGATGGATGTAAAGAATGCATTCTTGCATGGGGATTTGCAAGAAGAGGTGAGCATGTTTGCAGGTTAAAGAAAGCCTTGTATGGCTTAAAACAAGTTCCAAGAGTATGGTCTGACAAGGATTTTGAATATCTTGTCACTATTGGCTTTCATGTAGCCAAGGCAGATTTCTCGCTGTATGTGAGACACAGTGATAGAGGGGTTGTGCTTGTTATCATCTATGTAGATGACTTGATCAATGATGCAAAGATCTTTGATGTAAAGATCTTGCTTAGACAGAAGTTTGAGATGAAGGATCTGGGGGAGCTCAGATATTTCTTGGGCATTGAGGTGATTAGGTCACCACATGGTATTGGATTACTGCAGAGATAGTATTACTTGGACATGTTGTCCAAGTATGGTATGACAAGCTGTAAGCCTATCTCACTACCATTGGATCGAATGGCAAGTTGAGTGCAGATTCAGGAGATTTTGGAGGATCCTACTATGTATAGGCGCATAGTAGGAAGCTTGATCTACATGACAATCACCAGGCCGGATTTGAGCTATGCTGTTGGGTTGGTGAGTCAGTTTATGCACGTTCTTCTCGGAAGTCGCATTTGGATGCATTGAGACACATACTGAGGTATGTGAGGTCTACTTTGCATTGTGGACTATTTTATGAAATTGGGACAGAGATATGTGTACATGGATACACAAATGCTGTTTGGGCTAGTAGTATCTCATATAGAAGATCTACTAGTGGCTTCATGTTTTCTTTGGGGAGTGCTGTTGTGACTTGGAGCAGCAAGAAGCAGCCTACGGTTGCTCTATCCAGTACGCAGAGGCCGAGTATACAGAGGTGCTACTATGGAAGCATGTGAGGTAGCTTGGTTGAGAAAGCTACTTGTATATTTGGGTCTATCAATGGATAGACAAGTTGTCATTTTTTGTGACAACATTAACAGTATACAGTTGGCCAGGAACCCAGTTTTTTATGCTCGCACGAAGCATTTAGAGGTTCACTACATTTCGTCAGAGAGAAGGTCTTGGCAGGAGACATTGACCTTGTTTATTTTAGCACACAGGATCAGGTAGCTGACATCTTCACCAAAGCATTGGGTACAAAGAAGCTCCGCAAATTCAGGGCTTTGCTTGGTGTACATGAGATGGAGTTGAGCTCGAGGGGGAGTGTTGAGATATCAAGCTCATCTAGTGAGGCGGTGGACATTGATGATGACCCGCCTGGGGGATAGGCCCCACACTTACACCACTGGCATGGTTGGTGAGATCATGGGTGATATGCTGCCAGTGGGATGACAGGCTGTGTGACAACCATTCTGGAGACTGGCATAGTTATAGCGCCAGCTCATTTAGTTGGGTTCACACTATAAAGAACCCTAGTATGTATTTGGTTGAGTACCTTTTCATATTGTGTGTACTCTTATCTTTGTATATGGTGTGTTGAGTGTTGAGTGAAGAAGAAGAAGAAGATTTTCAGCCTCTCACCTTGTGTGTTCTCTATTAGGGTTTTGTGAGTGTGTGTTCTCTATTAGGGTTTTGTGAGTGTGTGTGTGCTTACAAGAGCTCAAGCTCTCTTCTCCCCTGCATCTTTTCACCCCTACATCTTTTCACTTTACACCTGGAGTCCTCACCCATTGGGATTCCCAACTCATCACATCAGGACTCTCCGAACTAGATGGGTCATAACCCATGTTCCCAATGCCAATTCTTTGAACCTTCTTCTTGCCTCCACTAATACACCACTCTCACTACATCATGTCTTAATCTCCCTGACCATGGACTTACATTTCAACTACTAGATGTCTCATGTGGCCCAAACATACTAGTAGACTCCTCCAAAGGCAAATGTACATCTACATTGGCTTCAATGTCATCAACCACCACATTCTCACTTTCTTTGTACCAACTAGTCACACCACTGTAGCACATTCTTTCACCTAATAATATGATGGCATGGGAGACATTTTGGGAAAACCTTTTGCATCTCATGTTTGTTTCTTTTCCCTCTTCTTTCTTTTGGATATTTCCATGGCCATGGTACTTTATACACACCTCCTATGACTAACAAAGGTTAGGGTATTATTCCTAAGCTCTAAAGCTTCATGTAGAGCACCTTCTTTCCCCCTCACCGATTTGCACCATTAGGTGGAATTTTTGTGGCACCCCTCTCTTGAGAATTTTGGTGATAAATGGTGGTGATCAATGTCAACTCAAGATTTTACAATGGTTCTCCTTCATGTAAGCTTTCATTTGCACCCTTTATTACTTGATTTGAGCATGGATTTGATGATTAGGGTTTTCTAAAGAAATTAGGGTTTATAGATCATAAATTTTTTGCAAAAAATGGCTATTTCCTATTCTCTATGTTCTCCTCTACCCATGCATGCGATTTTCTATGGACATGGAATTTAGGTTTTTCCCTCTCCTTCCTAAAAATTAGGGTTTCCATGAATCTTTCTCAATAATTGGGGCCATAATCTTCTTCTATAGCTTTCCTCTTTCCATATATATTGAGTTTTCAAGATTTGGTAAACAATATGGGGTAGTTTCATTAATGTAAACATTCATGGTAAGATTTTTCATTGATTGAGATTCATCCATGCATTTTCTTAATCAATATTAGCGTACTATGGTTTGGAAGCATTTACATGAGCTTTATTCCATCAATTTTAAAGAGCTTTGGAAGGGACAATCAAGCAAGTAACATTGGAAGACTATTAAGCCATTGAACAATGGGAAGAGACAAGCTTTACCATTAACCTCATCCTCAACATTTATCTCTTTGTATCAAGATTGGGAAAACATAATGATAATCATGAATGGTTGTAATTAAATCAATTACTTTGGACTTTAAAGCTTGAAAATATCATTTTTTACGTTTCTAATAAAAAAACACATGATTGGACAATGATTGAAAACAAGTTTTCCTATTTCCATATTCTTTCTCAATTTCTCAAATGAATTATATTCAATATTCCTCTTTTGGAATAGAAGAATTCATGGGATTTACAAAAATCAATTCTACCCATATTTTCACTTTTGATAAATAATCATAAATTGAATTATACTAAAAATTTCTATTTTTCTCATTTAATTTCTTGGACCTCAATCTCTTTTCCCATCTAAATGATTGAATTCCAAATGTCATAGTAATTTCTCTTTTACCATTTAATATAATTATCATAATTTTCTCATTTCTTAATTATTTAATTACACATAAACTTAAAAATTAGTTTTCCATTGAATGTGACAAAAAACCATTCTTTTAACCTAGGATATTCAATCCTAGAATATGATAGGAAGTCCTCTTTTCAGGTTATGCATAAGAATGAATTATGCATCAATTTCTTAAAAATTTTACGATAGCTCCGCTGCTATTCATGGCAATTTTTAATTTTTATGAAAAGAATAAGACATAGTAAAATAATTAAGGTAGTATAACTATCATTTAGCATTAAATCTAATTTATGGATTTATCCCATAATATTACCTTATTTTTGAAGCATATACGTATAAAAACCATTTTCTCAAACCTCTAGCTTCACAAGCCTAGAGTTTGATTTGTGAATAGAGAATTTCTCCATGAGAAGCATTAATTGAATATAGAATAGGTCATAGGAATGACCATTCTTTGGTGGAGAGAGAGATATGCTTAAAAAACATTTTAATTTAAGCATAAATGAAAACTTTATAAAATTATCACTAAATTTCATTAGAGAGCTTCAATTGCATTAAAGAGCTATTTAACTGAATTCATACTTCTCAAGCTTGAGAGGGGTTGAGAAGTGAGAAACATTTAGAGATTAAGAAAAAGACCATAAATCACACTTTACCTCTTATTTTGCTTGATTCTTTAGTCTAAGGAGAGGCCCCCAACCAATCAATTGGTTTAGTATGTAGACTCCAAGGAAGGTTGAAGAGAGAGAGAAACTCCATTCTGTCTAAATTATTTTTAGAGGATAATAGAAAATAAAATTATTTCAGTATAATACAGGCATGGTATAGTTCACATATTTTTTTACAAAGGGCTAAGGATCTATTTATAGGTGAAGGAGGCCTCTAACCAAGTCCAACTAGTTTCTAGAATTTTCCATGTTCAGTTTGGCTGAATTTGGACAAGATTTGAACCTAGTTTGGCTTCCTTTTGATTTGGTCTGATCTCCAAGAGAGATAAAAATATCTTATTATTTTTTAGTTTAAAACTCATCCACACATGTGAAATAGGTGCCTCCTTGAAGAGCCCCCTTCTCCTTACCAAGGTGTCAAAAATGTATCATTATACCCAAAATATCTCATTTTTTTTAGTAATATTCATAGTTTTTTACTAATAAACCTTGTACTTAGTCAACTCTTCATCTTATGTGGGCATTTACTCATTTTTGGGTATTTTTCTTTTATAAATTGGATTTGTCTCCTCCCCACACTTGGATTGATCCTATTGGCCCATAGGAACCACCTTAATTGGACCATAATCCAATTTTTTTTTGAAAATCTAGACCCTTAGGCTAAGGTCCTTTATACCTATTTTCAATTAATTCCAATTGCACATTGAAAAGTTCTTTTTGAATTTTTGTTTTAGGGAAAACCATTTTAGACACTAGGAGGATTTTTATATCAAAAAATATCTCAATTTTGGATTACCTCCCTCTAGACATTTTCTCTCTCGAGGCCATAATAGGGTAAAACAGGATCTTTCTTTTATTTCACAGAGGGGAATAATTATAAGATCAGAAGGGGAAGTTCTTACACCTGTACACCTCAAAAGCGGGAGGGAGGAATCTTACAGGACTAGAAAACAGACAAAAGAAATCAAGAAAATCAAAGAAAAATGCCTCTCTTCTGAAACTGCGTCTTCCCACAGATGGACATCTTACTATCTATTCAGATGCCTCCAATAAATATTGGCAGGAAAATGCTATCTATCGGTCTTGTCAATAGAGTGTGCTTCAAGCTACAATAGTGCTATCTACCAGGCATGTTAGTAGCATATGCTTCACTCCAAAAGGTACACTTTTCGGACCTCATCCATGTGCACATGAAGGTGGTGCACTCAGAGGGTGCACTAGTAAAAACCTATGTATCATGTGCGTTCAAGGGGTATTTAAAAAACCCCTTACGTGTAAATTCTTTATGAATAAAATGACCCCTTTTTCTTTATGGAATTACGGGATTTGTTTTTCAAAATCAATTAAAAAAACCCCTTCTGTAAATGTATTTCTATAAATTTACCTTTAAATTTTGAATTAAAAAACCCCTTCATTTGAACTCATGTGGTATACTTAGGTGAACTCCCTGAGGTAGTGCGCCTATAAAGATTCCCTTTATAGTTGTACCTAGACTGAACGACCAGGCATCCAGCTTGGGCCTCAAGGCATCGACCTTGGGCGTCAAGGCATGCTTGGGTATAAATAAGCACCCTCACAAAAGGAGAGACATGCCTTAGTGTGCCTTCTCTCATTTGTGAGCCTTCCTTAGCCACCATCCCTCTTCACTCTCTTGTACATTCAGTTTGCAGGTTTTTTCACTCTCAGTCCAGAGTGTTTCCTGCCCATTATAATATATGATTATTAATATTATTGTGTTTATTTCTCTCGCCATACTCTTAACTAGTTTTTCTTTTTAAGGCCTCTTTTAATACAATTGTTAAGATTAGCACTTCATATATAAGCCCAAGTTGGTTAACCACGTTACATCAATTTTGGTAGAATGTGCGTACAATGATTCTACTGACCCTTCGCGAGTGAACATGTCAGCCCCACAATTATTCATGCCTTTGACATGCTCACATTTGAACTTCCAGTAGGCAAATAATCCCACCCATCTGAGAAATCAATCGTTGCCGATTTTTTGCACATTTTCCAAAGAGATAAAACCTATCAGTATATAGGACACCATGATTGGGCACATACAGGATGCCAAGTCCCCCAAGGAGGCGTGGGACACCTTGATAAAACTCTATGAAACAAACACCAAGGCATGAAAGATACAGTTGAAGAATGAACTTCATACTATGGAGAAAAAGAGTATGTCTCTGAATGACTATGCATTGAAGATAAAGGGTATTGTGGAATCCCTTGCATCTATTGGTGTTTCAGTAGATGATGACGATAAGGTGGAAGTCTGTCTACGTGGTCTCGGGCCACAATACAAGGCATTCAAGACATATATCCAGACTCAGGAAAACATTCCCAATTTCACAGATTTGGTGTCTATGTTGATTATAGAAGAGAAGAGCTTGGGTGAAGATCAACAGTCTTCACAAAACAAAAACAGTTCAGAGCAACAGGCCTTCTACACAAGTTCAGGAAGAGAACGAGGTAGAGGAGGCCGTGGACGTGGATGTGGTCGAGGTGGCCGAACACGTAATCAAAATTATAGCCAGTAGACCCAGAATTCACAACAACAACAACAACAACACGCAGGTGGAAGAGGCCAATTCAGAGGCAGGGAAAGTCAAAGAGGTCGTGGAAATTGGCAAAGGTGGTATAATAATACATGTGGATGCTTTTATTGTGGTAAGCCTAGACATGTGTAGGCAGATTGTTATAAGAAGCAGGCTGACATGCAAAATGGGAAATTGCAGCAAAACAACTATGCATCCTCGAGCAAAAACAATGAGGATAATGAAAGGTGGTTTGTTATGCAGCATGTTGTTAATGCCATGTCTGAAAATGTTGAAGCAGCACATAAAGATGATGTATGGTACGTTGATTCAGGTGTTTCGAACCACATGACAAGTCATGGGGAGTGGTTCAAGGAGATGAAGAACCTTGAAAGACCAGGTTTTGTGGAAACAAGGGAAGACACTACTCATCCAATGGCCCATGTTGGAGATGTGCCAATGTCTATGTTGCAGGATAGCAAAGTGAAGTACCTTGTAGATGTACTTCATGTTCCGAACATAACAAAGAATCTGGTTTCAGTTGGCTAGATGATTGAGCAGGGTTTGCAGGTTTGATTTAACCCTGATGGTTGTTATGTTGAAGACTTTAAAGACAAGTGCAGGTTGGTTGCAAAAGGCAACAGAGTGGGTAGAATGTTTACGTTGAATGTAAACATGCCTGAAGTGAGTGCTACGATGTTTGCAAATGGTTTAGGAATTGTTGCAGACATAGACATTTGGCATAAAAGAATTGGACATGTGAATGTGCAGAGAATGAAGTCCATGCAGACTAAAGGAATTGTGACAGGGCTACCAAAATTTAAAGTTGAAGGTATGCAGAGAATATGTGAAGCATACCAGTTTGGAAAGTAAACAAAGCATGTATTTCCACGTAATAGAAATGTGAGCAGAAATGCACTACATGTTGTGCATTCAGATGTATGGGGTCCTACAAAGACCATGTCTATGGGAGGCTGCAGGTATTATGTGACATTTATTGATGACCATACAAGGAAAGTGTGGGTATACTTCATGAAGGAGAAGAGTGAGGTGTTCACTCATTTTCAGAATTTCAGAGTTATGGTTGAAAAGCAAACAAGGAAATATATAAAGTGCCTAAAGTCAAATGGAGGGGGAGAGTACTCTCCAATGAGTTCTCTGAATTTTTGAAGAAGAATGGTATTCGGAGATAGTTTACATGCAAATACACTCCGCAGCAAAATGGAGTTGCTGAGCACAAAAATAGGCACATTGCTGAGATTGCACGAGCATTGATGGAAGAGAAGAATATGCTGCATAGCTATTGGGTTGAGGCTATTTCTACAGCAGTTTACATCATGAACAGGACTCCAACTGCAGCCATACCTGATGTAACTCTAGAGGAGAGGTTTACTGCAGAAAACCTGATTTGTCTCATTTGAAAGTCTTTGGATGCATTGCATATGGGCCAGATGAGCTGAGAACTAAGCTAGATCCAAAAGCTCAAAAATGTGTGTTTATTGGCTCCCTTTTACTCAAGGGAATATCCAATAAACACACATTTTCAGCTTTTGGATCCAGCTTAGTTCTCAGCTCATCTGGCACATTTTTCAGCTTTTGGATCCAGCTTAGTTCTCAGCTCATCTGCTTACCCTCAACTCACGTGTAGCAGGGTTATAACACCTGTATCCTCATGTGCCAGATGAACTGAGAACTAAGCTGGATCCAAAAGCTGAAAAATGTGTGTTTATTGGATATTCCCTTGAGCAAAAGGGATACAGGTGTTATAACCCTGCTACACGTGAGTTGAGGGTAAGCAAGGATGTTGTTTTTTATGAGATGACCAGCTGGTATGCTTCTGAAATAGAAGCTATTGGGGCTGATGTGAGTGGAAATGTGGTTGCACAGAATGCAAGTCAGCAATCACAGTCTTTGAGTGGACCACCAAGAGAGTCCTCATCTAGTGGTTCAGTTGATAGACCATGGAGTGGCAGGCTGCATCATAATACCAGTCTCGTGAAAATGTGATTAGTACATCACATAAAGGCAAAGAGAAAGTGGTTGAGCCCCTTAGTATGCCTGACGTCTCTGCAGGGCATTCTCATGTTGATGGAGAGTCTAGTGGCTCAGAGATGAGCCTTAATGAGAACACCTAGTGTAAAGAAGGCTATGGAAGCCATGAATGCAAAGCTGCAAAGATCTGGGAGAGCAAAGAATCCTGTGCAGAGGTTTACCTATGATGGTTATGTGGCACATCACTATGCACACATGGCAAAGGTTTTGCAGGTTGTAGAGCCCACATGCAATGATGAGGCTATTGGAAATGTGCGTTGGGAGAAAGCTATGGATGAGGAGATGGATGCACTATATGGAAATGAGACTTGGGATTTAGTGCAATTGCCTGAAAACAAGAAAGCCATTGGATGCAAGTGGGTGTACAAAGTAAAACATAACAGTGATGGAAGCATAAGTAGGTACAAGGCTAGATTGGTAGCCAAAGGATATGCGCAAACATATGGCATTGATTATGAGGAAACTTTCCACCCAGTTGCCAAAATGGCAACAGTGAGAGTTGTGATAGCAGTGGCTGCGTCAAAGAAATGGTCTTTACATCAGATGGATGTAAAGAATGCATTCTTGCATGGGGATTTGCAGGAAGAGGTGTATATGTTGCAGCCACCTGGTTATGAGGATGTGAGTCACCCCGAGCATGTTTGCAGGTTGAAGAAAGCCTTGTATGGCTTAAAACAAGCACCAAGAGCATGGTCTGACAAGATTTCTGAATATCTTGTCACTATTGGCTTTCATGTAGCCAAGGCAGATTTCTCGCTGTATGTGAGACACAGTGATAGAGGGGTTGTGCTTGTTATCATCTATGTAGATGACTTGATCAATGATGCAGAGATCTTTGATGTAAAGATCTTGCTTAGACAAAAGTTTGAGATGAAGGATCTGGGGGAGCTCAGATATTTATTGGGAATTGAGGTGATTAGGTCACCACATGGTATTGGATTACTGCAGAGACAGTATGGCTTGGACATGTTGTCCAAGTATGGCATGACAGGCTGTAAGCCTATCTCACTGCCATTGGATCAGAATGGCAAGTTGAGTACAGATTCAAGCGAGATTTTGGAGGATCCTACTATGTATAGGCGCATAGTAGGAAGCTTAATCTACATGACAATCACCAGTCCGGATTTGAGCTATGCTGTTGGGTTGGTGAGTCAATTTATGTAGGTTCTTCGGAAGTCGCATTTGGATGCATTGAGACGCATACTGAGGTATGTGAGGTCTACTTTGCATTGTGGATTATTTTATGAAACTGGGACAGAGATATGTGTACATGGGTACACAGATGCTGATTGGGCTGGTAGTATCTCATATAGAACATCTACTAGTGGCTTCATGTTTTCTTTGGGGAGTGCTGTTGTGACTTGGAGCAGCAAGAAGTAACCTACGGTTGCTCTATCCAGTACACAGAGGCTGAGTACAGAGGTGCTACTATGGCAGCATGTGAGGTAGCTTGGTTGAGAAAGCTACTTGCAGATTTGGGTCTATCAGTGGATAGACAAGTTGTCATTTTCTGTGACAACATTAACAGTATACAGTTGGCCAGGAACCCAATTTTTCATGCTCGCACGAAGCATATAGATGTTGACTACATTTGGTCAGAGAGAAGGTCTTGGCAGGAGACATTCACCTTGTTTATGTCAGCACACAAGATCAGGTAGCTAACATCTTCACCAAAGCATTGGGTACAGAGAATCTTCGCATATTCAGGGCTTCGCTTGGTGTACATGAGATGGAGTTGAGCTCGACGGGGAGTGTTGAGATATCAAGCTCATCTAGTGAGGCGGTGGACACTGATGACCCGCCTGGGGGATAGGCCCCACACTTACACCACTGGCATGGTTGGTGAGATCATGGGTGATATGCTGCCAGTGGGATGACAGGCTGTGTGACAACCATTCTGGAGACTGGCATAGTTATAGCGCCAGCTCATTTAGTTGGGTTCACACTATAAAGAACCCTAGTATGTATTTGGTTGAGTACCTTTTCATATTGTGTGTACTCTTATCTTTGTATATGGTGTGTTGAGTGTTGAGTGAAGAAGAAGAAGAAGATTTTCAGCCTCTCACCTTGTGTGTTCTCTATTAGGGTTTTGTGAGTGTGTGTATGCTTGCAAGAGCTCAAGCTCTCTTCTCCCTTGCATCTTTTCACTTTACACCTGGAGTCCTCACCCATTGGGATTCCCAACTCATCACATCAGGACTCTCCGAACTAGATGGGTCATAACCCATGTTCCCAATGCCAATCCTATGACAAACAAAGGTTAGGGCTATTATTCCTAAGCTCTAAAGCTTCATGTAGAGCGCCTTCTTTCCCCCTCACCGATTTGCACCATTAGGTGGAATTTTTGTGGCACCCCTCTCTTGAGAAATGGTGGTGATCAATTGTAACTCAAGATTTTACAATGGTTCTCCTTCATGTAAGCTTTCATTTGCACCCTTTATTACTCGATTTGAGCATGGATTTGATGATTAGGGTTTTCTAAAGAAATTAGGGTTTACAGATCATAAATTTTATGCAAAAAATGGCTATTTCCTATTCTCTATGTTCTCCTCTACCCATGCATGCGATTTTCTATGGACATGGAATTTAGGTTTTTCCCTCTCCTTCCTAAAAAATAGGGTTTCCATGAATCTTTCTCAATAATTGGGGCCATAATCTTCTTCTATAGCTTTCCTCTTTCCATATATATTGAGTTTTCAAGATTTGGTAAACAATATGGGGTAGTTTCATTAATGTAAACATTCATGGTAAGATTTTTCATTGATTGGGATTCATCCATGCATTTTCTTAATCAATATTAGCGTACTATGGTTTGGAAGCATTTACATGAGCTTTATTCCATCAATTTTAAAGAGCTTTGGAAGGGAAAATCAAGCAAGTAACATTGGAAGACTAATAAGCCATTGAACCATGGGAAGAGACAAGCTTTACCATTAACCTCATCCTCAACATTTATCTCTTGTATCAAGATTGGGAAAACATAATGATAATCATGAGTAAGTGCAATGGTTGTAATTAAATCAATTACTTTGGGCTTTAAAGCTTGAAAATATCATTTTTTACTTTTCTAAAAAAAACACATGATTGGACAATGATTGAAAACAAGTTTTCCTATTTCCATATTCTTTCTCAATTTCTCAAATAAATTATATTCAATATTCCTCTTTTGGAATAGAAGAATTCATGGGATTTACAAAAATCAATTCTACCCATATTTCCACTTTTGATAAATAATCATAAATTGAATTATACTAAAAATTTCTATTTTTCTCATTTAATTTCTTGGACCTCAAATATCATGGGAATTCCTCTTTTTGCATTTGATTATTTGCATTTCAATATCATGGGAATTCTTCTTTTATCATCAAATATTTCTCATAAAATAAATTCATCAAAAATAAAATATCCATTAGTTCAATATGCTAGGAATTTCTCCTTTCCCATCTAATTGATTGAATTCCAAATGTCATAGGAATTCCTCTTTTACCATTTAAATATTTCTCATAGATAAAATAAATTTATCTAAAATTTATCTTTAAATTTAAATAAAATATCCAATAATTCCAATATGCTAGGAATTTCTCTTTTCCCATCTAAATGATTGAATTCCAAATGTCATACGAATTCCTCTTTTACCATTTAAATATTTCTCATAGATAAAATAAATTTATCTAAAATTCATCTTTGAATTTAAATAAAATATCCAATAATTCCAATATGCTAGGAATTTCTCTTTTCCCATCTACATGATTGAATTCCAAATGTCATAGGAATTCCTCTTTTACCATTTAAATATTTCTCATAGATAAAATAAATTTATCTAAAATTCATCTTTGAATTTAAATAAAATATCCAATAATTCCAATATGCTAGGAATTTCTCTTTTCCCATCTAAATGATTGAATTCCAAATGTCATAGTAATTCCTCTTTTACCATTTAATATAATTACCATAATTTTCTCATTTCTTAATTATTTAATTACACATAAACTTAAAAATTAGTTTTCCATTGAATGTGATAAAAAACCATTCTTTTAACCTAGGATATTTAATCCTAGAATATGATAGGAAGTCCTCTTTTCACGTTATGCATAAGAATGAATTATGCATAAAAAAATTTTACCATAGCTCCGTTGCTATTACTGGTAATTTTTAATTTTTATGAAAAGAGCAAGACATAGTAAAATAATTAAGATAGTATAACTATCATTTAGCATTAAATCCAATTTATGGATTTATCCCATAATATTACCATATTTTTCAAGCATATACGTATAAAAATCATTTTCTTAAACCTCTAGGTTCACAAGCCTAGAGTTTGATTTGTGAATAGAGAATTTCTCCATGAGAAGCATTAATTGAATATAGAATAGGTCATAGGGATGACCATTTTTTGGTGGAGAGAGAGATATGCTTAAAAAATATTTTAATTTAAGCATAAATGAAAACTTTATAAAATTATCACTAAATTTCATTAGAGAGCTTCAATTGCATTAAAGAGCCATTCAACTGAATACTTCTCAAGCTTGAGAGGGGTTGAGAAGTGAGAAACATTTAGAGATTAAGAAAAAGACCATAAATCACACTCTACCTCTTATTTTGCTTAATTCTTTAGTCTAAGGAGAGGCCCCCAACCAATCAATTGGTTTAGTATGTTGGTGAAGACTCCAAGGAAGATTGAAGAGAGAGAGAAACTCCATTCTCTCCAAATTGTAGAGGATAATAGAAAATATCATTATTTCAGTATAATACTCGTATGGTATAGTTCACATATTTTTTTTACAAAGGGCTAAGGATCTATTTATAGGTGAAGGAGACCTTTAACCAAGTCCAACTAGTTTCTAGAATTTTCCAGGTTCAGTTTGGCTGAATTCGGACAAGATTTGGACCTAGTTTGGCTCCCTTTTGATTTGGTCTGATCTCCAGGAGAGATAAAAATATCTTATTATTTTTTAGTTTAAAACTCATCCACACATGTGAAATAGGTGCCTCCTTGAAGCCCCCTTCTCCTTACCAAGGTGTCAAAAATGTATCATTATACCAAAAAAATTTCTCCTTTTTTTGGTAATAAACCTTGTACTCAGTCAACTCTTCATCTTATGTGGGCATTTACTCATTTTTGGGCATTTTTTTTATAAATTGGATTTATCTCCTCCCCACACTTGGATTGATCCTATTGGCCCATAGGAGCCTTAATTGGACCATAATCTAATTTTTTTAAAAAATCTAGACCCTTAGGCTAAGGTCCTTTATACCTATTTTCAATTAATTCCAATTGCACATTGGAAAGTTCTTTTTGAATTTTCGTTTTAGGGGAAACCATTTTAGACACTAGGAGGATTTTTATATCCAAAAATATCTCAATTTTGGATTACCTCCCTCTAGACATTTTCTCTCTCCAGGCCAAAACAGGGTAAAACAAGATCTTTCTTTTATTTCACAAAGGGGAATAATTATAAGATCAGAAGGGGAAGTTCTTACACCTGTACACCTCAAAAGCGGGCGGGAGGAATCTTACAGGACTAGAAAACAGACAAAAGAAATCAAGAAAATCAAAGAAAAATGCCTCTCTTCTGAAAATGCGTCTTCCCACAGATGGACATCTTACTATCTATTCAGATGCCTCCGACAAATACTGGCAAGAAAATGCTATCTATCAAGCTTGTCAATAGAGTGTGCTTCAAGCTACAATAGTGCTATCTACCAGGCATGTTAGTAGCATATGCTTCACTTCAAAAGGTACACTTTTCGGACCTCATCCATGTGCACATGAAGGTGGTGCACTCAGAGGGTGCACTAGTAAAAACCTATGTATCATGTGCGTTCAAGGGGTATTTAAAAAACCCCTTACGTGTAAATTCTTTATGAATAAAATGACCCCTTTTTCTTTATGGAATTACGGGATTTGTTTTTCAAAATCAATTAAAAAAACCCCTTCTGTAAATGTATTTCTATAAATTTACCTTTAAATTTTGAATTAAAAAACCCCTTCATTTGAACTCACGTGGTATACTTACATATTTGTAGGTGAACCCCCTGAGAGGTAGTGCGCCTATAAAGTTCCCTTTATAGTTGTACCCAGACTAAACGACCAGGCATCCAACTTGGGCCTCAAGGCATCGACCTTGGGCGTCAAGGCATGCTTGGGTATAAATAAGCACCCTCACAAAAGGAGAGACATGCCTTAGTGTGCCTTCTCTCGTTTGTGAGCCTTCCTTAGCCACCATCCCTCTTCACTCTCTTGTACATTCAGTTTGCAGGTTTTTTCACTCTCAGTCCAGAGTTTTTCCTGCCCATTATAATATATGATTATTAATATTATTGTGTTTATTTCTCTCGCCATACTCTCAACTAGTTTTTCTTTTTAAGGCCTCTTTTAAAACAATTGTTAAGATTAGCACTTCATATAAGCCCAAGTTGGTTAACCACGTTACATTAATTTTGGTAGAATGTGCGTACAATGATTCTACTGACCCTTCGCGAGTCAACATGTCAGCACCACAATTATTCGTGCCTTTGACATGCTCACATTTGAACTTCCAGTAGGCAAATAATCCCGCCCATCTGAGAAATCAATCGTTGCCGATTTTTCGCACATTTTCCAAAGAGATAAAACCTATGAAATTATTGAGATCCATATTTATTGTGAATTCCACGGGAAAGACAAACATCCGAAAATTCTCAAAAATAATTTTTGGTGGATAGAATTTCCTTCCGGATGCAAGGGTAGTTTAGTGCCACGTCGTGAAATCTTCCTACATCATATCTGCAAATTTCCTCCTTCCCATCCTTTGATTTGTCGGAGGCGTCTGAATAGACAATAAGATGTCCATCTGTTGGGAAGATGCATTTTAGGAAGAAAGAGGCATTTTTCTTTGATTTTCTTGATTGTTTCTATCTATTTTGCTAGTCCATTTGGATTTGTGAGTCAAGAACTTTTGAAGAGGTTGTCGATATTTAGAGAGGTTGAGGGGATCGATTCAAAAAACATAATTGAGACATCCAAGGAACCTTTGTGCTACCTTGACATCTGGAAACTTTTTGAGAAAACGATAGATCTTCTGTATTACATGTTCCTGGAGCATAATCTGCCTCAAATAGATTGTTATCCCTAAAAAATATATCTTTTGAAGGAACATATGTAACTTTGTTTCAGAAGTCTCAAATCTAGATTTCTAAAGCTTATTGAAGACTTGTTCCAGCTCTTTGAGACATTTCGAGAAAATTAAAACTGTCATCGATGTAAGGAGCTACAAACTTTCTGAATTGTTTGAAGACCGAGTCGATGCATCTTTGGAATTTTGAGGGTGCATTGTTTAGTTTGAATGACATCACTTTCCATTGAAATTGTCCGTGTGGGACTACAAAGGCCATTTTTTGTTTATCTTTTTTGGCAATCCTGATTTGATGAAAACCAAACTTGATGTCCAACTGAGAGAACTATTTTGATGTCCAATTGAGAGAACTATTTTGCAGCAGAGATTCACTTGATCAAATCATCCTTATTGGGGTTAGGATACCTTTTATCTATCAGATAATGGTTTAGTTTTCTATAGTCAATCATCATTCTCTTTTTTCCTCTCTTGATCTCATTATGATGACAAAGAAGTCAAGTGAGGACCAGTCTGAATCTGCTTCTTTGATCAATCCTTTGGTAAGCATTTCTTAGAAAAGGTTTTTGCATTCTTCAAGGTCGTCAGGATTCATACAAGGATGAGAGGATTTAGTTGGAGTGTCTCCTTATTTGAGTGGTAGATCAACTTCAAAAATTTTGATTTTTCCCATCTAGCATGGGGGTCTTTGGAGAAAAGGGTTAGATACTTTTTATGCAAAGCATCGATTTCTGCAGCATTCCTTTGCCTTTCACTGTTGAAGAAAGCCTGTGTAGAATCCTCTTTGTTTGGTAGCTCTTCCATCTTCTTAATAGGGCTGCTCTTTTTATCTTCAAATCTTCGTAATGACCCTTTTTAACCTTTTTTTTGAAGATGTTCCTTTCAGGATAGAATACATATGATTCAAAGGTATGCATATATCTAAATTTTTTAAGTAGTATACTTGGAAGTCATACTCTTATAAACATAGATCTTTTACTTTACCAAAATAATATGGATACACCCTATTGATACACCTACAATTTATAGTGGTGGTTAAAAATAATCTTACTGTATCTATCACTCACAGAGAAGGTATGGTATATGTAATGATCCAAAACCTTAACCTTAAAATTCTTTAGCAAGCCTAGAGCCTTAGCCAAGCCACCATTGGAGAGTTTGACATATAAGTCTACAACTTCCATTCAGGGTTTCCCCATTTTATCCAAGCAACATTTTCTTACAATGCTCACAATGGCACCACCGTCAAGAATTGCCATGACAGCATTCGTAAAAAACAATTGGTAATACCACATTGAAATCCTCTCCTTCAAAATAATCACCAAGTGTGTTGACACAAAGTCTAAATAGGTACTTGGGATATTCCTTTTTTAGGGTTGTTAGGTACGACCTCAGGCTATCATTTGTGGGTGGCCAATTTTTTACCAAATCTTTTTGCAAGCTTTAGACATTGACTGCTAACTCATCATTTAAGAATTATCATAAGGTTTTTGCCAACTCTAGGTCATAATATTTACTAGCATGATTATAGCGGTGGGCATGCCCAAGAAACTCATGAGTTTTTGGACATTTAGTTGGGCACCTATCACAATTTGTGCTTGTGGTGGAAATGGCATATCCCACATACTACTCATATTATTCTCCAATTTAGGCCTTGCTATTACGTTGGTATGAGGACAAACTAATAAAGTCCGAATCCAATGATACACAAGCTATTGCAGGGCAATATATGAAGTGAGGAAAGCAAGATATGAAAATAGCATGGCCAAAAAACATTATGCAGAATGGTTGACAGCCTAAGAGAGAGTCGGTAGAAAATGGAAACATCGATAGAATTGTAATTATGAAATAACATTTTATGTTTATGAGAGTATTGGAGCAATCCAATGTTTTGAAGAAATAGGTGTTTGCTAAAGTCAACATGGATAACTTTTTCAAAATAAGTGTTTACTAAAGTCAACATGGATAACTTTTTGATAGTGTTGATATGCATACTTGTGTATCAGAGTACATGCATACATGTGTGTGAACAGTTGTGTTATTTTTAAAGTTGTCTAAAGTCAACTAAACTATTACTCATAAGTGCTTATAAGTGGTGAGACATTTACATTTTATAGTCTTCTAGCGTTCAAGCCATGGCACGCACCAAGCAAAGTGCTAAGAGGAACCCTACTAAGACTCGTCCAACACAGCCCCAAGTCAATATACCAACGGGGAGACTGATAGTGAGCACACTCAATCTAACAATCCAGGAGGCACTACTATAGGTACAACGCATCCACATATACCACGTCACAAGAAGCATAGATAGAGACTAGGCATTGCTACTCTTCAAGAAATAAGGAAGTATTAGAAAAGTACAAACTTAATCATACCGAGGGCACCATTTCCAAGACTGGTGAGAGAGATATTGCAAGACTGGTGAGAGAGATATTGCAAGATCTCCAAGTGAATGTCTCGTATAGGTTCTATGCAAGACTTAGTTCTACAGTCAACAATGTGCAGCGATGGTCAGCCCAAGTGTTGCCAGCTCTTCAAGAAGCAGTTGAGCCATATTTGGTGAACCTCATGCATGATGGTCAGTTGGCAGCTATTCATTCAAAGTGCATCACTCTTATGGACAAGGATTTGAGACTTGTTACTAATGTCGATGCCTTTAGTTTGAATATGGATAATATGATTTGAGTAAATCATATGATGTGTTGTAATACAAGGATTCGTTACTAATGTCAATGCCTTTAGTTTGAATATGATAATATGATTTGAGTAAATCATATGATGTGTTGTAAACCTGTGTTTCAATGTACTTGTAATCTATGAGAAGTGTTTTTAATACAAGTATAATTTAATGTTTCTTTCTCAATATCTTGGGTATTATTATCTTTTTCTCTCGTATAGTTTTTCAAGTTTATGGAAAGCATTTATTTTTTTGTTCATAGGCCTCATATGGATTTAGGATTTTTCACACAACATGTATGCATGAAAGACATTTAGTTTTCCACTAAAACATTCTACATTCTGCCATTCATGCAAAGTGGATGGATATAAAGCTGCAAGCAACAAACATTCTTGCATTAAAACATGCAGAGTGGATGGACTCAAAGCACGAGAACACAAAGCACAGAGATATAAACTTACTATTAGGCTTATGTCTTTCACTGAAGTTATCATGATGCACTCGAATCTCTTTGTGCATATAAACATGTTGAATGAAAGCCTCTGTTATTGTACTCATACCATTTGTGCGTCTCCTAAACTCTATGATTCTACCTTTCCATTGCTTGTTGGGGTCTGTGACATCTTTGAGCTTAACCTTGAAATTTCCACGAGTACTTGGTCACATTAAAATCCAATTTAACTTACTGTACTGATGGAGGATCCAGTTACCTTCATCGTCTCTCTTGTTAAACACCTCCACTGTGTGTGAATAGTACTGATATTCCTTCTTCTTGAAGACATCTAAATTAATAAAGCTAGACTACATGATCAATAAATATATATGTTATATTGTAAGCACAAATAAAGAGTAAAACAACAAAAGAAATAAACAGCAACTTACTACTTTGATTTACGCAACCTTGTTGCTTCTATGAAAATAAACATAAACACATTAAGACAAAACATTAACAAACCCTAAACGTATGATCATTACTCACATCAAGACAAAACATAGACAAACCCTAAACCTATGATCATTACTGTTGTATTTTATGCCACTTGAAATCACTACTGTGTAGACAAGATTGTAATAAACAAATAAAGATTTAAAAAAACAAGAAATAAATAGTAACTTACTGCTCACAACCTTGTTGCTCCTATGAAAATAAATAGCAACATATCAAGAGAAAACATAAACAAATCCTAAACCTATGATCATTACTGTGGCATTTTATGCCACTTCAAATCAATATTATGCAAAGAAGATTGAAAGCAACAAATAAAGATTAAAACAACAAGAAATAAACAGCAACTTACTACTTTGATTTACACAACCTTGTTGCTCAGAACCTTGCTCCTGAGAAAATAAATAGCAACACATTAAGACAAAACATAAACAAATCCTAGACCTATGATCATTACTCATATCAAGACAAAACATAGAAAACCCCTAAACATATGATAATTACTCACAAGAATTTGATGCCACTTCACATCAAGATAGCTATCTGTGGTGCAGAGAAGAGAAAGTTCATTACGAGAAAACGAGCATAACTCACGGACGTTTTGTCCAAATGAGATGAAATTTTAGGAGGAGAGAGCTGTGGTGGAGAACAACATGACTGTAAAGTTTCGTGAAGAAAGAACCAAAGTTGCAGAAGATATGATGAAATTGAATTTCGCCAAAAAAGAAGGGGGAAAATGAAAAGGTAGTGAAATGCAAAAGGAGGGAAAGTAAAAAGTTAAACAAAAAAAAATAAAATTTGGTTTTCAAACTTCCATGTGCTGACCACAAGGTACATCTGACATGAAAGATATGAAATCTGACATTTCTCTATTTTTAAAAGATATGGGCTCTATTATTTTATTGTCTTAAGAGATTTGGGCAAAGGTATGACAAAAAGATCCATGTTACATGGATCTAGAATCCCAGCTCTCTCATTGGTCAGGCCAATCTTTTTTTATTCACTCCTTAAGGGGAAAAATGGAGAGTCCATATTTCTCCTAAATGATTCTTCCTCTGTTGACGGTGGAAGACTTGGTTCTTCTTCTGAGCCTAAGAAGTCCGTAAGGATGTCCGTGGAGATATCTCCCAGAGCGAGTTCTAAGTCTATCTGGACTAATTCATATTCTGCTTTTTTAGCAAGAAGAACCTTTACCTTCTTTTTAGCAAGAAGAACCTTTACCTTCTTTTTACTTGCCTTACGGCAATCTCTTGCATAGTGGCCTTTTTTACCACCACAGAGAAAGTGTGCATCCCCTGTATTGGCTACTTTCTTTCTGAACACTCTTTTGAATTGTTTTTTTTTAAAACCTAGGTTTTATGCTTTGTCTTTTCTATCTTCTTGAGCAACTTTCTATTCCGAATTTGTCTCCATAATTTTTAAATTCATTCTAGGTATCTCAGAGCTTACCTGCAGGGTTTTCTCTTTCATTATAGCTTTTCATCATCTTTGATTCCCTTTTATCCCTACACATTTGTTGGGGAAGTGATGAGGATGTGCTTATGCACTTCTCCAAATGTCATGTTCTGAAGCTACTCTTCTTCTGTGGTTTGAAGGTCTTCAATGACCTTTTCTGATAACTCCTTTGGATAAGAGTTTATGTAAAAGTCCTTAGTGAAGGAATAATTCCACAGATGCCCTTGGTAGATCAGGTGTTGAATATTATCCCAATATTTGTTGATTCTTATTAGATCACAACATTTCATTCTCCTTTGGATAAGAGTTTATGTAAAAGTCCTTAGTGAAGGAATAATTCCACAGATGCCCTTGGTAGATCAGGTGTTGAATATTATCCCAATATTTGTTGATTCTTATTAGATCACAACATTTCATTCTCCATAACTAATTTCTATAGTGTTCCTTCTCATCAATAGATTCTTTAAAAAATTTCATGATCAGAAGCTTCTCAAGAGAGGCTATCCCTTTTCCCATCTCTATGGTTTGCATTTCTATAGGAATTTTGTACCACCATGTTCTCATATTTCTTTCAAAGAAGGTGAGTAGGGTGAGCATTAGTTGATTACGATCTTTTTGAGCAATGAAATCTTTTCTTAAGAAATATGCAGCCATTCTATCAAGGACTGCTCTAGCTTGTTGCTTTGTAAGGCCATCTAGGTTTATTGATTGTAGTTCTCCTTTTTTTTAGTAACTTTGCTGCCGCCCACCCGCTGATGGCTCTACTTTCTCAAAGGGGACCACTTCCATGTTGACCTTTCCATTGTTGCTTCTGATGATGAGTTCAGCTTTTGCAAGCCATCTATTGTAGTCAAACATCCTTTCAGAGTCATCAGCTTTCTCTTCCCAACTGAATGTGAAGGATTTTCCTTCTACCATATCTTCATCATCTATTACCCATGCAATTGGGAAAATAGGTTGGTCATTCGAGATGTAGGGAGGTCTTCTTGTGATATTATTTATATCTTCTTCAAGGAACTTTCTACCATTTGTGCCTTCATGAGAGATGCATTCTCTCCATCCAATATGAGCTTCCAAGAAATTGATGGACGAAGGGGCTTATTGACATGAAAGTCATAGGTTAATTTTGTGTCTACTTCCACACATTCTAGGGCTTCTTCATCCTCTGAATATGTATACAATTCTTCAACTATTTCAAAATCAAGCCTTGGGTTTAAACCTAATATTATGGCTTCATTGGCCTTTTGGGTTTCATTGGTCTTTTTTTGGCAAGCTTCATCTTTTGAAATATTTCCATAACATCCTCCCATTTTTCTTATGTAGCTTTGATGCTAGCCTTTTGTTGCTAAATGTCATCTTCCCCTGTAAGGTCTACAGTGAGAGAGGGTTTATGGGTTGGCAAAGATTGTTGAAAATGCAAGCTTATCAGGATCTGGTGGGTAGCGGTAGCATGTGGACACTAGTCTAGTAGTGTGTGTCTGGACAATAATGGCCGGGTCTAGCTAGCCAAGTGTGGACAATAATGGCCGTGTCCAGTCGGTCAAGTGTGTGGACATTAAACTTAGGTTATTTCAGTGTCAACTTATCACTAGAAAAATGTGATGTGTTTTGTGGTGTGCAATGAAGGAAAACTATGGAGCTTCTCTATCATGTATGTGTTGATGGTTTGAGATAATGAGAGCTAATTAGGGTTTTCCTCTCTACCTGGGTGTCTATCTCCTCTCTCTTTTCATGGTATCAGAGCTTGGTGCTCTCTATTAAGGTTTTATGAGTGAGTGAAGAAGAGGGAAAAGACTTTGTGAAGAAGAAAGCCATTGGATTTTGGAGCAAAGAAGAAGCTTGGAGCACACCTCTACTCAACAGATCTAGAAGCTAAGGACTACGGGTAAGCAAAGCTAAAATACCTTGAGCAGATTGCAGGTGATTTGACACAAGCAAAGCAAGATTTGAGTTTCCCAAAGCAAGTGCAAATTCTATTTTGCAAGCTTTAATGGAAAGCTTGAGAGCTTAAATGCAAAAAAGAGGCAAATGTATGTAATGGGTGAAGTACACATGTATATGGCATTGGTGAATGCAATAGCAACTTCTACACCAACCCTAGCTTGATTTTGAAGCATATCTATGCATTGTACAAGAGGAAAAATTACTGTTTTGGAAGCTTCACAAAAACAAAGAGTATATCCCCAAATTTCATGCCATTGGAGCCCATTTATGCATAAATCAGAAGCATTGCACCCTTGGGAGCATACCTAAGGTCAAAGCTAAGCCAACCATGAGCTCATTGATGATTACATCATCTCCGAAATGCCCTAGGAGCAGGTGGTTCTGATTGGATGGGTCCATAGAGCAAATTTTTGACATTTCTCACATGTTTGATGCACTCCGGAGCCATATGAGTGGTTTGAATGCATATGAATCTTAGAAAATATGTGCATATTGATGTGGAGAAGATTTTACAACACTTAGTTGAGCACACTGAGGAAGAAGGAGCTAGATTAAGCAAGATTAACAGGGTTGTATATTGTAGTTAGTGAAATAGGGCATCACTAATTAAGCAATTACTCTCACATTACTCAAAATTGGTCAAATTCCTTTTACATAGAGGTGGAGTAACATCATACGGAGTTAATGAATGCTTGGGCCTTAAATTTAGATCATATTTTAAGTGACTAGAGCTGTATTAGTGATTTTAAATCACTATTTACATGTTTACATCAAAACAGAGAACAACTTTTGGCATGTAATGGGTTTGGATGATGCCCATATGCAACATGTGTTGGAAATAAGCCCAACTTGTAGTCCCTAGCCTTTGCATAGGATATATTTTAGTCTAAGATCAAAGATATAATCCACCACCAAATTCCATAAGCAATGATGTCATCCCAGAAATGTATCCAATCATATTGAGTGTGCCTCTCATGGCTATATAAGCACTATGTACAAGATGATCATTTGGAACAATGCAATCAAGTTGTTTTTATATTATGAATGGCTAATTAGCATTCCCCCTATGATTCTAACATGGTATCAAGAGAATAGGTCATTTTTTAAAAACTTTTAGCATTTCAATTTTTGGACCCTTCTACTTTGGAGTCTTCTTGTGGATCCGTCTCCCCGTGGAGGTAAGAGCAGCCACTAGTTCACCTAATGTATTGCAAATATAGTGGGCCAAATCCTCACACTGGTAGCTAGTATCTTGAATAGAGGTTCCAAGAGTCAAAGGTGGAATCTGCCCACGAAAATCTGCAGTGCTCCTCTCCCCTGCGCCCACCACTTTGCCTTGGCCAATTTCTTTTTATAGCAACTGTCGCTCCTCTTTACCCTTTCATCAATTGCGCAGCCCAAGCAGCAGCAAAACACACCTAAAGCTCGATTATTCTCTCTCTAATTTGTTCAAATTGTGCTGTGGAAGCCCTAAATTTCCAAAGGTGTGCTTTTCTGTTCGTCGTGAGATTTTGTTTAGTTTTGAAGCTCTCTTCAATGCATGTACCTGGTGCTCTCCTCAATGCTGGCCACTTACTGTCCACACCAGTACAAAGGCGCACTGTCCACCAGCCGTTGTCTTCGTTTTTGTGCCTTGTTGGTAGCCGCGTGGCCGATTAAGGCTTAAAGCCTTCTAAGACCTTCTCTAAGGCTTAATAATCCTTATAATATTAATATAAGGCTCATTTTTAAAAAAGACAAAACCAATCAAAAATTCCCTCTATTTGGTAAGAGTCAAAGCAAGTTAATCACTACATACAATTTGGGGCTTCTCTTAAGCTGGGAACGGAAATTTTCTGTGAGCAAAATCTTGGGGATTTTCGTTACACTTGGAGCTTTTTTAAATTGGGCATTTTGTGTGAAATTTTATGTCAATTGGGATTAATAAGCTTAATTTAAAACTCCATTTATGGCCATTTTATTTCCTTCTTTAATCCTACCTACTTTCATTTTCTTAATCATCGCATCACCAGTTATTACCTCATCTTGTAAGTTCCCGGATAAGTTTAATGGCAAATTAAAGTAAAAGGTCACTTAATGAGAAAAAACCTATGGGATCTTGTGAAACCATTGAGTGAGAAAGAGGGGGTTGCTACTAGAGCTACCACAGTTGCATTACAAGCAAAGATGAACAAGCCTTGTGATTCATCATCACATCACTTGAAGATAATTTCATACACTACATAGATGAAGCTGATACGATTGCCAAAGCTTGGGAAACCGTAGGGAGGATATTTGGAGCTAAGGCTGAACATTCCAAAATTAGCCTAAAAATGCAACTTTATGGGTTAAGTATGGAAGCTAATGAAGGCATATCTAGTGTTGTAAATAGGCTCAAGAGCCTTATGACACAATTAATGTATGTTAAATCACCTATTCCAGAGGAAGATGCCATAGCAATCTTACTCAAAAGCATGCCTCCCACTTTTGCTCAAATCGTGACCGTTCTAAAGGAGAAGGAGCCCATCCCTTCATTAGAAAGTATTAATAACTCTTTGCAGGAAGAAGAGATGAAGGCTTCACACATCATAGAAAAGGCGCATATGTATTACAAAGAGTTTGGCATCAGTTGGATAAATGGTTGAATAAGGATTGCAAGTGGGACTTTAAGTATGGCTGCAAATTCATTACTAAAGGTCAAAAAGAAGGAATATTGTTCAAGCTAGATGTAAGAATTCTAGAATTGAAGTTAGCCATGTTTTGTCATAGTTGTGGGATAGTGCCAATTTGGCATAAAAGGATTGGTCATGTAATTTAACATTCAAAAGCTACAATATATGCAAACAAAAGGCATCATTGGTGGTCTATCTAGATTCAAATATGATGGGAGTACACATGTCAGTGTGATGCATGTCAATTTGGGAAACAAGTAAGGTTGCCATTTGCTAGGGATAGTCAAATGAGTAGAAGACCACTTGAGGTTGTGCATAGTGATATGTGGGGTCCCACGCAAATCCAATCAATAAATGAGAGCAGGTATTACATCACATTTATTGATGATTTCAACAAAATGACATGGATTTATTTTCTAAAAGAGAAGAGTGAAATCTTGGGTAAGTTCAAAGAATTCAAAGCACTTGTGGAAAATAAATATGGTCATTTGATTAAATGTTTGAGGACAGATGGTAGTGGGGTGAGTATATCTCACATGAATTTGATGCATTCTTGAGAGACCGTGGTATTAGAAGGCAGCTTACATGCAGGTATACTCCTCAACAAAATGGAGTGCTGAGAGAGAGAATCGTGTGATAGGTGAAGTGGTAAGAGCATTGATGAATGAGAAGAGTATGCTTTTGTATTTTTGGAATGAAGCATGTTCTACAACGGTGTACATTTTGAATAATACACCTACAACTACCATACATGAGAGTACTCCCAAAATGAGGATGATAGGTTTTATGCCAGATATTCGGAATCTCAAAGTTTTTGGATGTATTGTCTATGTACATGTGCTAGATTAGAAGAGAAGGAAATTGGACCCAAAGGATGAGAAGTGCATATTCATTGGTTATGCACAAGATATAAAGGCTTACAAATGTTACTTTCAAGAAACTAAATAGGTGCTCATTTCTAGAGATGTGGTGTTTGATCAGTTGGAAAGTTGGTACAAAAATAAATATGATGTTATATTGGATGAAAGATGCAGATGTGCATGTGAACTTGCCAAAAGAGAGCACTACTTCATTATCTGGGCTAGGTGAAACATCAAGTGGAAGTGATAATGTAAGTCCATGGTTAGGAAGAAGGTTGAGACATGGTAGTGTGAGCATAAGTGTAAGTGTTGTTGTGGACAAAGGCAAAAAGAAGGTTAATGGAATTGGCATAACAGGTTATAAGTCATCTAGCTTGGAAAGCCTAGATGAATAACTTGGCATCCTAGCCTTATGTACTGCAGGTGTAAGGCAAGAGAGACATGCTCCTCAACATGCTAGAGCATAGGGTGTGCAACGTGATCCACAAGTTTTGAGAAGGTCACAAAGGATTAGGTATCCAGTGGAGAGATTGACGTATGATGGGTATGCAATGGATTATGCATACATGATATCAATGATAAAGCATGTGAAACCATCATGTTTTGTAGAAGCTATTGGAAAGCATGTATGGTAGAAAGCAATGGACGAAGAAATGGATATATTGGTACACAATAATACATGGGACTTGGTTGCATTACCAACTGGAAAGAATGTCATTGGTTGCAAATGGGTGTATAAAGTGAAATGTAAGTCAGATGAATCAATAGAAAGGCACAAATCAAGGATGGTCGCAAAGGGATATGCATAGACACATGGTTTTGATTATGATGAAACATTTAGCCCCGTGGCTAAAATGGGAATAGTGAGATCTGTGATTGCACTGGCTACATCAAATGGTTGGGAAATGTATCAAATGGATGTAAAGAAAACATTTCTAAATGGTGAATTGCAAGAAGAAGTGTTCATGGAGCAGCTACTAGAAGGCTATGTGCATCCCAAATATCCTACACATGTATGTAAGTTGAATAAGTCCTTGTATGGATTGAAGCAAGCACCACCGTGCTTGGACAGACAAGATAAGCAAGTATCTCATTAGCATTTATTTTCATGTGGGAACATCAGATTCATCACTATATGCAAAGAAGACAGCACATGGTATTATGGTGATTGTCATCTATGTAGATGACTTGATTGTGATAGGTGATTCAAACAAGGATATTGCTGATGTGAAAGATTCATTATGTGGTGAATTTGACATGAAAGACTTGGGAGAATTGAGATACTTTCTTGGCATTGAAGTGGTGAAAACAAAGAAAGGCATTTGGTTGGTTCAAAGGGAGTATGCATTGAATATGCTAGCAAAGCATGGCATGATAGGTTGTAAGCCAATGAGCACACCATTGGAGCAAAATGTGAAGCTAAGGGCTGATTGTTGTGAAGAGATTGAGGATGTGACAATGTATAGAAATATGGTTGGTAGTTTGATATACATGACTATCACTAGACCGGATTTATGCTATGCAGTTGGGCTTGTGAGTCAGTTTATGCAAAGCCCAAGGAAACCAGATTTGGATGAAGTGAGAAGAATCTTGAGATACATCAAAGCTAAAACACATTATGGAATCCTTTATGAATATGGAAAAGCTATGGATTCATGGAAAGATCCATGGAAAGTATGGCAAAGCTATGGATGTTCATGGACTCCTTTATGAGTATGGCAAAGCTATGGCAGCGGGTACCATGTTTTGATGTGTGGCATGGAAAAATCTTTGAACGGGTTGTGAGAGGCGGGTGGTAATGGATCAAGATGGAAAAGGAACTTTTAATTGGAAGGTGACATCATGGCAATAGGCATGAGCTAGGTAAGGTGACGGAATTTTGAAGCGCTGGAGTATGGGCATGTGAAGCCTTGATGGTGGCAAATAACGTGCTCAACTAGGTGTAATGTGAGCGAGGGGGAATAGAAAGCTCGGAATGGTAATGGGAAAATGAGGTAATTGTCCAGGTGAGTTTGAGCATGGGGAGTAGTAACTGCAAGAAATAGGCACTAGGGGTGTGGTTGATGATGAGGGTGATGATAGAAAGAAAGAGTCTGCACTGTAGATGGTGATAACGACTTTAATTGGCGGGGTCGAGAGCCACCATATTTAGTATGGTTGAAGAAGGTGGCCTATGGTTGCTCAGCTTTTAATACATTTATTATAATAAGGACCCAAAACGTTTTATGTCCATTTATTAATTTGTTATAGCGCATGTGTTGACACATGGTTTAATTTTCTTAAGTGCTCTTCTAATTGCATGCCTTGACACGTGGTCGAGAAAGCATTTGCTTTTTTGGGCACTGTCATCTTCTGGATGTGTCTTTCTCTTGCATAGTTATCCATCTTCCTCGACATGTTATGCTTCTTAAGACGATCGGTTCCAGAGTTGTGATCTTCCTTAGCTATTCACACGTGAGAATGGAGTAGTTGAAGGGTTCCGTGTCTGTGGCCTCCTATTGCGCATGGGGCATTCTATGGGGTGGGTGTTTTCTAGTGTTGCTCTTCTAGCTTCTATGTCAAGATGGACTTGCCGATGTCGGCAAAGTACTCCTTGAGCTCTTTGTTGCTTTTCTCTTCTCTGTTGTTTTTCCCTTCTTGCCCTTCTTCTTCTCTCCAAACTCAGAATCTCTCTTTTTTTCGAACATTGATTGTTTGGGAACTTCCTTTTTACTGGGGAGTTCCCAACAATCAATGTTTGGAAAAAAGAGGGCTTTTGAGTTTGGAGAGAAGAAGAAGGGAAAGAAGGGAAAAACATCATAGGAGAAATACAACAAAGAGATCAAGGAGGACTTTGCTAACACTGGCAAGTCCATTCCGACACAAAAACTGGAAGAGCAACAATAGGAAACACCCGCCAGAATGCCCACAGGCACAGGAGGAGGCCTTAGACACACCGAACAAGCTCAATGGGGAATCAAAGCAGGTCACAACAATCAATACTTGTAATATTAGCATTGTGCACACACAGAGGAATTTAGATCTAAAGTGGGGATGGTTGGGCCTTGGGAATTAAGGTTGACGAGCGAATGTCATTGCCAAGTCAATTCCTCGATATGGCCACATAGAACAAATTAATGGTTTAGCAATAAGACATCAATGGTTGAAAAAATCAATTGAGATAACATTTAGTTGAAAAAATTAGTTGACATAATCAAAATAACTCAATGTATTTAAGGGCCAAAATGCCTTAACATGACACCCAATAAAACGCAACCTTGGACCAACTAGCTGTTGCACGTTTATTTATGCTACCATACATGCCAAGGTAATAAACAATCAATGTACCCAAGGACAAAAATAGGTCACAATAAACTTTTGAAAAGTAGATCATAGATGCCAAAGTAATAAATAATCAACGTACCCAAGGAAAAAAGCAGGTCACAACAATCAATATTTGTAATTTTGTAATATTAGCATTGTGCACACATAGAGGAATGTAGATCTAGAGTGGGGATGGGCCTTGGGCATTGAGGTTGGGGAATGTCGTTGCCAAGTCAATTCCTCGATATGGCCACATGGAAAAAATAATAATGGCTTGGCAATTAGACATCAATGGTTGAAAAAATCAACTAAGATAACATTTAGTTGAAAAACGTAATTGAGATAATCAAATTAAATCGATGTATTTAAGGGCTAAAATGGCTTAACATGAAACCCAATTTAAAAAAACTTGGATCATCTAGCTATTGCATGTTTATTTCTATTACCATACATGCCAAGGTAATTAAACAATCAACATACCCAAGGACAAAATTAGGTCACAACAAACTTTTGATGAAAAGTAGCTCATACATGTCAAGGTAATAAACATACACGCCAAGGTAATAAACAATCAACGTATCCGATGACAAAAGCGAGTCACAATAATACATTTTTGTAATTTTTGATGTATTAGCATTGCACACACATAGAGGAATGTACATTGAGAGCAGGGCATTGAGATTGGGGAATGTTATTACTAAGTGAATTCCTCGATATGGCCACGTGGAGCAAATTAATGTCTTAGCAATAGGACATCAATGGTTGAAAACATTAATTGAGATAACATTTAATTGAAAACATTAATTGAGACAATCAAAATAACATGATGTATTTAAGGGCAAAAATGCCTTAACATGACACCCAATAAAAACAAACCTTGGACCGTCTAGTTGTTGCACATTTATTTATGTTATCATACATGCCACTTGGTAATAAACAATCAACATACATAAGTAAAAAACAGGTCACTAAAAACTGAAAAGTAGATCATACTGTTGAGATTCAAGCTCGATGTCAGCTTATGCCATTTGCACTATGTGCTGGCATGTTAGGTAGTAACATGTGTGAGACATAAACGACCGCGTCTAGTTGGTCATAGTTGTGTGGACATTAGCTAGGGTTAGTAGTGTGTGGACACAACAGATAGTGTGTGTTGTAGATTATGGATTATGGCTTTATGCATTGTGTGAGAAGGGAGATGGATTCCCTCTATGGTTAGGGTTTGCAATATACATTAGGGTTTTCTCTTCTGTGTGTGCTCCCTCTCTCTTGATCTATTTTATCAGAGCCTGGTGCTCTCTGATTAGGGTTTATGAGTGAGAGTGAGAAGAGGGAGAAGAAGCTATGAAGAGGAGCTGTGAAGCTTGGAGCACACAAATACTCAACAAATCTGAGAGCTAAGGACCACGGGTAAGCAAAGCTAAACACCCTTGAGTGGATTGCAGGTGATTCAAGCACAAACAAGGCAAATAAGGGTTGCCCAAAGCAAAAGAAAATTTTGGTTTTTGCAAGCTTTCCATTGGAGCTTGAAAGCAGTGATGTATTGTGCAAATAGATGCAATCTGGCAAAGGAACATGTATGTGACAAGGATTAATGTATTGGCAACTCATGTGCAAACCCTAGAGTAAATCTGGAACAAGATTGATGCATTAAAATAAGAGAAAAATTTTGGTTTTGAAACCTCCTCCAAAACAATGAGTATATGCTCAAAATTGAAGTGATTTGTGAAGGTTTTTGCATCAAATCAATGCATTGACTGGTTGGCAACCTACCTTAGGTCATTGCTAAGGCTTAGCAATCATTTGTGTGTACAAACTCTCCAAAAACCCCTACAAGCAGGCGACGTTGAATTCTGCAGGGCTAAGAGTGCATTCTTTGCAAATAGTTCACAATGTTGAGGTTTTTTGATGCCAAATGGATCACATGAAGATTTGAGCTGATTAATGAAGGATTAGCAGAGCTGTTAGAATAGTGATTAGTAAGACAGTGGATGAGTGATTAATTGACTAATTACTCACTCATTATTCACAATTAGACTAATTCCTTTTACACAGAGTTAGTACACATCATTGCTAAGATAATGAATGCTTGGGCTCTCAATTTGGACAAGGATTAAAGAAATTAGAGCGTGATTTATACTGGTTTTACTGGTTTTTCTCAAAACAGAGAAGGGGATTTGATAAATTTGATATGTACGCACCTTGGTTGGTGTTGATATGAAACATTGAGCTTGTTTAGGTGTCAATGCAAGTTATCCACACTTGATTGAACCACTACATTGCAATTTGAAGCCTTGGAAAGCGTGCCAAAATAGGGTACTTTGGACTGTGTATACCAGTTCAATTTGGATGCAATCAGTTTGATTTTCTATATCAACAATGAAGTTTGTTGAGTACCTTGGAGTATCTGGAACACTTATTAGAGTGTGATTGAGCTGAGGAATGCTCGTTTACAGATTTGGACGTGTGCAGAAGGTGCATTTACATTGATGTATTACTTTTCTATATGTATACATGATGCTATACTCATACATATACATGATGCTAAGAATCCCAAGGATGCATGGGATACATTGGTAAAGCTGTTTGATACAGACACTAGTGCTCGTAAGTCTCAGTTGAGACAACAGATTCATAATGTGAAGCGGAAAGGAAGGAGCATCCATGATTATGTACAAGAGATAAAGAAGTATGCAGATGCATTGGCAACAATCAATGCCCCCATGCCTGCTGATGATTTGGTAGGCATTGCCTTGCATGGTCTTGGCAAGGAGTACAAGTCTTTTGATACATCTATCTCTGTTCGGAGTACAGGTTTACATGATTTTGATGAGTTGGTTTCACTCTTTCTTGTTGAGAAAATCAAACTCAATGACTCGTTTCATGATGCATCTACTAGCCATGATGATAATGGCAGAAATCAGGCTTTCTATTCACAAAGGGGATTCAGAGGCAGGGGGAGATTTGCATCACGTGGTCGTGGTAATGGTCGTGGATGGTAGGATAGGTCACCACAACAAAATTTTCAGCCTTTATATGGTGCTAGAGGTGGTCCTGGATATACACCTTAGAGAGGCAGAGGTAATCTTCATGGTAAAGGACGTTGGCAAGGCCAACAAACATCTATGCAAAATGTGGAATGCCATTGCTGTGGGAAATTTGGTCATATGGCACGTGATTTTTTCCGTAAACAAAATGATTTGAGAGGGGGGTAGAGCACAACATGGTGGACATTATGCACAACATGGTGGAAATTATACAAATGGTGAAAATTTTGCATCAAGCAGTAATGATGGTAGCACAAATCGCTTGTTTGCCATGAAAAATGTCGTGGGATCTATGATGACAGATGGTGACAGTGATGACACTTGGTATATGGACTTTGGAGCATCAAACCATATGACTTGTCATAGCGAATGGTTTGAACATATGAAGCCTGTGGATGTGAAAGGCTATGTGGAGACAGGAGATGATACCCAACATGCTATCACACATGTTGGAAGTGTACCATTGGTTATGCACAATGGTGAAACAAAGTCTGGCAGATGTCTTGTATGTGCCTTCTATTACAAAAAGTTTGGCCTCAGTTGGTCAAATGGTGGAACAAGGTTTACAGGTTCGTTTCAACGAGCATGGATGCTTCGTTGAGGATTTCAAAAATGGATGTAGAGTCATTGTTTTTTCTTGCCAAAGGCAAGAAAGAAGGCAAGTTATTTAAGTTGGATGCTGGGATTCGTGAGTTAAAATCAGCCATGTTCTCTAAAAGCCAAAATGTGGTATAGGACATTGACCTGTGGCATAAAAGGATTGGACATGTGAATATACAAAGGCTAAAGAATATGCAGGCAAGAGGCATTGTTAGTGGGTTGCCTAGATTTAAGTATGATGGGAATATGCATGTCTGTGATGCTTGCCAGTTTGGAAAGCAAGCAAGGTTGCCGTTTCCTAAAGAAGGCAACATGAGTAGCAGGCTACTTGAGATAGTTCATAGTGATGTATGGGGTCCTGCACAAAACCCATCCATTAAAGGCAGCTTGTATTATGTGACATTCATTGATGAATTCAGCAGAATGACTTGGATTTACTTTCTCAGAGAGAAAAGTGAAGTGTTGGGAAAGTTTATGGACTTCAAAGCTTTTGCAGAGAAGCAATATGGCTCTTGGATAAAATGTTTGAGGACAGATGGAGATGGTGAATACACCTCCCATGCTTTTGAGAATTTCTTGAGAAAGCATGGCATAAGAAGGCAGTTAACTTGCAGGTACACACTTCAGCAAAATGGTGTTGCTGAGAGAAAGAATAGAGTCATTTGTGATGTGGCCAGGGCGATGCTCAATGAAAAGAGCATGGCATAAGAAGGCAGTTAACTTGCAGGTACACACTTCAGCAAAATGGTGTTGTTGAGAGAAAGAATAGAGTCATTTGTGATGTGGCCAGGGCGATGCTCAATGAAAAGAGCATGTCAGACTATTATTGGGCAGAAGCGTGTGCCACATCGGTGTATGTACTTAATAAGACACCCACAGCTACCATACATGGAAGTACGCCAGAGATGCGGCTTACAGGTTTTAGGCCAGACATTGGACACCTCAAAGTGTTTGGTTGCATAGCTTATGTACATGTGCCTGATGAGAGAAGGAGGAAGTTGGATCCTAAGGCAGAAAAGTGCATTTTTATTGGGTATGCACAGGATCGCAAGGCATATAAATGATACAATCCACAAACTAGGCAAGTGGTTATGTCACGAGATGTGGTGTTTGATGAACTTGCTAGTTGGTAGTACAAGGCAAAGGATGAGGGTGTCATTGATTTCGTTGATGCTAATGTGCATGTGAACTTGCCACAAGCAAGTTTGATTTCTATGTTTGGGCCAACAGAGTCTGAGAGTAGCACTATACCTCCATGGTCAGGACGCTTGATACATGAGAGTGTGAGCATTGGGAGTAGTGCTGTGGATAAAGGGAAAAAGAAGGTTGAAGGAATTGGCATTACAGGTTATGAGTCATCAAGTTCAGAGAGTTTGGATGAGAAACCATGCATACCAGTTTTATGCACACCAGGTGCAAGGCAGGATAGATATGTGACTCCACATGCTAGAGTGACAAGTGTTCAGAGTGATCCGCGTGCATTGCGGAGGTCCCAAGGGGTCAAGCAGGTTGACATATTGTGACTTTGCTATGCATTACGCATATATGACCTCTTTGGTGAAGCATGTGGAACCTACATGCTATACACACAAGCTATTGGGAATCATGTATGGGAGAAGGCAATGGATGTTGAGATGGACGCATTGGTTCAAAATGAAACATGGGATTTGGTTGCCTTACCACAAGGCAAAAATGTCATTGGGTTGCAAATGAGTTTATAAGGTGAAATGCAAATCAGATGGTTCCATTGAGCACCATAAAGCGCGGTTGGTAGCTAAGGGTTATGCACAAACCCAAGGCTTGGACTATGATGAAACATTTAGTCCAGTTGCAAAGATGGGAACAGTGAGAGCAGTCATTGCTATGGCTGCAGCAACAAATGGTTGGGAAATGCATCAAATGGATGTGAAAAATGCATTTCTAAATGGTGATTTACAAGAGGAAGTTTATATGGCATAGCCAGAAGGATATGTACACCCGAGGTATCCCACTCATGTATGCAGATTAAGGAAAGCATTGTATGGTTTGAAGCAAGCACCTCGTGCTTGGAGTGATAAGATAAGCCGATATCTTATCTCCCTTGGATTTCAGGTTTCTTCAGCGGATTCTTCACTCTATATGTGAAGAAAACAGATGATGGGATTGTCTTATTTGGTAGTTGGATATGAAAGACTTGGGTGAATTGAGATATTTTCTTGGGATTGAAGTGATCAAAGACCATACAAGGACATGGTTAGTGCAACGCCAATATGCATTGGATATGTTAGCAAAATATAGGATGACAGGGTGTAGGCCAATGAGTACACCTTTGGAGAAGAATGTGACACTGCAGGGCTGATTTTGGTGAAGAGTTGGATGATCCATCTATGTATAGAAAGATGGTTGGCAGTCTTAATTACATGACTATCACATGCCCGGATCTCCGTTATGCTATGGGGCTAGTGAGCCCCAGAAAACCTCATTTGGATGCAGTGAGACGCATTATGCGATATGTAAAGACCACTGCATATTATGGTCTTCTTTATGAGCATGGTAAAGGCTTGGATGTACATGGCTACACAGACGCAGATTGGGCACGTAGCTCGTATGACAGGAGGTCTACTAGTGGTTATGCCTTTACATTTGGAAGTACAGTGGTGAGTTGGAGCAGCAAGAAGCAACCTACTGTTGCTTTATCTAGTACAGAGGCTGAATACAGGGGTGCAGCCATTGCTACATGTGAAGGAGTATGGTTAAAGAGTCTCTTGGCTGATTTGGGTGAGCCTATTGATGGCAAGGTTGTCATTCATTGTGACAACATGAGCAGCATACAGTTGGCCAAGAATCCAGTTTTTCATGCGCGGACTAAACACATAGAGGTCCACTATCATTTTGTCAGAGAGAAGGTGTTGGATGGTACATTGGATTTGCAGTATGTGAAGACTGAAGAGCAGGCGCCCGACATCTTTTTACAAAGCCACTTAGCAGGGAGAAGTTTGAGTACTTTCATACTATGTTGGGAGTACATGGGATGAGCTTGAGGGGGAGTGTTGAGAGCTTTGATAGCCCAAGCTCATCTACATCTTCATCTATGGCAGTACATCATGAGCTTGAGAGAGGGGCTGTTGAGATTCAAGCTCGATGTCAGCTTATGCCAGTTGCACTATGTGCTGGCATGTTAGGTAGTAACATGTGTGAGACATAAATGACCGCGTCCAGCTGGTCATAGTTGTGTGGACATGAGCTAGGGTTAGCAGTGTGTGGACACAACACATAGTGTGTATTGTAGATTATGGATTATGGCTTTATGCATTGTGTGAGAAGGGAGATGGCTTCCCTCTATGGTTAGGGTTTGCAATATACATTAGGGTTTGCTCTTCTATGTGTGCTCCCTCTCTCTTTATCTATTTTTCATCACATACATGCTAAGGTAATAAACATACATGCCAAGGTAATAAACAATCAATGTACCCAAGGACAAAAGCAGGTCACAACAACAATCAATATTTGTGATTTTGTAATATTAGCATTATGCACACATAGAGGAATGTAGAACTAGAGTGGGGATGGGACTTGGGCATTGAGGTTGGGGAATGTCATTGCCAAGTAAATTCCTTGATATAAGGCCACATGGAAAAAATTAATGGCTTAGCAATAAGACATCAATGGTTGAAAAAATAACATTTAGTTGAAATAATTAATTAATATAATCAAAATAAATAGATGTAATTAAGGGCCAAAATGCCTTAACATGACACCCAATAAAAAGAAAGCTTGGACTATCTAGGTGTTGTGTGTTTATTTCTGTTACCATACATGCCAAGGTAATAAACAATTAACATACCCAAGGACAAAAGGAGGTCTTAAAAAGTAAATCATACATGCAAAGGTAATAAACAATCAACATACCCAAGGATGAAAGCAGGTCACAACAATCAAGATTTGTAATTTTGTAATATTCGCTTTTGCGCACACATAGAGGAATGTAGATCTAGAGTGGGGCCTTGGGGGATGAGGTTGGGGAATATCATTGCAAAGTCAATTCCTGGATATGGTCACATGGAACAAATTAATGGCTTAACAATAAGGCATCAATGGTTGAAAAAATCAATTGAGATAACATGTAATTGAAAAATTAATTGAGATAATCAAAATAACTCAATGTATTTAAGGACCAAAATGACTTAGCATGACACCCAATAAAAAGCAACCTTGGATCATCTAGCTATTGCAAGTTTATTTCTGTTACCATACATCCCAAGGTAATAAACAATCAATGTCATAAATATGTAAGTGTAGCATGTGGGTTCAACAGAAGAGGTTTTCAAAATCCTTTTTTTACTCTTTTTGACATACAGAAGAGTACCATTTAAAGGGGGTATTTACATATTGAATAGAAAAAGGGTGTGTTTTTTTCATGAAAAAATTACAGATAAGGGGTTTTCAAATTAGGCCATGAACACACGTGATATAGAGAGAGATTACATATAGTGAACCCCCCAAGATCACAACAAGCTTTTGAAAAGTAGATCATCCATGCCAAGGTAAAAAAGCAGGTCACAACCAATCAATATTTGTGATTTTGTAATATTAGCACTGCGCACACATAGAGAAATGCAGATCTAGAGTGGGGCATTGAGGTTGAGACATCAAGGTTGAAAAATTCAATTGAGATAACATTTAGTTGAAAAAAAATATTTAGATAATCAAAATAACTCGATGTATTTTAGGGCCAAAATGCCTTAATAAAAGGCAACCGTGGATCGTTCTAGATGTTGCACATTTGTTTTTGTTACCATACATGCCAAGGACAAAAGCAAGTCACAACAAACTTTTGAAAAGTAGATCACACATGCCAATGTAATAAACAATCCGCATACCCAAGGACAAATTCATGTCACAACAATTAATATTTATAATTTTGTAATATTAGCATTGCGCACACATAGAGGAATGTATATCTAGAGTGGGGATGGGCCTTGGGTGTTGAGGTTGGGAAATGTCATTGCCAAGTCAATTCCTTGATATGGCCACATGGAATAAATTAATGGCTTAGCAATAAGACATCAATGGTTGAAAAAGTAACATTTAGTTGAAATAATGAATTGAGATAATCAAAATAATGCACTGTATTTAAGGGCCAAAATGCCTTAACATGACACCCAATAAAAAGCTACCTTGGACCGTCTAGTTGTTGCACGTTTATTTCTGTTACTATACATGCCAAGGTAATAAACAATCAATGTTCCTAATGACAAAAGAAAATCACAACAAATTTTAGAAAAGTATATCAAACATGCCAAGGTAATAAACAATCTTAAGGAAAGGGGCATCTAGGTTAGCCTTGGATTAGCAAAAGTAACAAAATGGTAGGTCGTATCTCCCCACACCAAGAATGTGCAGCCACCTTGATCAAACATGAAGTAACGCCGTCCCATCATCAAAAGGTGATCTCGGACGATGCCTAGATCGAATGGAAAGGTCAGTGGACTCCCATCGATGCTGAGGCTAGATAAGCTCCCGCCTGGATCAAAAGGAAATCCAAGGCACTCTGAATCAAAGACATTGGTCCTATGATGATTTGGTGCAAACGGAGAATTTAAGGAATCATCGTTGTCAATGGCAAAGCTAGTCCTATACCCTCCATGATCAAATGAATAGGTAAGGTACACATCAAGGATCCTCGATATAAATGTTGTGGTAGAACTAGGGTCGAAGGGAAAACTCGTAAGCTTGTCCACATGACCACAGTGTGAACCCAAAACCTGAGGTATCCACCAAGTGGAATCAACACTCCTAGTAGAAATGTGGAATGGTCATAGCACAGAAGGACCATCGTGTATGTCATGACTCAAATGTTCTATAGGGGCATCCAAATGATGTGCTGCATAGTCAATAACCATGTGCCCAAAGTGACATAGAATGCACCCATAGAAAAATGTCCCGGACCCAAAGAACATAAGGCTCATGTCGACCCCCTTGGGAGCCAAAATAACATAGCTCAAAGTCGGCGTCATATAGGATCAAGTGTGAACCAATGTTGTCCCACTAAATTACCACTCGAACAATCAAAGGCATGATCCATTATATCAATGTGAATAGAAGCATGATCCAAACCATGCACTGCATCCTCAAGTGCAAGATCCTCTGTGTGTGCGTGATCCATCAAGATAGAAACATGATCAATATGATCATTGTAGACCTCATCATCACTGAAGATGGATAGAGTGTTTACACATGAAAGGTATGTAGAGTCACAATCCTCGGAATCTCTAAGATCACCCCTATAGAAATGATCTATACGAATCCATGATGCCCCTATATGATCTAGATCCCAAGATATATCTACCTCCAATATAACAATGGATCTAAGTAGATATCTAGATCAAATGAAAAGATCTCTAGATCCATATGCATAATCCTCTCTCTCCTATAAGGTCTCACCTCAACAAAATCATCGCTATGCTCATGTGCAATACATGAGTACCCAAGTATATGCACTAAACCCAAGTGAATGATGCCACTTATGCTATGAGAGCTAGGAATAGAGATAGAATCATAGATATTGTTACAGGTATATACTTATTCATATTTTTGATGCATTAATAATCTTACAAAATTATGTTTAATTTAATTTATATAGGATTCAGTTTAATGGAATATGCAAATGGACACGAAATAAATTGGCACACAATCATAGATGTAAATTGTGTGAAAGATTGTGTGAGGGTATCGAACGAGATGTCACATGAGAGAGATGCGTGCGAGGGTACCGAATGAGGTGTCGCCACCAGTGAAAGATTATGTGAGTGTACCGAACGAGATGTCACACGAGAGAGATGCATCCAAGGGTACCGAATAAGGTGTCGCACCAGTGAAAGATTGTGTGAGGGTATTGAACGAGGTGTCACACGAGAGAGATATGTGCGAGGATACCGAATGAGGTGTCGCATAGGTGAGGATTAGTGTGAAGGTCA
The DNA here is from genome assembly GCF_041138505.1 of Cibotium barometz. Taxonomy (NCBI): domain Eukaryota; kingdom Viridiplantae; phylum Streptophyta; class Polypodiopsida; order Cyatheales; family Cibotiaceae; genus Cibotium; species Cibotium barometz. The sequence continues at coordinate 40,698,747 of NC_141096.1, forward strand.
CCAAATGAGGTATCACACTACGCGAGGGTCACTGACGGAGGTGTCGCACCATACGAGGGTACTGAATCAGGTGTTGTATGGGTCCTCACGAGTCATACCATACTTATCGTGGGTGACTCCACAATAAATACTAATCATCTAGTGTTATTGATGCATGTAGTATTGCCAAGGAATGGGGATTGAACTATGTTTAAATATTTGAGTTAACCTTGTTAGATTGCTGATCATTTGACATAATTGAGGACAATTGCTTCCCCAAACAAGAGGACTGTTACAGGTATATATTTATTCATATTTTTTATGCATTAATAATCTTACAAAATTATGTTTAATTTAATTTATGTAGGATTCAGTTTAATGGAATATGCAAATGGACACGAAATTAATTGCGCACATAATCATAGATGTAAATTATGCACATCATCATTTTATGTAAAAAGGCCCACTAGCAATTTTAGTTGGGCAAGGTTTATTTTATTTTGATGAAATGCTTTAAAAGCATTGGACTAAGGTTCAAATTTATAAATATGCCTATTTCGGAAAAGCTATGCTATTAATGGCTCCAAGGACTAAATTTATGAATATGATTAAAATACTGCGTGTGGGAGTGGAGCCACACACGTCGGGGGGAGATTGCACCCAGTCTGCTGTTCTTCTTTGTGTGTAGTACTGTGACACGAAGTTGGGGTTTGGACTTCGGTCACTTCTTAGAATCAAAAACACATTTGAATGAAACCTCACAGCCTCCTCACCTCCCTTTCTCTCCCTAGATTAAGATAAAGATATACACATCAAAGGTGAGATCATAATTCATGAAAGAAAAGATGAAAGGTTCCGGAGAAGCAAGAATTTCTGCCAGTCTTGCAGCTCCAAACAAGAGGGCGATTCTTTGTTGGAAGAAAATCTTCCGACTCAGGATTATGTGAATGGAAACATACGGGGAATATTGGTAAGGTTCATCCGTTCGAATTGGGCGATTTGGACGGAACATATTAAAGAAAATGAATATAGCAATCACTTACAAGAGGATAAGACACATGGGGTTTGCCTTTTGATAAGAGATTAGGAGGAATTAATCATGATTAAGAAGAAAGAATGGCCAAAAAGCTATAAAAACAGAGATACACAGAGAATTGCAGTTTTAAATCCATGTAGGCTATGTAAGAGAGGATTATATAGATGCGTAGAGCTTGAAGAGAGCTTCGCGTCTATATAAAAACTTTCCAAAACCGGCAACCGAGCGAAAAGTTATGAGTATTTTACTGCAAGACTATAAAACTGCCAAAATTCTATAAAAATAGAGATACACAGAGAATTGCAGTTTTAAATCCATATAGGCTGTGCAAAAAAAGATTATATAGCTGCGTAGAGCTTGAAGAGAGCTTCGCGCCCATATAAAAACTTTCAAAAATGGACAACCGAGCGAAAAGTTATGAGCATTTTACTACAAGACTATAAAACTGCCAAAATTCGCCTAAAAATTAGCAACTTTGGGAGAAATTCTGATCATCAATGAAGTAAGGGATTAAGAAATTAGTTACATGAATGGAAAGAGCATAGAAAGAGCTTCCTAGCCATATGATCAATTTAAGAAACCAACACCCGAGTGATGAGTAATTACCGGTTGAAATTTGGATATTGGACCACAAAACTGCACTTCTCTCTCTTTGCATGAAACCTCAATTTTCACATAGCCTCTTGCCTTTCATCTCCTTCATGATTCAAGCTAGAGGGTAAGGGTTAACATTGCTCAACGGACAATCGTAAAGATTTACCTATGGTCCCCAAAGTCTTTCCACATGCTCATTACCGCTAAAACCATTGGTACCTCCAAAGGAGGGCGGCAATAAGGCAAGGGCTACCTTGAGAAGTCACAAGCCCGCCAAGATAATAACTCCTTATCCCACTTATCATGAATCATCAAAAAGGTCCAAAATTGGGTTAAGCATGAGAAGCTAATGCTAAATGAGACATTCACATGTAAAGAGAGTGTTTGAATAGGGGTTTGAAAGATAAGAGAATGGCAATGACACAAAATGCTCAATTGAGGAGGCTCATTCCTTGATTTGAAAGGGAGAGGAGGGCTCCTTTTATAGGTGGAGAATCACCCTCTCTTCCATTGTTACAAATTACAACATAAAAATCTTCAACCCTTCAGTGACATAAGGGTAGATGTCACCATCAATTGTCCTCTTAGGCTAAGTCTTCTATTGATTATTAAATTGAAGACTTTTTGACTTTGAGAGTGTGATGAGATAATAGCCAAGCCTAAGTGGCGTGTAGGTGGAGATCCCACTTACACATGGCGGAATTCTCTTCTTCCATGTAGGCATTCTAGAAGAATCTTTCCCAATTATGCACCTACACACACTCCTCCACATGCCTTCCACACTCCCCAACTTGTAGCCTTATGGTGAATACCATATTAATAATACAATTAAAATCCATGTGAGCATGAAGGCCCACTTTTATTTTCCATATCACTAGCCTCTCTACCATACCAAAGTATTTATCAAGCATACTTGTGGCATTTACAATGTGTGCATCCTAAATCAAGTAAAACCATTATATTTGAAGATAGAATGTTGCTATCGGGGTAGCCGCCAAGCCGCCGCATCACCACGCCGTTATTCCATTCTGGGCACCGCAATCTTCTTGGACAAGCTTCCACCTTATTACCATTGCGAAACCATCAAAATATGCACAAAATTGACAATGAAAGATATCAATTTTTCACGTCACATCTTTCCCCCCCCAAGCAGATCCTCCATGCTTGTCTGGGGGGTCTGCTGGCCATGGTGCTCGAGGGTAGAATATCTTTAGCCGGTACTCATTGGCACGTCCAGGAACCTCCTGGCCACTTGCATCCTCTAGAAGATAGGTGTTATTTTTGAAGTTTTGCTTTATCGTGAAGGGGCCTTCCCAGCGTCGAAGAAGCTTCTTATCTAGACGTTTCTCCACACGGCCATCATACCTCATGACTAAGCTTCCTTGCTTGAGTTCTGGCTTCTTCTTCTTCTTTGTGAGAGCCTTGCCTTGCGCCGTTGTTGTGCAGCCTCCAAATTTTGAAGTGCTTGAAGTCGCCTCTCATCCAAGATCTCCAATTGTGCTAGGCGTTGGGCATGTGTTTCTTCTTCATTATTCAAGCATGCAAAAGATGTGCGAAGGCTTGTGATTTCCAATTCTATTGGCAAAATAGCCTCCATTCCATAAACTAACTGAAAAGGTGTGAAACCAAGAGAGAGTCTGTGAGTTGACCTCTGGCAAATGTACATCCCATTTTCTCTTCATAGTATCCACTAGCTTAGACAAAGATCCACAAAGCAGTCCATTAGTTTTTTCTACTAAACCATTACATTGGGGATAATAGGGAGTTGACATAGCATGCTTTATTTTTAATTTCTGCACCAGAGCTTCAATCAAGTCATTCCTGAAAGACCTCCCCCCATCCGTAAGGATTTCTAATGGACACCCAAATCGGGCACATATGCCAATTCCCTGAGAAAGGATGCCATAGCCACTGCTTTATTATTGACCATTGCCTTTGCTTCTGCCCACCTTGTTGCATAATCTGTGGCCACCAATATGTAATACTTCCCATGTGAGGAACAAGGAAGTGGGCCCACAAAATCTAATCCCCACCTTTCAAATGGACCATATGCTGGGATAGGGTTTAAGGGTCCGGGAACCAATTGCTTATGCACCACTCATGGACGTCTTTGCTGAGTCGAGGCCAATAATACCCTGTGTTAAGGATCCTCCGAGTTGTGCTGGCTGAGGCAAAGTGACCTGAACATTCATGACATAATTCCATAATCCTTTTAGACTCCTCTAGGCTCACTACCCTCCTAAGAATCTTATCCTTACCTTGCTTGTAAAGAACATCCCCTAGAATTGTGTAAGGGTGAGCTTTCCTGGTAAGCCTTTGCTTCTGTTGAGGATTCAATCCAGGAGGGAAGTATCCTGTATCTAAATAGTGTTGAACATCTTGGAGCTCAGGCCAACCTGTATCCATTAATGCAAGAGTAGCTACTTTGAAAGAAGCCAAGGTTTTAGTAGCCAATTCATCAGCCTTTTGATTATCCTTCCTGTTAACATGCACAAATTTACAAAACCCAAAAGCTTCTTTTAACTCCATTGCTCTTTTATACAATTCTTGGAGATTAGGACTCCTTGCCTTATATTCTCCTTTCATTTGTCGGATGACCAATTGTGAATCCCCTTTAACCTCTACCTCTTTAATTTCATCTTTTATGCAGTCTTCTAATCCCCAAATCAATGCATTGTACTCAGCCACATTATTTGATATAGCCTTTGGAAATTCCCTACCCTTGGCCCATACCTCTTTTCCTTTTCTGGATCAAATAAAACTATCCCCCCAGTCCCACATTGCCTGGAAGGGCTAAAGGCTCCATCAAAATGCATAGTGAAATCAGTTGGTGGTGTCTCCAAATCTTCAGACACTTCTTCCTTTGCTCCTGTTCCTTCTTCCTCTTCCTTCCTGGTAAGCAAATCTGCAAGAGAGACCCTAGTGGTGTTTTTTGTAATAAAAGTGAAAGAGAATTCTTGAAGCTCGCAAATCCACTTTGCAAACTTCCCTCCTGCAGGATTGGGTTTCCGGACCAAGAATTGTAAAGAAGGTTGAGATGTGAGGAAGAAAAAAGGGCGAGGTAACAAGTATGACCGGAACTTCTTTACTGCAAAAACAAGAGACAAACCACCTTTCTCCATTTCACCATACCTCTCCTCGGCATCAGTGAGTTGTCGGCTTGCATAATACACTAGTTGCATACGCCCTTGCTCTCCCTTTTGCAAGAGTATAGCACCCACTGAATGTGATGAGACACTTGGGTTCACATAAAAGTCCTCCCCCCACCTAGGAGGCTGCACAATTGGACTTTGACTCATGCATTTCTTGAGCAAACAAAAAGATTGAATTTGATCGGGCCCCCATTGGAAAGAAACATTCTTCTTTGTTAACAGATTTATAGGATACATCTTCTCAGAGAACATGTCAACAAAGCATTGGTAATACTTTGTTTTACCCAAAATCCTCCTTACCTCCCGTACGTTGGTAGGTGGTGGGAGGGCCACAATTGCCTGCACCTTCTCACGATCCATCTCTATGCCTTCTTCTGAGATAACATGTCCCAAGAGAACCACCTTCCTTCGTGCCAAGCGGCATTTTCCAGGATTAAGACACCCTTTTGCATCATCAATACTTTGCAAGGCCAACCTCAACTTTTCCAAGTGATCCATGCGGCTTGAATAAATGCAAAAATCATTCAGAAAGACCTTTATAAACTTCCCCAAGTAAGGTGTAAATACCTGACTCATGAAGCGTTGAAAAGTTGCTGGTGCATTGGTCAAGCCAAATGGCATCACCCTATAGGCATACACTCCCCAAGGGGTGATAAATGAGGTTTTCCTTTGATCTTCTTCACAAATCCGGATTTGAAAGTATCCAGAGTATCCATCACACACTGAATACAATTCATGACCTGCAACTTGATCCAAAATCTCATCCTAAAAGGGTAGAGGATAATAATCCCTCTTTGTGCATGCATTTAAAGGGCGAAAGTCCACACACACACGCCATTTTCCACCCTTTTTGGGAGTGACTACAATTGGGAAAATCCACTATGAATTCTCTACTGGAAAAATAAATCCAACTTCAAGCAAATTAGTTACCTCCTTCTTAAGCACCTCTGCTTGCACTACTCCCAAACGCCTTAGCCACTGTACCACTGGCTTACTTTGGGGCTTGAGATCAATCTTGTGCTCTACTAGGGTAACTTGGCGTACTTGTGAGTAGCTGTTTGCAAAAAGGTTAGGAAATCCATCCAACATTTTTAAGTAATTCTCCCTTTCAGTACTTGCTATGGACTCATCAAGAAGAAGTTCATTCTAGTGAGGTCTACATCTCCTTTCTTGCACATGGTTGAAGAAGCTTCCCCTTCCAAGGCTCCATTGTCTTCAGCATCCCCTCGATCCCTTCCCAGGGAAAGACCAAATGCAACTCCCTCCACCTCTCCTTCTGAGATGGAATCCTCGGAGCTACCACTTGTCTCTTCTTCATCGGATGACTCTGACTCTAAACTTTCGGAAGTTGAAGGTTCACCTCTTACCACTTTCTTGCGACGACTCTTGATGTTGTAGTGGACCTTCTTATTCTCACCTTGTAGAATAAGATCACCTGTCTCCCACTTTTAAATTTCCTTCACTTGGCGAAGCCATGGCCTACCCAATATCAATGGGTAAGCCCTAGCATCAGGCTTTGTAGGAATGACATAAAAAGTTGTAGGCACAGAAATACCACATACATCCACTCCCAAATTTCTGACAATTCCTAAGGTTTTCACCCTAGTATTATCAGCAAGTTTGATGCGATAGGGAGAGTTGGTAGAAGACAACTTTAAATCAGCATCTTTCATTGTTTTTTCACTCATGACATTGATTGATGCACCTCCATCAATGTATGCATTAGAAATTGTTTGCCCCTCAATGATATCAATCATAGGCACATCATCTCCTACATCAATATCCACCTTCTGAACCATAGGAGTCCCATTATCCCTCTTCTTCTTTTTCTTAGATTCCCTTGTGCTAGCCAGCTTACCCCATTCCTTTCTAAGCTTTGGAGAGAGTGCCAAAAGCTGCCCAAATGTGATTTGTGCGGTTTTCTCCCTAAGATCTGTTAAGAGGTCATAACTAAGAGATCCTTGTCCAAGAGGAAAGTCAGATTGTCCAATTTTTCTCCTAGAAGACTTCTTCTTCTTCTTATTTTTCTCCTCTTCTTATTTTTCTCCTCTTCTTCAGATTTGTCTTCTTGTTCTTCTTCTTCCTGGCTTCTAGTTTTACGACCCCTTTTTGCCATTAATGGCATCAATGTTTCCTCTTCTTCTGAGCATATTTCCTCTAAAAGTGCTAAACTTTTATCCTCACTTTTCCTCAACTTTGGACACTCAGTGCGATAGTGCCCCTTCTCTTGACATTCATAGCATGTGACACTACTTCTATCCCTAGGTTTATCCTCAGCTCGTGGAACCCTAGGTGGCCTTGCATTGACTAAGTATAACTTCAAATCAGCAAATTCTGCCATAAGTTGTGTAATGTTATGATCCAAGGATGGAGCTTGTACCTGAGATGTTGAGGCTATCTCTACTCGTGGTGGGGTTGGCACACTTGGAAAAGATTGGAATGTGGACTCAAGATGAAGAGTGGCCTCCTTCTTCAAAGCAATACGAAGAGCCTCTTTAAAACTAGTGGGATCTTTGCTAAGAACTTTTCCATGCAAGCGGGGATCCAAAGCCCTGATAAACTTGCTCATCTTAAGGTGCTCCATTGCTAAAGAACTCTTTGAATCTTCCATAGAAGGTGAAGAAGAAGAAGCAACAACATATAAAGCAGCTTGTTGATATTTTATGAATAAGGCTTCATACCTAACTGAAAAGGTAGAAACTGACTCTCTTTTCTTTTGGAAAATTTGATCCAATTGCAATAGTAAAGCATTTGGCGACTCCACTATCCCAAATCTCTCCTTCATTGCTTTGGTCAACCTTTCCCAATCATTCTTGGACTCCTCTGGCAAAGCCTCATGCCAAGTTAAGGCCACACCCTCCAAGAAATCTGGAAGTATTTCTGCCCTCTCCTTCATAGACCAACCCGTCAAGCGGCATGCTCGGTTAAACTCTCGGAGATAACTCCCCGGGTCTTCTCCTTCCGATCCTCGGAACACCGGAATGTTGAACATCTTGCACCAAAAGATGAGTAGCAAGGAAAATTTGCTTATTTCAAAATAACTTTCCTTTGATCATGCGGGACCTTGGGGTTAAAATAGAATAATTCTAAGTAAAACCTGCCCACCGTCTCCACCAAAAGATGTGACATGAAGTTGGGGTTTGGACTTCGGTCACTTCTTAGAATCAAAAACACATTTGAATGAAACCTCACAGCCTCCTCACCTCCCTTTCTCTCCCTAGGTTAAGATAAAGATATACACATCAAAGGTGACATCATAATTCATGGAAGGAAAGATGAAAGGTTCCGGAGAAGCAAGAATTTCTGCTAGTCTTGCAGCTCCAAACAAGAGGGCGATTCTTTGTTGGAAGAAAATCTTCCGACTCAGGATTATGTGAACGGAAACATACGGGGAATATTGGTAAGGTTCATCCGTTCAAATTGGGCGATTTGGACGGAACATATTAAAGAAAATGAATATAGCAATCACTTACAAGAGGATAAGACACATGGGGTTTGCCTTTTGATAAGAGATTAGGAGGAATTAATCATGATTAAGAAGAAAGAATGACCAAAAAGCTATAAAAACAGAGATACACAGAGAATTGTAATTTTAAATTCATATAGGCTATGTAAGAGATGATTATATAGATGCGTAGAGCTTGAAGAGAGCTTCGTGTCTATATAAAAACTTTCAAAAACGGGCAACCGAGCGAAAAGTTATGAGTATTTTACTGCAAGACTATAAAATTGCCAAAATTCTATAAAAACAGAGATACACAGAGAATTGCAGTTTTAAATCCATATAGGCTGTGCAAAAAAAGATTATATAGGTGCGTAGAGCTTGAAGAGAGCTTCGCACCCATATAAAAACTTTCAAAAACGGACAACCGAGCGAAAAGTTATGAGCATTTTACTACAAGACTATAAAACTGCCAGAATTCACCTAAAAATTAGCAACTTTGGGAGAAATTCTGATCATCAATGAAGTAAGGGATTAAGAAATTAGTTACATGAATGGAAAGAGCATAGAAAGAGCTTCCTAGCCATATGATCAATTTAAGAAACCAACACCCGAGTGATGAGTAATTACCGGTTGAAATTTGGGTATTGGACCACAAAACTGCACTTCTCTCTCTTTGCATGAAACCTCAATTTTCACATAGCCTCTTGCCTTTCATCTCCTTCATGATTCAAGCTAGAGGGTAAGGGTTAACATTGCTCAGCGGACAATCGTAAAGATTTACCTATGGTCCCCAAAGTCTTTCCACATGCTCATTACCGCTAAAACCATTGGTACCTCCAAAGGAGGGCGGCAATAAGGCAAGGGCTACCTTGAGAAGTCACAAGCCCGCCAAGATAATAACTCCTTATCCCACTTATCATGAATCATCAAAGAGGTCCAAAATTGGGTTAAGCATGAGAAGCTAATGCTAAATGAGACATTCACATGTAAAGAGAGTGTTTGAATAGGGGTTTGAAAGATAAGAGAATGGCAATGACACAAAATGCTCAATTGAGGAGGCTCATTCCTTGATTTGAAAGGGAGAGGAGGGCTCCTTTTATAGGTGGAGAATCACCCTCTCTTCCATTGTTACAAATTACAACATAAAAATCTTCAACCCTTCAGTGACATAAGGGTAGATGTCACCATCAATTGTCCTCTTAGGCTAAGTCTTCTATTGATTATTAAATTGAAGACTTTTTGACTTTGAGAGTGTGATGAGATAATAGCCAAGCCTAAGTGGCGTGTAGGTGGAGATCCCACTTACACATGGCGGAATTCTCTTCTTCCATGTAGGCATTCTAGAAGAATCTTTCCCAATTATGCACCTACACATACTCCTCCACATGCCTTCCACACTCCCCAACTTGTAGCCTTATGGTGAATACCATATTAATAATACAATTAAAATCCATGTGAGCATGAAGGCCCACTTTTATTTTCCATATCACTAGCCTCTCTACCATACCAAAGTATTTATCAAGCATACTTGTGGCATTTACAATGTGTGCACCCTAAATCAAGTAAAACCATTATATTTGGATATTCTTATTACTTATTCGATCACCCAATAAATTAATTACTACTTCGGGTTGCAACTGACCTCAGTTGCGTATTTAATGAGCAAGTGAAGAGAGTTAGAATATAAATCCTTCACAGATAGAATCCCTCTCAACACTAGATTATGATAAGTTATCCGCCAGATAAATATCACTTAGATTATCCATCTTGGACATCAAAAGAGTATCATTTACATACACCAATACGAGTATCTTTCATAAACACTAACATGAGTATCTTTCACAAACACCAACACAAGTATCTTTCACAGACACCTGGTTAACCTTATTTGAAAATAAAAAGAGAATAATTTAAAGAAAGTGTTTTAAATGAGGTGTTAGAGTTTAAAGGTTGAATGTGAAATAAGTTACATACATTCTTCGGGTGATCAGTCAAAAATATATATGCATCATTGTTAGGTCACTCGAGTCCTCGTAGTGAATGGTCTAATATGTATTTTCTTCCGCGTATAGAAAGTACATATCAATCATTGCACTAGCTTGACCATTATATTTAAAGTTAATTGTAGTTTTTTTAAAATAATGATAATAATAAAATTAAACAATACATAAGTATGAGTTATAGGCTTATCTCTCTAGTGGTAGAAATCATGGTTGGGAGTACCCTCTTGTTTAGGTTGGCCACCTTTGTGTTCGTCTTCAATCATGTTCATGACCGCAAGTCGATTCTTTTTCTTTTTTGGACACTCATATGCATAATACCCTTCTTTGTCACATCTGTAGCATGTAATCACACGTGATTTTTTGATCTCTATTATTGGTCTTCTTTGCAACTTTAGTATTCTTTTCATTCACTTGTTGACCATTGTGCTCCTCTACTTTATCTTTGTGCTGAAACTTCCCAAAACGTGTAGGTGGAGAAGACTGAGGAATATAAGAATATGTCATTATAGTATCCCTCAAAAATCCATTTTTCTTCTCGTAGTATGTTGCTAGAGATATGGCATTGCTAAGAGAACAAGGATGAAACATGTTCACTTCTGCTCTAATAATTGGCTTGAGACCTGCTATGAACTTTCTCCTTTGCTCTTTTTTACGCACTTTCTGTATAGCTTGAAGTTGTAATAAAGTTTGCCAAAATCTGTCAATATATGCTGATATGTTCTCCTTTTCGAGCTGTCTAAAAGTATCCCATCGATATCTGGCTTTACTCTTATATGACAGAGGTAAGAAATCCTTCTTGATCAGCTTCTGGAAGTCTTTCCATGACTTTGGTTTGCGTTTGTCCTGTCTAATAACATTCCACCAAAGAGCTACACTACCTACCAAATGATTAGTAGTACATTTAACCTTATCCTTCTCAAAAAAAAATTCTCCAGAAAAATAATCATCAAGTTGGCTCAACCACGCGAGTGTATCCTTTTTGCCATCATAATCGTGAAAAGTAAAAGCCTTTTTGCTAATCTTGTATCCCTTTCGAGATTCTTGAGCTTTGAGAGTAGCTCGCACAGTCCTTTGAATAGGGTCGTCCTCAGAATCCAAAGAATCAGATTCTGAATGCGAACGCCTTGGCTTTTTGCGAGTAAATCTCCACTCGAAATCTTCTCTTTGCCTCTTCTCACTCAACAACTGAGCTTGAAGTGCGTTTACTTAATCTTGGATGGTAGGTAGTTGTGGATAGATTGCCATTGCAAAAGAAACAAGTAAAATATTATGGAAATGCAGAAATAAAATAGAAAAGGTAGTAAACTTATCTGCCTCCCGTGTACTTCGAAAGGAGGGTTGTCGAAGTGCTCGATGTCGATGGCATCCCATGAAGAATTAAAATAATAATCCAGTAATGCTTTGATGTTGACAATTTGGAAAAGAGCTCGTTCAAACCGCTTCAAAAGATCTTCAAAAATATTACTTAGAAATAATGCCCAAAACTATTGTTTACAAGAAGCTTTTAAACAAATATGAAGATTTTTTTTTTGAATTATAGACCTTTCTCTTCTTTGAAACCCTCAAAAGCTTTTTGAAATTAAGCTTGTATATATAAGCTTATCAATTAAACTTATATATATATATATATATATATATATATAATAACTATTAAAGCTTTTAATACTAGGCCTTATCAAAGCTTTATCAAATCTTTACTAAGCTTTGTAAAAGCTTCTGCAAACTGTCCGACGACGCCTGTAGAACTGCCCACGGTGGAAAACTCACTGCGCATAATAGAATCCCGCCAGCAGCGCGCAATCACGTATGGTGAAGAGGGATAAAAAATAAAAATAAAATTTCTAAAGCTCGCTGCCCGCCACCGAATTGGAGAGGAGAGGGTGGAAAAAAAATCAATTGGGAAATAAATATATAAATATATATATATAGTTCTTGGCTCTTCAAAAATTAACCCACTAGCGCACTGTTATTTTTGGAGAGGAAAATTTTTAAGAGCCTTCCATTATGCAAATCAACCACAAAGAAATCTTAGCAATTCAGAGATGAGACCCACAATCTCAATCTCCTCACAGAGTTGATTTCATCCATAAGGATAGATTATGGAGAGGATTTGAATTGAGAAAGGTGGTTTTGGGAGAAGAAGGGTGGTTTTCTTTAAAAGGGTGGCTTTCTTCCTAGCCCTTGATCCAAATCTTGATCTAATGGTCCACAAAATTCACATAACCATATCTTCTTTTGCCCAAAGGTCTTCCACACCTTCTCTTCTTTAGCTCTTGGATTTTTGGAGGAATTTTGTCCTTAGCCTTCTCTTCTCCTTCTCTTCTTTACCTCTTGGCTTTTTGGATGAAGTTTGTCCTTCTCCAAAGCCTTGTACTCTTTTTTGGACGAATTTTATCCTTCTCGAAAGCCTTGTACTCTTGCTGCAGATTCTTCTCTTACTCTTAGTGCAAGTATTTTTGAATTTGTTGAAAAGCCTTCAAATTTGCTCCAAGCCAATACCCTTTGAGTAAAAATCAATTTCTTGATTTTCCTTCAAATTTCCATGACCCAAATTCAATTTTTGAATTTGCCGTGCTCTGATAGCATTGTTACAAGACCATGGTACATGCAGATTAGATTATTTCATAAATTAAATAATAATAAAAATTAATCACAACATCATAGCATAAATCAAGAGCATAAAAATCAAAGAACACAAGATTGGGTGCAATCTCCTCCCCCTACGGGTGTGGCTCCACTCCCATATGCGGTATTTAAATCATATTAATAAATTTAGCCCTTGGAGCCATAAATAGCATAGCTTTTCCAAAATTGGGCTTTTACGAAATTGAACCTTCGTCCAATGCTTTTAAAGCATCACATCAAAATAAAATCTTGCCCAATATATATACAATGGGCCAAACCATACAAAATTAAATATTTAGCACACATGTGCTTGGCTAGATAATCTCGTGGAATGTCCACCTTGGTTGCCCGAACTCATGATCTATACTCAACATAGTCCACAATGTTAGATCATAATTACTTTGGAATCACTCACAAAAATAATTGTAACAAATGGAAATCATTCACTCCCATGATAAAATATTCTAAAAAATCTCACTTCCGTGATAGTTTAATTGGTTAAAGCATTTATAGATCACATCAATTTAACAAAGAAACCTATTTTCTGGGAAACTTTAGATTTCAAGGCTTAATTTCACTCTTTTAAGATTGAAGCATTTGCTTCATTGTAGCATCCTAGTGCTCATGTTATTACAATGATTTAATTAATTAATATGGTCATTGCATAGGTTTTACAGATTTGAAGTAAATGCAACCCTTCTATTGTCTTCCAAACGCACATCTCAATCTCGTCCTTGCTTTACTTTAACTAGCACACACACACACACATATGTATGTATGTATGTATGTATATATATATATATATATATATATATATATATATATATATATATCTACATATACACATACTCTCTCTCTCTCTCTCTCTCTAGATATGTGTGTGTGTGTGCATGTGCACTTGAACTATGTGTGTATGTACGTTTACATGGTAATCCTTATAGTCGTTGACTCTTTAAACTTTGGCCACACATGTCGTCTTATACTTATAAAAAAACTCCCTCAAATTGTACTACCACCAATGCTAATCATTAAGTTAAATGCAAGGTTAATGGGAATTTATTGAAGATAGCATTGAATTTTATCTAGAATTTATAAGAACTGTCCCTTTGAATAAATGTATTGTCAAAAAAGTTGACATAAAATATTGAACTATTAAACTTTATATCATAAATTTTCATTTTGAAGGAAAATCTCTAGAAATTGCCTAGATGTTTGATGAACACTTAAATTATAGTTCATATGTTTGCTCTCATGACATAGCCTTTGTTGTTTTTTTTTTAGGTTTTAGGATATATCTAGTAGCCGAGGTAGAAGGATTGGTTTTGATGATCAATTTTTTGCCACTCCATCTATGAAGCAAGAAGGGCTATCTTGGGTGACAAGGAGAATGCACATTGCAGTCAATGAGTATCCCCTATTCTCAAGGTTCAATCTTTCCATTTTCCCTTCTTGACATGTGTTTTCCATCTCATATGATGAAATAAGTTTATTTTGAGAGACGACAAACTTTCCTAAAAGGAAATTGCAAAAGAAATCAAGAAAAAAGGGATGTGAAAGTATCACTTTCATCAATGCTATTTAGAGGAGGGTAAATCCCGCAAATTATAGTGGGTGTTCAATGTATAAAAATGGCTAAGAAGAAGGGTCATGATGTCCAATTTATTTATAAGACACAACCACAACAAAGAAAATTGCAATAAATTCATTAAAACATGGAAATTATAAATACAAAAGAACTTCTAATGTGTTATATCCATTCTATATGCTATATTTCTATTGTGTTATCTTCATTCTATATGCTATATTGCTATTATGTTACAATGACAAAATATATGCACTTAAACTAGTAAAGTAGTTGCTAAGCATGCATGGTTGACAAACCACCTCTAAATTCCTCATATGAGTCCGTCGAAGATGAAGACCCTATTGATGTATCAATATCAAGTTTTGAGCACTTACAAGTGCTGATATTGATTTTGAGAGGTTAACGATTTTCATGTTTTTTTTTTGTGTTTTACAAGGAAACCTATCTAGTGAAAATATTGATGTTATTCTGAAAGGGATGCTTATCCATTGTTTTGTAGGGATGACATTTGGAGATTGAAAATATTGATGTTATTTTGAAAGGCATTCTTATCCATTGTTTTGTAGGGATGAACATTTTGGAGATTGACACATGGATTGAATCAAATGGTGTAGGCGTAAGTAGCCATTGGTTGATAACGAATCTCACAAACAAGAATATTATAGGTCAAGCTATCAGGTAGTCTAATGTCTTTGAAATAATGAATCATCCATTCCGTCTTTGTGCCACAAAGATATTTATTAGGTGTGTCATTTATTCCTATGTAGCATATGGGTTCTTTTTAATGCGGCTACAAGAAAGGTTGTAAGGATGAACAAGAAGGTGCAAGAGGCGCTTACACCCTTCTCAACACAACTTCATGGGTATATTGATCACCAACACTTTGAAATGAATTTATAGATTAAAAAATAAAATAATTAACTATGAATATTACTTAAACAAAAAAGTTATTTGTACTTGGTTGTGATTTAGATCAGATTAAAGATTCAAATATCATTCTTAAATACAGCTTGTGTCTTTTTTCTTATAGTGTGATATACTTTGAAGGGGATAAAGATATAAAAATCCCAAAGTTATGCATGAATGTTTTGGTCTAAAGGTATTTGTAAGTATTACTTGGTCTCATTAAAAAATCTCTCACGCACATAACATTTGAATAATTCTAAAGAAAGACACCGTAGAGGAGAGGTAGAGGATCTTTCTATTTAGATGTGATGGATAGAACTTCAACTATGTGCATATTTATAAGAAAAATTAAAAACATGAGCACTTTGTTTGTGTTAGTAAGATGCTAGAGTTAATGTATTTTTCTTTGTCTTTGAGACTGCCTTGATGACCACATTATTGTATTTGATGTTCCCCATGAAATTGGTATATAACTTTAATGAAATTCTCAACATAGAATGAGGAAAGGTTTCTATAGAAAAAACATACGTGTGATAGTGTTCATCCTACTTATGTGTCTTCATCTAGTCAATAGTTATGGGGTAAGATATTTGTGTCAAGGCATCTGACCTAGTTATGCATCAATGCATAAAGATTTGTAATGGGGTGTTTGTGTTGCAGCCAAGAAGGAGGGATATAGATATAAACCAACATGTAAACAACATAATCTATATTGATTGGCTTGTTGAGGTAATTCCCATCCCAAAAAGCATCATGATGCAATCAAAATTCTCCTTTGCAAAATTTCATACGTTGATGCACAAGTAACAAAAAAAAGAAACAAGTTGATGGATAATGGTAAAATTTTAATGATAATTTTGAAAAAATAATTATTTTTACAAAGAAATTTATAGTTCAAATGTTTAATTAATATTTTTATATTCTTTTATTACTATTATAGATATTCTTTGATGTTGTTTTGTTATGATTATACATAGCATAATTTATGTGACTTTAATAACCCAGCTATGGTTGATCATGGATGTGTGTATGGTAGGTCATTCCAGAATATATATTTGACACATTTGGTCTCAAAAAAATCACTATGGAATTTCGTAGCGAATGACACCAAAATGATGAAATAGAATCACTCACTAGCTTGGAGCAATCAAAATATTCAAGTGAAGATTCAATTACCAACAAGGACTGCAATGAAACACAAACGTTTTTGTCCACTATAATCTTGACAATAAGACTTAGTCTTTTAGATCATGAAGCAAGGAAGCTTGACACTAGACCTCATTGGACATTAAGGTTTTTGCATCTTTTACGACATGCAAGATATGGGAAACATGATACAAACTGAATGGAAGATCAAGTGATGTCATTTGTAATGATGAAATAAATTAATATTCTACCATGCAAGAGATGGGAGACATGGTATAAATTGGGCATGAACTGAATGGAAGATCAAGTGATGCCATTTGTAATTATGAAGTATCTTAGTATTCTGCCATCTTCTCTTTTTATATAATATTTTTACTATGTTTATGGACTCATTGTTGCTGAGACATGTTTGACATGATTCATTATTCCCTTGATTGTTGAAATATACAAGTGAATAGGGTGTGTGCGGGAACAACCCCTTAGCAAGAGGCTGTAAAAGAGAATTTGTAAATGTGAGAGAAGCTGTGAAAAGGTGAGAGGTATCTACTGGGAGAGAATAAAGGGTAGCATGAGAAGATTTAGGAGGTGTGGAGCTATTCTGGGAAGAGGTGGAGAGAATCAAGCAAAAGAGGTGGAGTGAATCAAGGAGAAATCAGTGGGATTAGATGCTTGGATGTAAACCCTATAAATTGAGGCATTGGCCTAATGAGAATTTGCTAGTTTTTGATTATCCATGTCTACATTAAGCTATCAGTTAATTGCTCACTAATCACGTCTTAATTATTATCTAATCTCTTTTCTAATGATGTTGATTCTAGCATTTGATCCACCATAGCTTATCACATTGCTACAAATTTAACATGGTATCACAGCCTAGCTTAGAATCCATCAATTTGTAAGCCCATTATCTTGCTAATCACCTGGCTAATTAGGATTAGTAGATAATTAAGATTTTTACCTCCTTTCAACTAGCTCTCTGCACCCCCAGCCAGTGGAGGGGCTTGATCTCCCTCGAGGAGAAACATTAGGGCAAAAGCTTCTAGGCAAGCATAGCTACCTTGCCCACCTTTCAACCTATTTAATCAAAACGTCAAACTGCCTTCTATAGCTCCTGGAAATCGCGAATCTGCAGGTGCCATTTTTCTAAGGAAAAATTGAAATGTCTCCTTCTCTATATCAAATTGCTCTAATTCCTGTTGGCCCTAGGGGTTTTCAGGGTGCTCTACTAGCTGGTGAAGATAGATTTGGATTTGATCAAGTCTACCGTGAGATCCAAGCTCTTCATCAAACCTGCAGGTGACTTTGGTAAAACAAAGATTAAGCATTCAATGTTTGGTCAAATCTTGTGTTTCTTGGCTTAATCCTCTACTAGACTAATTGTTATTGATGGCCTAGAAAGGATTTGAGCTCATTTGGACTCTAAGGCCTCAGATCTAGACTCCCCGTATACTCTGTTTTTTGCACACAAAATAGAGGATTAATTTGCTAATCAATGATTAATCAACACTAATCACTATTTTTTGGTGCAATTGAGAGTTCAAATTAACCATTAGGTATCTGATACAGATCCCTATAACTTTAGATTACAATTCGGAGATGGTTTGACACTCCAACCATTTCATACAGATTTGTTACCCTTGGTTTAATGTAATTTCTGGTAAAATTATGCTGATAAATTTATGGTAATCATCATCTTGCATTTAACCCACACACAAATTCAAGTTATTCACAGCCAGAGTTGCATTTGGGAATGTGCATAAGAATGAATGCTATATGCATTATGTATTGGGCACATTAATCATTGTAAAAATGGGATCAGACACTACCCTTGTCCAGAATAAGACAAGAGGCCAGACCTCCCGCATAGATTTGGGTTTGCATTGCATAATGACACAAGATAAACATCAAAAGCCCAAAAAAATTATCAATAATACATTAAAACATGTTGCTCACATGGAGCAAGAACTGACAGTCAAGCTCATGGCCCCAGCCCACCATGAAAGAAGAAGAACATCTCTTTCCAAGAGGAAGATCAACACCGAGAAGAAGAGCTAGACGAAGCATTGAAGGAAGACATGGATGCATGAAGAGAAGCTACCACGACAAGAAGACTGAAGACAAGAGAAGATGTGAGGCTCCAAGAAGTGAGGAGTCATGTGAAAATCTTAGAGAGAGAGAGAGAGAGAGAGAGAGAGAGAAAACCCACAACCCAATGTAACTTGCCCCAATAGAGTAAAACCACCTCTGAGCCACCGATGATGTAGGCCGTGTGGTAGATGTATGTGTGAGCACTTTAGTCAAGGTCGCGGGCACTTGTAGTAGCCTTGGACACATAGAGAGAGAGAGAGTGTCAAGGACTATGAGTTTAGGGACTTGAGGCACTGGTCGCGGACTATCAAGTAAGAAGAAAACTTGGTATAGGGTCCAGGTGTGCTAGGATTATTCACTTGAGGGGAGGTGTGCTAGGCACTAGTCTCGCGGACTATCAAGTAAGAGGTAAACTTGGTATAGGGTCCAGGTGTGCTAGGAGTATTCACTTGAGGGGAGGTGTTGAAATATACAAGTGAATAGGGTGTGTGCGGAAACAAGCCCTTAGCAAGAGGTTGTAAAAGAGAATCTGTAAATGTGAGAGAAGCTATGAAAAGGTGAGAAGTATTTACTGGTGGGAGAGAATAAAGGGTAGCATGAGAAGATTTAGGAGGTGTGGAGATATTCTAGGAAGAGGTGGAGAGAATCAAGCAAAAGAGGTGGAGTGAATCAAGGAGAAATCAGTGGGATTAGATGCTTGGATGTAAACCCTATAAATTAAGGCATTGGCCTAATGAGAATTTGCTGGTTTTTTATTATCCATGCCTACATTAAGCTATCAATTAATTGCTCACTAATCATGTCTTAATTATCGTCTAATTTCTTTTCTAATGATGTTGATTCTAGAATTTGATCCACCATAGCTCATCACATTGCTGCAAATTTAACATTTATTGGGCACTTTTTCTAAATTTTGATCCATAGAGGTTTTGAAATGTCATTACAAGTAGCAAAAACTTGAGGCATTTCTTGTACGACAAAGTTTGAGGCATTTTTAATTAGTACAACCTTACCTCAAATACCCACTCCCCACCCCAACACACGGACGCACACAATGTTTTAATTTACACCTAAGAATGAAAATGTTAGCCATAAAAAAAGATAGCTAGAAAGGAAATTTCTTTAAATAATAATTCATAAATTCCATAGTGGAATCGATAAATAAAATTGACACCAAATGGTTTCATCCTTCACTTGTTAATTTATGAAGTGTCTACTAAGGTGTTGCATGTGCTTAGAAGGACTAGCTGAAATTTGAAAACAAAAAATGTGTCTACTTAGGTGTTGCATATGCTTAGGTGGACTAGTTGAAATTTGAAAACAAAAAATGTTTAGCATTCTGTATGCTTAGGTGGGCTAGTTATGTTGTTTGTTGAAATTTGCCTAAAAATCATAATATAATATTTTAGAATCCACTTTTAAATAGTATTTTCTAGGCTTTAGGACAACATAGTCAATCTACGATCATATAAAACTCTTGGTAATGTAAGTAATTGATATCAAAGTTTTAACCTACAAGCGGTCTCCCAAACATTATGTAGCACAAAAAAACAAAAGGTTTTGTTACAAAGGAAATTCAAGTGAGATAATTTAGTTTCAGCTAATTTGTATTTGACACTATTGTCGACTCTTTTTAAGCATTATGCAACAGGATATAGCATGATGTCTGCTATACAAGAGAACATCACAAGAACTAAAATCTTTCATAGCACAAACATAAAACTCAAATTGCATAGTAATAAACATAGCACTCACAAGAACTAGGATCTTTCATAGCATAAACATAAAACTCAAATTGTAGAAGATAGAGAAGAATACTATTCACTAAAGTGATACAATAGATGGCCAAGACCCACACCTCTACTATGTTGCTCATGTGAAGGGAGCTTCAAAAGGGAGATTTGGAGGATGATCTAGAACTATTAAGATGGACTTTATTTGCTAGTAGAAGCTAGGGGGATTAAACTCACAATGATGAGATTAATGAATTATTTAGAGAAGGAATTGGCCATGCATCTATATAGGCATGTATACACATGGCATAGTAGCCATCATTACATGACCACGTAGGTCATGTAATTATTTCTATGTTCATGGTATGTGCCACCCTCCGTAGTGTAGACATGGCCCATAAGGATTAACTAGAAACAACTATATAGTTACCCCACCTCCCATAACTATTTAGGCTCATCTTAGGCCTTGTTCCAACACTAAAATGTCAAGATAGGGTGTCCAAGAGTAATGACTACCTACTCCATCCATGTGTGGGTTATTATGAGAAATCATTGGTTGTTATGAGAGTGTAGCATGTAGCATGTTTGGCATTCTACCTTCTCCATGATCCATGTGTGGATCTTTATGATAAATGATTAGATGATGGTCCAACGTAGCATGTAGCCTATTTGGCAGTCTGCCAAATCCAATCCAAGCCATCCCTAAACCATCTAGCCTCTTAAGCCAGCTTTGCATGTGAATATGGTAATGTCTAGTACTGCTCAAGTTACTCAACCATGGCTACTCCTCATACCAGGGGTCATACAAACATAAGCTAGACATTGGTGCCTAGGTAACACCATATAAGGGTTCTCAGGTTACTCAACCATGGCTACGCCTCATGGTGGGGGTCATAAAACATAAGCTAGCCACCAGTGTCCAAGTAGTATAATATGAGGATAGAGCATTGATATCCAAACACATTAACTATAAATTACTCAATCACTCCTATGTTATTTCCATGGTAACTTATAATCATTCTATTTTATTTTTTAAGGATTCCTTTATGTTGTTATTGTGTTTTCAACCTTTCTCTTTTGATCAAGAGTTTATTAATTTCACCCTTTCTTATGTGCTCCACAACCATTATTGTGTTGCTTCTAGTTAGTGACCTTGCTTGTTTTACTATAAGCAATGGTGTTATTACTGAAGACATCCAAAGCCAAAGATGTTGTTATTACACTTTGGAATGAGGAAACTCGTGTATCACTTAAAGGATATTTATCATCAAATAAATGAATAAAAGCAGTACATAGATAAATCTTAATAAGAATATTTATCATCAAAGAAATGAAAAAAAAACAGTACCTAGAACGCTCGTTCTATTTTGTAAATAAACCTCATGTATATGATCATCTCATTAGCATTCTTCATGACCTATTGTATTTTTTCAACTAAGTAGTGGGATAATGAAAAGATGCAGGGGAGAAGAGAGCTTGAGCTCTTTCAAGCACACACTCACACAAACCCTAGAAGAGAACACACAAGGTGAGAGGCTGAAAATTTTTCTTCTTCTTCACACAACAAAAAAGGTCTACAAAGAAGATAAAGTGACTAACACACATAATAGAGTATATACAAGCAGTCCATAAAGTGAACACGCTAAGTGGAGTGGGTAGGTGTGGACTAGTCGGTGTAGTCCAGGTGTAGAATCTCTGGCGAAGATATGTCGGTGCCAGTACCAAACCTTCCAGTGATATAAATGTCAAACGATCATGTAAGCGCCTCGTGAGTGTCAGCTCATGTTGAGATCAACATCTCAACACTCCCCCTCAAGCTCAATTCCAGCTCATGAACTCCAAGCATATCTCAAAATCTGTGGAGCTTCTTAGCTCCCAAGGCCTTCATGAAGATGTCAACGACCTGATCGTGTGTGCTGACGTAGGCCAAGTCAATGTCTCCTGCCAAGACTCTCTCCCTGATAAAGTGGTAATGTACCTCAATGTGTTTTGTCCGCGCATGGAAAAATGGGTTCTTGGCCAACTGTATACTACTAAGATTGTCACAATATTAACCTTTCTCTCCACATGCAACCCTAAATCAGCCAATAAGTAGCTTGCGTAACCAAGCTACCTCACACGTTGCCACTGCAGTTGCTCTGTACTCTGCCTCTGTACTCGACAAGGCAACTATGGGCTGCTTCTTGCTGCTCCATGTCACAGAGCACTAACCAGTGAAAACATAAATCCACTAGTAGATCTCCTAAGATGCTACCTGCCCAATCTACATCTGTGTACCCATATAGCTCCAATTGTACACCTACTGCATAAAACAATGCATAATCAACAGTGGCTCTCAAATACCAAAGTGTGCATCACACACTATCAAGATGTGGTTTGCGCAAAACCTAAATAAACTAGCTCTCTAAGCCAATAATGTAACTCAAATCTGGCTTGCTGATTGTGACATAGATTAAACTCCCCATAATCTTCCTGTACATAGTGGGATCCTCCAACACATAACCTGCATCCATAGCTTGCCATTTTAATCTAATGGCACCGATATTGACTTATAATCAGCCATCCTATACTTGGACAACATGTCCAACACATACTGTCTCTGTGATATACAAATATTCTCATGCATGCGAATGACCTCAATTCTCAAAAATTAGTGCAATCTCCCAAATCCTTCATCTCAAAATTCCTTTTGAGAAGACTTTTCACATGCTCAATCTCATCCAAGTTGTCACCCCCAACAATAAGATCATCTACATATATGGTGATGATCACAATACCCTTATCACTCTTGCTCACATACAGAGAGTGATCTGCATCTGCCATATAAAAACCAATAGTGACAAGATACTCAGCAATCTTGTCATGCCATGCCCGTGGAGCTTTCTTCACCTCACGAAGCTTACATACATACTCCAGGTGACATGTATCCTCAAAACAAGGTGGTTGATCCATATACACTTGTTCTTGCAAGTCGCCATGCAAGAATACATTTTTTACATCCATCTGATGTAAAAACCAGCCACCACAATCACACTCTCAGAGTTGCAATAATTGCAACTGGGACAAATGTCTCCTCATAATCAATCCCATGTGTCTACGCATATCCTTTGGCTATCAAACTAGCCTTGTACCTACTTATACTACCATCACTATTTTGTTTCACCTTATACACCCTCTTATAGCCAATAGCTTTAGGCAATGGCACCAAATCTCAAGTCTCATTTCCATACAATGCATCCATCTCCTCATCCATAGCTTTCTCCCAACACACATTTCCAATAGCCTCATCAAAACATGTGGGTTCTACAACTTGCACAATTTTTTCCATATAAGCATAGTGATGTGCCACATAACCATCGTAAGTCAACCTCTGCACAATTTTTTCCATATAAGCATAGTGATGTGCCACATAACCATCGTAAGTCAACCTCTGCACACAGGGTTTTTCACTCTTCCAAATCTTTGTAACTTTGCATTCATGTATTCCATAGCCTTCTTCACACCAGGTGTCCTCATTGCTAGAATCCCAAGCTTCTCACATCAAGGCTCATCTCCAAGCCACTAGACTCTCCATCAACAAGAGAATGCCCTATAGAAATATCAGGCATACCAAAGGACTCAACCACTTTCGCTTTGCCTTTATGTGATGTACCAACTACATTTTCAGGAATGGTATTATGACGCAGCCTGCCACTCCATGGTCTATCAATAGAACCATTGGATGAGGACTCTCCTGGTCCACTTAGTGATCGTGATTGCTAACTTGCATTCTGTGCAACCACGTTTCCACTTACATCAGCCCCAACAACATCTTTTTCAGCAGCATACTAGCTACTCATCTCATCAAATACAACATCCTTGCTTACCCTCAATTCATGTGTAGAAGGATTATAGCATCTATATCCTTTTTCTCAAGGGAATATCCAATAAACACACATTTTTCTACTTTTGGATCTAGCTTGGTACTCAACTCATCTAGAACATGCACATATGCAATACATCCAAAAACTTTCAAGTGGGACAAATCAAGCTTCCTTCTAGCAAACTTCTTCTCTGGCGTTACATCATGTATGGCTATAGTAGGAGTCCTGTTCATGGTATAAACTATTGTAGACACAGCTCTCAGCCCAATAGCTATGCGGCATATTCTTCTCTGCCATCAATGCCGTGCTATCTCTGTAATGTGCTTGTTTTTCTGCTCAGCAACTCCATTTTGGATTAATCTCTAGTATCTCTGGTGCCTTCTCATGTTCACCTTCAATGTAGTCCTAGTAAACTTTTCCCATCACAAAATTTGTCAATCTAAGCCTCCAAGCATGGAAGTTGTTCTTGTCAAGATTCTTTGCAACAATCTGGTTTATTCCACCATTTGACATCTTGTCTGCAACACAAATTTACCAAAAACAACACTCTTATATAACCTGCACAAACAGCTGTATTCTCTGTGCAGCGGTACTATACTGCACCAAACTGTCATAACCAGTGACCTTAATTTGCATACATACACCCAATGGAAACTTTGAGATCTCTTTGTAGTACACACAGTGTCTACACAACCAATCGCCCTTCCTGTAGTTTCAAAAATATAATTTTGCAGAGAATTGAAACTTATCCGCAGTGCCTGTGAACGCCTGCAAACTGAAAAAAATGGAGGTCCAGATGTGTTTCAGGCCCGAAAAATGTCATTGAAAGGATAGAATAGTTTCCCTGTAGCTCTTCTCCTGTGAAGAAAGCTTCTCAATCAGAGTTCATTTGCCGATGCCTCCCGAAGAGCTCCCGACAAGGGTGTAGTAGCCAACACAAAGGGGGAAGAGTAGATGAAGCTCTTACCCTCGTACTGCTTCCTGTGCTTCTCTTGCTTGTCGCTCAGCCCTTAGCATAAACCAGGCTATGATACCATGAAAAGATGCAAGGAGAAGAGAGCTTCAGCTCTTGTTGCAAGCACACACACACACTCTTACAAACCCTAGAAGAGAACACACAAGGTGAGAGGCTGAAAATTCTTCTTCTTCTTCACACAACAAAAAAGGTCTAAAAAGAAGATAAAGTGACTAACACACATACTAGACTATATACAAGTTAGTCCATAATGTGAACACACTAAGTGGAGTGGGTAGGTGTGGACTAGTCGGTGTAGTTCAGCTATAGAATCTCTAGCAAAGATATATCGGTGCCAACTACCAAACCTGTCAGTGATGTAAATGTCGAATGGTCATGCAGGTGCCTCGTGAGCGTCAACTCATGTTGAGCTTGACATCTCAACAGATAAGTCCCGTGGGATGACAAAGTGCTGCTCGACATAGCATTGTCGTAGACTACTATGTGGTAGGAGGTGAACATAGCTAGCTAGCTAATTTCTTAGGAAGATAACTAGTAACCAACAACTGTGGTGGATGATCCTTGTATAATGTCCAAGATAGAAAGACGATCCTTTTCCTAGTTTTATATTCCTACTAACCATCATGGTGGATCCTTGTCCAATGTCCAAGGTATAAATATGGTTCTTCTTAGTAAAAAAACTAGCTCAATTAGAGAGATTAGATTAGGGAGGTGTAAGAATATGACCCAGTGGAAAAAGATATAGCAAGAGAAAGTACACTAGACAATGCAATATAGAGAATGGAGAGAATTTTAAATTTTTGATTATACCAAACAAGAGATAGGTACAAAAAGATCGTGTTATCCACCCATGCACTCTAGTGTAGAGCCTAGATGGTGATCTAGATAGAATTTGGATGGAGGGTGTACTGAGAGTATAGGGAATATTGTCTCACAAGCATTGGATGCCTTTGCTTATGCCAACTATGTCCATTTATAGTGCTACAAGCAATGCGGTGGACACATCCAAGACGCGGGTGGCTACGTTGTATTGATGCGGCTCATCGCCTGTGTATTCATAACGCGTCCCAACCAACCACCTCCTACTAATGATGAAATTAGTATCCGCTTAGAATATTCCCTATACCATTTCGGGCCACCACACCTAATGCTTGTACCCCTTATTATCTCGTAACCATCAACGGTCACAACTACGACCCCTTCTAGCATTTAAGCTGGGGTTCCCACTAAAGATTTGTGCACCAATGGCTTCTCCTCATAATGGGGGGTCATCTAAATGTGCACCATACATTAATGTGAGATACATGTTGAGAGGTGGCATTGAAAATATACTAACAGGAGGCTCAAAATAATCAAGCTAATCCATGATTAAGAAACATGGACACTAATGAGGACCCTCAACTAAATATATTGTAGTATGTTATCAACCATACAATGACAGGCTTCTAATATCTAACCAAGACTCTTCTCCATGTGGCATCCTTATTCATGAGTTGTCAACTTTCCAAGATAATACCTACCCATGTGCTTATCCTAATCCTAACATTATGTAATTAATGTTACCCAAATTATAGTTCCAACACTCCCCCTCAATTACATAAAATGTAAGAACATATTTTCTAGCACGCCTCCCTCAATTATATAAATATGTGACAGTACCATGTTTTCTAACACTTCACATTCCATAAATCCAAAGTTTCCAACCCATGACCAATACCAACATACTCATGGCATGATGGTGGTTACCTCTTCTTCTAGGAGGGATTGTGTGTCACTCAGCCCTTTTAGATAGTTTGTTTTAGAGGAAATGCATCAACCGCAGCCATACATGGGTCGTTGAGGTGTTTATGCTACCTTGCAATTAGTTTTAAGCGAATTCTTTTGACCTTATCTTAAATAAGATCTAGCAAAGTTGGTGGTGGTTGAATGTTTTATTTTTCAAAAAATAAAAAGCTATAAAGGTAAGACCCAAGGACTTCCTAGAGGACTCCTGACTTCTCTACCAATCCCTAATGATACTTGGTGTGTGGAATTAATTTTGTATATTATTTGAAGAATGTTACATCCATTTAAAAAAGGGAGATTGAACCCTCTTATCCAAGCATTGTGTTATGCAAGAAATGTTGACACCAAATAATTCCTTATATGAAATGAATCCTTGCCAAATGAAATCAAACCAAGCTCATTAATTTATTAAAATAACATTATGGAACTACACAATCTTAAAAAGCTCTCTCACTTCTCCTATTGGCACCTATGTGCTCATTTACAGGTTTAATGTGGGTATTAGATTCATTTAAAGTTTTATAGTATACCATTTTTGCATTGTGAATTTCAATCCTCTTTACATCTAAAACTAACCTCATTCTTGGCTTTTTCAAAAGAGGCATGCTATATATGTACTCACTCTCACTTCTCCACTCTTACACATATGAATTGAAGTATATATACAATGATCTTGTGATTATATTGAAGATAAGCTCATACTTGACCCATAAAAGAACAAACACTCTAAGAGAATTTGTGTAGGTAATGTTTATGTACATATACAAAAGGAACTATTGTGCAATTGATGGTGAAGTTTACACCATAATTAAACATATGACCTTCAAGTCACACAATTTGGAGCAAGGTCCACGGGCCTTTAAGAGGCCCCTCAAGTGGGATCAACAGTGGGGGAGGGCTGGCCATCAAATCGGGGGCGGCTTGCCGTTGGATTGGGCGGGATGGCTAGCCCAGGTGGTCGGATTGGGGTAGGCAGCCGCCCAAGATTTGGGTGCCATGTGTTCAGTTTGAAAGGGGGGTGGGGTTAGAGGGCCCCCATGCCCTTCACTGTCAGTGTGCTCGAGCCCACTGCCACCGCCCCTCCCACTGCCTCGCCCTCTGCACAATGCCCTTCCACCTCCCTCTAGCCACCATCCCTGGCTCCTCCTTTTGTCGGCCTCACACAGCTCCACCGGTTGCTCTGCAACCTGGTCGTCGGCTCGTCCGTCACCACGAATATGGTGCTCCATAGTAGGTTGTCTCTGCCAATCCATCTTGCCAGCACGTGGCCCGTCCTCACACGCGTCTCCACCACCACCACCACCGGGCCCTCTTGCCCACCATCAAGCTTACTATGATTCCTAGTTTACTTGTTCTATTTTATTGTTCTTAGTCCTAGTTTACTATGCATAGTTTTAGTTTACTAATGCATGTTATCTTGAATCAGTGGGCTTGGTGCCTTTTCTTAAACCCTAATTCTATGTTTTAGGGTTTGTGATACTATATTGAACGGTAAATATATTTTATTGATTGGAAGTGAGTATGATTTACATACCATTGTTTGAGATAAAATGTCACTTGAATAGACGTAATATATTTTACTGTTTGGAAGTTAGTTTAAGATAAAATGTGACTTGAATAGAGCTAATATATTTTGTTAAATGATTTCATGTGAGTGGATAATATTGATGCTTGCATACTAGATGGGATTATCTAGGTTTCCTGTCCTGCCTTGTATTGAGATCACTCTTGACAGTGGAAAGCTTGCCCAAGCAACGTAGAGTATCGGATTCATGTCCCAGAAGGGAGACAATCAACATAAAAAGAGTCCACATTATGAGCCATTTGAACTTTGGTGCATAACATAGTGATGATTAATATACCTCAACAGAAGACCGGCCGTCCAATGGGTGCTCGAGACCATGGCATGCGTTCCATTGTAGCCCAAAAGCTGACATAAGCACAGTTCTCAAATTTGGATCACAAGTTTGAGAACAATAGGAAAATTTTTGAGAAGACGCAAATGCAAAAGGTGGAAAAGACTTGGGAATGGACCTTGTCACAAGAGAGGGACATAACCAAGGAAAAGCTCATTGATGAATGGATGAAGAAGGTAATGAGTGGAGTCATGACATCAAAGGATCGCCATCTCAAAGCCATTGAGAA
This sequence comes from Cibotium barometz, assembly GCF_041138505.1. Classification (NCBI taxonomy): domain Eukaryota; kingdom Viridiplantae; phylum Streptophyta; class Polypodiopsida; order Cyatheales; family Cibotiaceae; genus Cibotium; species Cibotium barometz. Next base: position 40,727,808 of record NC_141096.1, read on the forward strand.
TAGAATAAAATAAAGGTATGAAAAACATGTAAGTCATCTTCCTTTTATGACCATGGTCGGGAAATTAATCTCAATCTATAGTAATCATTTAGGGTTTGGTGAAGCTCACATGTATTATAGAGATGAGTTTGGTGTGGTGAAGGATGTTTAGATAAGACTTATGTTTATGAATGACTTTCTTTGTAATGTAGAAAGATCATTTTAGTGAGGTGACAGCTGCTCTGATGGCACCATTAAGACGATCAACGAGGAAAAAATACAATGTCTTCTCGCCATATAGGGTATGATGTACTAAACATTCCCATGGTGTCCCTTTGTTTTTATAATGGCATAGATGCTCATTGTGCAAGACATCAAGATCAAGTGAAACAAGAAGAGACAAAATCCATGGGTGAAGATGGGATTGCATAAGAAAGTGTCTCAAGGTATGAAGAGTCTAGTTAATGTACCTTGTGACATGTTTATAATTTTATGTCATTCCTTTAAATCACTAAGAATAATTATTGTCTTCCAAAATTTAGACTCAACTCAAGAACGATGATTCCAAGGATTCCCCCATTATCATAGAGTCTCCATGTGAGAAGAAGACCCTTAATGTCATGATCCTAGTCTCTAATGGTGAGATTAAGATGCAAAATCCTTTGAGAAGGGATGAACAGTCAAGTACCCTCTATGAGAGGTATAACTTACTACAAAAAAGACCTCCCAATACTAGTTTACCTCTTGTAATGTTTAAGTAAACTTTTGGACCTAGTTTACTATATTCAGTCCTAGTTTACTTTTATGGTCCTAGTTTGCTTCATCTCCTAGTTTACTTCATCTGCTAGTTTACGTATAACTCTTAAGTGTGGGCCATGGTCTTACCTTTCTTAGATTGAAGTGTGGGTCATCAATCCACTTAAGTCAAAGAGATTAGGGATGATTGCTGAGATAGATGCTTAGTTAGTGGATGCAATCTTGGTTACTAAGGCTTCCACTAGGGCTTTAAACCTCTTTTCTATGTGAGTGTATTTCCTCTTTTCCAGGAGAACTTTAAACCTCTTTTCTATGCGAGTGTATTTTAACATGGAATATAGGAATGCCTCCTAGTTTCCTCTTTTCCAGGAGAACTTTAAACCTCTTTTCCAGGAGAACTTTAAACCTCTTTTCTATGCGAGTGTATTTTAACATGGAATATAGGAATGCCTCCTAGTTTTAATAGCTATATCTTTGAGTCAATATATTTTGCAGGTGGACAGAGAACACCTTACCCATGGATGTTGTAGATAGGGTTTGGTTTTTGGATAGTTTGTGATATTTATTTGTGGCCCCGAATGTCTTTGATGATGCTATGTCATTGAAGAATTATTTTGAGGGCATAAACATGAAAAAGCACATGTTTCTATTCCTCCCAATAGTTGACAAGTACGAGTAGTATTGTCTCTTGCTAAATTACCTTGCAAACTATTTTATGGGTTCATCCATTTTGTGTGGCCAAGACATGGGAAGTTCTTGTTTACTTTCACAGGGGGCATTGGATTTTGTTTGTGATGTTTAATAGTTGCACAAGAGAATCCCACATGATTGCCAAGCACGAAGGGTGCCATGTTGCACTTTGACTCTATGGGTACAACTTCCCCTGATCATTATCTCCCAGTCGTGCATCGATAAGGTGAGTTTACTTGCCACCTTAAGATCGCTATATTGCCTAGTGAATGCCACGTATCAATCATCGATTGCATTTTTTAATTGCAGTGCTCACTACAACACATTGGGAGTGTAGCGATATATCGCTACCTCGTAGCGCTTTTTTGCTTTTAGCTGTGCTTTTTTGCTATTAAGCAGCATAATATCGCTACCCAATAGCATTTTTCGTTGCTACTCACAGCAGTGTCTATAGCAGTGAAAAAAACACTACTATACTATAAAAATATCTTGCTTTTTTGTCGCTTCTTTTGCCGTCGCGTAGTTTTATCTTTTTTATATACAATAAACTTGTACTCTTAGTTTTTTTTTTACAAGTTTTTGCCTTGTCTATCACTTCTACCTCTTCTACCCTATTCTCCTCAAGCTCAAGCAAGGTATGTGTGTTGTTTTCTTTCATTTCCTATGCAAACAAGCTTTCCATTAAAGCTTTCTTGTGAGTATTTACCTTCTCTTTCTTCTCTTTTAAGTTTTTCTTTTCTTCTATTTTCTTTCTCGTTGAAGCTTGATCCTAACCCTAGCTTCTACATAGAAACCCTAATAATAAAGAGATTTGATAGAGAGCTATCCATCAAAGCTCTCTATTATGTTTTCTATTTAGAAGCTAGGATTAGGGTTAAGCTATAATGAGAAGGGAAAAAGAAAGATTCAATTAGTTAGAACAAAAGATTTTATTAAGATTTCTATTAAGATTAGGGTTTTGTATATGCTTTCTATTAGGGTTAAGATTAGGATTACTAATACGTTTTTCTTTATTTGGTTTGATTTTGTAGGTTATCCACACATACAAGCCCCATAAGGTAAGAGATCTCTCCCTTTTATGTTCCCTCTCTTATGCTTTTACATGTTATAGGGTTTGTAAGTTTTAGGATTTGTTATTTTTTCTCCCCTTCATGGATAGCATAGCTCCTCTAGAGGTGGCCATATGCCTTAGCCTCATGTATGAGACTAGTGCATAAATCTTATGCATAAACCTCATACATAAGGGTAGTGTATAAACCTCATGCATAAGACTTATGCATTACCAAATGTATAAGCCTCATGCATGAGGCTTATACATAAGGTTTATGCATGAGACTTTTGCATAAAGCCTCATGCATAAGCCTCATGTATAAAGCTTATGCATTAGTGAGTGATAAGCTTTATACATTAGCGATAAGCCTCATGTATAAAGCTTATGCATTAGCGATAAGCCTCTATGTATAGCCTTCTACATAAGCTGATGCATGAGACTTATGTATTAGCCGTATGCATAAGCATCATGTATAAAGCCATATGCATAAGCCATGTGCACAAGTATTATGTATAAAGCTTATGCGTATGGCTAATGCATAAGCCGGATACATAAGCTTTATGCATAAGCCTCACGCATAACCCACATACATGAGGCTTATATATAAGCTATGAATGCGCACCCTCGTGAAAGCTATGAATATGTACGCTCGTGCAAGCTATGAATGCTATGCATGAGCCTTATGCATGAGGCTTATGCATTAGGCGAGTGCTACCTAGGCATGCACATAGCTACTAGAATGCACTGGAAGCTCCCATTACATGCCAGGTTCTACCGATGCATGTCGGTAGCTACCTAAGCCTACCGGGTTCTACCGATGCATGTCAATAGCTACCTAAGCCTACCGGGTAGCTTCCTATGCATGCCGGTAGCAACCAATGCATGCCAGTAGCTTCCTATGCATACTAGTAGCAACCTAGGCATGCCGATAGCTTCCTATGCATGTCGGTAGTAACCAACGCATGACTGTAGCTTCCTATGCATTGGTTGCTACCGGCATGCATAGGAAGCTACTGGCATACGTTGGTTACTATCGACATATGTAGGTTGCTACCAGCATGCATCGATAGCTTCCTATGCATGCCGGTAGCTTCCGATGCATGCTGGTAGCTTCCTATGCATGTTGGTAGCTTCTCATACATGCCGATAGCTTCCTGTGCATTGGTTGTTACCGGCATGCGTAGGAAGCTATCGACATGTGTTGGTTGCTACTAGCATGCGTCGGTTGCTACCGGCAGGCATTGGTAGTAACCTACACATGCCGGTAGCTTTCGATGCATGCCGATAGCAACCTACACATGCCGTAGCTTCCTATGCATGCTGGTAGCTTCCGATGTATGTCGGTAGCAACCTACACATGCCGATAGCTTCCAATGCATGCCGGTAGTAACCAACGCATGCCGATAGCTTCCTATGCATTGGTCGCTACCGGCATGCGTAGGAAGCTACCGGCATGCGTAGGAAGCTACTGGCATGTGTTGGTTGCTACCAGCATGCATAGGATGCTACTGGCATGCATTGGTTGCTACCGGCATGCGTAGGTTGCTACCGGCATGCATCGGTACCACCTTACGTATGCCGGTAGCTTCCTATGCATGCCATTAGCTTCCTATGCATTCCGGTAGCAACCAACGCATAGAAAGCTACTGGCATGCGTTGGTTGCTACCGGCATGCATTGAAAGCTACCGGCATGCGTTGGTTGCTACCGGCATGCATCGAAAGCTACCGGCATGCATAGGTTGCTACCGGCATGCATCGGTAGCACCCTACACACGCCGGTAGCTTCTTCCTACACACATGCTCGTGGCAACCTATGCATGCTGGTAGCAACCTATGCATGCCAGTAGCTTCCTATGCATGCCGGTAGTAACTAATGCATGCCGGTAGTAACTAATGCATGCCGGTAGCTTCCTATGTATAAGAGTTTTAAGTATTTATATTTTTTCTTGGATAGATGACAATTAACTTGAGGCATGATGTTACACATGAAGGAGGAGTCAATATCCCGACAATATTTGTAAGTATATATTAGCCTCACAATGTATGTTATCTTTTAATTAAAGAAGGTTATCTTAAATAACAACTTTCTAAAATGTTCACTTGTTTGTACAACTGCAGCTTGAAACAATGGACCGCCTCCTATACAAGAGGAATTTGATTTTGCATTACAATGGCGTTTGCAAGCTCTATTTGATAGGATGCAAGATGAAGGATGGATTGTTATTACTGGAGGAGATGCTTGGCAAGCATGGCAAGTAAGTACATTCCTAAACCCTAAACCTCTTTGTTTTTACAAAATTGATTCTAAGTTGTGTTAGTTTTATTATGTTTTAGGATCATATAACTTGAAACGGTGGTGTCAATGTAGCTACTGATAGCAATGGAAATGTGACAAGCGAAGGGTCTGGAGCCACAAGGAACAATACCAATCGCACAGCATGAAAGATCCTTGCCCCCTCCGCGCAGCAAATTCTGGGGTGCTAGTAGCGGAAGTAGCACTTCTTGCTGTGCAAAGTGGCAGAGTCTCCCACTCAAGGCCTCGCTCCACGGATATCCGGACAAGAGACTAATCCCTCGGTTCTTCCAAAACCGAACCCAAAAAAACTTCCCTCGCCCAGGGAACAATTTATTCTAACATAGTCAAGAATCTTAACTAACCAAACTGATCTGATCGAACCCATAAGTCACATGGTCAGATCAAGGAAGAGACTTGTACTTAGATCATAGAGACCAATGCTTTTTTTCTCATCAAGAGAGGCATAGCTGTTGATTCGTTTCCATAGAACAAGAACTATCCGAGATTTACTTCAACTATCGTAACTTAACAGAATTGAGTCTTATTTTAGGGATCCATCAGTCTAGCCTACCCCATCCAATCCTAAGGGTTAGCCAACCGCCCAACCAATGTAGTGATAGAATCTATTTAGGAATTTAGTTATGTTTTGCCCCGAGTACCAGGAAAAAGAGTTCCCAGGCTCCCTAGCACTTCAAGCAAACTTCAAGATAGTTATACCACTTACACATCCAATATGAAATTGCCTGTTTCACAGATTCAACGGTGTTTAAAACAATCCTTTAATGAAACCATAGTATCACTGATCATAATCCTCCAAAATATCTAGCTTGAGTTTCAATTTGCAATCATTCCTTCATCGATGTACCTATGGCATCATTGGCAACCAGAACGCTCACCACCTGTTCACTCAGGGCCTTTTCAATAGTTTCTAGCTCATAGTACCCGAAAATATAATTACTTAAGAGAATCCAGATGGACTCTCCATTGAAGATCAGCAAGATCAACCAACAGATCCATATAAAAGAGCCATGGACTCATCCGTTGAGGACCAGCAAGGCCAATCAACTAGATCCATGCCCGAGTTCAGAAAACAACTCTAACTCCTTGTTCCATTTTCTTCCCTGACGCACACATGGGTATCTTCGATGACCCAGAGCCCGAGTACCGTATGGTCAGTACCCTCTAGGCTCCTTCATAGGTCACCTAGTGCTTCACTCATAGGCCTCTTCCTTGGTCCCTCATCCACGTACCGGAAGCTCACCATTTAAATCGAACCGAGGCTGGTCAAGACCTCAGCCAACCTTACTACACAAGACGTCGTCCATTGACTCTCTGTCAGCTGTTGTAACTTTATCACTTAGGTCTCCACCACGACCTCGTTCCATTTTGACCATCTTGTGAACGAGGTTTCATAAATACAGTTTCTAACGAACTCTCATCTTTCCACATTGTTCCACATCATTTCTCGTTATTCCACATTCTCCTACATCAATTCACATTTCTTATTCCACATCCAGTCATATGTATTCCCATCGTCTTCATCCATTCTCATCCAATTACATCATATTACATCTCATCACATCATATTACATCTCATCACATCTATCCTCATCACATCACGTCATAGCATATCCACATCACATCTCATCCATTCATATCACATCACATCCATCTACATTCATTCAGATCCACATCACATCCACATATCATCATATCACGTTCAAATCTATTTACATTACTTCACATCCATTCACATCTACCCAAGTCCACATCACATCACATCTCAGGTATCCACATCATATCTCATCCATTCATATCTAACCAGATCCACATCACATCACATCCATTCACATCTCATTACATCACATTCACATCTCACCACATCCACTCACATCTCATCACATTCATTCACATCCATCACACCCATTCACATCCCACATTCATTCACATCTCGTCACATCCATCCTCATCTTATCACATCTCGTTCACATCCACTCTTTTACCATTTAATTACTTGGATCTCAAATATCATGGAAATTCCTCTTTTGTATAAAAGTAAATTTACCAAAATTTACTCTTTTCTCATAATCAATTAATTATGCATAATTACAAAAAAATATTTCTCATGAATATGATGAAAATTATTTTTTTTGCATAGGATGTCCAATCCTAGAATATGGTAGGAAGTCCTCTTTTAGCATTATGCATAAAAATAAGATATGTATTATTTTCTGAAAATTTTGCCATAGCTTCGCTCTGCTATTACTAATAATTCTCAGATTTTTCTAAAAAATAAAAGCTTGTGAAATGAAAATATGATAGTAGTTCCTCTTTTATGCTTAAAAGAGCATCTAGGGCTTGCGAGGTTGGCCGGGATACTAACTCCAAGAATTCAGATGAACTAAATAGGATCAGTAGATCCATCACACTTACCCATGAGCCTAGAAATTTCTATGGACACGAGTATAGATTATTTCCTTGGGTCATGTGTAGGTCTGTTGTGGTCAAAGCACCATACAATCCTTATGTAACCCCTCTTCCTAGATTGTTCAATATTACTAGAGTTTGGGCATCTATGAGTAGCGAGGTTGGTGGGATACTAACTCAAAAAATAGAACTAATTCTTGTATTTGGCATAGGATCAGTATCACCATGGAAATTGGAATTAAACCAAAACCTTGGTGCCACTCAAGGCATAAGATTGGTTCAATACATAGCAGATATAATTGGGGTTTGTTTTTAAGGCATGGGCTATAAGGGTTGATAGGTTTCAGCTATTGGATTTAGTTTATATTGGTACATTAAACTCCCCTATGTTAGCCACCATTACAACCATCCTTCTAATTTTGTTTTGTTTTGTTTTGTTTTTATTTTTGAGTGGTTTTCTTGTAGCATGAAACAACCTTTATATGAATGGTCTACTCCCCTAGGCCTTAAACGAGGGTCTGTTAGGGTCCCTTTGCATGGGTTTCCTCTTATATGCTAGGGCATATGAACCCTCTCTAATAAATATTTTATTGAGATGTGTGTATGCCAATAGTTTTCCAAATTGTAGAAAAGTTGGTCGAGAAAAAGAACCTTTATCTAGGCCAAGCAATTGGCAAAAATTTAGAAAAAGTCCCATTATCGGTATCAAAGTAGTAAAAACTACTAAATGGGAATAGGATGTGAATGGATGTGATAAGATGTAAATAGGATGCGATAGGATGTGAATGGATGTGATAAGATGTAAATGGGATGCGATAGGATGTAAATGGGATGCGATAAGATGTGAATGGATATGATAAGATGTAAATGGGATGCGATAGGATGTGAATGGATGTGATAAGATGTGAATGGATGTGATAAGATGTAAATGGGATGCGATAGGATGTGAATGGATGTGATGAGATGTAAATGGGATGCGATAGGATATGAATGGATGTGATAAGATGAAAATAAGATGCGATAAGATGTGAATGGGATGTGATAGGATGTGGTGTGATGAAAATGAATGGGGATGAGATGTGAAGTAAATGGATGTGGATGAGAATGATGAGATGAGAGGATATGTAAAAGGGTGAGATGGGAAGTACATGGATGTGGATGTGGATGTAGATGTGTATATGAAAGAATGGATGTGGATGTGTATGTGAAAGAATAGATGTGGATGTGTATGTGAAAGAATGGATGTGGATATATATGTGAAGAATGGATGTGGATGTATGTGAAGAATGGATGTGGATGTGTATGTGAAGAATGGATGTGGATGTGTATGTGAAAGAATGGATGTGGATGTATGTGAAAGAATGGATGTGGATGTGTATGTGAAAGAACGGATGTGGATGTATGTGAAAGAATGGATGTGTATGTGCATGTGAAAGAATGGATGTGTATGTGAAAGAATGGATGTGGATGTGTATGTGAAAGAATATGATGTGACATAAATATATGTGGATGTGAAGTGATAGATATGAATGTATGGATAGATGTGGGTAATCGTATGTGAGCGATTGGATGAATGTGGATGAATGAGATGAGATGTGTATGAATGAGACATGATGTGGATAGATGTGATGTGATGTAATATGGATAGAATGTATGGGATGGGATGGTGATGTAATGTGGATAGAATGTATGGGATGGGATGGTGATGAGAATGAATGTGATGTGATGGATGTAAATGGATGTGATGTAAATGAATATGATGGACGTGAATAGATGTGATTTGATGTGAATTGGGATGTGAATGAATAAGATGTGATGTCATGTGAATTAGGATGTGAATGAATGAGATGTGATGACATGTGAATGAATAATATGGGATGTGAATGGATGAGATATGATGTGATGTGAATCGGGATGTGAATGAATGAGATGTGATGTGAAATGGATGTGATGTAAATTAGGATAGATGTGAATGGATGATATGTGATGTGAATAAATATGATGTGATGAGATGTGGATACGGATAGATGCGAGTGGATGAGATTTGATGAGGATAAATGAAGAAAGATACGATGAGATGGAAAATGATGTGATGAGAATGGGAATACATATGAAATGAATGTGGATTAAGTAATGTGGATTGATGTAGAACAATGTGGAAAGATGAGAGTTTGTTATAGAAACTATATTTATGACCTATTTTTAAATGACTGTTTTATGTCAAGAATGCTGGGGAAGCATTTTGACCATCTTGTGAATGAGGTTGTGGAGACCTAACGGATAAGGTTGCAACAACTGACAGATGGAGAGTCAACGGAGGACATCTCGCGTAGGAAGGTTGGCCGAGGTCTTGACCAGCCTCGGTTCGGAAGCCCGGAGGACAGAACCTCTTCCTGAGATAAACTTTAAGATCTGACCAGGTCTGGGTATTTCGGTCAAGACGGTTTGTATTGCAATGGTTCCTCCATGCGACCCTAGCCGTTTCCACAATTTTTAATCTGGCAAGAGCCATCTTGCTCTTCTCGTTATAACCGATTACATCAAAATACTCTTCCATTGCCTCGATCCAATTTTCCAATACTTCTTCTAACTCTTCCCCTTCATCCTTGAAGGGACCTGGTTGGGATTGGTGCAGGGCTTTACGAACGTCCAGATCTAACTCTTCTCATCGGTAAAAGGATCCGCCTGCGTCCACAGCTGCGCGCCTCATGATTCTGACAAAACTATATTTTTGTCAACTTAACTTTGTCATCAGATTTATGACTATTTAATTTTTGAGATTTATTTCTTAAACAATTAAATATTCCATCATAATTCTTGAAAACAAGATTCACTCGGATAATTTTATTAACCAATATTCACAACCAAGAAAATAATTTGGAATCTTTTGCAAAACATCGTTTATTATCAAAAGTTTTTGATATATACATAGAGCGTCTCGGCTCCAAAAGTCACCGTCTCAATCGCGTATGCATAAAAAGACGATACTGCAATGGAGACATGCTATGATATACACGATTCATCACTGATAATGGTGCTATAATTCTTCTCCTAGGAAAAAAGTAGCTAAGAAGTCTAAAAATATGGTAAGAAATTCTAAAATTCTGGGGTGAGTGATTATAGAGTTGTACATAATGAATAACTCCTAGCCTTATCAAGATCATGGCTAGCGAGATATTCAGTCTGAGTCTCTATCGTTGATTGGTATTGACGTGAATACTTTGCCCTCCAGAGAACCACATATGCTGACGTCGCTCTACTGGATCAAGAAAGTATAGATCCTCAAAGTGATGAGTGAGTCTCACTCTTCTTCCTCGGATGTAGCGGAGTTGATGAGATTTTCGAAGGCAAAGGCGATCATATCCTGACTCTGGGAGAGTCCAGGAATGCTAGACAAATTTGGGGTATCCATCTAAAAATCTAGTTCAATTTATGAGTTTTCAATTCATGAAGTTCATTTTAAACATAATCTTAACAAGTGAAAACATTATTTCCCAGATTTACTTTAAAATTTTAGGCAATTTCTGTTGCTGTTTCGTAAGTTTACAAGAGTGCTCTGATACCAGCTGTGAGACTGCCTCTGCCCCCTCCGTGCAACGGATTCCCGGTTGTTGCTAGCAGGCGGAAGTAGCTTCCTCTTGCGTGGAGCAGGGTTTCCCACTCGGGGCCTCGCCCTCGAATGTCTGGATACGAGACTAATCTGGTGGTCATTCCGAAACCAAAACCGAGAAAATTTTCCTTGCCCGAAAAACCGGGACAATTCCACCTTTTTTATTTTCTTAACGAATTTTCTAACGGGGTCAAGAGACTAAACTATCCTTCACTTGATTAAACCAGATAGAAGGAAAACTATCACTGACTTAGTTTGAAGAAATCAACACTTTTTTTCCTAACTGAAAAAATCAAGCACAGCCGTTGATCTAATCATTTGAGGTAATCAATGCTTTTTTCCTAACCGAAGTCAGGTACAGCCATTGATCTACTCATTTGAGAAATTCTTCAGGTTTTTATTTAACTACTCAAGTTCTAAGCGTATTCCTATTATTTCAATTTAATTATTAAAACTCCACTGATTCCAGCCTAACCCCATGCGGCCCCCCATGGGCTACCCACCAGCCAACCACTGGAATCGGTAGAACCAGACAATTACTCACCCACCCATAATTTAATGCCTTTCTTAACTTTTGCTTTCGAATACAAATACGCACACACTCTTCTTTAAAACTTTAACATATAAAATAATCCATTGACAAACAGTTATTGGTTACAGTTGTCATAGCTCAAAAATTCCATCCAGTCCCTTGTTTCTCAAAAAATAGTATCACTCTCGACTCTCCGTTGAGACCAACTAGTCAGCAAACGAGATCCAGTAATAACAGATTACAATAATCATTTCGTCCATCATACATATGGGTGTCATAGGCACCGGGGACCGTGCATCTCCTGGTCAGAACCCTCCAAGATCCTCCTTAGGTGTCTTGGCACTTCACTCAGGGACCGCTTCGTCGGCCCTCACCCATCGTACCGAAAGCGCACCATTTTTCAACCATACCGAGGTTGGTCAAGGGCTTTGCTGTGTGAGCCGTCCTTTGAACACTCCCCACCAGCTGCTGCTGTTGCCAACCAAACTTCCCTTAGAAAAACATATACCAAATGCTCCCTCCAGCATTCTGGCGTAAGACAGTCCCTTAAGAAAATAGGGTTTCTAAGCAAGTTTTCAGTTTGATTTTCTTTTGAATATAAGGAGTATTTCTTGAATCAGTACCCTAAAACTTCTTGATCGGACTTCTGAATTTCATACCAAAATTCCTCGAATTCTATAACCTTAATCCACAGATCAATTCAAAGGGTCTCAAACTTAGTTTCAGATTTGGCGAGAGTTTTGAGTGTATTTTTCTGAACTGGTCACACCTTCTTTCCTTGAAAGTGACAAAAGAGTTTGGTCTTGGTCATAGTCTGATTCAAGGTTCAAGTCGGATAAGATTTTTTCTAAACTAGCTTTCTTGAAAAGATTTGATAATTCAGTTACTATTTTATTGAATTTCTTTCTTTGAATATTCACTTAAGTGATTTCTAAATTAGTTACGAATTCTAATGAGGAATAAATTAATCATTTATCTGAATATTTTGATCTCGATAGATTTCTTGAATTTTCTTTTTACAATCCATGAATATAAAACGATAAAAATTTCTCTCTTAGAGTATTTAATTATTCATTTATCAAATACTCATAGAATTTAAGAGAATTCTAATTTTGATATAAAAATTCTTTTTGCATCTATTTATGCAAAAAAATCAACTTCAATGGGAATAACTCTTTTATAAAAAAAAATCTTTTTAAAATTTTTTGAAAAATAGGGGCCCTTAGGCTAAGGTCTTTTGTGCACATTATAATTTATTTCTAATGCACCTTAGGAATTTCTTTTTAAACTTCTATTTCAGGATGTTCATCTACTCAGGCTCCAGTTGATGATTCATGGATTTTGGATAGTGGAGCATCCCAACACATGACCAATAAGAGTTTATTTTAATAAGAAGGGATATTTTTCCATCCAAAGATATTTAAAAACTGAATTATCTCTCTCTAGAATATTTTCTCTCTCTAGGCCAAAACAAGTAGAAACAAGATCTTTTATTATTCTGAAAAGGGGATTGATTACAGGGGAAGAAACTGTACATCTTGAGGGGTTGGGGAGGAATCTTACAAAGAACATTCGGGCATAGCATTCGGCAAATCCAAGCAAGCCACGGAGGATCGGCTCCATATGCGAGAGAGATTGAAAGAGAGGAAGAGAGTAAATTTCTCATGCTCTTTCGGCCCCTCTCTCTCTCTTGCATTTTTCCATATCCCCTCTCTCTCTCTTCCAAAGCCACTAGCTCTCTTTGCCTGCTTGAAAAAGCTCGCACGCTGGCACGGGCTCTTTCGAGTAGGCAGAGAGAGAGAGAGAGAGAGAGAGAGAGAGAGAGAGAGAGAGAGAGACAGACACACAAAGAGAGAGAGAGAGAGAGAGAGAGAGAGAGAGAGAGAGAGAGAGAAGGGGGGATAACATCGGAGCCGGAAACATATCCAACAAAACCAGTTACTCAGGACTGGCTAAAGATGCGAGGAACGGCGCGATGGCAGAGTTCGACACGCACAGAGGACCGGCATGACGATGCAAACGAGCAGAGATCTGCACAAAGAGGGAGGGAAAATGGAGAGTAGAAAAGTTGCTAGGGTTCCCAGTGAGAAGGGAGGGAGAATAGAGAGAAGGGAGGGAAAATAGAGAGAAGGGAGGGAAAATAGAGAGTAGAATATAGTGTTCCCAATAGAGAGGGAGGGGGAAGGGAGAGTAGAATACTTGCTAGTGATGGTGCTAGGCATCCAAAATTGAAGTGGGCATCACCCCAGGCGGCCGAGTGTGACATGGCATCAAGCCATCACCCTAGGCGACGCCTACTACAAGTTCAGCTCATCCAAGTTGGCACTTGTTGCAAACCAGTCTAGCTCACCCTGTACGCGGTCTAACTTCACCTAGACTTGAGTGACCGTAATTGTTATTCACGTGGTCGAAAATCCTAGGCGATTGTGCATGATATATTTTTCAAGCATGCATTAAATGTTGGTGTTGATTACTTGATAGGAGAACAAACCATCATTAGCTCCTTGTGTGCTTCATAGTACTCAAGGTAAAGTTATTGTTATTGAATTCTCATCTATTGGCAGATATGTCACGATCTATTACTATCTTCAGACCTATTGTTGGTTTAAAACTTATCATACATTCATCCAGGTCCTGAGATTGCAACTTATGAGATTCAAGAACACTTTGATATTAGAGGCATGGCTTTTGCCCTATATCCTGCTTCATTGGGTGGTGAGGGGGTGAAAATTGAGCCGTAGGTGCTTTCAAACGGTGATGAAGGGTTTGTTCTGGATGCAAAGAGTACACCCTTCTATAAAGTGAAGCTTCAACAGGTTACAGAGCTCGACAAAGTTGTGGTTATTGATGCAGATGAGCCTCTCAATGACAAGGTTCTAGAGGGTGTTCCTTCATCTACACAAAGTGTATTTGATCTTCTTTGAGTTCAACCAAAAGGCAACAGCCTTCATGTTGCATACCAACGTGCAACAAAAATAGTTGTTGTTGATGAGTTTCCAGTTACATATGATGGATACATTGCATTTGAGCTACCTCCCTCCAAAATGTCTTCCCCAATGGCTGGAATGGAGCACAAGTATGATGGTCATGTTTGGGCATAGTATGTTACATGTAGATGTGATTGTTTTCCGGGCACTATGCGACTGAGCCATTGTGTTGGTCATTTGTGATGCTACAATGTGGATTGCCCTCATATACTATCTTATTCCACTATAAACAAAACACATTGGGTTGGTAAATTGAGGAAGGCTCCTCCTACTAGTGAAGTTACTATTAGTAATGGATATCTTCTCTGTCATCATTGTAAGTTCCCTCCATCATGTGTGCAACAATGTCCAACTATGATATATTATTGTATGCCTAGAGATAAAGAAATATATACCAGGTGTGCAATTCATATGGGATTTCACAACCATCCTTGTGCAGAAGGAGTGAGTCGTGTGAAGCAAAAGATTGCAGAGGATCAGGTGCGCCTAAAGAATGTGGCCTCTCCTCTGTCTACTCGGAAGCAGATTGAGGTAGCGGTTGCCCAAGACATGGTATTGGAGCTTTTTATGGAGGGAGGTCAGTCACACAAAGATGAATTTGGGGACAAAGAGTTGAATGAATTGCTAGGCCGGAGTATGTGACATGCACGGTGAACAAAAGATAGAGCACAAGTGTGAATATGCCAGAAATCCCAGTAATAACCATTAGCAAGGAGAGAGCATAGCAAGGACATTGTGGGCTATTCATAGAGTGGGTTCCAAGTCCAAGGTCACTTGTTTTGGCCTGCTCAAAGAAACAAAACAATAATGTGGTGCATTAATTAATCATTCAAGAGCGACTCCTGAGAGAGGTGTACCAACACCATGCTTCTGGGGGCGACGTGTCTACCTTGAATCCACAATTGCAGGTGGTGGAGTACGTGAGGGGTTTGTATGGTTTTGTGCTTCTACAAGCACACATGCTGGAATGTGGACACAACATTGGTCATAGCTCCCCTTAGTCTAGCACATGGAGTGTGGCTTGTTGTTGTTGCTAAAGGAACAAATCTCTCATTGGTTGAGGTGGCCGGTCTTGAAAGGGTCGGCTTCTTGTTGGAATCAGATAAAGCCACTACCAAAATGAGTACAAGGGTGACAGCGAGTGTGGGATCAACACCAAAGGTCCAAGCTCATTTTAACCTAAGTATTGAGGTGCAAAGGTGGTGCGTTGGCGCTCAAAGCTTACTAAAGAATTTCAAGAGAATGTGCAAAAGGGACGCTCACTTGTTGTTGCTACCATTGCAAGAGAAGATATTGTCATATGTAATGAGTTTCACATGTTTCATGTGAGCATTGAGGGGTCCCATGCAGCTAGGGTGCATTATGTGGTGACACTCGAGGAGTTTCCAGCCTGCTCATGTCTTGATTTTCCAAAGAGGGAGGCAAAACATGAGGTGTACCTCCCCTGCAACCACATGTATTATGTGTTCTTTTGCAGGTTTTGAATCTAGATGCATCTGCCCATGAATTCATGCACCAAGAAGCATTGACAAAGGGCAGAGTTATTCCAGGCACTTTTCGGTCATCTCGTTACCATGCAAATCTCAGTGTGCCATGAGATATTTTCCCTTGATTATTGCAAGATCTAACTAGATTAGGAGATGCCATATAACCCAATACTTCCAGAATTTTCTTCTGCTTGGGCATGGCGCATGGGGGGTGCCTAAAAGTTTTGGTTGGTATTGTTTGCTATCTAGGGTTACGGCTTTATCGTATGTGAAGAAGAATGGTTGCTTCCTTTTGTAGGCAAAAATATAATTATGGAATTTTGGTAAACATGCTATGACATAATACCTCCTGTGTTCTTTCTTTGGTGGATTCTTTCATGGCAAGTGTCTTTTTGCTTGGGACACATAGACAATCTAACAATGTTCATGTGTGAGAATATTGGGACCGAAAAGACTGCAAAGATAAAATCTGCTTTAAAGAGTAAAAAATATTAAAAGCTTTCTTTTGGAATTTGGTTCTAACTTCACTTGTCAGCACTTTCACATGTGGGAATGTCTCTTTTAATGCTTCTTTGACTATCTAATAATACAGAAGAGTGAAAAATAATAGTGCGGTGACATGCATAGTTTTCTTTTTGCACTTGCTTGAGGTAGGGCTTGGCTCGTTCGGGTTGCTCGTGAACTGGTCATCCTCGATATACTCAAGCCCAATATATTATTGCTACCCACGGACTACTACACAAAATGGGTCAAAGCTCGGGCTACCCATAAAGCTAATACACGCTCTACCACAAAATTCCTGTTTGAGTGAGTAATCACACTCTTCAATTTCCCCCTTGAGCTTGTGAACGACAATGGAATGTAATTCATTAATGAGGTAATCTAATTCCTCTTACAAGAATTCCTTGTAACTCATAGCAAAACATCCCCATATTACCCTCAAGCAAATGGCTAAGCAGAAAGCACAAACAAGGTCCTATGTGCCATTCTGACCAAAACTATTGAGGCCAGCCGCCACCGTTGGCAACGATTAGGAAGAAAAGTTACCAGGGGCCGACAACACTCTTGGCCTATCAAACTTCCTACCAGGCTGCTACCAATGTGACACCCTTCAATTTGACCTATGGTACTGAAGTGGTTATGTCAATGGCATTTCTTGGTCCCAAGCTTACGCATTGCTATACAAGAATTTCTCACGGGGAATGTCTTAGGCTATCGCCTATTTGAGCTTGAAAATCTTGACGAAACACGCCTCCTAGCTATATATAGCATGATTGTAGAAAAGCTAAGGCATAAATAATGGTTCGATGACTAGATGAAGGACAAGAAAATGAATGAGGGAAACATGATCCTCCTCTTCAACACAAAAATACATAAAAATAAACTTAAGCTCAGAGGCTTAGGACCTTTCCTATTCACTAAGATAACCCTGCAAGGTTTTGTGCACATAAAGACACTTGACAGTGTTGAAATGGCAGGATATTTCAATGGTAGCAAATTAAAACGCTACTATGGCCCATTAACTGAAACCACCCTACGGGCCATTCATGACAAAAAACAAAGAAAATACATCCATGAAAAAATGAAACAAGGAGCCCAACAAGAGGCTAAAGCAAGGCAAGCCAAACTTAGCCAGAAAATATAGTGGTCAACATGGCCCAAGTTGTAGACCTCGAAGACGAAGATTGGGAGGTGAAGCCTACTCGATTATGGTTAGGAATGACCACCCCCGATGAGATTTGCCCAAAAATTAGCTCTTGTAGATATAGGGGCTAATTACAACCTAGTGTCTTATGAGACATGGCTTTCCCTTGGGAAACCCCCATTGAAAGAGACTCTTGCCATAGTCACAAGTGGCATCTCAAGAAGTTCACTTCTTAGGCACCATCACACTTTTGTTCCACATTGGAAATAATCCCTTGGAAGAAGGGAAGTTTTATGTGATGCCTGTAGGAACCATGCGTGAAGAGATACTTCGGAAGAGGTTAGATGGGATGCAAGGATAGCTACGCTATAGCTAGCCTCCAGGCAAGTTAGTCCTCTGGATGGACGAAGAACTTGTACCTGCTGCTCCCTCATGCCAACAAGTCACTCCTCCACTGCCTCTCACATCATCCCCACTACCCCTAGTATGTTTGGGCCACATGAGACATCTAGTAGTTGAAATGTAAGTCCATGGTCAGGGAGATTAAGACATGATGTAGTGAGAGTGGTGTATTAGTGGAGGCAAGAAGAAGGTTCAAAGAATTGGCATTGGGAACATGGGTTATGGCCCATCTAGTTCGGAGAGTCCTGATGTGATGAGTTGGGAATCCCAATGGGTGAGGACTCGGGTGAGGACTCGAGGTGTAAAGTGAAAAGATGTAGGGGTGAAAAGATGCAGGGGAGAAGAGATCTTGAGCTCTTGTAAGCACACACACACTCACAAAACCCTAACAGAGAACACACAAGGTGAGAGGCTGAAAATCTTCTTCTTCTTCTTCACTCAACACTCAACACACCATATACAAAGATAAGAGTACACACAATATGAAAAGGTACTCAACCAAATACATACTAGGGTTCTTTATAGTATGAATCCATCTAAATGAGCTGGCGCTATAACTATGCCAGTCTCCAGAATGGTTGTCACACAGCTTGTCATCCCACTGGCAGCATTATCACCCATGATCTCACCAACCATGCCAGTGGTGTAAGTGTGGGGCCTATCCCCCAGGCGGGTCATCAGTGTCCACCGCCTCACTAGATGAGCTTGATATCTCAACACTCCCCCTCGAGCTCAACTCCATCTCATGTACACCAAGCGAAGCCCTGAATCTGCGGAACTTCTCTGTACCCAATGCTTTGGTGAAGATGTCAGCTACCTGATCCTGTGTGCTGACATAAACAAGGTCAATGTCTCCTACGAAGACCTTCTCTCTGACAAAATGTAGTGAACCTCTATATGCTTCGTGCGAGCATGAAAAACTGGGTTCCTGGCCAACTGTATACTGTTAATGTTGTCACATAAAATGACAACTTGTCTATCCACTGATAGACCCAAATCTGCAAGTAGCTCTCTCAACCAAGCTACCTCACATGCTGCCATAGTAGCACCTCTGTACTCGGCCTCTGTGTACTGGATAGAGCAACCGTAGGCTGCTTCTTGCTGCTCCAAGTCACAACAGCACTCCCCAAAGAAAACATGAAGCCACTAGTAGATCTTCTATATGAGATACTACCAACCCAATCAGCATCTGTGTACCCATGTACACATATCTATGTCCCAATTT
This sequence comes from Cibotium barometz, assembly GCF_041138505.1. Lineage (NCBI taxonomy): Eukaryota > Viridiplantae > Streptophyta > Polypodiopsida > Cyatheales > Cibotiaceae > Cibotium > Cibotium barometz. The sequence goes on from NC_141096.1 coordinate 40,746,896, forward strand.
CATAAAATAGTCCACAATGCAAAGTAGACCTCACATACCTTAGTATGCATCTCAATGCATCCAAATGCGACTTCCGAAGAACCTGCATAAACTGACTCACCAACCCAAGAGCATAGCTCAAATCCGGACTAGTGATTGTCATGTAGATCAAGCTTCCAACTATGTGCCTATACATAGTAGGATCCTCCAAAATCTCTCCTGAATCTGCACTCAACTTGCCATTCTGATCCAATGGCAGTGAGATAGGCTTACAGCCTGTCATACCATACTTGGACAACATGTCCAAGCCATACTGTCTCTGCAGTAATCCAATACCATGTGGTGACCTAATCACCTCAATGCCCAAGAAATATCTGAGCTCCCCTAGATCCTTCATCTCAAACTTCTATCTAAGCAAGATCTTTACATCAAAGATCTTTGCATCATGGTCCCCCGTAATGATCAAGTCATCTACATAGATGATAACAAGCACAACCCCTCTATCACTATGTCTCACATACAACGAGAAATCCGCCTTGGCTACATGAAAGCCAATAGTGACAAGATATTCAGAAATCTTGTCAGACCATGCTCTTGGTGTTTGTTTTAAGCCATACAAGGCTTTCTTCAACCTGCAAACATGCTCGGGGTGACTCACATCCTCATAACTAGGTGGCTGCAACATATACACCTCTTTCTGCAAATCCCCATGCAAGAATGCATTCTTTACATCCATCTGATGTAAAGACCATTGCTTTGACGTAGCCACTCCTATCACAACTCTCACTGTTGCCATTTTGGCAACTGGGTTGCAAGTTTCCTCATAATCAATGCCATATGTGTGTGCATATCCTTTGGCTACCAATCTAGCCTTGTACCTACTTATGCTTCCATCACTGTTATGTTTTACTTTGTACACCCACTTGCATCCACACCAATGGCTTTCTTGTTTTCAGGCAATTGCACTAAATCCCAGGTCTCATTTCCATATAGTGCATCCATCTCCTCATCCATAGCTTTCTCCCAACACACATTTCCAACAGCCTCATCATTGCATGTGGGCTCTACAACCTGCACAACCTTTGCCATGTATGCCTAGTGATGTGCCACATAACCATCATAGGTAAACCTCTGCACAGGATTCTTTACTCTCCCAGATCTTTGCAGCTTTGCATTCATGGCTTCCATAGCCTTCTTTACACTAGGTGTTCTCATAGCTGGTATCCCAAGCTCCTCATCAAGGCTCATCTCTGAGCCACTAGACTCTCCATCAACATGAGGATGCCCTCTGCAGAGATGTCAGGAATACTAAGGGGCTCAACCACTTTCTCTTTGCCTTTATGTGATGTACTAATCACATTTTCACGAGACTGGTATTATGATGCAGCCTGTCACTCCATGGTCTATCAACTCAACCACTAGATGAGGACTCTCTTGGTCCACTCAAAGACTGTGATTGCTGACTTGCATTCTGTGCAACCACATTTCCACTCACATCAGTCCCAATAGCTTCTTTTTCAGCAGCATACCAGCTGCTCATCTCATAAAAAACAACGTCCCTGCTTACCCTCAACTCACGTGTAGCAGGGTTATAACACCTGTATCCCTTTTGCTCAAGGGAATATCCAATAAACACACATTTTTCAGCTTTTGGATCCAGCTTAGTTCTTAGCTCATCTGGCACATGAGGATACAGGTGTTATAATCCTGCTACACGTGAGTTGAGGGTAAGCAGATGAGCTGAGAACTAAGCTCGATCCAAAAGCTGAAAAATGTGCCAGATGAGCTAAGAACTAAGCTAGATCCAAAAGCTGAAAAATGTGTGTCTATTGGATATTCCCTTGAGCAAAAGGGAATATGCCAATAAACACACATTTTTCAGCTTTTGGATCCAGCTTAGTTCTCAGCTCATCTGGCACATATGCAATGCATCCACCAAAGACTTTCAAATGAGACAAATCAGGTTTTCTGCAGTAAACCTCTCCTCTAGAGTTACATCAGGTATGGCTGTAGTTGGAGTTCTGTTCATGATGTAAACTGCTGTAGAAACAACCTCAGCCCAATAGCTATGCAGCATATTCTTCTCTTCCATCAATGGTCGCGCAATCTCAGCAATGTGCCTGTTTTTGTGCTCAGCAACTCCATTTTGCTGCGAAGTGTATTTGCATGTAAACTGTCTCCGAATACCATTCTTCTTCAAAAATTCAGAGAACTCATTGGAGAAGTACTCTCCCCCTCCATCTGACCTTAGGCACTTTATATATTTCCTTGTTTGCTTTTCAACCATAACTCTGAAATTCTGAAAATGAGTGAACACCTCACTCTTCTCCTTCATGAAGTATACCCACACTTTCCTTGTGTGGTCATCAATAAATGTCACATAATACCTGCAGCCTCCCATAGACATGGTCTTCGTAGGACTCCATACATCTGAATGCACAACATCTAGTGCATTTCTGCTCACATTTCTGTTACGTGGAAATACATGCTTTGTTTGCTTTCCAAATTGGCATGCTTCACATATTCTCTGCATACCTTCAACTTTAAATTTTGGTAGCCCTGTCACAATTCCTTTAGTCTTCATGGACTTCATTCTCTGCACATTCACATGTCCAATTCTTTTATGCCAAATGTCTATGTCTGCAACAATTCCTAAACCATTTGCAAACATCGCAGCACTCACTTCAGGCATGTTTACATTCAACGTAAACATTCTGCCCACTCTGTTGCCTTTTGCAACCAACCTGCACTTAGGCTTTAAAGTCTTCAACATAACAACCATCAGGGTTAAACCGAACCTGCAAACCCTGCTCAATCATCTAGCCAACTGAAACCAGATTCTTTGTTATGTTCGGAACATGAAGTACATCTGCAAGGTACTTCACTTTGCCATCCTACAGCATAGACAATGGCACATCTCCAACATGGGCGATTGGATGAGCAGTGTCTTCCCTTGTTTCCACAAAACCTGGTCTTTCAAGGTTCTTCATCTCCTTGAACCACTCCCCATGACTTGTCATGTGGTTCGAAACACCTGAATCAACGTACCATACATCATCTTTATGTGCTGCTTCAACATTTTCAGACATGGCATTAACAACATGCTGCATAACAAACAACCTTTCATTATCCTCATTGTTTTTGCTCGAGGATGCATAGTTGTTTTGCTGCAATTTCCCATTTTGCATGTCAGCCTGCTTCTTATAACAATCTGCCTGTACATGTCCAGGCTTACCACAATAAAAGCATCCACATGTATCATTATACCACCTTTGCCAATTTGCACGCCCTCTTTGACTTCCCTTGCCTCTGAATTGGCCTCTTCCACCTGCGTGTTGTTGTTGTTGTTGTTGTGAATTCTGGGACTGTTGTTGTTGCTGCTGTTGGCCATAATTTTGATTACCTGTTCGGCCACCTCGACCACGTCCACGGCCTCCTCTTCCTCGTTCTCTTCCTGAACTTGTGTAGAAGGCTTGTTGCTCTGAAGAATTGTTTTTGTTTTGTGAAGACTCTTGATCTTCACCCAAGCTCTTCTCTTCTATAATTAACATAGACACCAAATCTGTGAAATTGGGAATGTTTTCTCGAGTCTGAATAGATGTCTTGAACGCCTTGTATTGTGGCCCGAGACCACGTAGACAGACTTCCACCTTATCATCATCATCTACTGAAACACTAATAGATGCAAGGGATTCCACAATACTCTTTATCTTCAATGCATAGTCATTTAGAGACATACTCTTTTTCTCCATAGTATGAAGTTCATTCTTCAACTGTATCTTTCGTGCCTTGGTATTTGTTTCATAGAGTTTTACCAAGGTGTCCCACGCCTCCTTGGGGGACTTGGCATCCTGTATGTGCCCAATCATGGTGTCCTATATACTGATAGGTTTTATCTCTTTGGAAAATGTGCGAAAAATCGGCAACGATTGATTTCTCAGATGGGCGGGATTATTTGCCTACTGGAAGTTCAAATGTGAGCATGTCAAAGGCATGAATAATTGTGGTGCTGACATGTTGACTCGCGAAGGGTCAGTAGAATCATTGTACGCACATTCTACCAAAATTGATGTAACGTGGCTAACCAACTTGTGCTTATATGAAGTGCTAATCTTAACAATTGTATTAAAATAGGCCTTAAAAAGAAAAACTAGTTGAGTATGGCGAGAGAAATAAACACAATAATATTAATAATCATATATTATAATGGGCAGGAAAAACTCTGGACTGAGAGTGAAAAAACCTGCAAACTGAATGTACAAGAGAGTGAAGAGGGATGGTGGCTAAGGAAGGCTCACAAACCAGAGAAGGCACACTAAGGCATGTCTCTCCTTTTGTGAGGGTGCTTATTTATACCCAAGCATGCCTTGACGCCCAAGGTCGATGCCTTGAGGCCCAAGCTGGATGCCTAGTCGTTCAGTCTGGGTACAACTATAAAGGGAATCTTTATAGGCGCACTACCTCAGGGGGTTCACCTACAAATATGTAAGTATACCATGTGAGTTCAAATGAAGGGGTTTTTTAATTCAAAATTTAAAGGTAAATTTATAGAAATACATTTACAGAAGGGGTTTTTTTAAATTGATTTTGAAAAACCAAATCCCGTAATTCCATAAAGAAAAAGGGGTCATTTTATTCATAAAGAATTCACACGTAAGGGGTTTTTTAAATACCCCTTGAACGCACATGATACATAGGTTTTTACTAGTGCACCCTCTGAGTGCACCACCTTCATGTGCACATGGATGAGGTCCGAAAAGTGTACCTTTTGGAGTGAAGCATATGCTACTAACATGCCTGGTAGATAGCACTATTGTAGCTTGAAGCACACTCTATTGACAAGCCCGATAGATAGCATTTTCTTGCCAATATTTGTCGGAGGCATCTGAATAGATAGTAAGATGTCCACTGAGTTTGTGGGAAGACGCATTTTCGGAAGAGAGGCATTTTTCTTTGATTTTCTTGATTTCTTTTGTCTGTTTTCTAGTCCTGTAAGATTCCTCCCTCCCGCTTTTGAGGTGTACAAGTGTAAGAACTTCCCCTTCTGATCTTATAATTATTCCCCTCTGTGAAATAAAGGAAAGATCTTGTTTTACCCTGTTTTGGCCTGGAGAGAGAAAATGTCTAGAGGGAGGTAATCCAAAATTGAGAAATTTTTGGATATAAAAATCCTCCTAGTGTCTAAAATGGTTTTCCCTAAAACAGAAATTCAAAAAGAACTTTTCAGTGTGCAATTGGAATTAATTGAAAATAGGTATAAAGGACCTTAGCCTAAGGGTCTAGATTTTCAAAAAAAATAGGATTATGGTCCAATTAAGGTGGTTCCTATGGGCCAATAGGATCAATCCAAGTGTGGGGAGGAGATAAATCCAATTTATAAAAGAAAAATGCCCAAAAATGAGTAAATGCCCACATAAGATGAAGAGTTGACCGAGTACAAGGTTTATTAGTAAAAAACTATGAAGATTACTAAAAAAATAAGATATTTTGAGTATAATGATACATTTTTGACACCTTGGTAAGGAGAAGGGGGCTCTTCAAGGAGGCACCTATTTCACATGTGTGGATGAGTTTGAAACTAAAAAATAATAAGATATTTTTATCTCTCCTGGAGATCAGACCAAATCAAAAGGGAGCCAAACTAGGTCCAAATCTAGGTCCAAATCTTGTCCAAATGCAGGCAAACCAGGTCCAAATCTTGTCCAAATTCAGCCAAACTGAACCTGGAAAATTCTAGAAACTAGTTAGACTTGGTTAGAGGCCTCCTTCACCTATAAATAGATCCTTAGCCCTTTGTAAAAAAAATATGTGAACTATACCATGCCAGTATTATACTGAAATAATGATATTTTCTATTATCCTCTAAAAATCCTCTACAATTTGGAGAGATTTGAGTTTCTCTCTCTCTTCAACCTTCCTTGGAGTCTTCACCAACATACTAAACCAATTGATTGGTTGGGGGCCTCTCCTTAGACTAAAGAATCAAGCAAAATAAGAGGTAAAGTGTGATTTATGGTCTTTTTCTTAATCTCTAAATGTTTCTCACTTCTCAACCCCTCTCAAGCTTGAGAAGTATTCAGTTGAATGGCTCTTTAATGCAATTGAAGCTCTGTAATGAAATTTAGTGATAAGTTTATAAAGTTTTCATTTATGCTTAAATTAAAATATTTTTTAAGCATATCTCTCTCTCCCCCAAAGAATGGTCATTCCTATGACCTATTCTATATTCAATTAATGCTTCTCATGGAGAAATTCTCTATTCACAAATCAAACTCTAGGCTTGTGAGGCTAGAGGTTTAAGAAAATGGTTTTTATACGTATATGCTTGAAAAATATGGTAATATCATGGGATAAATCCATAAATTAGATTTAATGCTAAATGATAGTTATACTATCTTAATGATTTTACTATGTCTTATTCTTTTCATAAAAATTAAAAATTGCCAGTAATAGCAGCGGAGCTATGGTAAAATTTTTAAGAAATTGATGCATAATTCATTCTTATGCATAATGTGAAAAGAGGACTTCCTACCATATTCTAGGATTGAATATCCTAGGTTAAAAGAATGGTTTTTTATCACATTCAATGGAAAACTAATTTTTAAGTTTATGTGTAATTAAATAATTAAGAAATGAGAAAATTATGGTAATTATATTAAATGATAAAAGAGAAATTACTTCGACATTTGGAATTCAATCATTTAGATGGGAAAAGAGAAATTCCTAGCATATTGGAATTATTGGATATTTTATTTAAATTCAAAGATGAATTTTAGATAAATTTATTTTATCTATGAGAAATATTTAAATGGTAAAAGAGGAATTCCTATGACATTTGGAATCCAATCATTTAGATGGGAAAAGAGAAATTCCTAGCATATTGGAATTATTGGATATTTTATTTAAATTCAAAGATAAATTTTAAATAAATTTATTTTATCTATAAGAAATATTTAAATGGTAAAAGAGGAATTCGTATGACATTTGGAATTTAATCATTTAGATGGGAAAAGAGAAATTCCTAGCATATTGAAATTATTGGATATTTTATTTAAATTCAAAGATGACTTTTAGATAAATTTATTTTATCTATGAGAAATATTTAAATGGTAAAAGAGGAATTCCTATGACATTTGGAATTCAATCAATTAGATGGGAAAAGAGAAATTCCTAGCACATTGAACTAATGGATATTTTATTTTTGATGAAATTATTTTATGAGAAATATTTGATGATAAAAGAGGAATTCCCATGATATTGAAATGCAAATAATCAAATGCAAAAAGAGGAATTCCCATGTTATTTGAGGTCCAAGAAATTAAATGAGAAAAATAGAAATTTTTAGTATAATTCAATTTATGATTATTTATCAAAAGTGAAAATATGGGTAGAATTGATTTTTGTAAATCCCATGAATTCTTCTATTCCAAAAGAGGAATATTGAATATAATTCATTTGAGAAATTGAGAAAGAATATGGAAATAGGAAAACTTGTTTTCAATCATTGTCCAATCATGTGTTTTTTATTAGAAAAGTAAAAAATGATATTTTCAAGTTTTAAAGCCCAAAGTAATTGATTTAATTACAACCATTGCACTTACTCATGATTATCATTATGTTTTCCCAATCTTGATACAAGAGATAAATGTTGAGGATGAGGTTAATGGTAAAGCTTATCTCTTCCCATGGTTCAATGGCTTAATAGTCTTCCAATGTTACTTGCTTGATTGTCCCTTCCAAAGCTCTTTAAAATTGATGGAATAAAGCTCATGTAAATGCTTCCAAACCATAGTACGCTAATATTGATTAAGAAAATGCGTGGATGAATCCCAATCAATGAAAAATCTTACCATGAATGTTTACATTAATGAAACTACTCCATATTGTTTACCAAATCTTGAAAACTCAATATATATGGAAAGAGGAAAGCTATAGAAGAAGATTATGGCCCCAATTATTGAGAAAGATTCATGGAAACTCTAATTTTTAGGAAGGAGAGGGAGTCTACTAGTATGTTTGGGCCACATGAGACATCTAGTAGTTGAAATGTAAGTCCATGGTCAGGGAGATTAAGACATGATGTAGTGAGAGTGGTGTATTAGTGGAGGCAAGAGGAAGGTTCAAAGAATTGGCATTGGGAACATGGGTTATGACCCATCTAGTTCGGAGAGTCCTGATGTGATGAGTTGGGAATCCCAATGGGTGAGGACTCGAGGTGTAAAGTGAAAAGATATAGGGGTGAAAAGATGCAGGGGAGAAGAGATCTTGAGCTCTTGCAAGCACACACACACTCACAAAACCCTAATAGAGAACACACAAGGTGAGAGGCTGAAAATCTTCTTCTTCTTCTTCACTCAACACTCAACACACCATATACAAAGATAAGAGTACACACAATATGAAAAGGTACTCAACCAAATACATACTAGGGTTCTTTATAGTGTGAACCCAACTAAATGAGCTGGCGCTATAACTATGCCAGTCTCTAGAATGGTTGTCACACAGCCTGTCATCCCACTGGCAGCATATCACCCATGATCTCACCAACCATGCCAGTGGTGTAAGTGTGGGGCCTATCCCCTAGGCGGGTCATCAATGTCCACCGCCTCACTAGATGAGCTTGATATCTCAACACTCCCCCTCGAGCTCAACTCCATCTCATGTACACCAAGCGAAGCCCTGAATCTGCGGAACTTCTCTGTACCCAATGCTTTGGTGAAGATGTCAGCTACTTGATCCTGTGTGCTGACATAAACAAGGTCAATGTCTCCTGCGAAGACCTTCTCTCTGACGAAATGTAGTGAACCTCTATATGCTTCGTGCGAGCATGAAAAACTGGGTTCCTGGCCAACTGTATACTGTTAATGTTGTCACATAAAATGACAACTTGTCTATCCACTGATAGACCCAAATCTGCAAGTAGCTCTCTCAACCAAGCTACCTCACATGCTGCCATAGTAGCACCTCTGTACTTGGCCTCTGTGTACTGGATAGAGCAATCGTAGGCTGCTTGTTGCTGCTCCAAGTCACAACAGCACTCCCCAAAGAAAACATGAAGCCACTAGTAGATCTTCTATATGAGATACTACCAGCCCAATCAGCATCTGTGTACCCATGTACACATATCTCTATCCCAATTTCATAAAATAGTCCACAATGCAAAGTAGACCTCACATACCTCAGTATGCGTCTCAATGCATCCAAATGCGACTTCCGAAGAACCTGCATAAACTGACTCACCAACCCAAGAGCATAGCTCAAATCCGGACTGGTGATTGTCATGTAGATCAAGCTTCCAACTATGTGCCTATACATAGTAGGATCCTCCAAAATCTCTCCTGAATCTACACTCAACTTGCCATTCTGATCCAATGGCAGTGATATAGGCTTACAGCCTGTCATACCATACTTGGACAACATGTCCAAGCCATACTGTCTCTGCAGTAATCCATTACCATGTGGTGACCTAATCACCTCAATGCCCAAGAAATATCTGAGCTCCCCCAGATCCTTCATCTAAAACTTCTATCTTAGCAAGATCTTTACATCAAAGATCTTTGCATCATGGTCCCCCGTAATGATCAAGTCATCTACATAGATGATAACAAGCACAACCCCTCTATCACTATGTCTCACATACAACAAGAAATCTGCCTTGGCTACATGAAAGCCAATAGTGACAAGATATTCAGAAATCTTGTCAGACCATGCTCTTGGTGCTTGTTTTAAGCCATACAAGGCTTTCTTCAACCTGCAAACATGCTGGGGGTGACTCACATCCTCATAACCAGGTGGCTACAACATATACACCTCTTCCTGCAAATCCCCATGCAAGAATGCATTCTTTACATCCATCTGATGTAAAGACCATTGCTTTGATGCAGCCACTCCTATCACAACTCTCACTGTTGCCATTTTGGCAACTGGGTTGCAAGTTTCCTCATAATCAATGCCATATCTCTGCGCATATCCTTTGGCTACCAATCTAGCCTTGTACCTACTTATGCTTCCATCACTGTTATGTTTTACTTTGTACACCCACTTGCATCCAATGGCTTTCTTGTTTTCAGGCAATTGCACTAAATCCCAAGTCTCATTTCCATATAGTGCATCCATCTCCTCATCCATAGCTTTCTCCCAACACACATTTCCAACAGCCTTATCATTGTATATGGGCTCTACAACCTGCACAACCTTTGCCATGTATGCATAGTGATGTGCCACATAACCATCATAGGTAAACCTCTGCACAAGATTCTTCACTCTCCCAGATCTTTGCAGCTTTGCATTCATGGCTTCCATAGCCTTCTTTACACTAGGTGTTCTCATAGCTGGTATCCCAAGCTCCTTATCAAGGCTCATCTCTGAGCCACTAGACTCTCCATCAACATGAGGATGCCCTGCAGAGATATCAGGCATACTAAGGGGCTCAACCACTTTCTCTTTGCCTTTATGTGATGTACTAATCACATTTTCAAGAGATTGGTATTATGATGCAGCCTGTCACTCCATGGTCTATCAACTGAACCACTAGATGAGGACTCTCTTGGTCCACTCAAAGACTGTGATTGCTGACTTGCATTCTGTGCAACCACATTTCCACTCACATCAGCCCCAATAGCTTCTTTTTTAGCAGCATACTAGCTGCTCATCTCATAAAAAACATCCCTGCTTACCCTCAACTCACGTGTAGCAGGGTTATAACACCTGTATCCCTTTTGCTCAAGGGAATATCCAATAAACACACATTTTTCAGCTTTTGGATCCAGCTTAGTTCTTAGCTCATCTGGCACATGAGGATACATGTGTTATAACCTGCTACACGTGAGTTGAGGGTAAGCAGATGAGTTGAGAACTAAGCTCGATCCAAAAGCTGAAAAATGTGTGTTTTTTGGATATTCCCTTGAGCAAAAGGGAATATGCCAATAAACACACATTTTTCAGCTTTTGGATCCAGCTTAGTTCTCAGCTCATCTGGCACATATGCAATGCATCCAAAGACTTTCAAATGAGACAATTCAGGTTTTCTGCAGTAAACCTCTCCTCTAGAGTTACATCAGGTATGGCTGCAGTTGGAGTCCTGTTCATGATGTAAACTGTTGTAGAAACAGCCTCAACCCAATAGCTATGCAGCATATTCTTCTCTTCCATCAATGGTCGCGCAATCTCAGCAATGTGCCTGTTTTTGTGCTCAGCAACTCCATTTTGCTGCGAAGTGTATCTGCATGTAAACTGTCTCCGATTACCATTCTTCTTTAAAAATTCAGAGAACTCATTGGAGAAGTACTCTCCCCCTCCATCTGACCTTAGGCACTTTATATATTTCCTTGTTTGCTTTTCAACCATAACTCTGAAATTCTGAAAATGAGTGAACACCTCACTCTTCTCCTTCATGAAGTATACCCACACTTTCCTTGTGTGGTCATCAATAAATGTCACATAATACCTGCAGCCTCCCATAGACATGGTCTTCATAGGACCCCATACATCTGAATGCACAACATCTAGTACATTTCTGCTCACATTTCTGTTATGTGGAAATACATGCTTTGTTTACTTTCCAAATTGGCATGCTTCACATATTCTCTGCATACCTTCAACTTTAAATTTTGGTAGCCCTGTCACAATTCCTTTAGTCTCCATGGACTTCATTCTCTGCACATTCACATGTCCAATTCCTTTAGTCTCCATGGACTTCATTCTCTGCACATTCACATGTCCAATTCTTTTATGCCAAATGTCTATGTCTGCAATAATTCCTAAACCATTTGCAAACATCACAGCACTCACTTCAGGCATGTTTACATTCAACGTAAACATTCTGCCCACTCTGTTGCCTTTTGCAATCAACCTGCACTTGTCTTTAAAGTCTTCAACATAACAACCATCAGGGTTAAACCGAACCTGCAAACCCTGCTCAATCATCTAGCCAACTGAAACCAGATTCTTTGTTATGTTCGGAACATGAAGTACATCTGCAAGGTACTTCACTTTGCCATCCTACAGCATAGACAATGGCACATCTCCAACATGGGCGATTGGATGCGCAGTGTCTTCCCTTGTTTTCACAAAACCTGGTCTTTCAAGGTTCTTCATCTCCTTGAACCACTCCCCATGACTTGTCATGTGGTTCGAAACACCTGAATCAACGTACCATACATCATCTTTATGTGCTGCTTCAACATTTTCAAACATGGCATTAACAACATGCTGCATAACAAACAACCTTTCATTATCCTCATTGTTTTTGCTCGAGGATGCATAGTTGTTTTGCTGCAATTTCCCATTTTGCATGTCAGCCTGCTTCTTATAACAATCTGCCTACACATGTCCAGGCTTACCACAATAAAAGCATCCACATGTATCATTATACCACCTTTGCCAATTTGCACGCCCTCTTTGACTTCCCTTGCCTCTGAATTGGCCTCTTCCACCTGCGTGTTGTTGTTGTTGTTGTTGTGAATTCTGGGACTGTTGTTGTTACTGCTGTTGGCCATAATTTTGATTACCTGTTCGGCCACCTCGACCACGTCCACGGCCTCCTCTTCCTCGTTCTCTTCCTGAACTTGTGTAGAAGGCTTGTTGCTCTGAAGAATTGTTTTTGTTTTGTGAAGACTGTTGATCTTCACCCAAGCTCTTCTCTTCTATAATCAACATAGACACCAAATCTATGAAATTGGGAATGTTTTCTCGAGTCTGAATAGATGTCTTGAACGCCTTGTATTGTGGCCCGAGACTACGTAGACAGAATTCCACCTTATCATCATCATCTACTGAAACACCAATAGATGCAAGGGATTCCACAATACCCTTTATCTTCAATGCATAGTCATTCAGAGACATACTCTTTTTCTCCATAGTATGAAGTTCATTCTTCAACTGTATCTTTCGTGCCTTGGTATTTGTTTCATAGAGTTTTACGAAGGTGTCCCACGCCTCCTTGGGGGACTTGGCATCCTGTATGTGCCCAATCATGGTGTCCTATATACTGATAGGTTTTATCTCTTTGGAAAATGTGCGAAAAATCGGGAACGATTGATTTCTCAGATGGGCGGGATTATCTGCCTACTGGAAGTTTAAATGTGCGCATGTCAAAGGCATGAATAATTGTGGTGCTGACATGTTGACTCACGAAGGGTCAGTAGAATCATTATACACACATTCTATCAAAATTGATGTAACGTGGTTAACCAACTTGGGCTTATATATGAAGTGCTAATCTTAACAATTGTATTAAAAGAGGCCTTAAAAAGAAAAACTAGTTAAGAGTATGGCGAGAGAAATAAACACAATAATATTAATAATCATATATTATAATGGGCAGGAAAAACTCTGGACTGAGAGTGAAAAAACCTGCAAACTGAATGTACAAGAGAGTGAAGAGGGATGGTGGCTAAGGAAGGCTCACAAACCAGAGAAGGCACACTAAGGCATGTCTCTCCTTTTGTGAGGGTGCTTATTTATACCCAAGCATGCCTTGACGCCCAAGGTCGATGCCTTGAGGCCCAAGCTGGATGCCTGGTCGTTCAGTCTGGGTACAACTATAAAGGGAATCTTTATAGGCACACTACCTCAGGGGGTTCACCTAAAAATATGTAAGTATACCACGTGAGTTCAAATGAAGGGGTTTTTTAATTCAAAATTTAAAGGTAAATTTATAGAAATACATTTACAGAAGGGGTTTTTTTAAATTGATTTTGAAAAACAAATCCCGTAATTCCATAAAGAAAAAGGGATCATTTTATTCATAAAGAATTCACACGTAAGGGGTTTTTTAAATACCCCTTGAACGCACATGATACATAGGTTTTTACTAGTGCACCCTCTGAGTGCACCACCTTCATGTGCACATGGATGAGGTCCGAAAAGTGTACCTTTTGGAGTGAAGCATATGCTACTAACATGCCTGGTAGATAGCACTATTGTAGCTTGAAGCACACTCTATTGACAAGCCCGATAGATAGCATTTTCCTGCCAATATTTGTCGGAGGCATCTAAATAGATAGTAAGATGTCCATCTGTGGGAAGACGCATTTTCAGAAGAGAGGCATTTTTCTTTGATATTCTTGATTTCTTTTGTCTGTTTTCTAGTCCTGTAAGATTCCTCCCTCCCACTTTTGAGGTGTACAGGTGTAAGAACTTCCCCTTCTGATCTTATAATTATTTCCCTCTGTGAAATAAAAGAAAGATACTGTTTTACCCTATTATGGCCTGGAGAGAGAAAATGTCTAGAGGGAGGTAATCCAAAATTGAGATATTTTTGGATATAAAAATCCTCCTAGTGTCTAAAATGGTTTTCCCTAAAACAGAAATTCAAAAAGAACTTTTCAGTGTGCAATTGGAATTAATTGAAAATAGGTATAAAGGACCTTAGCCTAAGGGTCTAGATTTTCAAAAAAATTTGGATTATTGTCCAATTAAGGTGGTTCCTATGGGCCAATAGGATCAATCCAAGTGTGGGGAGGAGATAAATCCAATTTATAAAAGAAAAATGCCCAAAAATGAGTAAATTCCCACATAAGATGAAGAGTTGACTGAGTACAAGGTCTATTAGTAAAAAACTATGAATATTACTAAAAAAATGAGATATTTTGGGTATAATGATACATTTTTGACACCTTGGTAAGGAGAAGGGGGCTCTTCAAGGAGGCACCTATTTCACATGTGTGGATGAGTTTGAAACTAAAAAATAATAAGATATTTTTATCTCTCCTGGAGATCAGACTAAATCAAAAGGGAGCCAAACTATGTCCAAATCTTGTCCAAATTCAGCCAAACTGAACCTGGAAAATTCTAGAAACTAGTTGGACTTGGTTAGACGCCTCCTTCACCTATAAATAGATCCTTAGTCCTTTGTAAAAAAAATATGTGAACTATACCATGCCAGTATTATACTGAAATAATGATATTTTCTATTATCCTCTAAAAATCCTCTACAATTTGGAGAGAATGGAGTTTCTCTCTCTCTTCAACCTTCCTTGGAGTCTTCACCAACATACTAAACCAATTGATTGGTTGGGGGCCTCTCCTTAGACTAACGAATCAAGCAAAATAAGAGGTAAAGTGTGGTTTATGGTCTTTTTCTTAATCTCTAAATGTTTCTCACTTCTCAACCCCTCTCAAGCTTGAGAAGTATGAACAGTTGAATGGCTCTTTAATGCAATTGAAGCTCTCTAATGAAATTTAGTGATAAGTTTATAAAGTTTTTATTTATGCTTAAATTAAAATATTTTTTAAGCATATCTCTCTCTCCCCCAAAGAATGGTCATTCCTATGACCTATTCTATATTCAATTAATGCTTCTCATGGAGAAATTCTCTATTCACAAATCAAACTCTAGGCTTGTGAAGCTAGAGGTTTGAGAAAATGGTTTTTATACGTATATGCTTGAAAAATATGGTAATATTATGGGATAAATCCATAAATTAGATTTCATGCTAAATGATAGTTATACTACCTTAATTATTTTACTATGTCTTATTCTTTTCATAAACATTAAAAATTACCCGTAATAGCAATGGAGCTATGGTAAAATTTTTAAGAAATTGATGCATAATTTATTCTTATGCATAACATGAAAAGAGGACTTCCTATCATATTCTAGGATTGAATATCCTAGGTTAAAAGCATGGTTTTTTGTCACATTCAATGGAAAACTAATTTTTAAGTTTATGTGTAATTAAATAATTAAGAAATGAGAAAATTATGATAATTATATTAAATGGTAAAAGAGAAATTACTATGACGTTTGGAATTCAATCATTTAGATGGGAAAAGAGAAATTCCTAGCATATTGGAATTATTGGATATTTTATTTAAATTCAAAGATGAATTTTAGATAAATTTATTTTATCTATGAGAAATATTTAAATGGTAAAAGAGGAATTCCTATGACATTTGGAATTCAATCATTTAGATGAAAAAAGAGAAATTCCTAGCATATTGGAATTATTGGATATTTTATTTAAATTCAAAGATGAATTTTAGATAAATTTATTTTATCTATGAGAAATATTTAAATGGTAAAAGGTGAATTCGTATGACATTTGGAATTCAATCATTTGGATGGGAAAAGAGAAATTCCTACCATATTGGAATTATTGGATATTTTATTTAAATTCAAAGATGAATTTTAGATAAATTTATTTTATCTATGAGAAATATTTAAATGGTAAAAGAGGAATTCCTATGACATTTGGAATTCAATCAATCAGATGGGAAAAGGGAAATTACTAGCATATTGAACTAATGGATATTTTATTTTTGATGAATTTATTTTATGAGAAATATTTGATGATAAAAGAGGAATTCCCATGATATTGAAATGCAAATAATCAAATGCAAAAAGAGGAATTCCCATGATATTTGAGGTCCAAGAAATTAAATGAGAAAAATAGAAATTTTTAGTATAATTCAATTTATGATTATTTATCAAAAGTGGAAATATGGGTAGAATTGATTTTTGTAAATCCCATGAATTCTTCTATTCCAAAAGAGGAATATTGAATATAATTCATTTGAGAAATTGAGAAAGAATGTGGAAATAGGAAAACTTGTTTTCAATCATTGTCTAATCATGTGTTAAATTTTTATTAGAAAAGTAAAAAATGATATTTTCAAGCTTTAAAGCCCAAAGTAATTGATTTAATTACAACCATTGCACTTACTCATGATTATCATTATGTTTTCCCAATCTTGATACAAGAGATAAATGTTGAGGATGAGGTTAATGGTAAAGCTTGTCTCTTCCCATGGTTCAATGGCTTAATAGTCTTCCAATGTTACTCGCTTGATTGTCCCTTCCAAAGCTCTTTAAAATTGATGGAATAAAGCTCATGTAAATGCTTCCAAACCATAGTACACTAATATTGATTAAGAAAATGCATGGATGAATCCCAATCAATGAAAAATCTTACCATGAATGTTTACATTAATGAAACTACCCCATATTGTTTACCAAATCTTGAAAACTCAATATATATGGAAAGAGGAAAGCTATAGAAGAAGATTATGGCTCCAATTATTAAGAAAGATTCATGGAAACCCTGATTTTTAGGAAGGAGAGGGAAAAACCTAAATTCCATGTCCATAGAAAATCGCATGCATGGGTAGAGGAGAACATAGAGAATAGGAAATAGCCATTTTTTGCCGAAAATTTATGATCTATAAACCCTAATTTCTTTAAAAAACCCTAATCATCAAATCCATGCTCAAATCGAGTAATAAAGGGTGCAAATGAAAGCTTACATGAAGGAGAACCATTGTAAAATCTTGAGTTACCATTGATCACCACCATTTATCACCAAAATTCTCAAGAGAGGGGTGCCACAAAAATTCCACCTAATGGTGCAAATCGGTGAGGGGGAAAGAAGGTGCTCTACATGAAGCTTTAGAGCTTAGGAATAATAGCCCTAACCTTTGTTAGTCATAGGAGGTGTGTATAAAGTACCATGGCCATGGAAATATCCAAGAAAGAAGAGGGAAAAGAAACAAACATGAGATGCAAAAAGTTTTCCCAAAACGTCTCCCATGCCATCATATTATTAGGTAAAAGAATGTGCTACAGTGGTGTGACTAGTTGGTACAAAGAAAGTGAGAATGTGGTGGTTGATGACATTGAAGCCAATGTAGATGTACATTTGCCTTTGGAGGAGTCTACTAGTATGTTTGGGCCACATGAGACATCTAGTAGTTGAAATGTAAGTCCATGGTCAGGGAGATTAAGACATGATGTAGTGTCTTTACATCCATCTGATGTAAAGACCATTTCTTTGATGCAGCCACTGCTATCACAACTCTCACTGTTGCCATTTTGGCAACTGGGTTGAAAGTTTTCTCATAATCAATGCCATATGTCTGCGCATATCCTTTAGCTACCAATCTAGCCTTGTACCTACTTATGCTTCCATCACTGTTATGTTTTACTTTGTACACCCACTTGCATCCAATGGCTTTCTTTTTTTCACGCAATTGCACTAAATCCCAAGTCTCATTTCTATATAGTGCATCCATCTCCTCATCCATAGCTTTCTCCCAACACACATTTCCAACAGCCTCATCATTGCATGTGGGCTCTACAACCTGCACAACCTTTGCCATGTATGCATAGTGATGTGCCACATAACCATCATAGGTAAACCTCTGCACAGGATTCTTCACTCTCCCATATCTTTGTAGCTTTGCATTCATGGCTTTTATAGCCTTCTTTACACTAGGTGTTCTCATAGCTGGTATCCCAAGCTCCTCATCAAGGCTCATCTCTGAGCCACTAGACTCTCCATCAACATGAGAATGCCCTGCAGAGATGACAGGCATACTAAGGGGCTCAACGACTTTCTCTTTGCCTTTATGTGATGTACTAATCACATTTTCACGACTGGTATTATGATGCAGACTGCCACTCCATGGTCTATCAACTGAACCACTAGATGAGGACTCTCCTGCTCCACTCAAAGACTGTGATTGCTGACTTGCATTCTGTGCAACCACATTTCCACTCACATCAGCCCCAATAGCTTCTTTTTTAGCAGCATACCAGCTGCTCATCTCATAAAAAACAACAACCCTGCTTACCCTTAACTCACGTGTAGCAGGGTTATAACACCTGTATCCCTTTTGCTCAAGGGAATATCCAATAAACACACATTTTTCAGCTTTTGGATCCAGCTTAGTTCTCAACTCATCTGGCACATGAACATATGCAATGCATCCAAAGACTTTCGAATGAGACAAATCAGGTTTTCTGCAGTAAACCTCTCCTCTAGAGTTACATCATGTATGGCGTTGGAGTCTTGTTCATGATATAAACTGCTCTAGAAACAGCCTCAGCCCAATAGCTATGCAGCATATTCTTCTCTTCCATCAATGCTCGCGTAATCTCAGCAATGTGCCTGTTTTTGTGCTCAGCAACTCCATTTTGCTGCGGAGTGTATCTGCATGTAAATTGTCTCCGAATACCATTCTTCTTCAAAAATTCAGAGAGCTCATTGGAGAAGCACTCTCCCCCTCCATCTGACCTTAGGCACTTTATATATTTCCTTGTTTGCTTTTCAACCATAACTCTGAAATTCTGAAAATGAGTGAACACCTCACTCTTCTCCTTCATGAAGTATACCCACACTTTCCTTGTGTGGTCATCAATAAATGTCACATAATACCTGCAGCCTCCCATAGGCATGGTCTTAGTAGGACCCCATACATCTGAATGCACAACATCTAGTGCATTTCTGCTCACATTTCTGTTACGTGGAAATACATGCTTTGTTTGCTTTCCAAATTGGCATGCTTCACATATTCTCTGCATACCTTTAACTTTAAATTTTGGCAGCCCTGTCACAATTCCTTTAGCCTGCATGGACTTCATTCTCTGCACATTCACATGTCCAATTCTTTTATGCCAAATGTCTATGTCTGCAACAATTCTTGAACCATTTGCAATCATTACAGCACTCACTTCAATGTTTACATTCAACGTAAACATTCTGCCCACTCTGTTGCCTTTTGTAACCAACCTACACTTGTCTTTAAAGTCTTCAAAGTCTTCAACATAACAACCATCAGGGTTAAACCGAACCTGCAAACCCTGCTCAATCATCTAGCCAACTGAAACCAGATTCTTTGTTATGTTCGGAACATGAAGTACATCTGCAAGGTACTTTACTTTGCCATCCTGCAGCATAGACAATGGCACATCTCCAACATGGGCAATTGGATGAGCAGTGTCATCCCCTGTTTCCACAAAACCTGGTCTTTCAAGGTTCTTCATCTCCTTGAACCACTCCCCATGACTTGTCATGTGGTTCGAAACACCTGAATCAACGTACCATACATCATCTTTATGTGCTGCTTCAACATTTTCAGACATGGCATTAACAACATGCTGCATAACAAACAACCTTTCATTATCCTCATTGTTTTTGCTCGAGGATGCATAGTTGTTTTGCTGCAATTTTCCATTTTGTATGTCAGCCTGCTTCTTATAACAATCTGCCTGCACATGTCCAGGCTTACCACAATAAAAGCATCCACATGTACATTATACCACCTTTGCCAATTTCCACGACCTCTTTGACTTCCCATGCCTCTGAATTGGCCTCTTCCACCTGCGTCTTGTTGTTGTGAATTCTGGGACTGTTGTTATTGCTGCTGTTGGCCATAGTTTTGATTACCTATTCGGCCACCTCCTTGACCACGTCCACGGCCTCCTCTACCTCGTTCTCTTCTTGAACTTTTGTAGAAGGCCTGTTGCTCTGAACTGTTTTTGTTTTGTGAAGACTATTGATCTTCACCCAAGCTCTTCTCTTCTATAATCAACATAGACACCAAATTTGTGAAATTGAGAACGTTTTCTTGAGTCTGAATAGATGTCTTGAACGCCTTGTATTGTGGCCCGAGACCACGTAGACAAACTTCTACCTTATCATCATCATCCTGAAACACCAATAGATGCAAGGGATTCCACAATACCCTTTATCTTCAATGCATAGTCATTCAGAGACATACTCTTTTTCTCCATAGTATGAAGTTCATTCTTCAACTGTATCTTTCGTGCCTTGGTATTTGTTTCATAGAGTTTTACGAAGGTGTCCCACGCCTCCTTGGGGGACTTGGCATCCTGTATGTGCCCAATCATGGTGTCCTATATACATTTACAGAAAGGATTTTTTTAATTGATTTTGAAAAACAAATCCTGTAATTCCATAAAGAAAAAGGGGTCATTTTGTTCATAAAGAATTCACACATAAGGGGTTTTTTAAATACCCCTTGAACGCACATGATACATAGGTTTTTACTAGTGCACCCTCTGAGTGCACCACCTTTATGTGCACATGGATGAGGTCCGAAAAGTGTACCTTTTGGAGTGAAGCATATGCTACTAACATGCCTGGTAGATAGCACTATTGTAGCTTGAAGCACACTCTATTGAGACAAGCTCGATAGATAGCATTTTCCTGCCAATATTTGTCGGAGGCATCTGAATAGATAGTAAGATGTCCATCTGTGGTGGGAAGACACATTTTCAGAAGAGAGGCATTTTTCTTTGATTTTCTTGATTTATTTTGTCTGTTTTCTAGTCCTGTAAGATTCCTTCCTCCCGCTTTTGAGGTGTACAGGTGTAAGAACTTTCCCTTCTGATCTTATAATTATTCCCCTCTGTGAAATAAAAGAAAGATCCTGTTTTACCCTGTTTTGGCCTGGAGAGAGAAAATGTCTAGAGAGAGATAATATAAAATTGAGATATTTTTGGATATAAAAATACTCCTAGTGTCTAAAATGGTTTTCCCTAAAACAGAAATTCAAAAAGAACTTTCCAATGTGCAATTGGAATTAATTGAAAATAGGTATAAAGGACCTTAGCCTAAGGGTCTAGATTTTCAAAAAAATTTGGATTATGGTCCAATTAAGGTTCCTATGGGCCAATAGGATCAATCCAAGTGTGGGGAGGAGATAAATCCAATTTATAAAAGAAAAATGCCCAAAAATGAGTAAATGCCCACATAAGATGAAGAGTTGACTGAGTAGAAGGTTTATTAGTAAAAAACTATGAATATTACTAAAAAAGGAGATATTTTGGGTATAATGATACATTTTTGACACCTTGGTAAGGAGAAGGGGGCTCTTCAAGGAGGAACCTATTTCACATGTGTGGATGAGTTTTAAACTAAAAAATAATAAGATATTTTTATCTCTCCTGGAGATCGGACCAAATCAAAAGGGAGCCAAACTAGGTCCAAATCTTATCCAAATTCAGCCAAACTGAACCTGGAAAATTCTAGAAACTAGTTGGACTTGGTTAGAGGCATCCTTCACCTATAAATAGATCCTTAGCCCTTTGTAAAAAAAATATGTGAACTATATCATGCTAGTATTTTACTGAAATAATGATATTTTCTATTATCCTCTAAAAATCCTTTACAATTTGGAGAGAATGGAGTTTCTCTCTCTCTTCAACCTTCCGTGGAGTCTTCACCAACATACTAAACCAATTGATTGGTTGGGGGCCTCTCCTTAGACTAAAGAATCAAGCAAAATAAGAGGTAAAGTGTGATTTATGGTCTTTTTCTTAATCTCTAAATGTTTCTCACTTCTCAACCCCTCTCAAGCTTGAGAAGTATTCAGTTGAATCGCTCTTTAATGCAATTGAAGCTCTCTAATGAAATTTAGTGATAATTTTATAAAGTTTTCATTTATGCTTAAATTAAAATGTTTTTTAAGCATATCTCTCTCTCCCCCAAAGAATGGTCATTCCTATGACCTATTCTATATTCAATTAATGCTTCTCATGGAGAAATTCTCTATTCACAAATCAAACTCTAGGCTTGTAAAGCTAGAGGTTTAAGAAAATGGTTTTTATACGTATATGCTTGAAAAATATGGTAATATTATGGGATAAATCCATAAATTGGATTTAATGCTAAATGATAGTTATACTATCTTAATTATTTTACTATGTCTTATTCTTTTCATAAAAATTAAAAATTGCCAGTAATAGCAGCGGAGCTATGGTAAAATTTTTAAGAAATTCATGCATAATTCATTCTTATGCATAACGTGAAAAGAGGACTTCCTATCATATTCTAGGATTGAATATCCTAGGTTAAAAGAATGGTTTTTTGTCACATTCAATGGAAAACTAATTTTAAGTTTATGTGCAATTAAATAATTAAGAAATGAGAAAATTATGGTAATTATATTAAATGGTAAAAGAGAAATTACTATGACATTTGGAATTCAATCATTTAGATGGAAAAAGAGAAATTCCTAGCATATTGGAATTATTGGATATTTTATTTAAATTCAAAGATAAATTTTAGATAAATTTATTTTATCTATGAGAAATATTTAAATGGTAAAAGAGGAATTCCTATGACATTTGGAATTCAATCATTTAGATGAAAAAAGAGAAATTCCTAGCATATTGGAATTATTGAATATTTTATTTAAATTCAAAGATGAATTTTAGATAAATTTATTTTATCTATGAGAAATATTTAAATGGTAAAAGAGGAATTCGTATGACATTTGGAATTTAATCATTTAGATGGGAAAAGAGAAATTCCTAGCATATTGGAATTATTGGATATTTTATTTAAATTCAAAGATGAATTTTAGATAAATTTATTTTATCTATGAGAAATATTTAAATGGTAAAAGAGGAATTCCTATGACATTTGGAATTCAATCAATTAGATGGGAAAAGAGAAATTCCTAGCATATTGAACTAATGGATATTTTATTTTTGATGAATTTATTTTATGAGAAATATTTGATGATAAAAGAGGAATTCCCATGATATTGAAATGCAAATAATCAAATGCAAAAAGAGGAATTTCCATGATATTTGAGGTCCAAGAAATTAAATGAGAAAAATAGAAATTTTTAGTATAATTCAATTTATGATTATTTATCAAAAGTGAAAATATGGGTAGAATTGATTTTTGTAAATCCCATGAATTCTTCTATTCCAAAAGAGGAATATTGAATATAATTCATTTGAAAAATTGAGAAAGAATATGGAAATAGGAAAACTTATTTTCAATCATTGTCTAATCATGTGTTAAATTTTTATTAGAAAAGTAAAAAATGATATTTTCAAGCTTTAAAGCCCAAAGTAATTGATTTAATTACAACCATTGCACTTACTCATGATTATCATTATGTTTTCCCAATCTTGATACAAGAGATAAATGTTGAGGATGAGGTTAATGGTAAAGCTTGTCTCTTCCCATGGTTCAATGGCTTAATAGTCTTCCAATGTTACTTGCTTGATTGTCCCTTCCAAAGCTCTTTAAAATTGATGGAATAAAGCTCATGTAAATGCTTCCAAACCATAGTACGCTAATATTGATTAAGAAAATGCATGGATGAATCCCAATCAATGAAAAATCTTACCATGAATGTTTACATTAATGAAACTACCCCATATTGTTTACCAAATCTTGAAAACTCAATATATATGGAAAGAGGAAAGCTATAGAAGAAGATTATGGCCCCAATTTTTGAGAAAGATTCATGGAAACCCTAATTTTTAGGAAGGAGAGGGAAAAACCTAAATTCCATGTCCATAGAAAATCGCATGCATGGGTAGAGGAGAACATAGAGAATAGGAAATAGCCATTTTTTGCAGAAAATTTATGATCTGTAAACCCTAATTTCTTTAGAAAACCCTAATCATCAAATCCATGCTCAAATCGAGTAATAAAGGGTGCAAATGAAAGCTTACATGAAGGAGAACCATTGTAAAATCTTGAGTTACCATTGATCACCACCATTTATCACCAAAATTCTCAAGAGAGGGGTGCCACAAAAATTCCACCTAATGGTGCAAATCGGTGAGGGGGAAAGAAGGTGCTCTACATGAAGCTTTAGAGCTTAGGAATAATAGCCCTAACCTTTGTTAGTCATAGGAGGTGTGTATAAAGTACCATGGCCATGGAAATATCCAAGAAAGAAGAGGGAAAAGAAACAAACATGAGATGCAAAAAGTTTTCCCAAAACGTCTCCCATGCCATCATATTATTAGGTAAAAGAATGTGCTACAGTGGTGTGACTAGTTGGTACAAAGAAAGTGAGAATGTGGTGGTTGATGACATTGAAGCCAATGTAGATGTACATTTGCCTTTGGAGGAGTCTACTAGTATGTTTGGGCCACATGAGACATCTAGTAGTTGAAATGTAAGTCCATGGTCAGGGAGATTAAGACATGATGTAGTGAGAGTGGTGTATTAGTGGAGGCAAGAAGAAGGTTCAAAGAATTGGCATTGGGAACATGGGTTATGACCCATCTAGTTCAGAGAGTCCTGATGTGATGAGTTGGGAATCCCAATGGGTAAGGACTCCAGGTGTAAAGTGAAAAGATGTAGGGGTGAAAAGATGCAGGGGAGAAGAGAGCTTGAGCTCTTGCAAGCACACACACACTCACAAAACCCTAATAGAGAACACACAAGGTGAGAGGCTGAAAATCTTCTTCTTCTTTTTCACTCAACACTCAACACACCATATACAAAGATAAGAGTACACACAATATGAAAAGGTACTCAACCAAATACATACTAGGGTTCTTTATAGTGTGAACCCAACTAAATGAGCTGGCGCTATAACTATGCCAGTCTCTAGAATGGTTGTCACACAGCCTGTCATCCCACTGGCAGCATATCACCCATGATCTCACCAACCATGCCAGTGGTGTAAGTGTGGGGCCTATCCCCCAGGCGGGTCATCAATGTCCACCGCCTCACTAGATGAGCTTGATATCTCAACACTCCCCCTCGAGCTCAACTCCATCTCATGTACACCAAGCGAAGTCCTGAATCTGCGGAGCTTCTCTGTACCCAATGCTTTGGTGAAGATGTCAGCTACCTGATCCTGTGTGCTGACATAAACAAGGTCAATGTCTCCTACCAAGACCTTCTCTCTGACGAAATGTAGTGAACCTCTATATGCTTCGTGCGGGCATAAAAAACTGGGTTTCTGGCCAACTATATACTGTTAATGTTGTCACAGAAAATGACAACTTGTCTATCCATTGATAGACCCAAATCTACAAGTAGCTTTCTCAACCAAGCTACCTCACATGCTGCCATAGTAGCACCTCTGTACTCGGCCTCTGTGTACTGGATAGAGCAACCGTAGGCTGCTTCTTGCTGCTCCAAGTCACAACAGCACTCCCCAAAGAAAACATGAAGCCACTAGTAGATCTTCTATATGAGATACTACCAGCCCAATCAGCATCTGTGTACCCATGTACACATATCTCTGTCCCAATTTCATAAAATAGTCCAGAATGCAAAGTAGACCTCACATACCTCAGTATGCGTCTCAATGCGACTTCCGAAGAACCTGCATAAACTGACTCACCAACCCAATAGCATAGCTCAAATCCGGCCTGGTGATTGTCATGTAGATCAAGTTTCCTACTATGCGCCGGGGATCACCATTTTCCGAGCTAAAATCCACGAGCTAGCGAGCCAGGGTTTTGAAAAAGGAAGTAATTACAATTTAATTTGGAAAAAATTTATCCTTTGACAAACATATTAATCCAATAAATAGAGGAACAAGATGAAATTTTCAACAAATAAAGGTATGTGGACGATATATATCAGTATTTCACAAGTATCATTGCACCACAAATTTCATGGTCTATAAGAAAAGCATATCACGATTACATATGAGCGGTTATTACCAGTTGCATATAAAAAGTAGTTGTTATCTACAGTACCAAAAGAAAGCAATTTGGAGTCACCTCTACACATCAACCGACAAAGAAAATAAGGCTATCAAGTGACACAATGGAAGAAAACAAAAGTCTACATATCACTACTACATAATTGTATAGTTTGTTCATATTTCAAAAAATCCAATACTGAATATTGCTGTCACATGGAAATCATAATACAAAATAGCCATCGGAGAGACCGTTTCTACAAAAGTGTGCAAAGTTTGCCCGCAATAAATAATTTCCTTCCTCGAGACTGTTGCTACATAAGTATACATTGCTGCATGGGTAGATATAGTTTGACCAAAAAATATCACCAACAAAGAAAATAAGGCTCTCAAGTGACACAATGGAAGAAAAGAGAAGTCTAGAGATCACTGCTACACAATTGTATAGGTTGTATATATCTCCAAAAAACAAACACTAAATATTGCTGCCACATGGGAATCATAAAACAAAATAGCCAACTGAGAGACCGTTTCAACATAAGTGAGCAAAGTTTGTCCGCAATAAATAATTTTCTTCCTCGAGACTGTCGCTACATAAGTGTACATTGCTGCTTGAGTAGATATAGTTTGACTAAACCAAAAAGGGATCTCATAAAAAATTATATACCACTACCAGTCCTGTATTCACCCAAAAAAAGGATCATTATAGATATGATATACCACTACCAAACCTAGATTTTCCAAAAAAGACGATCATTGTAGATATGCTATGCCACTACCACCCTTGATAGAGCATCATGGAGCTCCTCTTTTGTCAAAGCAGCTTGATGCACAAGCTTGTGGATTTTCAAATCCTAGGCCTAAAATTGTTTGTTGATGATGACGGAATCTCCTCTTTGATGAAGCTCTTTTGTTACCTTCCTTCTTAATGCCTTTGTGCTTCTCACCTTCTTCTACCACCATCCTTCTTGATTAGGATATGAATGGCTTATGATAGTGAGAGAGAAAGAAAAGGGGATTGAAGGGGAACTTAGCCTTTGCAAGGCTCTAATACCATGTCAAAATTATGGGGAGTATGCACAATGGAAGCACTAGTTGATGGCAAGATAAAGAAAAATAGATGAGAGAGAGCAAGAACACAAGATGTATAGAAAGCTTCTATATTACCTTTTATTTTATCCACTCCAAGATTGGCTTAACCTTCACCTTCATGTGTTGTTTGTGCTACTTGTGTTATAAAAAGTGAGACCTCCTTCGCTTTATATAGGGTTCACCAAGGGCGGTTGGCCAGCCCTAGATCCCTTTTCCACCCACATGCCCACTTTATTTGGGGTGTGTTCACACCTACATGACCTATTTCTCTCACCCCTTATCACTTGTACATCATATATTGTAATAGGGAGGAGGGGAGAAGAAAGAGAAGACATGGGTATAGGAGAGAGAGTGGTTGTCAGAAAACCCGCTCTGTGCCCATCTCCTTTAAAATATCCATCAAAAAACAAAATTCCATCTATATCTTGTAACTCTTCATGCATGCTAGGATTTGGAACAATTCTCTTTTCAATGTCTTTAATGAGTTTGGGTTTAACTTGAACCTCCTTATAGGTGAGCACATCTGCCATGTGAGCTCTCACGCTATCCTCTTTGATGAAACTCATGTCAAATTCTTGCAAAGTCATAATCCACTTTTGCACCTTTGGGTTATTGCTTAGATATCTCATTACATGAGGTAGAAAGTTACAATGGTTAACTACCACAAAAGATCTATAAATCAAATAAGATTTTAATCTCTTAGTGGCATACACAAGTGTCCATACTAGTAACTCAACCTCATGCCATGACCCATCTCACCCATTGTCTTGCGAATATAAAAGATAGGACTCATGTATGATTGCTTTGTACCTTTCTACATAAGTATTGCTCTCCTAATGTATGCTTTCCAATACTAGGGCTCAATTAGAATGGTTAGCTCCAATCTGGGGGGATCATAATTGGAAGAGTAGAAAGCACATCTTTGATATTCTCAAAGGCAACGTCTTCCACTTGACTCCGCATAAATGGATCTCATTGAGACTGGCCTTTTGCAAAGGATAAACATGTTCTGCAAGCATACAAAAAGATCTAGACAAATACCTGAATTTTTGAACAAAACTCATAAGCTCCTTGGTTGAACTCAGACTCTCCATTAGTAGTGAGCTCTCCACTTTTGTAGGATTTGGGGCTATGCCATTTTTCTCACTTCATGACCCAAGAGTACTACTCAAGCCCTTACTATCTTACATTTAGTTGGATTGAGTTGGCCTCCATCTTCATCAAGTCGTTTAAACACCAAGTCAAGACTTTCCACATGTATCCACCTGTCAAACATAGAAGTCATCCATAAAAATTCTAACAAAGTATCCAAGGTAAGGAGTAAGGATCTTTTTACCCAGCTTTGAAAACAGGCATATGTAGTGAGAAGCCCAAAAGGTATAACTCTATAGCAAAATACTCCCCATGAAGTGATAAAACTAGTCTTCTTTTAATCTTTTGGGACTATCCTAATTTCCACTAAACCCATCATAGACTGAGTATCTCTCATGCCCTACCACATGGTCCAATATCTCATCCTAAAAAGGAAGGGGATAATGATGCCTTTTCAGAGTTGCATTGACGGGTTTGTAATCCACACAAACTCTTCACTTATTACCCTTCTTATGGACAATAGCTACAGGGAAAACCATCAACAACAGGGTATATGAAACCAGCCTGCAAACAACTTAATGAATTTTGTCTCTAAAACCTATTTTTAAATAGTTTCTATCCTTCTCAACTTTTAGGCTACTAGCTTTTCTCCCTCGTTCAACTTAATCTCATGAACCATATTGGAAGTACCTCTCATCTGGCTGTAGTCTTTGGCAAAAAGTTTGGGGTACCTGTCAAGAAATATTCCATACTGCTCTCTTTCCTCACTAGTTAGATCACTAGAAAGCATCTCCATTAGTTCAATTTTTGGAATGTTGGGCTTCTCACCTTGAGCACAAGCTTGTTCAGTGGTGTGACTAGCTATTTGCATTCCACATATAAACTTCAAGCTCCAAAATACTATGATCCAATCCTGAATCATCATCAGTTTCATCTAAGGACCCTATAAAATAAGCATCATAACTATCAAAAGAGGTTGAATGAGCTCCCTCATATGTCTCCAACTTCTTGAGTCTTGCCACAGTCTTCAAATCATACCTTATCCTTTTCTCTTTAAGCTTGTCAACAAACAAATCAATGAAACCTCTATACCAATCCTGCCTAGATTTCATAGCAATTAGTTAGGTCCTCCCCCCATAATGATAGCATACGCCCCAACCCCTCTTTTTGGCATGACATGCATATAAATGACCACTCTTTTTCCAAGAACGTTTAACTCCATGCCCTCAATCACACCAAGACATTTAACCTTTGGCTATTGGCCATCTTTACACTCAAGATAGACCTTCCTATCACTTCTAATCAAAGATCATATACATATTATTCAGTCATGACACATACCTGGGCTCCACCATCTATGTAAACTTTACTCACCTTCTTGCCA
Source organism: Cibotium barometz (assembly GCF_041138505.1). Classification (NCBI taxonomy): domain Eukaryota; kingdom Viridiplantae; phylum Streptophyta; class Polypodiopsida; order Cyatheales; family Cibotiaceae; genus Cibotium; species Cibotium barometz. The sequence continues at coordinate 40,776,606 of NC_141096.1, forward strand.
TGAATCCAAACATCAACAATAGGAAAAATGTGAGAAACCCTACTCAACTGAACCACATTAGTTTCTTGCATTTTAAACTTAACTCGTCTAACACTTGCAAGTTTGTGCCATTATCTTCTTATACTAGAGTTCAACTATAAAAGTTGACCATAGGTGATATCAACCTTTTTGTGCTTCACATCTGCCAAGAGACTATAAGGGGATTCCCCCTCACCCAGCTGAAAATCATCTATGCCAATTTTTCTTCTTCTAGCTCTAGCCTTTCCCTTCTTGCTAGATTATGGCTGCTCCATGGTTGCCTTTCCCTTCTCTCTCTTTTTCTTAGCTCTTTCTTCTTTACCTGCATCTTTAGATTCGGACCTCTGCATCCTTGTCCTCTTATTGGCTACACATTAGCCTCATCCTCTTCTTCCTCAATTTCTTTGAGTACATGCATACGACCTAAAGAACCTTGAGGCTATGCTTGTCCTTGCATTGGCATCTGGTTTCCATTACCTGCATCCCTATTTCCAACACCTCTATTACCTTCTGGCCTTTGAATGATAGGATACACATGTCCTGGATATCTCCTTGGTTGAGGACATTGAGAAGCTATATGTCCCCTCTCTCCACAATTGTAACATTGGAAGTGCTCCATTTGATTCCTCTGTGGTCTCCTCACTTGGTTTTGAATAACCTATATAGCAAGATTAAGATTTCTAATTTGTTCACTTAATCTTTGAATCCCTTGTTGATGCAAACCATCTTGTCCTCTAGTTGGCTCAACAATCCTTGGAGCCTCCACACGAAGCTCCCCTTCTACATGCATGTCCACAAGCAAAGGTTCCAATATGTGTCCACATGTTCCATGATCATACTTAACCCACATGCGTGCTTACCTTTCCTTTCAAGCTAGCTCTTTTTTTCTCACCTTCTTCCTCCACTACTCTGTGGCCAACCTGACTGCTTATTCATAAGTGTGAGGATCCTTAAGCTCCACCTTTTCCTTAATAACTCCATGTAACAGTCCTATAAATCTGTCTTTTTTCAAGAAGTCTGGTGGTACTTGATTTTCTTCCAAAATCTTCAAAATTATTCTCCAGACCCCTTCAAATATACTTAAAAAGGCTATAAGCTCTTCCTCTCCCCCTTGATACAACCTAATAAGGTCCCTCCAAAGGTCTTCTGGATTATCAGTGTTCCCATATTTCCTTCTTAAGGCATTTCTCAATCGCTCGCAATCACCCTTGTCCTCTTCTGCTAGCACATCCTCATACTACTCCCTAGATGCTCCTTCCAAGAGTAACCCTACCATTGTTAACGTGTAGGAATCAACTATATCCTTCTTAGAGATCTATCCACATCCTCCCCTTTCTCTCCTTTGAACAACTCATACCTTGAGCCAACCAAGGTCTTGAGCTGACCTCCAAGTGGTTTCTAAAAACTCTAACACAAAGCTTATCTATCCTCAGTGGGGATACAAAAACATGTGAGACTTGGCCTTTAAACCGAAATACCTCTATAGCTAGCCAAGCTGCACAGGAATAAGATAAAGTATGTGGTGTTTATGATCCAAAGACAAAATCATGGTAATAGCCTTAATCTCCGGCACCAGGAATAAGATAAATTATGTGGTGTTTGTGATGTCTTCTAATAACGAGTCTCAAACCCACCCAAACCATACAATCAAAGTAGAACCTTTTTGAAATCACTCAAACTTAGAGGCAACACATGCCAGCTCTCTAAGACAACCAGCTCACACTCCCCTTGGCCCACTCACTTACAAGGGTATCAAGATTTTACAAAGTGATCAAAGGTTATACAATGATTGTGGTATATAGATTCTACACCTCACAAACTCTCTCAAAAAGCACTGATAACGATAGTACAACACCACTTAACATCCACAAAACAAGGAGAAAAACCAAAGCTTGGGATCAGACTTAATGACTTGCCCTTATCGTGACAAGATTAGCATATAACTTTCCTTTAAAACTATGTTTGGTTCTATGGAGTGATGAATTATAAACCAAAATCAGAATCCCTCCCCTCAAATCAACACATAATAGAAGAAAAAGTTAAAATAGAAACACCAATTGAGGGATTGGTCTCGGGATGTCTGGCCGATCTTTAGTTCCCTTCTGGCTTCTTGATGCAAGTAGGTGCTCACAGACGTCTTCCCTCTTTTGCTCACATGTTCCTTACTCAATGCAATCTCTGCAGAATGAGACAAACAAGATTCTTCCAGTCAAAGCAGTGATGGCACTTCAGTGTAAGTGACTTGCCTTGTGCAGCTTCACTTCAACTTTGTCCAGAGACTTCGACGCCTTGTAGGAGCTTCTACACAAACAACCTACTTCTTAATACTAAACGCCTGGCCACCTGTGCATGCAGCACAGCTTTACGATGGCCTCCTTCTTAGTCGTGAGATGATCTTCAGGGTGGTTGCTTGATGCACCTCCTCCTTGGTACTTCTCGCTCTCTTTCTACTTGAAGATGCGCAGGCGGCCAAGAGCTAAGATTCTCTTCTTTTTTTCTACCCTCCCCTTGTGCTTCCTACTCGATGGCTCCCGAAGAGCTTTTATAGACTTCCCAGCCATCTTCTACATAGTACTACTCTTCCTGCTTCCTTGACGTTACTTTTCTTGGCTTTTCTTCTTGATTGTTCTGGCGGCTATCGCCTTCATGCCAACTCGTGTGATCACTCCTTCTACTTCCAGTTGAGGTCGATCCTATACCATTCGATGCCACCTATACCATTCGAGAATGAACGCCATCGCCTTCACTGCTTGCCAATTTTCTCAAATATAACCCCCACGCATAGCCTTTTACTTAACCTTAGGTCCTTTAAATGTCTAACCACTAATGGTCCAAAAGAACATTGGGCTCCCACTAGCAAAAGACATTACATGAGGTCCAAAAGAACATTGGGCTCCCACTAGCAAAAGACATTACATGAGGGATAAATATGCCTCTAAGATTTTGAACATAAATGCAACTAGTTACAAGTGTTCTTACTCTTTTTTTCACTGAACGCCATATGCTCCACCTATCACATGCACCCATTAAAAATATTCCAAGTGCCAAAGTTCTTCTCAGCATGACGTTACCACTACTCACCCCCATCAATGGGTACACCAATCACCATCCCCAACTCCTACATCCCTTCACCATTAGCTTTTTGCGAGTGCAAACTTCATCCCAAATTGAGTAAGAAGAGAAAGCATATGCTCATGTCATCATTTCCCAAGCTCACACCAAAAGACTCAAACCATCACTAGCACAGTGACAATTATGCTATATTTGTACAATAGGAAAATAATATGTAGCAATATATAACAAATGCAAACCTTTATCTCAAGCTAATAAAGCTACATCACACGACACAATAAGCAAGCGCAACCCACCATATACTAGATCACCTCTAGACTATCATACATGCATTCCTATCTTTCTGGAGTTGTAGAGAGATTATTTGTATGGAACACAAAAAAACTGTCACAACATTCATAAAACCATTTACATATCTAAATGTAAGTCCCATTACCTCTTTAATTCATAGGGATGTGAATAGAGCAGTTGTCATTTATTATGACAACATGAGCAGTATATAGTTGGCACGAGTAACCCAGTATACCATGCTAGAATGAAGCACATTGAGGTGCATCTTCACTTTGTGAGGGAGAAGGTTATAGTAGGTAACGTAGATCTGGTATATGTCAGTAAAGAGGATCAAGTGGCAAACATCTTTATGAAGGAATTGGGTACAGAGACGCTCCACAAGTTTAGGAGCTTACTTGGAGTGCAATGTGTGGAGTTGAGCTCAAGGGAGAGTGTTAAGATATCGAGCTTAAAAGTGTTGCGGAAGACATTGATGATCCCCCTAGGTTATAGCTTTCACACTTATGCCACTAGTATGGTTGGTAAGGTTATGGTTAAAACTTGATATGCTACCAGTGGATGACAGGTATGTAATAGCCACCTTGCAATACTCGAGTTATGGCATAGTTATAGCCCCAGTTCATATAGTCGGGTTCACACTATGGACCAACCATTTGTATGTTATTGTAGGAGAGTACTGTCCCTTTATGTATGGGAGGCCTTTAGAATGGCAACGGTTGCAATCTTCCCTTTAAGGTGATGGGAGGAGTGGTGCCATTCTTCCCTTTAAGGTGATGAGAAACCTTAACATGGCAGTGGTACCATTCTTCCCTTGAATCAAAATGATAGGATGCTCTGAGAATGACACCACTACCATTATTCCTTAAATGTAAGGGACAATGGAAACGGTGCCATTCTCCCCCTTCAAGCTAATAAAATGGACGGCCTTGAGAATGGCAACTCTTATCTTTTAGTTATATGGTTGTAGAGAAGAGAAGAAGATAGAAGAAAATTCAACCATCCATCTCTCCCTCTTGTATCTTGTACTCTCTTGTATGTGTTTTTTCTTGCAAGGAACTCAAGCTCTCTCTCTCTCTCTCTCTCTCCCCCACACATTCTCTTTAAAGGGAATAGGAGAGAAGGCAGGGATGCCAACTTTTGGAATTAAGTGTATTGACAAGCATGCTAGCCCCAGCCAATCATGCTAGTGGCTGCTTTTGAGTTCGCTCGCTTCTCTGGCTTTGGTGTCGTCTCGACTCTAGATATAAAATCAAAGACATCGAATCTGGCATATGGGTAGCCTGGCGTCCCTTGGCCCATCCTTCTTCTTCTTTAACATATAATGCCCGCATATATATATATATATGCCTAAGCATGTATTTCCAAATTCAAAAAAAGAAAGTTTAGATTTGTGACCTCGTTTTTCTTGTGGTGAAACTAACCATATAATATATACACTGCCACCTCTCCCATCTATTCTCATTCCATATCATTCATTCACATCCCGATTCACATGACATCACATCCATTCACATCCCATATCATTCATTCACATCCCAATTCACATGACATCACATCACATCTCGTTCATTCACATCTATCCATTTTACATCACATCACCTCCATCCATTCACATCCATCACATCACATTCAATTCATATCCATCACATTCACATCCACATATATTCTTTCATTCAATTCACATCCATCACATCACATTCAATTCATATCCATCACATTCACATCCATCACATCACATTCAATTCATATCCATCACATTCACATCCACATATATTCTTTCACATACATCCACATATCATTTCGAAGGGTCTCAACTTAGTTTCAGATTTGGCGGGGGTTTTGAGAGTATTTTTCTAAATTAGTCACACCTTCTTTCCTTAAAAGAGTTTGGTCTTGGTCATAGTCTGATTCAAGGTTTGAGTCTGATAAGATTTTTCCTCAACTAGCTTCCTCAGAAAGGCTTGATAATCCAGTTACTATTTTACCAAATTTATTTCTTTGAAAATTTACTTAACACATTTCTTAAATTAATTACAAATTCCAATGGGGAATAAATTTATCATTTATGTGAATATTTCAATTTCGATAGATCTCCTGAATTTTCTTTTTACAATCCCGATGGTGAATATAAAACGATAGAAATTTCTTTCTTTTAATAATAAAGCCTTTATGCATCTTTTTATGCATAAAACCAAAATTAATGAGAATAATACTTTTGAATTAAAAATAATTAATTAATGATAATAACACTTTTGAATTAAAAATAAATTCCTTTATGCATCTTTCTATGCATAAAATCAAAATTAATGAGAATAACTCTTTTGAAATAAAAATAAATTCCTTTATGCATCTTTCTATGCATAAAATCAAAATTATTGAGAATAAATCTTTTGAAAAAAAATAAATTCCTTTATGCATCTTTCTATGCATAAAATCAAAATTAATGAGAATAACTCTTTTGAAATAAAAATAAATTCATTTATGCATCTTTCTATGCATAAAATCAAAATTAATGAGAATAACACTTTTGAATTAAAAATAAATTCCTTTATGCATCTTTCTATGCATAAAATCAAAATTAATGAGAATATCTCTTTAGAAATAAAAATAAATTCCTTTATGCATCTTTCTATGCATAAAATCAATTTTAATGAGAATGACACTTTTGAAATAAAAATAAATCTTTTAGAATGCACAAATGGAAGAAATTGCTCTTTTAGAATAACCTAATAATAAACTTTAGTTCCACAAAATATAGAAAATTTTGCCATAACCTCCTTTGTATGGTTGACCATTTCTCAATTTTAACATTCAATTTATGACTTGAATTAATCCAATTTGAATTCTAATATCTCTAATCTACTCCATTTTCTAAAAATTAAGAGAGTAAACAATGACAATAGTTTAATTAAACTTTCTAGGATTAAGAAGGGCTGAATTGTAAAGAAGAGAAAGGGGTGACCTTTCCATCAAGGCATAGCATCAGATTTTAATTCAAACATTTTCAAAGCATAAAATTTAAGAAAACCATAGATTTAAAATTCACAATAAGTAAGAATTAAGCTTACATGGAGTTTTTAAGCTTTCCTTTGGCTTGAGGGATTGAGGGTTCTACTCTTGTTTGCAGCAAGAGTGGCCACCAGTTCTTTTGGAGAGGATTTAGTCAAAAACAATTGAATTATCAAGTGAATTCAATTGTCAAAAACAAGTGAATTATCAAGACTGGCCAGCAGTTCTTTTGGAGAGGATTTAGTCAAAAACAATTGAATTATCAATTGAATTATCAAGTGAATTCAATGTATTTGACTCTGGGGAGGAGTAGAGTAACAGTGCATAAACACTATTAACCTTTTACAAAGGGGGAGGCTTCTATTTATAGGAAAAAGTGAGCCTCTAACCAAGCAAACTATAAATAGAAGCCTCCCCCTTTTACAAAGGAGGAGGCTTCTAGTTATAGGAAAAAGTGAGCCTCTAACCAAGCAAACCGATTCTAGGATTTTCCAGATCAGTTTGGTCACTTTTTGACCATTTTTAGGTCAGTTTAGCTTACTTTTTGGATCTGGTTGAAACAAGAGAGAGGAGAGATGAAAATATCTCATTATTTGTGAGTTTAAAACTCATTCACACATGAAATAGGCGCCTCCTTCATGAGGGGAATTCCCCACACTGAGGTATCAAAAAATGCATCATTTCCTCTAAACATCTCTTCTTTTTTAACTAATAAACCTTGTCCTTAGTCAACTCTTCATCTTATGTGAGCATTTACTCATTTTTGGGGGATTTTATTTTGTTCTTAAATTTATCCCCTCCCTACATTTGGATTAATCTTATTGGTCCATAGGAACCTTAATTCAAAATTTTCAAAAAATCTGGACCCTCAGGCTAAGGTCCTTTTTATCTATTTTCAATTTATTCCAATTGCACACTGGAAAGTTCTTTTTGAATTTCTGTTTTAGGGGAAATCATTTTAATAAGAAGGGATATTTTTCCATCCAAAGATATCTAAAAACTGAATTATCTCTCTCTAGAACATTTTCTCTCTCTAGGCCAAAACAGCAGATAGAGACCAGATCTATTATTATTCTCAAAAGGGGATTGATTACGGGGGGAGAAACTGGACATCTTGAGGGGCTGGGGGAGGAATCTTACATGTGAGATCCATGTACCCACCGCGCAACGAATTCAGGGGTGCTAGCAGCGGAAGTAGCACTTCTTGCGTGGGGCAGGGTCCCACACTCGGGGCCTCGCCCCACGGATATCCGGACAGAGACTAATCGATCGATTCTTCCAAAATCGAACCCGAAAAAACTTCCCTTGTCCAAAAAGCACGGGCGATTCCTCCAGGATAACTTTTCTCTAACGTAGTCAAAAGCCTTAACTAACAGAACTGATCTGATCGAACCCGTAAGTCCCATAGTCAGATCAGGGATTACACTTGGATCATAGAGACCAACGCTTTTTTCCTCATTAAGAGGCACAAGCATTGATTCTTTTCCATAGAATAATTTTTGTCCGGGATCTACTTCATCTATCGTGTACCATAATAGAATTGAGTCTCAATTTAGGGATCCATCAGTCCAGCCTAACCCCATCCAGTCCCGTGGGTTAGCCAACCGCCCAACCACTATAGTGATGGGATCCAATTAGGAATTTGGTTAGGTTTTGTCCCGGTGCGGGTACCAGGGAAAAGAGTTCCGAGGTCCCCTAACCGGATATTCATGCAAACTTAAAACTAGTCACACCACTTACAGACCCAATATGAAATTGCCTTTTTCACAGAATCAGCTATCTTTAAAAACAATCATTTAATGAAACCATTGAGTCACTGATCATAATCCTCAAAATCTCCGGTTAAATCCTTATTTCCAATCGTTCTTTCATCGGTGTACCTATGGCATCATTGGCAACCAGAACGCTCACCACCTGTCCACTCAGGGGCCTTTTCGATAGTTCCTAGCTCATAGTAACCAGCAATATATTCACATATCAAAATGGAAACTCCGTTGAGGATCAGCAAGATCAACCAACGGATCCATATAAAAGGGCCATGGACTCATCCGTTGAGGACCAACAAGGTCAATCAACCATATCCTTGCCGGAATTCAGAAAATAACTCTTACTCCTTGTTCCAATATCTTCCATGATGCACGTGTGGGTATCGTTAGCGACCAGAGCCCGCCGAACAAGCACCCTCTAGGATCCTTCGTAGGTGACCTAGCGGTTCACTCATAGGCCGCTTCCTTGGTCCCTCATCCGACGTACCAGAAGCTCACCATTTTAATCAAACCGAGGCTGGTCAAGACCTCAGTTGACCTTGCTACGCGAGACGTCCTCCGTTGACTCTCCGTCAGCTGTCGCAACTTTATCAGCTAGGTCTCCACCACGACCTTAATCACAAGACGGTCAAAACGCTTCCCTAGCATTCGTGACATAAAACAGTCATTTAAAAACAAGCCATAAATATAGTTTCTATAACGAGCTCTCATCTTTCCACAATAATCAACATTACTTAATCCACATTCATTTCATATAAATTCCCATTCTCATTCAATCGCATCATTTTCCATCTCATCACTTCTTTCCTCAAATATCCTCATCAAATCTCATCTACTCGCATTTACCCATATCCATATCTCATCACATTATATTCATTCACATCTCATCCATTCATATTTACCACATCACATTCATCACATCTCAATTCACATGACATCACATCCATTGTCATCCCATATCATTCATTCACATCCCGATTCACATGACATCTCATCCATTCACATCCCATATCATTCATTCACATCCCAATTCACATGACATCATATCCATTCATATCTCATATCATTCATTCACATCCCGATTCACATGACATCATATCCATTCACATCTCATATCATTCATTCACATCTCGATTCACATGACATCACTTTCATTCACATCTCATATCATTCATTCACATCCCGATTCACATGACATCACTTTCATTCACATCCCATATCATTCATTCACATCTCGATTCACATGACATCACATCCATTCACATCCCATATCATTCATTCACATCCCGATTCACATGACATCACATCCATTCACATCCCATATCATTCATTCACATCCCGATTCACATGACATCACATCCATTCACATCCCATATCATTCATTCACATCCCGATTCACATGACATCACTTCCATTCACATCCCATATCATTCATTCACATCCCGATTCACATGACATCACTTTCATTCACATCCCATATCATTCATTCACATCCTGATTCACATGACATCACTTCCATTCACATCCCATATCATTCATTCACATCTTGATTCACATGACATCACATCCATTCACATCTATCCATTTTACATCACATCACCTCCATCACATCACAGTCACATCCATATCCATCACATTCACATCCACATATATTCTTTCACATACACATCTATATCCGTTCTTTCATATACATCCACATCCATTCTTTCACATACTCATTCACATCCATTCTTCATATACACATTCACATCCATTCTTCTCATACACATCCTTATCCATTCTTTCACATACTCATTCACATCCATTCTTCTCATACACATTCACATCCATTATCATCACATGCAATCACTCATATCCCATATCATTCATTTACATTCTGATTCACATGACATCACATCTCATCCATTCATTCACATTTATGTGGTTCACATCGTATCTCATCACATCTATCCACATCACATTCTCATCACTTCTATTCATATCACATCCATCCATCCATTCATTCACATCTATTTGATTCTCATCACATTCGTTTAAACATAGAATTTAAGATAATTTTTAATTTTTGATACAAAGATTCTTTACGCATCTATTTATGCATAAACTCAACTTCAGTGGGAATAACACTTTTAACAAAATCCTTTTATGCATCTATTTATGCATAAATTTAATTTTAAGAAAAATAACACTTTTAAAATAAAAATAAATCCTTTATGCATCTTTCTATGCATAAAATCAATTTTAATGAAATTAACACTTTTGGAATAAAAATATATCCTTTATGCATCTTTCTATGCATAAAATCAAATTTGATGAGAATAACACTTTTGAAATAAAAATATATCCTTTATGCATCTTTCTATGCATAAAATCAAATTTGATGAGAATAACACTTTTGAAATAAAAATAAAATTCTTTATGCATCGTTCTATGCATAAAATCAAATTTGATGAGAATAACACTTTTGAAATAAAAATAAATTCCTTTATGCATCTTTCTATGCATAAAATTAAATTTGATGAGAATAACTCTTTTGAAATAAAAATAAATTCCTTTATGCATCTTTCTATGCATAAAATCAAAATTAATGAGATTAACTCTTTTGAACTTAAAAAATAATAATCTTTTATGCATCTTTCTATGCGTAAATTCAGTTTTAATGGGAATAACACTTTTGAAATAAAAATAAATCTTTTAGAATGCACAAACGGAAGGAATTACTCTTTTAGAATAACCTAATGATAAACTTTAGTTCTACAAATTTTAAGAAAATTTTACCATAACCTCCTTTGTATGGCTGACCATTTCTCAATTTTAACATTCAATTTATGACTTGAATTAATTCAATTTGAATTCTAATATCTCTAGTCTACTCCATTTTCCAAAAATCAAGAGAGTAAACAATGAAAAGAGTTTAATCAAGCTTTTAATTAAACTTTCTAGGATTAAGAAGGGCTGAATTGTAAAGAAGAGAAGGGGGTGGCCTTTCCATCAAGGCATAGCATCAGATTTTAATTCAAACATTTACAAAGCATAAAATTTAAGAAAACCATAGATTTAAAATTCACAATAAGTAAGAATTAAGCTTACATGGAACTTTTAAGCTTTCCTTTGGCTTGAGGGATTGAGGGTTCTACTCTTGTTTGCAACAAGAGTGGCCACCAGATCTTGTGGAGAGGATTTAGTCAAAAATAATTGAATTATCAATTGAATTCAATGAATTTGACTCTGGGGAGGAGTAGAGTAATAGTGCATAAACACTATTAACCTTTTACAAAGGGGGAGGCGTCTATTTATAGGAAAAAATGAGCCTCAAACCAAGCAAACTGATTCTAGAATTTTCCACATTAGTCTGGTCAATTTTTGACCATTTTTGGGTCAGTTTAGCTCACTTTTTGGATCTAGTTGAAAACAAAAGAGAGGAGAGATGAAAATATCTCATTATTTGTGAGTTTAAAACTCATCCACACATGTGAAATAGGCTCCTCCTTCATGAGGGAAATTCCCCACACTGAGGTGTCAAAAATGCATCATTTCCTCTAAATATCTCTTCTTTTTTAACTAATAAACCTTGTCGTTAGTCAACTCTTCATCTCATGTGAATATTTACTCATTTTTGGGGGATTTTTTTTATTCTTAAATTTATCTCCTCCCTACATTTGGATTAATCTTATTGGTCCATAGGAACCTTAATCCAAAATTTTCAAAAAATCTAGACCCTCAGGCTAAGGTCCTTTTACCTATTTTCAATTTATTCCAATTGCACACTGGAAAGTTCTTTTTGAATTTCTGTTTCAAGGGAAATCATTTTAATAAGAAGGGATATTTTTCCGTCCAAAGATATCTAGAAACTTAATTACCTCTCTCTAGAATATTTTCTCTCTAGGGGCCAAAACAAATAGAAACAAGATCTGTTATTATTCTGAAAAAGGGGATTGATTACAGGGGGAGAAATTGGACATCTTGAGGGGCTAGGGGAGGAATCTTACATCCTACCCCACTTAAAAAACGCAAGATGTCTTCATCTCGCAGGTGTATGATCTCTTTCATCATCTTCTTCTTCTTCAATCACTTCCAATGTTACTGCCTTGGAAGTGGACGACCGATTTGGGATTTGACTTCCCCTATTCTAAGGCAAAGGTCTTGCATTACTTTGGTTTGAAACTCTGGGTTAGTTAGAGGGTATACCTCTGGGATTTCCCTGATTTTGGCAGATAGAAACTTGATTACTCTGGAAGGAAGGAGCTTGAGTTTGGAATCTTGATCCCTGATTTCTCTGCCGCCCTGAAAACCTTGATCCAAAAGGAGTTGGACAATCCATACTGCGATGTCCAAATCCTTGACAGTTATAGAATTTCACTCCCTTGTTCATCTCGCATTTTTCAAGTGGGAGAGAATCTAAGATTCCTCCCCAGCCCCTCAAGATGCCCAGTATCTTCCCCTATAATTAATCCCCTCTTCACAATAATAAAAGATCTTGTTTCTACCTATTTTTGCTTAGAGAGAAAAAATGTTCTAGAGAGAGGTTATTCAGTTTTTAGATATTTTTGGATGGAAAAATATCTCTTCCTATTAAAATAAATTCTCCCAAAACAGAAGTTCAAAAAGAATTTCAGAAGGTGCATTAGAAATAAATTATAATCTGTTCAAAAGGCCTTATCCTAAGGGTCCAGATTTTTTGAAAATTTTAGTTTAAGGTTCTGAGGGGCCAATCAGATTAATCCAAATGTAGGGAGGAGATAAATTGAAGAAATAAAGAGCAACCCCCCAAAAATGAGTAAATACTCACATAAGATGAAGAGTGGACTAAGGACCAAAGGAAATACTAAAAAATGAATTTTTAACAACTCAGAGTGGGGATTCCCCCTCATGAAGGAGGCGCCTATTTCACATGTGTGGTGGAGTTTTAAACTCTTAAAAAATGAGCTATTTTATCTCTCCTCTCTCTTAATTCAAGTCTAGTTCCAAAAAGTAAGCTAAGCTGACCCAAAAATGGTCAAAAATTGACCAAACTGATCTGGAAAATTTTAGAATCAGTTTGTTTGGTTAGAGGCTCATTTTTTCCTATAAATAGAAGCCTCCTCCTTTGTAGAAGCTTAATAGTGTTTTATGCACTGTTACTCTTGAATTCATTAATAATTCACTTGTTTTTTACTATTTCCTCTACAAAGAATTGGTGGCCACTCTTGATCCAAGCAAGAGTAGAACCCTCAATCCCTCAAGCCAAAGGATAGATCACAAAACTTCATTAAGTTAGAAATTCTACTTTTTTCTAATTCTATTCTATGGTTTTATGATTTCTTGCTTCTTTTAAATTGAAATTGGACGTTATGCCTTGATGGAAAGGCTTCCCCCTTCTCTTCATTGAGTTCAGCCCTTCTTTATCCAAGATGTGTAATCAATTAAATAGAGTTAAACTTTTCATATTGTTTACTCTTAAAAAAATGAGAATTGATTAGTTTAGAGAGCTAAATTCATCTTGGGGTAAATTCTAAGTATATTTAAAATGAAAAAATTTGAAAATGGTCACCCATACAAAGGAGTTTATGGCAAAATTTTCTTAAATTTTGTGGAAAAAAGTTTTATCTTTATGTTATTTAAAAAGAGTAATCCCCTCCGTTTGTGTATTCTAAAAGTGTTATTTTCATTCTATGCATAGAAAGATGCATATTGGAAATATTTTTATTATAAAAGTGTTACTTTTATCAATATTGATTTATATGCATAAAGTGATGCATAAAAGATTTTTTTTAATTATAAATGTGTTACTTTCATCAATATTGATTTTTATGCATAAAGTGATGCATAAAAGAATTTATTTTTATTATAAAAGTGTTATTTTCATCAATATTGATTTTTATGCATAACGTGATGCATAAAAGATTTTTTTTAAAATTATAAAATTGTTACTTTCATCAATATTGATTTTTATGCATAAAGTGATGCATAAAAGAATTTATTTTTATTATAAAAGTGTTACTTTCATCAATATTAATTTTTTTACATAAAGTGATGCATAAAAGAATTTTTTTTATTTTAAAAGTGTTACTTTTATTAATATTGATTTTTATGCATAAATTGATGCATAAAAGATTTTTTAAATTATCAAAGTGTTACTTTCATCAATATTGATTTTTATGCATAAAGTGATGCATAAAAGAGTTTATTTTTATTATAAAAGTGTTACTTTCATCAATATTGATTTTTATGCATAAAGTGATGCAGCATAAAGAATTTATTTTTATTATAAAAGTGTTACTTTCACCAATATTAATTTTTATGCATAAAAGAATTTTTTTAATTATAAAAGTGTGATTTTCATTAGATTTAAATTCTATGCATAGAAAGATGCATATTGGATATTTTTTTAATTATAAAAGTGTAATTTTCATTAGATTTAAATTCTATGCATAGAAAGATGCATATTGGATATTTTTTTAATTATGAAAGTGTGATTTTCATTAGATTTAAATTCTATGCATAGAAAGATGCATACTGGATATTTATTATTATTATAAAAGTGTGATCTTCATTAGATTAAATTTCTATGCATAAATAGATGCATAAAAGGATTTTCTTTTATATAAAAGTGTTATTTCCATTGAAGTTGGATTTTATGCATAAAAAGAGGCAAAAAGAATTTTTATATCAAAACTAAAGTTCTCTTTGATTCTATGTTTAATTTCTATGAATAATCAATAAATGAATAAGTAAATACATTGTGAGAGAAAATTCTATCGTTTCATATTCACTCGGATGGTAATGAGAAAATTTAAAAAAATCTATCGAAGTAAGAAATTTAGATAAATTGATTAATTGATTTCTCATAGAAATTCCTGATTAATTTAGAAATCAGTTAAGTGAATATTCAATGAATGAAATTCAGTAAACTAGTGATTGAAATATCACCCCCTTTCGAGAAAGGTAATTCAGGAAGAACCTTACCAGACTCGAACCCAGAATCAGACTTTGACCAAGACCAAACTCCTTCGTCAGTTTCAAGGAAAGACGATGTGACCAGTTCAAGAAAAATACACTCAAATCGCTACCAAATCTGAAACTAAGTTGAGACCCTTGATTTTGATCCGAGGATCAAGGTTATAGAATTCTAAGAATTCAGTTTGGAATTCAGACCTGCGATCTAAAAGTCTTGGATACAGATTTAAGATATACTCATTATATTCAAAGAAAATCAAAATGAAAAACTTACATAGAAACCCTGTTTTCTTAAAGGACTGTCTTATGCCAGAATGCTGGAGGGAGCATTTGGTATATGTGTTTTTCTAAGGGAAGTTCGGTTACAACAGGCGGGGAGTGTTCAAAGGATGGCTCACGCGGTAAAAACTTGCCCAGGTCTTGACCAGCCTCGGTATGGTGAAAAATGGTGTGCTTCGAGTATGATGGGCGAGAGCCGATGAAGCGGTCCCTGAGTGAAGTGCCAGGATACCTAAGGAGGATCTTGGAGGGTTCTGACCAGGCGATGCACGGGCTCGCGGTGCTTAGGACACCCATGCGTATGTCGTGGAAGATATATATATGTATGATGATGAAAAAAAAATTATAATGTGTTACTGGATCTCGTTTTGCTGACCAGCTAGTCTCGACGGAGAGTCCAGAGTGATACCTATTTTTGAGAAACAAGGAACTGGATGGAAATTTTACGTTATGATATCTGTAATCGATAACTGTTTGTTCAATGGATCATTTTATAAGTTCAAGTTTAAAGAGGAGTGTGTGCGTATCTATTTTCTAAAGCTAAAGTTAACAAAGGCATTCAATTATGGGTGGGGTACTTGTTTGGTTCTACCAATTCCAGTGGTTGGGCGGTGGCTAACCCATGGGTCGGAATCAGTAGAGTTTTAATAATAAAATTATTTAATATGAATACGCTTAGAACACGAGTAGTTAAATAAAAGCCTAAAGACTTCTCAAATGAATAGATCAACGGCTGTGCCTGATTCAATTAGGAAAAAAGCGTTGATTTCTTCAAGTTAAGTTTGTAATAGTTTTCCTTCTATCTGGTTTATTCAGATGAAGGTTAGTTCAGTCTCTTGACCTCGTTAGAGAAAATTCGTTAAGAAATTCAAAAAGGTGGAATCGTCCCCGTTTTCTGAGCATGGAAAGTTTTCCCGATTTTGGTTTTCGGAATGACCACTAGCTTAGTCTCGTGTGCTCGGACATTCAAGGGCGAGGCCCCAAGTGGGAAGCCCTGCCCGCGCAAGAGGGAGCTACTTCCGCTGAGCAATCGGGAATCCGGTGCGCGGAGGGGGCAGTGGGATCTCATAGCTGGTATCTTTCTGCATAGAAAGATGTATAAAGGAATTTATTTTTATTTCAAAAGAGTTATTCTCATTAATTTTGATGTTATGCATAGAAAGATGCATAAAGGAATTTATTTTTATTTCAAAAGAGTTATTCTCATTAATTTTGATTTTATGCATAGAAAGATGCATAAGGAAATTTACTTTTTTTCAAAAGTTATTCTCATTAATTTTGATTTTATGCATAGAAAGATGCACAAGGGAATTTATTTTTATTTCAAAAGTGTTAATTTCATTAAAATTGATTTTATGCGTAGAAAGATGCATAAAGGATTTATTTTTATTTTAAAAGTGTTATTTTCCTTAAAATTGAATTTATGTATGAATAGATGCATAAAAGGATTTTGTTAAAAGTGTTATTCCCACTGAAGTTGATTTTATGCATAAATAGATGCGTAAAGAATCTTTATATCAAAAATTAAAAATTCTCTTAAATTCTATGTTTAAACGAATGTGATGAGAATAGATGTGATGAGATGTGATGAGAATCAGAGATGTGAATGAATGGATGGATGGATGTGATATGAATAAAAGTGAATGAGAATGTGATGTGGATAGATGTGATGAGATGCGATGTGAATCCGATAAATGTGAATGAATGGATGAGATGTGATGTCATGTGAATCAGAATGTAAATGAATGATATGGGATATGAGTGAATGTATGTGATAATAATGGATGTGAATGTGTATGAGAAGAATGGATGTGAATGAGTATGTGAAAGAATGGATAAGGATGTGTATGAGAAGAATGGATGTGAATGTGTATGTGAAGAATGGATGTGAATGAGTATGTGAAAGAATGGATGTGGATGTATGTGAAAGAACGGATATAGATGTGTATGTGAAAGAATATAGGTGGATGTGAATGTGATGGATATGAATTGAATGTGATATGATGGATGTGAATGGATGGAGGTGATGTGATGTAAAATGGATAGATGTGAATGGATGTGATGTCATGTGAATGAATGATATGGGATGTGAATGGAAGTGATGTCATGTGAATCGGGATGTGAATGAATGATATGAGATGTGAATGGATGTAATGTCATGTGAATCGAGATGTGAATGAATGAATGGGATGTGAATGAAAGTGATGTCATGTGAATCGAGATGTGAATGAATGATATGAGATGTGAATGGATGTGATGTCATGTGAATCGGGATGTGAATGAATGATATGGGATGTGAATGAAAGTGACATCATGTGAATCGGGATGTGAATGAATGATATGGGATGTGAATGGAAGTGATGTCATGTGAATCGGGATGTGAATGAATGATATGAGATATGAATGGATGTGATGTCATGTGAATCGAGATGTGAATGAATGATATGAGATGTGAATGGATGAGATGTCATGTGAATTGGGATGTGAATGAATGATATGGGATAAGAATGGATGTGATGTCATGTGAATCGAGATGTGATGTGATGCGAATCGGGTAAATATGAATGGATGAGATGTGAATGAATATGACGTGATGAGATGTGGATATGGGTAAATGCAAGTGCATGAGATCTGATGAGGATATTTGAGGAAAGAAGTGATGAGATGAAAAATGATGCGATTGAATGAGAATGGGAATTTATATCAAATGAATGTGGATTAAGTAATGTTGATTATTGTGGAAAGACAAGAGTTCGTTATAAAAACTGTATTTATGGCCTATTTTTAAATAACTGTTTTATGTGAAGAATGTTGGGAAAGTGTTTTGACCATCTTCTTTGATTAAGGTCGTGGAGACCTAGCTGATAAAGTTGCAACAGCTGACTGAGAGTCAAAACGGAGGACGTCTCGCGTAGCAAGGTCAGCCAGGGTCTTGACTAGCCTCGGTTCGATTAAAATGGTGATTCCGGTACGGTGGATGAGGGGACCAAGGAAGCGGCCTATGAGTGAAGTGCTAGGTCACCTGCGAAGGATCCTAGAGGGTGCTGACCATACAGTGCTCGGGATCTGGGTCGTCGACGATACCCACAGGTGCATCGTGGAAGATATTAAATAAGGAGTAAGAGTTGTTTTCTGAATTCGGGCATGGGTCTGGTTGATTGACCTTACCTGGTCCTCAACGGATGAGTCCATGGCTCTTTTATATGGATCTGTTGGTTGATCTTACTGATCTTCAACGGAGATTCCATCTGGATATTCTTATGTGATTATATTGCCGGGTACTATGAGCTAGGAACTATTGAAAAGTCCCCTGAGTGGACAGGTGGTGAGCATTTTGGTTGCCAATGATGCCATAGGTACACCGTTGAAGGAATGATTGGAAGGATTCAGCTAGATAATTAGAGGATTATGATCAGTGATATTATGGGAGATTGTTTTAAAGACAGTTAAATCTGTGAAAAAGGCAATTTCATATTGGGTGTGTAAGTGGTGTGACTAGTTTTAAGTTTTGCATGAATACCCGGCTAGGGGGCTTGGGAACTCTTTTCCCTAGTACACCCGGGACAAAACCTAACCAGTTAGGATTCAGCTAGATAATTAGAGGATTATGATCAGTGATATTATGGGTTCATTAAAAGATTGTTTTAAAGATAGTTAAATCTGTGAAAAAGGCAATTTCATTAAAAGATTGTTTTAAAGATAGTTAAATCTGTGAAAAAGGCAATTTCATTAAAAGATTGTTTTAAAGATAGTTAAATCTGTGAAAAAGGCAATTTCATATTGGGTGTGTAATTGGTGTGACTAGTTTTAAGTTTGCATGAATACCCGGCTAGGGGACTTGGGAACTCTTTTCCCTGGTACACTCGAGACAAAACCTAACCAAATTCTTAATTGGATCCCATCACTACAGTAGTTGGGCGGTTGGCTAACCCATGGGATGGGATGGGGTTAGGCTGGACTGATGGATCCCTAATTTGAGACTCAATTCTGTTATGGTATGATAGATGAAGTAAATCCCTATTAACCTATGATGACGGACATTGAGACGTAAGTACTATGTTTTACGTCATGTAATTAATTTAAGTATTTTGAGTCATGGGCTGGGCTTGTCGACACCGAATGTAAAGGATAAAGGGATCGGGTGATTGCCGATGAGAGGCGCACCTTGAATATCAGCAGGATAAGGTTTAGGATCGGCCGGCCATGTATGGGCGTCCATGTGTGAACGGCCAAGTCACCTATAAGAGTCAAATGTAACCCTAAAACTCTCATTCTCAATGTGTTGAATGCAAAGTGTGCTCTTGCCTTATCTTCTCGTTCCCCTTCTCCTCCGTATGTGAGAGAGAGAGAGAGAGAGAGAGAGAGTGATCGAGCACTGTGTGGCGGCACGACAGCGGCGAGGCAGTAGAGCGGCGACGGCGGCTCCTTCTTCACTGCGACGTGAGAATCCTTCACGGCGGCGGTTTGAGCGGTGAGTGACACACCTTTGCTTTCTGTTTGAGCTTGCTAGGTTTCTGGTTGTATGCTTGCAGCCATTCATGGCTCGCATACGGTGTTCGGCAAGTCCCCAGCTCCGACTCGTGCGATAAAAGCGCACATTTTTGGTGCTGTCGGGGAGATGCCCTGCACCAAGCTCCAGTTTGCAGCTCGAGCTGCTACGTGAAGTGAAATTTACACTGTAGGAAAGGCGACTGTGTGTATGTTGTTGAGGTTTTTTCGTGTTCTGTAATCTGTTCTTGCAATTTGTCTTCTGCAATTCTGTTTTTCTTGTTATTTTTTCGCTCCGCGTGTGGGCGTGCGCTCTGTTTTTTGGTTTTCTACATTCGAGAGGGATTTCTCAGGGCTGCGCTGTGTGCGAACAACGTCGCGGCCAAGCCCAAACCCTAGAAAATAAACCCCAGAAAACCTTTTTGATAAAAAAAAATAAAAATAAAAAAAACTAAAAGAAAAAAAAACAAATTCAAGAAATTTTTTAAGTGGACAAATGTGTTGAGAGGAAAGATTTTTTATTTGGAGAAAAAAATTTTGAAAAGAAAAAACCCCCAATCGACCCTGGCCTCGGTCTCGATCTTTTGATATATATATATATAGCTTTCTTTCAAGTGAGAGCTTAAGGGAAGTGGAGCTCTATATGTAGCCCACCCCCCAAGGAGTGAAGTGAGCATGTGGAATAAAGCCTTCACCCTTTCCTCCACAAGCAAATAGGCCTTCACCCCTTCCCCCACAAGCAAATAAACTGTTTTGAGGACCACAGGAGCTCTGGATAGGCGAACACTATGCTGTAAAGCACGCTAGGACCCTTTAAATGATACGCTCGTCTTGAGCTATCACACGCCCTAGTTCAAGTTCGACCATAAGTAAGGGGGTTAGAAACGGATTAAAAACAATACAAAAACGAGTAAAAACGGGGTGAACACCATATTTGGGAATATGGGAATTTCCCACAAGTTTGGGACACGTGGTCAAAAGTTTGGATTAACCATAACTTGAACACCACTAATCCAAAATGAGCGCTTTCAAGCGCTTTAGATTCCATTTTTCAAGCGCTTTCCAACGATAGGTCATATGATAGGGTTTTGAGAAACTTACAAACATGTTATCCATATCCCCTTTTTTAAGTATTCAAAAATGGGAATTGGAAAATTCCCAAATTCACTAATATGGTGTTGGTGCGAAACACCCGAGAGACCACTTGGGTGGGCTTCAAAGGTAGTCACCAACGCCCGTAGGGTACCCACGTCACATGCATCTACGCTCTGGTTGGGTACTAGAGTCTGAGCCACTAGAAAGCGTTTCAGTTTACGCAGGCTCACACCATCCCTCCACGTTAGCATCTTGGCCTTCAGTTGGAACCCAAGGAAGTGCAACCCAAGACCCACGAATAGCGGATAGTGACTCGTCCTCTGACTCAGAAGCCATGGAAGGGCACCCTACCAAGAACCCTGAGGAGACAAGCCAAAACATGCCAGTTTGGGCCCCACAACCCGGATCTAGCATGTTTAGTCGTCGAATAGAGACCTTTAGTAGAGCTACATGCTCTGAACATGCGACAAGCGAAGTAAATGAAAAAGGAGGGGTAGTGGATTCGCCATTCACATCTCATGTAGACCCTACCCTCCCAAAGAGTGTCCATGTGGATATTCTACCCACTTCGTTTAATGAAGGCCCTACTGAGCTACCACCTTCTGACACTCTCCCTAAAGTAGAGGTCTTTAGGAGTCAATCCATAAGAAGTGACATTGCGTCCACTTCAAGAGAACCGTTTGGCACTCCAAGTCTAGATGGGATGTTTCTCAATGAAAATTGGGAATATGATCTACACACAGAGACTCTGACTGACCTATACATGGGTTACACATACCATGTAGGTTGGTTAGAAGTCATACGATCTATATCTAGCGCCACTAATCTAGAGGAGCAACAACAAATGATATGTGAGGTTATTCATAGAATTATTCAATTTGAGAGGGAAAATAGGGGAGTGAACCTAGTTTCCACTGGCCCTATGAAATTTTTGGATATGGGCAAGGCCAAAAAACCAACTCTGTCACAATTGGAGACTCCCTCGGTGAGTCCCATAGACCCTTCGTATGTTGTTTCGCCTGGAGTCTCAATGCAGGTTGAGCCCACGAGCAGTAACTTTAGCTTTCCAACCTTGTCTCAACTTTCCATTAGGGGATCCACAATGCCTACTCCAATGATGAGCATGACGGAAGGCGCACCTATTACCACTGTAGTTAGTACGACACTACTACCTAGTGGAACAGTACCTACAACAGTGCGTGCCAGTGCCTATTGACCATATGTACCTATCGCTACTCATGCTCATGTAGCTCCTACGCCTCTTAGTATGCCTATGGCGTATGCTCCACGACAGCCTTATCACAACCCTTATCCAAGAGGAGCTAGGCCTAGTCACATATCATATCCTACGTCAGCTGCCTACATACCAAGACCAATGCCAACTCCTAACCAGGCTATCCCAGAAGTGCCTCCACTAGCTAGCCTGCTCACCTAGGTGATCTCGCAGCGTTTGCCCAGACGATCAGACGATCTATCGCGGAAAATATGTGTGGCATGCCTGAGAGAGAGCCTAGAAGCAAGGCGGTACAAGTGGCCAAGCTCACGAAGACGTTAGGAAGCACATTGAAGTCTTCGAACACGTGTGTGATTCCTTGGAAGAGCACAATGAGCTGCATAAGTGTAAAGCCTTAGGCTTAACATTGAGTGGGAAGACCGGAGATTGGTATCGAACCTTAAGGGTTGAAGAGCGCACTCACTATCCCACTCTCAAGAGATTGTTCTTGAAAGAATACATACATGAGGGTATGCTTTGGGGAGTAGCATCTCAACTCCAAAAAGCTGAACGCGAGGAAGGGGAGTCAGTGAGAGACTTTATTAGTCGATTGAAGCATCTAAATTCTCGCTGCACTCCCGATGAGCGCTTCAATAACAACCAACTGCTCGATAGATTTATCCGAGGATTGCGCCACGAAGACATATACAATGGCCTAGTCATTAGAGGTCTTACAACGTGGGAAGCAGTCACTGCCAATGCAATCCAGTTAGAAGACAACTTGATGATTGCAGGTAAAAAGGTGTCTTCGGAGACAAAATTCGTTAGTTCGCAAGTATCTGGGCACGAGCCAATGACGGTAAAACCTATTGCCAAGGAGCCCAAGATATCCGAAATGTCTGTGACCAACCTTACTAAGGCTCTCCAAGAATACTTTAGGGGTAATCGAGCTCCTCAAAATAGCCATATGTACCCAAGAAGAGAGCAACAATGGTGTTCGGTTTGCTTAGGACCACATAGCACGAGTGAATGTCCCACATTCAGAGTCAAATTCAATGGGAATTGCAATGCATGTGGTAAGTATGGCCATCAATCTAAGGATTGCCTAGTACTTAATCGTATGTTAGCAAATTAGGCACCCCTAGCCTAGTCAAACACACCTCAAGTACCCGCGCTGATGCCTGCACCACCTGTTGAGCAACCGTCACAGCACATAGTTCCAAGGAACCCGAATGTAGGCCAGTCTGTGCCGTTACCACCGCCAGTGCTAGGACCACAACCTCCACATCCAAGGATTACCCCAATAAACCAGATGGGTTGTGAGTCACATAGTGCGTGTGGAGATTATGAAGAGGAGATAGACCCCACTCTTCAATATGGGATTAATACGTTTGAAATGACTCCCCAGTACTACATGGAGAATCATTTTGGGAAAGTCAAGCCTGTATATCAAGCGGCTGCTCTCGCCACAAGAGGGCAAAACCTTAATACTTTGGCAAGGAGACCACCTCTTCAATGCTACGATTGTGGTGGACCGCATCGTGTAGCGGAGTGTCCTAATAGGCTACAGAAGATCGCTACCCAAATGCAACCAAATCAAGGGAGCACATCGAGAATGCTGGTACTGGTCATTGAAATACCTGTTAAATAAGTTGGGATAGTACTTTGAAGGGGATGAATCTAATGCAACCCTCCCCATTACTACCAAGGGATTAACTCTAAAGGGAATCCTTGATGGTGGTGCTGGAGTGAGCATTGTGACTAAAAACTATTGGGAATCTATGGGAAGACCTCACCTTGAAGTCACAAACATAGTGGTTAAGATGGCAAACGGAACTATTGCTAAACCTATTGGGATGTTAAGGGACCTTAAGATCAAGGTCCTGGGATACAAGGTAAAACATACCTTCATTGTAATGGATTTCTCCAAGCATCCTATGTCATATCAAATGATCTTAGGACGTCCTTTCATGAGGGAAGCACAAATGATGCATGACTGGTCGAAAAACCATGTCTACCTACAATTCCAGGACTCTATCATCCGAGTTGATCTTGAGAATGGTCGTGCACATCCTTTAGAAAGCAAGGTTATCATTGATAATCGATCGGATACCACTATTCACTCCGCCCCATTAAGGTATTGCTATACATGCAAAAAAGAGACTGATGATGGGAAAGATTCTCCTTATATGGATGTCCTACTGGGTATGACTGAGTCGGATAACGTGGATTGGGTACACCTAGCGGCAACCATAGACACATGGGGAAATAGAGGCACAAGTTGGGTAACGCCTGAGGGGAAAGATATGCCACCGTTAGTGCCAATAAACATGATAGGTGTTATGCACTTGAATCCTGATGGCGAGAAAGCGGCAAACTCCACTGGCACTGAAAGTAGCGAAGACTCTGACCAAGGCAACTCTGAGTATGAATCTCAAGAAGAAACTGACTGTGAGCCTGATGGGGGAGATGAATCAAATATTCACCCAAGTGTGGAAGCAATGTGCTCAAGGCCTAGGATAGTGACCCCCTACAGTTCATCTGAGAGTGAGGGGGACACAAGTGAAGATCGACCAAGTGAGTCCGAATCTGATAGAAACAACAATCAAAAACTTGGTAAGAAGAAAACGAGACATAAGCGCCAACGCTATCGAGCTAATGTACGAACTGCAATAAACAAAGAGAGATCCACTGCAGAATGGCTTAGTTATGTAGGAGCTATTGACGCTCATCAGAAGTTAGCGGATAATTGGGGACAATACCTCCAAAGTGTCATGTGGTGTATTCCGCAACCTCATGACGTCGCCCAATTAGAAATCGAAGAGAAGTCAAAACTAAGTCGTACTGCAAGAAGGCGGCAAAACCAAGAGTTAGCTCAGCAACAAAAGGAGGCGGAATTAAAAGAAAAAAGCCGGGCACAACAAGAACCAGTAGACTTACACCCCGCACCCGAGCATTTCAAATCATTCACCACACAGGGGAACGTAAAGTGGTATACACAAAAGCCCAACGAACGCCTACCAATGGGAGTAGCGGTGTCTACGATGGCCCTGGGCGGTAGTTAAGGAGATAGACTTAGCAGATTCGGGTGAGGAGTCTAAACCAGTTTTTATTGCTCAAGACCTCACCAAGACGGAAGAAGCTGCACTTAAGAAGCTTCTTAAAGAATTCAATTTGCTTGGACATACCATGATATGAAGGGTGTTCCACCTCTGTGGTGCAACACACAATTCTAATGATAAGCACTGCTAAACCAGTCCAGCAACGTCCCTACCCAATGAATCCTAAGTATGCAAAGATTGTACAAGAGGAAATTGAAAAGCTTGTAAAATGTGGATTCATATACCCTATTGAACACTCAGAATGGGTTTCTCCGATAGTCATTGTACCAAAGAAGAATGGGAAACTCAGAGTGTGCGTTGATCTCAAAAAGGTTAATGCAGCCACCAGAAGGGATCATTACCCCTTGCCGTATTCTGAACATGTGCTTGAAAGAGTTGCAGGCAAGGAGGCATATAGCTTTTTAGATGGGTACTCTGGTTACAATCAGATCACAACTGCAGTAGAGGACTAAGCTAAAACAACATTTATCACGGAGTTTGGAGTGTTTGTCTTTCGTGTCATGGCTTTGGCTTGACCAATGCGCCTGCAACATTCCAACGATTAATAAACATAGCCTTTAAGGAATATCTAAGGGACTTTTGTGAAGCTT
Source organism: Cibotium barometz (assembly GCF_041138505.1). Taxonomy (NCBI): domain Eukaryota; kingdom Viridiplantae; phylum Streptophyta; class Polypodiopsida; order Cyatheales; family Cibotiaceae; genus Cibotium; species Cibotium barometz. The sequence goes on from NC_141096.1 coordinate 40,802,485, forward strand.
TCTTAGATGATCTTTGTGTTCATTCCTCTTGGGACGAGCACTTGATGTGTTTACAAAAAATATTTGAAAGGTGTAGATTATATCGCATCTCATTGAATCCTTTCAAATGCCAATTCTGGGTTAAACATGGAGTTATCTTAGGGCATATAGTGTCCAAAAATGGGATTTCCACTGACGAGAGTAAAATCAAGATCATTCTGGAATTGCCCCCACCCACCAACTATAAGGGAGTCCAACGCTTTATGGGCCATGTTGGTTATTATCGAAGGTTTATTCTATTCTTCGCCGAGATAGCTCGACCATTGTATAAGCTTCTCATCGAGTTTAATTGGACCGAAGATTGTGACCGTGCATATGAGCTATTAAAGAAGGCCTTGGCAAGTGCTCCAATCTTGAGAATGCCTAACTGGGATTTAATCTTCCATGTGCATATTGATGCATCAAACTTTGCTATTGGGTGTGTGTTAACTCAACCTGGAGAACACAAACTAGACTACCCCATTAGCTTTGTTAGTCTCGTCAGTTGAACGATGCTGAGATGAACTACACCACTACGGAGCGAGAAGGGTTGGCAATGATATATGCAGTAAGGAAATTTCGTTATTACCTCCTTGCCACCACCAAGTTTGTTTTCTATGTGGATCATCAAGCATTGTTGTATCTGGTAAACAAACCATGCTCCACAGGAAGAATCACACGATGGTTGTTGATTCTTCTTGAGTTTGATTTCACTGTTGTTGTGAGACCTGGCAAAAAACATGTCATGGCTGATCATTTGTCTCGCATACCTAATGGTGAGGCTCCTACGGGAGTTGATGATGACTTACCTGATACTTCCTTGTTTATGGTGGAGACAATGCCTGAATGGAGTGAGAAGATTGTTAACTTTTTGGTTAATGGCTTTCCACCCAAGGAACTTCGGAAAGATCTAGCTCGTAAGCTGATCAAGGAATGCGAACCCTATTGCCTGATAGCCGGGACTCTTTATAAAAGAGGAAAGGATGACATTCTTAGGCGTTGTGCCCAAGAGGATGAGTATTTATACATTTTGCAAGAGGCACATATGGGCGTAGCCGGTGGTCACTTCTCAGGAGACTTAGCTGCGTGAAAGATCTTACAATCAAGGTATTGGTGGCCCACTATGTTCCAAGATGCATCACTTTTTGTGAAGGGTTGCGATGAATGCCAACGATACAAGAAACCCCAGCGAAAAGATCAGATGCCCCTACATCCAATCAAAGTAAACCAACCATTTGAAAAGTGGGGTTTAGACTTTGTAGGTTCGATTAGCCCAACGGCCCGCAACACACAATCTCGCTATATTATTGTGGCCACTGACTATATGACCAAATGGGCTGAAGCAAAAGCGACACGTAAGGTAGATGCGAGGACAACAGCCAAGTTCCTCTTTGAAAATATAATCACACGCTTCGGTTGTCCTTTTGAACTTGTGAGCGACAATGGTACGCATTTTATAAATGACGTGATTAAGGAGCTCACAACAAATTTGATGATATCCCATCATAAATCTACTCCTTATTATCCACAAGCGAATGGCCAAGTCGAGAGTACCAACAAGACTTTAATCTGTGTCTTCACAAAGACTGTTGAAGCTCATCACACGGATTGGGATCTAAAGCTTACGACAGCTTTATGGGCCTATCGTACTGCGTACAAAGTGGGTATTAATTGCACACCATTCAAAATGGTATATGGCCAAGAAGCAGTCATGCCGTGGGAATTTGTCATTCCTAGTCTTCGTGTTGCTACTCAAGAGGGTTGGGATGGTAATCCCTTAGTAGAGCGTCTATATATCCTTGAGCGGCTAAACGAAGAAAGACAATTGGCTGTGTACAATGCCCTTGTGGAGAAGGATAGAAGGAAAAAATGGTTTGATCGCCACCTAAAAGACAAGGACATCAAGGTTGGGGATAAAGTCCTGATGTATGGAGTGCGTAACGAAAAGAAGAAGCTCAAATATGCTGGTAAGGAACCGTATAGAGTATGTGAAATTACCCCGCAAGGTACCATCCGAGTGGAGACTCTCAACGGAGTTGAAACTATTGGATTCCTTAATGGGAGTAAATTCAAAAGATACTATGACCCCCTGAGCCAAGAAGAGTTACATGCAATCCATTAGAAGAAGGCAGCTAAAGAACAAGCTGAGCTTAAGAAGATACAAGCTGAGCTTAAGAAGATACAAGCAAGAACTGAAGCTAAAGAACATCAACAGCATGCTAGGCGCCAACGAGAAGCCAACTTGGAGATTACGCAAGCATTTTTTAAGGAAGCAGAGGAGCATTCACTAGAATCTAACCCGCCTCTAAGATACCCAATTGAGTTACAGAGTCCTTATAGGCGGGGAGGTGCTGTATAATGCATTATTGGATACAAGAGCTCAACACAATTTGCTATCATATGGTGTGTGGTGTCAACTTGGAAAACCACCTTTATCCAAGAGTGCTATCCAAGTTAAAGGAATCAACAAGAAGAAAACCCCTGTCTCAGGAATTCTACACACTCCGGTTGCCTATGACAAGGGGATCGTAATTCAAAGCTTTTTAGTTATGCCTGCTGGTACCATGGAAGGGACTATAAACTTAGGCTGCAAATGGATGTTGGCCACCAAGTGCAATATCGATTGGGCAACCAGACGAGTCATAACGCAAGAACTAGCACTCAGTATGACCACTCAAAATCACGCTCCTAAGCCATCGACTCCGGACAAAATGCTAGATAACAAAAAATCACAAAGTCCAATGGTAAAACCATCTTTGATTGTTTGCCACCCCTCTAACGCTTCAACGCCAAGAGTGGAAACAGGCAGTGTGCTCTCCAAGACTCCGCTTACTATGCCAAAGAGTACATACAAATGGGTCCCAAAAGCTTCGTTTTAGCAGGTACTTCCCCTGCTCAATCTCGTTCAGACAAGAAGCCTCGTAGAAGGAAAGCAGCTACCCACTTGAGAAAGGGCAATGTAACATCACGATGGATCCCTAAAAAATTATTAGTAGCCCAAGGGTACTACGAAGGGAATGACCGGATTTGGGTCCCTAAGCATAAGCTGAATCCCTCTACATCACCTGTCAAAACTTGGAAACCAAATGTTGCCACCCCAATGACAATTTAAGACCGTGGTAAGGGAAAGGTAATAGAGTGCTCCGCACCACTTGTTCCAGAGCTAGTTTGGATTCCCAAATGATATCGATCAATACCACCTAGCTCAGGAAGGGGGGAGTCACATGAAGCTTCTAGTTCCTCATGCCAGGCACACGTTGACATAGAAGTTTCTTCATGCTCTACACCTACTCTTGTCAACACCCAACAAGTGACCGAGGAGTCTATGTCTCCCTTTGTAAAAGTATCAACACCCAACAAGTGACCGAGGAGTCTACACCTACTCTTGTCAACACCCAACAAGTGACCGAGGAGTCTATGTCTCCCTTTGTAAAAGTATCATCGGAAACCATTTCCTCCATTCGTTCATGGGAGTGTACACTAGCATCTCTGCAATTTGATGTGGCCACAAGGGTCATAAAAAGCTATCTGCCCACATCACCACCTATGACCCGCTGGACAAATTGGTTCCAAGAGGCTGCAACATCATTGCAGAAAATATGATCTAACCAAGGAAAGGGGGAGCATGTACTCACGCTCGACATTCTATTGCTTCCTCCTTAACCTTCTCCCCTGACCATGTAATTGCCAAATTCAAGGGGATGTATATATATAGCTTCATACATAGAAAAGAAAAGAAAAGAAAAACAAAAAATAGTAAAAAGAGAAAGAGCACATTAAGAGTAGAAATATCTGTATACAATCAGGAACTAGATTGACCTGTCACTCATAAACCTACTGATGCTATATCTGTGTTTGTAGATATGGCTGATGCACGATCATCACACACTTCATCCACTCCCACCTTTGGTGAGAGGTTTTTCATATGTATCGAAGTGTGGTGTAAGAGTCCTAATGCCTCACAACCTATACTACCACTCGAGCCATTCCAAAATGGGGTTTGGACTTTGTAGGCCCATTTAATCCAGTGGCTCAAAGGACACAAAACAAGTACATATTTGTTACCACATATTATTGCACAAAGTGGGTGGAAGTAAAATCTCTAAAAGACTACAAGGCATCATCAGTAGGCAAAATTTCTATACGAAAACATCATGACAAGATTCGAATATCCAATTGACATAGTGAGTGACCAAGGAAGCTAGTTCTTGACTAAAGTAATTAAGAGGCTAACAAAGCAGAATCATGACAAAGGCTCAGGGGGCGGGTCACTCATAAATATGTAACTGTAGCACATAGGTTCAATAGAAGGGATTTTTAAAATCCCCTTTTTACAAATTTTTTGCATATAGAAGAGTACCATTTAAAGGGTGTATTCATAGGTTGAATAGAAAAAGGGTGTGTTTTATTCATGAAAAATTCACACAAAGGATTTTTAAAGTAGGCCTTGAGTGCACGTGATACATAGGCTTTACATATAGTGAACCCCCCAAGGACAAAGGAAGCCATTTCTTGAATGAAGTGATTAAGAGACTAACAAAGCTCCAAAAGATTGCAAGGCATCATCAGTAGCCAAATTTCTATACGAAACAATCATGACAAGATTTGAATGTCCAATTGAGATAGTCAGTGACCAAGCAAGCCATTTCTTGAATGAAGTGATTAAGAGGTTACCAAAGTAGCACATGGTAATACACGAAAAATCAACAATCTATTACCCACATGCCAATGGACAAGAAAAATCCACGAAAAGAATCCTGAAAGGAATTCGAATCAAGACAAAGAATGAGAATATGATAGATTGGGACACCAAACATCATTCAACATTGTGGGCATTTAGGATAGCCTACAATAATACGAATTGGACTCACACCATTTAGCATGGTGTATGGGTTGGAAGTAGTGGTACCTATGGATTTCCTAACCCAAAGTCTCATAATTGCCATGGCAGAAAGGTTAACCCTAGAAGAATCATAAATTCATAGGATTCAACAACTCCTAAAATTAGATGAAAAGAGATTGTATAGTGCACAGACAGTTGAAATTGTTCAAAAGAGAAGAAAGCTCCAAGTGGACAGGAATGGAAAATTTAGAATGTTTGAGGAAGGAGATGGAGTTTTGTTATTCTCGTCAAGAATGAGACCTCACCCAGGAAAACTCAAAATGAGATGGACAGGCCCATACACGATTGTCAATAAAATGGGGATAGGAACTTTAGAATTAGCAAGCCTATATAGAGAGAAGTTAAAGAGGTTGGTCAATAAATATAGCCTAAAGACATATCATGGAAGGGTGTCAGAATGGGAAGGACACAAGAAGGACAAGCACATCAGGAACTACAAAGGTTCCAAACTTCCAAGGGACAGAATCCACATCCAGTCATGATCTGAAGTTGAATTGGGACAAGATTCTAGAAAGAGTGAAAAAGGAGAAGCACAAAATCTAAATTTAGAAACTATTGATGTATGAGTAATTTCAGCATGCATAGAAAGGGAAGAGCCAACTGGCAATCGCATGGAGGCGGCAAGAAAACCAATGGTGGCACCCCGTAAAGAATACATGGATGGAAAGGGAAAGGTGTCACATCAATCTTTTCCCACCACTACCCAATCATAATCAACCTCATAATTTGTGTAATAAGGACTAAGAGGCCATATCTAAAAATAATTTTGAAGAATCATGAAAGAATCAAGCAATTATGGCCATACCAAGGGGAAACGTGTGCCACCACAATGGTTGAGGTGCACTGTAGTTTCTCGTTCAAACTCATGCCTTGCTTGATTTTCATTTTTCTACTGTGAAACACTAAGCTTTGCTATGTTCCTTTCTCTCTATTCTCACTAACCTTTGTTGTGTTCCTTTCTCTCTCTTACCTTCCTCTAGCTACGTGTTGTTTGCAAGGAGGGTTGAATTCAAGTACATATCATCCACCTTGTACAAAGAAGTAGACAATCATGCAAAATGGTTGGAGAAGATGGGCTTGAAGGAATTTACAAGGCTACCTTGGAAAGAGTTGCAGCATAATTTCAAGACAAGATAAGAGTTAGAGCAGCTTCAACACTCTAACATCATCACGCACCCTCAAGGGAGAACAAGGATTTCACACCCATGTATGTATTTGAAGTGTTCCACTTGCCAGAGTAGAGGGGGAGATCAAAACTAGCTAGCAGAAGATAAAGATCTTATCATGGAGTTCAGCCCACTAGAAGACAAGGTAAAGGAATATAAGATAACTGAAAATGTTGATGAGGATAGGAAAAAGCAGATGAAGTTTGGGGTGGAGATGATCAACCTCACACACCAACCCTACTACATGTCTAGGAAGCTTTTGGGATGGTGAAAGTTATAGAGGATGGCGCACATGTGGCATGGACAGCAGTCCTCTACTACAACCTCAAAGAGCAGATGCAAGCTCACAAGGCATAATACCAAAACCAAGATGGGGCCATATCTCAAGGCCCTATTCAAAGATAGATTTCAAGTAGGATTATAAAGAGAAAAGGTGGAAGGCACAAAGGACCACGCCTTGGGAAATCTAAAATTACTATGCCATTTGGAAAGACCTTGGAACCAATAGAGGCAACCACCATAAGATAGGGCAAAAAAAAATGTTTGAGTTTGGGGAAAGGAAGGTCAGTACCAAAAATGGGAAGCTACTTAATGGAGGATCTATTGGGATAATGGAGATGCCCAACCGTCAAAAGATGGAGGAGGATATAGTGGGAGAATGGAGGTACCCAATAGTCAACAGATGGAGGAGGATCCAACTACACTAGGCCGATTCGTGTTGCTAACCCAGAGACTAGAGCAATAGCACCAGCAAAAAATCTCCCGACAAGAAACTTCCACCCATTATCAACTTCCCTTGATGGGCATCATTGTGTTGGAATCCACCGTCTCACAATACACCTGGAGATGTAGCTCCCTCACCCACCATGCCCAACCTAGCTCCAATGGTACCAGGCATGTCTAGTTTTCTAAAAACCATAGAAATGGAAAGGGTGCAAGGAGCATTAAATTACCTACAGAGATGCATGACAAATGGCCTAAAAGAAATGTCCAAACTACAAACAATTATCATAGAAAAGGATGTGGCATGTGCTTAGAGCACAAAGGAATTGTAGGAATTGAGGAGCTAGCAAGAAACACTATAGGAAGAACTATGTAGGAGGAGAGAGGAAGCCAATGAGGTGGAGAGCCAACAAAGGCAATTTTAATAGAGCTCCAAGAGGCCAATAGAGCTCCAAGAGGCCAATTTTAATAGAGCTCCAAGAGGCCAATAGAGGGATAGGATAGGAGGTGGAGAGCCAACAAAGGCAGTTTTAATAGAGCTCCAAGAGGCCAATAGAGGGCTAGGATAGGAGGTGGAAACATTAAAAAGAAACATGGCCAAACAAGACCACGAAGCCCAGTGCATGTAGGCCAAGCTAAATAGAGCCATATGTAGAGCAAAAAATGAGCACTGAAGCATAGGGAGTAGCACCTAAAGATAATAATAGATGTCTAAAACATGGCAAACAAAGACAAAGTAGACCTAGTGAAGGCAGAGACGCTGACTGGTGACGTTGTGGATGTCGAACAGTATCTATAGGTCTATGAGCTAGAGGCTGAGAAAATGGAAGGGGGAGACAGATGCACTGGAAGACCTTAAGGAGGCGGCGTGGGGGCATATTTGGAGAAATTGATATCAGTGGGATGAAAGCATCCACACTTGGGGAGTGCACTACTAAGAAACCCTATGTATCACGTGTGTTCAAGGTGTATTAAAAAACCCCTTACCTATAATTTTTTTACGAATAAAATGACCCACTTTTCTTTATGGACTTACGGGTTTTTTTTCAAAATCAATTAGAAAAGACCCTCCTGCAGATGTATATCTATAAACTTACCTTAAAATTTTGAATTAAAAAACCCCTTCACTTGAACTCACATGCTATACTTAGATATTTTTAGGTGAACCCCTCGAGCATCCACACCTACTTGCAAATAGATAATTCCACATCATGGAGGAGAGAGGACTCTGGATAGAGGACCGGGGTAACTGAATCTAGCTATGAGATCGAGACTGAAGTTTGAAAAGATTTTGGATGCCCTAGCCTCGAGTGGAGTTGAAAAGGAAACATGAGGCAACAATGGAAGCAAATAGTCCAAAGAACTAAAAAAAGAAAATGCTGAGCTACGGTAGGATCTGGAGGTATGGAAAATGAAGTTTGGAGTCCTAAAAGGACAAGGAAAGAAACCAGTACAGAAGCAAAAGGCAAAGGCAAGAATATAGTGCTATGGACTAGCTCAACAATAGACCAGATCCCCACAAATGAGCTAAGGAAACATGCATGGGCAGCCACAAATAAATTTAAAGAGAAAATGAATGATGACGATGCACTACAAGTTTAGATGAAAAAACTAGAGGTGCTCATTCAAGAATACAAAGAGCAATAGAAAAACGATGCCCATACCATCAAAGCCGTGATGAAAGAGGTAGAAGCACCCACTCCCACAAGAGTGACAAAGGGCAAGTCTAGAAAAATGAGCATCAATGAGCTCAATGTAGCATTGACACCTGCCAATGTAGAAATCAAGAAGAAAATAGAACAGATGGATGCCTGGAGAAGATCTCATGCCAAGGAATTATAGTCTAAGGATAAGATGATTCTGGATTTCCAAGGCTAGGCCAACTAGGAGAAGAATGCTAAATAGGAGTGGCAATCAAAGCTGTTGGAAGAATTTGGACAGTAAAGCCTAAATGCGTGGAAGGAAACAACACTACAATGTATCCAACAACTGGTGAGCACCGCACATCCGCCACCCATGAGGCCTTCCAACTAAAAGGAAATAGTTGATTTCATCAAAAAGTTGGAAGCGCCTATGGGCGGAGGTTGAATCAAGATGAAAAGACACAAACCAATCCCCTGGTGGTGGTGAAGACTAAAAGGATGTATCCAAGTGGGGGAAAATTACGACACGAAAATCCGGGTGAGGAGGCAACAACTCAAACAAGGAGCAACACTGGCAGTGCCCCTCAGCAATGGAGTATGCTGGCAAAAATATCATAGGGAGTGACATAATTAGACCAATCAAAAATAACACCCTATGGTTAGAAATGGATCCAGGTAAGTAGAGGTGGAAAATGAGAACCAGAACATACAATTTTTGAAGATGATGCCATCTTTCTGGAGCACACAGAACCCCACACCTTTGCAGCCGACATAGCAGTAGCCGCTATGGCAAGAGCGAAAGCCAAGTACTAGAATGCAAGGGCGATTGAGGTGTAGTTTAGGAGGGTAGATGAGAAGACCAAGGACTAGGACATGTCTCAGTTAGCAATCAGAGGAGAGTATACGAGCCAAATTGCAGCCTAAAGAGGACCATTCAGTTTGCTAGGGACACTACCTAGGAACACTATAGCACATCTCGACCTGGAGAAAGTAGGGTGGGACCGCCCATGAGTTGTCTGAACAACACAATCCAAAGACTAAGACACAGTCTATAGACTGAAACATAGTCCAGAACCAAAACAAAATTCAAATGTGGGCTTCACTCTGCTAATGCAGCATCCACCATGGTCGTGAGGTGTTGATGGCCAATTAGTCCATCTAGCCACAATTAGGATTTCTTCCTTCTGTACGGACTCATATGAGTCAGTGTTGTTGATCTGTAATAGTTTCTTGAAAACGGATAGTACTTGTGTAAGGAGCTAAAGGGGGATTCTCCCTAGGATGGATGTGTGTATGTATAACAATGTTTGAAAGAGGATATCTTCTGGGTTGGCCATCTCTTGTTGCTACTCTGTGTTACATGAATGCCTATTTTTGTGTTGATTTCTCTCGAGAGGCATGAATGAATGGAAATCTAACCTACATATAATTTTAGTTAACTTTCCTTTGTATAAGCAGACCAGAGCTTAATGTTGTACATTGGATTATTGCATTGGGAATAGAAGAGATATTCATTACTCTCTTGGAGCCAATTAGGTGGTCCAGAATCACTGAAGTTTTGGGTCTTGACCGGACAATGATAGAAGTGCTATGTCCTGTGACTCAGGAAGCAATAGATTTATAATGTGATGCTTTGGTTCCCTTGACCATTATATTATCTTCTAGTTGGACGGCTTTTGTTGTTACCATTAGTATACACACAATGCATGCCTCTCAGCATGTATCTCACTTTGATGTATAATGCACATTTGTTAGGCCCCCATTATGAGGAGTAGCCATGGTGCATATATCTTTAGTGGGAACCTCGTCTTAGATGTCAATGGGGTCATTATTGTGACCATTGATAATGGTTAGGAGATGGTCAGGGGTACAAGCATTAGCTGGGGCTCGGGGCATCACCCCGGCAAGGGGTCCCAAGAATATTCCCTAGAATATTCCCTCTGATACTAGGTCCATCATTAGTAGTGGGCGGTGGTCGGTGGTGGTTCGTGAGCCACGTTCTTGATATGCGAGCGGTGACTGTGTCTATGCATTGTAACTGCCCTTGTTGTATACGTCTCTACCACACCGCCTACAGTACTATGTATGGACACGGTTGCCATGAGCTAAGGCATCCAATGCTTGTGGAGTATCCACCCTCCTTTACACTTCGTGCATCCTCCATCCAGAGTCTGTCTAGATCGCCATCTAAGATCTACTTGAGAGCATACAGGTGGACAGCACCGTCACTTATACCTCTTTGGTTTTTAATTCTCTCCATTGTGTATCTATTGCATTGTCTAGTGTGCTTTGTCTTACTATCTCTCTTTCTCTCCATTGCGTATCTATTGCATTGTCTATTGTGCTTTGTCTTACTATCTCTCTTTCTATTGTGCTATTTTATGGTATCAGAGCTTAGGTTTTCTTAGCAATAATAGTGCATAAAGTTTAATCTTTATTTTCATATAATCCTAGGAGTTATGGCTTCTATCTCTGCTACTGCTCTCCAGTCTTGTGTATTCGTCCACCTATCTTCACAAAAGTCAAGCTTGATGGGGAAAACTACACTCTCTAGAAATTCAAAATCAATGCCATTATAGACTCATGAGATCCTTGAAATTGTTACGGGAATGGATGCAGAACCATTGGGAAGTCCTGACATCAACAACCCTGCAAACATGCTTTCACCAGATGTTACACTTCTTTGCGCATGGATAAGGCACAATGCTAACGCACTTTGTGCCATCATCACCAGTGTAAGTGATTCTATTCTCACTCTAATTCAACATACTACCAAGGATGCAGAGGCTTAGATCATACTAAGAAATCATTATGAGACTCGCAAAACAATCCGAACAGGATTTTGAACCAGAAGAATCAGGTTGCTGCTGCTGAAAAGTTTGTTGAAGAGGAGAAGCTACCAAAGCATTTATCTCATGGATAAAAAATCTATGAGATCAAATGGCTTCTATAGGGATTACACACACTAGTTCTATCCGGATTCCTCCACATAAGTATGATGGCTTGGCTACATCACTAAACACTCAAGTTAGAGTACCATCTGCCGGCTGGTTGAAATAGAAGGCAATATAGAAGCTTTTTATACATCTTTCTTGCTCTCTCTCATATATGTTGCTCTATCTTGCCACCATCAACTATTGCTTTTGTTGTGCATACTCCTCATTATTTTGACATGGTATCAGAGCCTTGAAAAGGCTAAGTTCCCCTTCAATCCCCTTTTCTTTCTCTCTCACTATCATAAGCCATTCACATCCTCATCAAGGACGGTGGTAGAAGAAGGTGAGAAGTAAAAAGGCGTCAAGAAGGAAGGCAACAAAAGAGCTTCAACAAAGAGGAGATTCTATCATCATCAACAAGTTCTTGAAGCTTGGAAGAAGAAGAAGAAGGTGATCCTTTTTGGTTTTTTTGGTCGTCAGCGTTTTCTATCAATGATCCTCTTCAAAAGCTTTGGAGCCATCCAAAGAAGCTTTTTTGTGACAGTTGAAGTTGAAGGTGTGGAAGGTTGACTGGGTTTTTTCCTCTTCCCCCTATCAAATTAGGGAGCATCATCATCAACAACATAGGCGAATTTTTTTAAAAAAAGTGCAGCCTTGTTCCGTCCATCAGCAGCGTTTTTTCGTCAGTCCCCTTCCTTGCGTTTTTTTCGTCAGCTGTCGACGTTCCGTCCGTTGCCTTCCGTCGCTAGGTTCTATTGACATCCATCACAAGTGCTTTGGCAATACCTTCTTACTATAACTCCGCTAAGCAAGGCAACGCTACAATGCTTCAGCAAACACAGGACGCAGCCGTCGCATTTGTCTGCAGGTGCTCCATTGTCGTCCGTCGTCGCCGTTGCCTACTGTCTGTCGCTTGTTTTCGTCCGTCACGTTGTGTCCAATGCCTTGAGCAACCAACTGCTATTGCATAAGTAATAGCCTTGCTTGCTACAACACAAGGCAAGCCTTGCAGCACAACAACAACATAACAGCCGACATAGCTGCATCAAGACATAGCATCACAGCAACAAAAACGCACAACGCAGAGAAAAAAAAACATTTTCCAAGGTTCAAAACCTTGTCTTATTTTTTTCATCAAGGTGTTTTTTAAAAGAAAAAAAAACCTCACTTACTACTAGGTTTTTGAAACCTTTTCCAAGTTCTTTTTTTAAAACCTTTCTACAAGGTTTTCTTTAAACCTTTTTACTCTAAGGTTTTCTCTAAGTCCTCAGAGGTTCTACAAAGGTTTTTTTCCCTCATTTCTTTCAAGCTCAAAGCAAGTGGAGGAAGAAATTATTTTTGCTGTTCTCACTTGGGAAGTGAAAGGTATGCACAATTTCTGAAACCAAGCAAAATTGGCGCATTAAGCGTGAAATCCCATCCTTTTTTTTATGAGCTCATATGCATGAAAGTCATCTATCGTATTGTGATGGAGTTAGCACTACCCTTGTGTTGATAAACAAGTGGTAAGACCTCTCCTAAATCAATGTCCACATTGGTGTATATATTTATGCATCATGATGAAGTGGAAGGTGGAAGCAAGAAGCATATTGAGAAGCACACATGCATAAGCTATTGAAACATGGGTGGTAGCCTTATGTTAGTCTATGTGGAAGTTGGACTAAGGAAGCTAGCATGATTGGAATGAGACATGTACGCATGAAGCGTGTCTACCATGATAAAGGACTTGAGAAGCACGAAGATGCAACCAATGAAGCCGATGTAATGAAGAATAGTACATCCAAATCCCACTTGAAGTTTGTCTTTTGCAAGAAGATGGTTTCATCAAAGCAAATGATTAACAAGGGTGGTGCACGAAGCCACTATGGAAGAGATGGTACCAAAGATATTACTAAGTGGGCATATGGGTGGAGAAAGGATTTAGGGTTGGCCCAACCCTAGCCCTTGGTGAACCCTATATAAAGGGCAGGAGGCCTCACTTTTTGTAACACAACACAACCAACACATGAGGGTGAAGGTTAAGCCAACTTTGGAGTGACTGAAATAGAAGGTAGAGGGTTTCCTATAATGGTTGCCTTAACTATGGAAAATTGTAAATTTTTTGGTTTTTGTATCAAGTGTGCTAAAATGATCGCCCCATGGCCTAAAACCTAATAGGAAAACTTGTGCGTGCACTTTTTAAAACAACGTGCACTTTTCAAAAAAATTCACTTGCTAGCTTTTCTTTTCTTGCCTAGTAGCCTTTTATCTTTTCCCTTTTCCTTTGTTCCTTTTTCTTTTTTATTTTTTTTCTTTTTTTCACTTTTAGCCTTTGTGGTTTAGAGTTTTTAGTTTGTGGTTTACGGTTTTTGATTTGTGGTTTATGGTTTTCAGTCCACAACACAACTACCTGAAAGGGGATGGTCAGGTTTTTGTAGTTTTCCAAGATTCCCTTTTTGACTTGAGGCCTAAATCTTGCATGCATTAAATGGGGCCAACGAAAAGACCTAAAACTTGTGGCCCAAATTATAGGTGGATTAGCTAGGTTAATCTATGTAATTTGTACTAATGCAAAAATGCAGAAAACTTGCAAAACACAAAAATAATTCTAGTTTTCAAATCCTACCCCAAATCATTGTTTCTAACCCAATTTCTTCGTGTAAGGAGTCCAAATTTAGATAAACTCTACGTCCCAAAAACCAAATTTAAGGTCTATTTCACCTAATTTCTTAAATTTAAAGCCCAATTTACTATTTTTTATGTGTAAAATTAAAAAATAACTAAAAATAGAAAGTGTAAAAATTGACCCAAAAACTTGAATTGCAGGAACCAAACAACACACAATTTAAGGAGAATGAAAAAGTGAACACAAAATTCCTAACATAACAAAAACATGTAACAAAAACAAGAATATGCAACAAAATTAAAGTTGTTTTCAGATTTTTTATCTACTGTTTTCTTGCAAAAACCAAAAATTTGATCAATTTAACCACTCCATTCACTAGCTCTCAAAATGCATTCTTGCTATGTGGTGGGGCTATTTCTCAGCAATGGAGCCACTTATGGAAAGCCCTGGTGCCATATAAAGAACGCATGAATAACCCAATATCATGGGGATTTGCCCAATCATGCTCAAGAGCATAAATAGTTCAACCGAGAAACTAGTTTATCGTGGCCTAGTAAACCCCACTTGCAAGTGTTAAGGCCACTTGTAAGTGTTAAGGCCACTTATAAGTGGCCATGCCTTTTGCAAGTTCTACGACCACTTGCAAGTGCCTAGGCCACTAGCAAAGTTCAAGACCACTTGCAAGTGTTCATACCGCTTTCAAGTGCTCATACCACTTGCAAGTGCTTAGACCACTTGAAGGTGCTAAGACCACTTGCAAGTGGTCATACCACTTGCAAGTGCTAAGGCCACTTGTAAGTTTTCATGCCTTTTACAAGTTCTAAGACCACTTGCAAGTGTTCATACCACTTGCAAGTGCCTAGACCACTAGCGAAGTTCAAGACCACTTGCAAGTGTTCATACCGCTTCCAAGTGCTCATACCACTTGCAAGTGCTTAAAACACTAGCAAAAGCACAAAGCACATACAATTTCTAAGACCTTTAACAGGTGCTTAAAACACTTGGAAGAGCCACTTGCAAGTGGTTGCATCATTTGCAAGTGCTTAGACCACTTTCAAGTGCTTAGACCACTCACTGGTGCTTAGACCTTAGGGCACTGCACAGACCACTGACATGTGCTCAAACCACTTACACATGCTTGAAAGTTCTGATGGCTGGTTGTTTTTCATTATGTGCAGGCTTCGGTTGAGGAAATGGAGCATGTGTTATGTGAGTTGAGGAGACAGGCCTCCTTCGTGAAGGAGGCATGCACTTTCTTGAAGAGAGAGGGGAGAGCCCTTCTAGTGCCTACCCCGCCTGCCAAGTCTGTCCTAGGTGCTGACGCTGTCCTCATTAGTGGATCTTGTGTGGCCTGTGGCCTACTGTCAAGCAAACATGCAGTCGGCGTTTATTATCTGCCATGTGCCCACAAGTACCACCCCTTTTGCTTTTCCATTGTTTGTGCGATTGAGCCCAAGTGCATTGTTCCGGACTGTTCGTGGGAGATACCACTTGTAGCAAGATGTTGGGCACTTGGGAATGCATATGAGGAGTCCATAGGTAAGGCATGCCTCTTTCATAGGACATGATTCATGCTACTTTTGATATGTACAGTAATTGTCTGGCGAGGGGGTGGACCCAGTCGCTTCCACCTCATCCAAAAATGATGTGGACGCCCCCTTTGACCTAGACGTCTTGATGATGAAATACAAAAACATGGTGGGTGGTTGTAGTCTGTCTGCTGAAAAAACTGATGTGCTTGGTGATGGAGGCATCCTGAGAGGGAGACACCTGGTTCTTAGATCACACAAGGTAATTTTGGTTGCTATAACATGTTATCCTCAGACATGATTATCCATGATCATTGTGATCATATTAACTACCTGTGCTCCTAACTTGATTTCCTATTGCTATCCCAGGTACTGATGTCATTAAGACATTAAGTCATGTTAGTACTCCAACTGGAGAGCCAAGCCGCATCGACCAAGGTGTACATACTGAAGAGGAGTTGGACCCAGAGAAGAGACCCTCCAATTTGTTGCAAGAGAGCTGCAGAAGAAGAAGAAAAGGCAGGTGGAGGATGGGCCTCTTCGGGACCCCAAGAAAAGTACTAACCCAATTTTTCCCAAAGCCCGAGCATGCAAGAAGCTTTAGCTTCTTGCAACTTTGTAGCTTTTTGCTCATGCAAGCCACATTATTTTGCGGCAATATAATATATAAGTCCTTTGTCTCAGTGTCTGTGCGTGTCCTAACCATCTTAATTGTTGTGCATGTAGTTAAAATTCAAGTTGTTGGCTCGAAAACCCTACCACCCACCACACTGATGAGGTAGAGCACATTGAGCACTGTCCTCCACACTATCAGTTTTGACGCTTCAATGATTCTCGAGACCTGGCAGTCGTTTTGTTGACTTCAACAAGGTTCTTTTGTGCGTGCACGATAAACGCAGGACAGAGATTCCCCGAAATGTCTCAATGCTGTACTTTTCCAAAGTCCGTGAGGATGAGAACATCACCTATTACGTACGGCAGGATGCAGAGGTGTTCTTACTTGCGTTGAGTCAGGTTGCAGAGGTATTTGCGTGGACCTCCCACAGTGGCAGGGAATTGGAGCCATAGATAAGTGCCTGCCTCAAGTCAAGAAATGCATGAGTGGCTGGCTGTCGCAAACCGCTTGCCATGTTTGCACTTGGCACTTTGATATTCCTCCTAGGCCAATGTTCTTGAAAAACCTGGATACCTTCTGGCATCTTTTCCCAAAATTCAATAAGACAAATACACTTGTGCTAGATGACATTGTATAAAATGTACTCTAATGATCCTGCATGCTATGTGATCCTTCCTGAAGTGGAGAAGCAGACTGAGGGGCAGTGGGAAAATTTTCTGAAATAGGATGTGGCTGACTTTGTGTTGCAGTGGGCAGAGAGTGCTGACAGAGCAAAAACTGTCAGAGAGTGCCCTTTTGATGTCAGGGATGATGCCTTGCAATGGTCCAATTGGAGAATCGTACAGAACAATGTTGAGGAAATGAAAGAAATTGAAGCCCCCAACTTGGATCCTAAAGAAAGAAAGTATAAGCGTCCAAAGAGCAAAACAGCAAATTAGAAGTGCTTTTGCAAGCATTTTTTCCATTGTACACAGAGGGCTACTTGTAGCCCCTTCACTGTGCCATGACACAGAGGGCTACCTGTAGCCCCTTCACTGCGCCATGACACCATGCCCTTACTGTGTAGCTTAATGTGCTCTGACACCGTGCCTTTATTGTGTGGCTAACTTCCAACACTCCTTGACATATATACAAACAAAAATGGTTTTGACCTTGGAACGATTTTGTGTCGATCTGGTGTCATTTTCTTTAGTTTATACTGTGGTTGCATTTTGTGGACTCTTAAGAAAGTGATGGTTTGAAAGTGCTTGTCAAATGGTTTGAAAGTGCTTGTCAAGTGGCTTGAAAGTGCTTGTCTAGGTATTGAAGTGCTTGTCAAGTGGTTTGAAAGTGCTTGTCTAGATACTAAAAGTGCTTGTCCAGGTACTGAAGTGCTTGACAATAATTTATCAAGTGGTCTGAAAGTACTAAACATGTGCTTGTCTAGGTACTAGAAAGTGCTTGACAAGAATTTATCAAGGTGCTTAAAGTGCTTTTGTCAAGTGGTCTGGAATGCTTGTCTAGGTACTAAAAGTACCTAACAGGTGCTTGGCCTCCAAGTGCTTGTCAAGTGCTTGTGTAGGAACTTCAATTGTTTGGGAAGTGCTGGTCAAGTGGTCTGAAAGTGCTTGTCTAGTTACTTAAAGTGCTTGTCTAGTTACTTAAAGTGCTTGTTTAGGTACTTAAAGTGCTTGTGTAGGTACTAGAAGTGCTTGTCAAGTGGTCTTAAAGTGCTTGTCTACTACTGAAAGTGCTGTCAAAGAGTTGAACGTGCGAAATAGTGCTTCTTAGGAGGACGCATTGTGCTAGCTTGAAAGTTAGAACTTACAAGTTCTCCTCTAGGGGCATACTATTATAGATTTGTTCAAATACATCATTTGACAATTCATATACATTAGGCTCACCTTCTACCGAGCACATCGGAAACCTGATGCATCGCAGCAGGTGGGAGGAGATAAAAGTAGGGGGCTTGTCATCCAAAAGAACGTAGGTGTCAGCTTGGCCATTTACCTTGTCGTAGAAGAGTCCCTCAAACAACGACAAATGAGTTCTTTTGAATACGGTTATGCCATTAATCCCTTTCAGATTTGATGGTCAAGTGCTTGGTTTTAGTGCACTTCAAGATGTAGAAGTCTGCACACCTGGCTCTTCTGCATTCACTGCCTAGTTTTGGCCAACCATCAAGGCATCACTTAGGTCGTCATGGTGGCCAGCATACATGGGGGCTCTTGGTAACTCATCATCACTGGATGCTTCTCCATCGTTTTGAACATTGACAGCCGGTTGTATTCGCAAGTACTGCCACCTCTCAACGTGGTCCTTGTTTACACATCTCCTCCATTGGCCTTTCATGCACGCATGGCAAAAGCAGGACAATGGTCTGCACCGTAGCCTGTGCATATCTGATTGACTGTAGCCATTGACACAGTGGAAGGATCGAGACCCTTTGCATTGACAGTCGGTTGTATTCGCAAGTACTGCCACGTCTCAACGTGGTCCTTGTTTACACATCTCCTCCATTGGCCTTTCATGCACGCATGGCAAAAGTAGGACAATGGTCTGCACCGTAGCCCGTGCATATCTGATTGACTGTAGCCGTTGACATAGTGGAAGGATCGAGACCCTTTGATTTGCATGCAATCCCACTCTCTATCTCTGTCTACATCATCGAGCTTGACCTCCCAGAATCTACGATCGACTTTCTTCCCTGTCAATGGACATTCTTTCCTGAGGGTTACGTTGAGGAATGCCACCACACTTGAAGCGTTATGAAACACCCATCCGTCAGATTTCAGCTGCTCCTGTGTGAGAGCTCTTTTGAGCACCGCACCAGCCCCATCGTGCTCGCCCTTCCCATGGCTGGATGCGAAGAAACTGTGCATCATCTCAATACGTGTCATATTGAATTATCGGGCTACAAAATAGAAAGGGCGCCTTGCTTTGAATTGTGAAGAAGCACCATCAGACCAGTGTCGCTTGACACTGCATCCTTGAGCTTTCAGCCA
Source organism: Cibotium barometz (assembly GCF_041138505.1). Taxonomy (NCBI): domain Eukaryota; kingdom Viridiplantae; phylum Streptophyta; class Polypodiopsida; order Cyatheales; family Cibotiaceae; genus Cibotium; species Cibotium barometz. The sequence goes on from NC_141096.1 coordinate 40,821,608, forward strand.
CTCATTGTGCAAAATAAAGCAGTGCTGCACAAACAAAGTGTTGTGGATTTTGTCATCAGAGATGTAGAAGTGGGTTGTCTTCCGAATGGTACCAAGCACATCACGCAGGTACAAAATGTGGACCAAGATTGTCACCTGAGTTGAATACCAATGCATTGACTGAATTTCATTATGCACCTTGAAGGAGTAATTCTCTGCAAAATCCACTACTGACACCACTACATCATCTGGAAATTTATCCAAACACTCTTTGAATTGTTCAACTTGCCATCTGTACTTATAAATTGTGTTTGATGAAGTTTCCCAATTTGCTTTGAAGCAAGGAAGTGAAAGTCCTCGGTCTAACTTGGTGAACAACATGATCTTTCCGAGTTTTTGCTTGACTGTTCTCATCCACTTCCTGTGTAGGAACGTCATCAAAAAGCTTGATAGTCATCATAGAGATGTCATCGCTTTTTTCATGTGGACACAAGGAGATCTGTTTAATGCCACAATGTTTGCATGTACCCAAAAGACATTGTCTACGGTGATAAGCACGGTCAATGGGTTTTGGGCACAATACAGACTCCCACATGTCTGTTAAGCTTGGAAATGTGGCATTGGAGGCCACGCATTGCGCTGTTCCATCATGTGAATTGCAAACAAGGCACCTGCAAAACTACATGGCCAGCCATGTAGCCCATATCTTCCCTGGCGCATCTGATTAAGAGCTTCCTTGAAGTAGACAAGCTGCACATGGTATTCACAACAACAAGTGTTTCGGTCCTTCAACTTGTGTACGAAGTATGGCTTTAGACCCTCAAAACATCTTAGGGAGATCCTTATATTAGGATGAGCCACTTGGAACCGCATATAGAAGTCCCTTTGTGACAAAGCAGACAAATTTGGACACACTATCAAGCATTATAAATCATTCTGAAGCAACCTATAGCATTGATAAGCATTATGACTCACTTTCAATCAATGTAAAGCTATGACACTCATTGGGTAAAGCTCTTAGACGCACTTAGTAGCACTTTTTGCACTTGGCAGCACTAGTAAATGGTTGAAAAGCACTATAAAGCACTCTCAAGCACCTGCAAGCACTTAGAAACCTGAGGATCCATTTAAATGAACTTGGAATAACATGGAATTTCTTGGAAGCACTAGGAAACACTTAGAAGTAATTGGAAACACTAGCAAACACTTAGAAGCAAGTAAAGCACTTGGAAGCACTTGGAAGGACTTAGAAGCACATGGAAGCACTTAGAGGCACATGGAATCACTAGCAAGCACTTAGAAGCACTTGGAAGCACTTAGAACCACTAGCAAATACTTGGAACCACTAGCAAGCACTTAGAAGCACTTGGAAGCACTTAGAAGTACATGGAAGCACTTAGAAGCACATGGAAGCACTAGCAAGCACTAGAAGCACTTGGAAGCACTTGCAAGCACTTAGAAGCACTAGCAAGCACTTAGCAAGCATTTAGAAGCCCTAGCAAGCACTTACAAGCACTTACAAGCACTTGGAATTTAGAAGCTCTTGTTATCACTTCTGAAGCTCTGTTAAGCCATTACGAGCATAAGCACTTGGAAGTATTTGAAAGAACTCTCTGGCACCTGGCAGCTTTTTGAAGCACTATTAAGCACTCAGAAGCAACAAAAGGCACTTAGAAGCACACAAAAACATTTAGATGCACTTGGAAGCACTTCCAAGTGCTTACAAGCACTTGGAAGCAGTTAGAAGCTCGTGTTATCACTTCTTAAGCTCTGTTAAGCCATTAGGAGCTTAAGCAGTCGGAAGCATTTGGAAGAACTCTCAAGCACCTACAAGCACTTACAAGCACGTACAAGCACTTGGAAGCAGTTAGAAGCTCGTATTATCACTTCTTAAGCTCTGTTAAGCCATTAGGAGCTTAAGCACTCGGAAGCATTTGGAAGAACTCTCAGGCACCTGGCAGCTTTTTGAAGCACTATTAAGCACTCAAAAGCAACAAAAGGCACTTAGAAGCACACATAAACATTTAGATGCACTTGGAAGCACTTACAAGCACTTGGAAGTAGTTAGAAGCTCCTGTTATCACTTTTGAAGCTCTGTTAAGCCATTACGAGCATAAGCACTTGGAAGCATTTGGAAGAACTCTCAGGCACCTGGCAGCTTTTTGAAGCACTATTAAGCACTCAGAAGCAACAAAAGGCACTTAGAAGCACACAGAAACATTTAGATGCACTTGGGAATGACATAAAATTACTTGAAACCACTATGAACCACTTAGAAGAACTTGTGATCACTTGAAGAAGTATGTCAAGCACTATAAAGCATGGTTAAGCAATATAGTGCACTGTCGGGCACTCAGAAGTGGTCTGAAAATGCTCAGAAGCACTAAGATGCACTCATGACTTGGAATTTCTTGGAATCACCATGAAGCACTCAGAAGCATCTGAAATCAATTGTAAAGCTTCGTAAAGCACTATAGTGCATGGTTAAGCATTGTAATGCACTGTGAGGCACTTGCAAACATTTGGAAGCATGGTAAAGCACTCTAATGCCCTATCATACAAAATTTAAGTACTAGCACTCTAAACCACTGACATTTAGAAATCAGTATCGTATAGAAGAGCATATCCGGATACACTATCAATCATATGCGAGCAACTGTGTAGTTCTTACAACACACTCTCAACACAGTGATAGAGTAATTATATTTTTTGGACCCGGCTAAGAGACGGCAGCATAAGTGGCACGCAGGGCAATATGTACATGCCTCTTGCAACCAGCGCGCCTGATGCTGAGAAAGAATATCTCTTTAGCCATGATCCTATTGAGGCTAAAGGTGGTTCACGATGTTATCCTGTATCACTCCACACCTTGAGATTTTAGGCATTCTTGTCATATTTATAGACTTCTTAGATGTTTTATTCCGAGTAGTAAGATTGTAGCACCTTTAGCGATAAGGGAACAATTGTATCTCATGTCATACTAGTAGCCTAGTATCACCGTCTCATGCTTATACCACAGAGGTTTTGATTTTCTGGAGCCATGTTTGTGAGATCCCACTACACCCTCTGCGCACACATTGGATTCCCGGATGGTAGCAGTGGAAGTAGCTTCCTCTTGTGCGGGGCAGGGTTTCTCACTCGGGGCCTCGCCCTCGAATGTGTGGGCATGAGACTAAGCTGGTGGTCATTCCGAAAACCGAAACCGAGAAAATTTCCCATGCCCAAAAAATGGGGACGATTCTACCATTTTTATTTTCTTAACAAATTTTTCTAACGAGGTCAAGATACTGAACTAACCTTCATCTCATTAAATCAGATAGAAGGGAAACTATTACTACAGACTTAACTTGAAGGAATCAACACTTTTTTCCTAATTAAATCAGGCACAGATGTTGATCTATTCATTAGAGAAGTCTTCAGGATTTTATTTAACTGCTTGAGTTCTAAACGTATTCCTATTAATCAATTTTATTATTAAAACTCTACTGATTCCAGCCTATCCGGCCCATGGGTTAGCCACCGCCCAACCACTAGAATTGGTAGAACTAGACAAGTACTCACCCACCCATAATTGAATGCCTTTCTTAACTTTTGCTTTAGAATACAGATACGCATAGACTCCTCTTTAAACTTTAACTTTTAAAACAATCCATTGACAAACAATTATTGGTTACAGATGTCATAACTCAAAATTTCCATTCAATCCTTGTTTCTCAGAAAACAGTATCACTCTAGACTCTCCGTTGAGACTAGCAGGTCAGCAACGAGATCAAGTAACAGATTACAATAATTTTCTCGTCATCATACATATATATATCTTCCACGACATATGCGTGGGTGTCCTAAGCACCACGAGCCGGTGAATCGCCTGGTCAGAACCCTCCAGGATCCTCCTTAGGTGTCTTGGCACTTCACTCAGGGACCGCTTCATTGGCCTTCGCCCATCGTATCGGAAGCATACCATTTTTCACCATACCCATGTTGGTCAAGACCTGGGCAAGTTTTTGCCGTGTGAGCCATCCTTTGAACACTCCCCGCCAGCTTGCAACTGAACTTCCCTTAGAAAAACACGTAACCAAATGCTCCCTCCAGCATTCTGGCGTAAGACAGTCCTTTAAGAAAACAGGGTTTCTATGCAAGTTTTTAGTTTTGATTTTCTTTTGAATACAATGGGTATATCTTAAATCCGTATCCCAATACTTCTAGATCCTATGTCTAAAATTTCAATTGAATTTCATGAATTCTGTAACCTTGATACTCATATCATAATCAAGGGTCTTAACTTGATTTCAGATTGGGTGGGTGATTTGAGTATATTTTCCTGAACTGGTCACATCGTCTCTTCTTGAAATTGACGAAGCAGTCATGTCTTGGTCATAATCTGATTCAGGGTTTGAGTCTGGAAAGGTTCTCCCTGAAGAACTATCTTTCTCGAAGGGTAATATTTCAATTACTACTTTATTGAATTTCATTCATTGAGTATTTTGCTTAACTGAATTCAAAACTAATCACGAATTCTTATGAGGAATAAATTAATCATTTATCTAAAATTTTGACTTCGTTAGTTTTTTTAAATTTTCTCATTACTGTCCTAGAGAATATGAAATGGTAGAATTTTCTCTCACAGAGTATTTACTTATTCATTTACCAATATTCATGGGATTTAAACATAGGATTAAAGAGAACTCTTATTTTGATATAAAAACTTTGTATGCATCTATTTATGCATAAAATCCAACTTCTTTATATAAAATAAAATCCTTTTATGCATCTATTTATGCATAAAAATCAATTTTGATGAAAGTAACACTTTTATAATTAAAAAAAATCTTTTATGCATATATTTATGCATAAAAATCAATTTTGATGAAAGTAACACTTTTATAATAAAAAATTTCTTTTATGCATCTATTTATGCATAAAAATCAATTTTGATGAAAGTAATACTTTTAGGATAAAATTTCTCCAATATGCATCTTTCTATGCATAGAAATTAATCCTAATGGAATTAACACTTTTACAATAAAAATATTTCTAATATGCATTTTTCTATGCATAGAATGAAAATAACACTTTTAGAATACACAAACGGTGGGGATTACTCTTTTTGAATAATAAAAGATAAAACTTATTTCACAAAATTTAAGAAAATTTTACCATAACATCCTTTGCATGGCTGACCATTTTTCAATTTTTTTCATTCTCAAGTTACTTAGAAATTATCCCAAATGGTTTAAAGCATTCTAAACTAATCAAATGTCACTTTTTAAAGAGAAACAATATGAAAAGTTTAATTCTAACAATTTGATTACATATCTAGGATAAAGAAAGGCTGAATTCAAGAATGAAGAGAGGGGGAAAGCCTTTCCAACAAGGCATAATATCATTTTTCATTTTAAAGAAAATAAAAATTAGAAAACCATTAAATGGAATAAAGAAAAAGTAGGATTTCTAGCTTACATGAATTATTGTGAGCTTTCCTTTGGCTTGATGGTTTGAGGGATCTACTCTTGTTTGCAACAAGAGTGGCCACCAATTCTTTTGAAGAGGAAATGGTCAAAAACTAATGAATTATCAATAAATTCATTGTTTTTGGCTCTGGGGAGGAGTAGAGTAACAGTGCATAAAACACTATTAAGCTTCTACAAAGAGGGAGGCTTCTATTTATAGGAAAAAGTGAGCTTCTAACCAAGCAAATTGATTCTAGAATTTTCCAGATCATTTGGTCAATTTTTGACCATTTTTGGGTCAGTTTAGTTCACTTTTTGGATCTAGTTTTGAATTAGGAGAGAGGAGAGATGAAATATCTAATTTTATTGATTTAAAATTCAAAAGAAATGATGGGAAAAAGGTGCCTACTTCATGAGGGGGAATCCCCACCCTGAGGTGTCAAAAATGAGTTTTTTAACTATTTTCCTTGGTCCTTAGTCCACTCTTCATCTTATGTGAACATTTACTCATTTTTGGGGGATTTTTCTTTTATTTTCCAATTTACCTCCTCCCCTACATTTGGATTAATCTTATTAGTCCATAGGAACCTTAATTTAAAATTTTCAAAAAATCTAGACCCTTAGGATAAGGCCTTTTGAACATATTATAATTTGTTTCTAATGCACCTTCTGAAATTCTTTTTGAACTTCTATTTCAGGGGAATTTATTTTAATAAGATGAGATATTTTTCCATCCAAAAATATTTAAAAACTGAATCACCTCTCTCTAAAAGATTTTCTCTCTCTAGGCCAAAACAGGTAGAAACAAGATCTTTTATATTTCTGAAGAGGGATTTGATTACAGGGGAAGATACTGGACTTCTTGAGAGGCTGGGTAGGAATCTTACAGTGTTGCTCTACGTATATATTGCAAACCTTATGTAAATAAGGTTTAAAGAATGTTTTGTGAAAAATTTCCAGTTATCTAAGTGATTTGACTATCAGATATATCGATTTGACTATCAGATATATCGAGTTTATAGAAATAAGATCTGTTTCCTTGGACGTATGTCATAGATCTTTAATAAGATCTATTATCTTATTTAAAGTAATTATTTCCTAACTTCTTAAGTCTTAGGATCGTGATGATGAAATCAAATAGAAATTTAATAATGTATCGTTTTGGTAGAATTATCAGACGTGCAAACTGTGGCGCAGATAGCCAGATCCTCTCACGGATGAGGAAGATCTTAACCTCGATGTTCGCAAAGCCCTTCACAGATCTCAGCCGCCAGATCCCTTCAAGGGTGAAGGGAAAAACTTGGGCAAGGCTGTGGAAAAGTGGATCAAAGCAATGGAAGAATATCGATGTCACTGGATACAATGAGAAAAGTAAAGTGGCTCTTGCAAGGCTGAAGATAGTAGAAACAACCAGAGTAGCATGGAGAAACCACTGTGAAACAAACCATCTGGATCGGAACACCCAGACATGTCCTTTTGGCTTCTTGGAAACTAAGGTGAATAAATTCTTAGAGTTAACCCAGGGGAGCAGAACTATTGAAGAGTATCACCAGGCGTTCGCTCTTCTCCTCAAGTACTCACCACCGCTGGATGAAGAGCAACTCATAGGGCTAGGTTCATTCGAGGAATGAACGAACCTTTGGACACCCTGGTCAAGAATGCCAAGCCAGTTTCCATGGCTGAAGAAGCAATACGATGGCAAAGGACTTCGCCAAGGCCTTTGTTGTTGAGGTCCCACCAAAGCGAGCTCCCTCGTCCTTCAAAAGGTTCCAAACACACCGGGAAGTACTTCCAACCTTCTGCCTCCAAAAATACACTAAGGTCCCAATCAGAACCACGAGATGGGAAGCTTCAGAATGGAAGGAAGGCCTTTTCCTCGAAGCTCTTTTTCGGGAACTCCAGCTCTTTCCAAAATGCAGAAGGAAGAGCTTCAAAGTGAAAAGAGGTGTTTCGATTGCCATGGTTTTGGGCACTAGCTCAAGGATTTCCCAACTCCTTCCATGTTAATTGGCCAAGGAAGATAAGGTTCCAAAATTCAGAGACCGACTCCTTCGTATCAGTCCAATCAGTGCCCCCCTTGCCAAAATCAAGGCAACCCCAGAAGAGTGCCAGCTCAGCCTACATTCTCAATGCAAAGTAGCCTCAGAACTCCTTCCCAGAATTGGGGAAACCAAAGAGAGAGAGTTCCAGTTCAGAATGCACATGTTAAAACCCTAAGATCTCTCTAGATAATTATAGACTCTGGATACTCACCACCTCACTCTTCCTCCTCTCTCTAGAGAGCATAACATAACCTAGCCTCAAGCTACCATCAAGAGACCATAGCCTAAGCCTCAAGATAACATAGCCTTGGCCTCCCAAGCCTCCAAGCCTCCAAGCCTCCCTTGAGTGTGCCCCATGCCCCTATTATATAAGAGGGCCCTCAAGTGACTCGACTCTCCATTTCCCATGTGTGACCCTTGGATGCTTGACCCTAACCTTAACCCTTAAGGTTAGTCCTAACCCATGTTCCACTAGAGCTTGTTTCCATGCTCCCATGCTCACAAGCCTAATGTGGGTTAGCCTCCTAGTATATGCACACACAATGTGCATATAATATACTTTCCCTCTCTCAAAACATTGCACTCTTGCATATAACATACTTCCCCTCTCTCAAAACATTGCACTCTTGCAATGAAAAGAAGGAGAACTGCGCTGAACAATCTCAACCGACTCCCAAGTCCAATTCTCTATATCCCTAATTTAACCTCAGGCATTAGTCAGCAACAAAGTTTCCTTTCCCTGAATTCAAGTACCTTATCAGGTTCATGTGGAACATAGAATAATTCTTCGACTTCAACAAGTTCGAGAGGAGTAACTATGTTATCCTCACCTCCCAATTTCTCTTTCAATCTATTGATATGAAAGACTGGATCAACTCTAACATGTGGAGGTAGTTTAAGTTCATACACAACCGTGGTAATCTGATGTATAGTTCGAAATTGACCACAATATCTAAGAGATAAATTCGAGCATTTTTCCTATTGACAAAGTCTGAGAATCTTTAGGAACATTAAAATAAACCAACACTCTTGGTTCAAAAGACCAAGTTGAGCGTCCTCTATCAGCATAGAACCGTGCCCTATCCTGAGCACTCCTAATAGAATCCCGAGCTTTGGTCAGCATTTCTTGCATATCACGCAAGAAATCCCTCGATGCATCAAGCTCAATGTCCTATAAGAGACTGACATCAATAGGTGCCCTGGGTTGATACCCATACATAAGCATGAACCGAGATGAAAACCAATAGTTGTATGTTTAAAACTGTTATAGGCAAATTCCATCATTGGAAGATATTTTTCCCAATTTGATGCTTTTCCAGAGACATGTACGAAGCATATCCTCTACAATCTGATTCATACGCTCTGTTTGCCCATCAGACTGCGGATGATCAGAGCAATTCATACTCAAAGTAATTTCCTCGTTGTAAACCATTCAGAATAAAGTAGGAAAACATGTCATTATAATAGCAGGAACTAGGGATTCATCGACGCCCTGACGTACCCACATCTACACATGGAATTATCGGTGTCCCGAGTTACCCATATCAACATAGAGAGTCATCAAAACATCTCGATGAGTCACATATGTCCATCCGTAAACCATCAGGTTGACTGTAAATCACTTAAAGTACGGAACTAGAGAAAGAAATGCCAACAAAGGAAAAATCCAAATTTCATTAATCCGAACACAAGAAGATAAACTCGTTAAACTCTAAAGAAAGAGATTTCAACAAGTGAATGTGCTAACGAGATTTACTCTCATCAAAACATGCAGGCTATAGATAAAAGAAGTTTATCTAGAGAATGCCCACACTATAACTTCTAGTGAATTCAAAAAATGAGATTGTCTTTGAATGTTGAGGTCAATATGCTAAGTGATGTAAGCAAAGCAACAATCTTGAGTCCAAATTATCCCATAAGATAATATATGTGAGGGATCACTAGCGTCCCATACCACCATGATACCACCCATACATACCTTAATAATTTGAAACTCCCTAGTATGCCGTCTAGGAAAATATGAATAAAATCCTGTATAAAAGGAAAAAGATGGCCTTATCCCAGACTTTCACATACTAAAATCTGTCTCTATATACCTGAGACCACATCAAGAAATAACCCTTTCTGAGTGTATCATTAGAAAAGAATTTTGAATTATTGGCGCCTTTCTAATGATAACTGCCCAATAAACAATAAAGTTAGGGTAGAAAAATAACAATTCACCTAGATATATAAGTAACTAAGTATCTAAGTTGGAATATGTACAAAAAGTACAAGGAACATAGTCCAAAATTACGTGTAAAAAACGAAGGCAAATGCTACCTCCAAAGCACATGATATTATCCAAAAGATCAAAAGATCCTTATAAAACCATGGATAAAAGCATAGAAGCCTCTCGCATCCATGAAAACCATAGTTGATCATAAAAATCAATGCATGCCATCTAATGGACATTAATCATGCCAAAAGAAGCATTAAAATTGGTGGCCAACTAATCAATCTGGAGTATATGAACGTGGTGTCATTCAAGCAAAACTCCAAAGTGAGCAAGTGAAACACATGTGTTTAACACTCATTAAAAAGCCCCTAGATACAAGTGATCTAGGCAGAACCTGATGAGTCCATATAAAACTTGGAAAACATCCAATAAAATCCACCAAAATAAACCGATCACCTGACCCATGATAGAATTTATCTTAGGCTTAAAAAATTAAGCATAGACCACTCTTAAATAAGAGAAAAATAAATTATCATGAAAAAGTGTCAAAGGTGAAACACACTTTGAATCCAAATTATAGCCCGTCAAAAGAAATTAAGGAGCATGTCCAAAAAGAATGGCTAAACAATGGTAAAAAATCATGCAAACATTGTTTAGAATTAATCCAAACAAAAATATCTACTCATATGAGGTATAATCATATTAATAATATGCGAATAATCCTCATCTATTAATGTCAGCACAAGAAAACGTACTTCAACATTAAATAACCCTCGAAAATATTAAATTCTTGAGAAAAAGAACTATCATGATTTTTTCCAAATTTTATAGGGCCTCAAAATATGATAATTTTGAATTCCACCAAACCTATCTTATGGCATTCCAAACCTATATTTTTCCAAAAAAAATTAGCAACTAATTTTTCCAAAATACCATTAATATTTTAAAAAAACCAATTTTTAGGATTTTTAAAATTAATTTCTAGAATATTTCTAATTTTTCCTGAGAATCCCATCGTTCACAAAATTTCCAATTCCGCCTGACAATTCTCAAATCCAATGAAAATTTATAATTTTTATGGATTTTCTAATTTATTGGGTCAAAAAATATATATTTTTAAGGAATTTGAATGGTCACGGGCCCCCGAATGGACACACCACATGCCAAACACCAACCCCACATTTTCCAAAAATTTAAAATATCCTTTGTCTAATTTTTCACTAATTTTTAAGAATTTTTAAAATTTTTAATTTACCACACGAACGCATTTAGAATATGAACGGTTAAAAAATTTTAGAATCCCAACGGTTTTCCCAGAATACGGAAAGCCAACAGTTTTGGGAAAATGAAAACACAAAAAAATCAGAATATGAAAGGTCAAAAGTTTTCGAAATCTGAAAGGTAAAAAGATTTTCCGGAATTTGGAAAGCCAAAAGGTTTCCCAAGAATGCGGAAAGCCAAGAGATTCCAAGAAAAAAAATTTAAGTGAAAAAAAAAATAGATAACATCTCTTTTTTCCCTTTTTTTCAAGCTTTTTTGAAAAGCATTGAGAAGTTTTTTTTATTTTTTTTGAAAAAAGTATATTTTGAACCTAATAATAAAAAAAACCTTTTAACTAAGGTTTTTTTTAAACAAAAAAAAAACATTTGGGGGGGGGGGCGATTTTTTCCCAGCACAGAGTAGCGCCCCCCCCTTGTTGCGACGTGAGACAGATGGAGAGGGAGGAGCCCTCTCCTCTCTCCTCTCTTCCACTCTTCTTACTCCCTCCTTCTCTATTAAGAGAGAGGATAAGTTTTTAATTAATCTTGTTCATCATAATTAGCTCCTAATTATGATTAATATTAATAAAAATGTTCTTTTTTAAGAGGTGTTTATACACGCAAGAGGAAAATAGAAGAAAATTCAGAATTGAGAGACGAAGAGGTTCCCACGCACATGGGAGAGCATTCAATGCATCAACATCTGCCCCCTATTGTATTTCAACAGAAAATTGGCAGAAATTTGATCGCATACCCATGGAAAAACTCGTAAAAATGTATTAAAAATTTATTTTTAACTATAAAAATGCTCAAAAATTTTCTTAAAAATTAGAAATAAATTTCTAAAAATTCTATAAATTTAGAGAATCCATTCTACCAAAAATATCCACAATAAAATATGTGGTATTTTTGTAATAATTTTCATTAATACTTATTTTAAACTACAAAAAATAGCATTAAACTCACGGAATTCCCCTGCAACGTCGATTTGTCCATTGAATAGTAGTAACACGTGTTTCAACCGCCATATTGATGATCCACATGCAAATCATCATTAAAAATCAACAAAATAACATTTTTATTAGTAAGTATTAAAATTTCTTTAAAAAATGTCAAAAATTACAATAAGAAAGAAAAATCAACAACAATTAACTAGAGATTGCTCTGATACCACTGTTAAAACCCTAAGATCTCTTTAGATAATTGTTATGCATAAACATGCATAAATCAGGCATAAACTCATCCACCCACTCACCCCCAAGCCAAGGCACACATGAATAATAATGAAATACATCATACCTTTACCTTGATGTCCCATACCATCAAGAGGTATAACTCCAATCCAATAGCATGTAGCTACTATAGTGTGAAATGGTAGGTGAGTAGATATGATCCTCTACACAAGAGAGCATAACATAACCTTGCCTCAAGCTACCATCAAGAGACCATAGCCTAAGCCTCAAGATAACATAGCCTTGGCCTCCCAAGCCTCCAAGCCTCCCTTGAGTGTGCCCCATGTCCCTATTATATAGGAGGGCCCTCAAGTGACTCTTGACCCTCCATTTTCCATGTGTGACCCTTGGATGCCTGACCCTAACCTTAATCCTTAAGGTTAGTCCTAGCCCATGCTCTACTAGATCTTGTTCCCATGCTCCCATGCTCACAAGCCTAATGTGGGTTAGCCTCCTAGTATATGCACACATAATGTGCATATAACAGCATAGTAGCTAGAGCCACCACAATAGCTGAGGAAGTGGAGAAAGAAAGAGGACAGATTTATGCCACAGAATCATCGGTTCTCAATCCTCCAAACTCCAATAGAGTGAGTACAAGGGTAAGCATTTCAAGCTTTTTATTGATTCATGTAGTACACATTTTTTTATTTCCCCAGGATGTCTACGTAAGTTAGTCCTAATAAATGAAAAATCAAGGAAACCTATGCAAGTGGAATTGGCAAGTGGAAAGATTCTTTTCACACACCTTGAGACAGACCATATTCCGTTTAATCTAGATGGGAACATAACAGACTGCCAGTTTAGATTCTTACCCTTGGAAATCTACGATGGAATCCTTGGAATGGATTGGCTCCATAAAAATTAGGTTGACATTCATTATCACAATGGAACCATTTCTTTCCTCGACCTACACAAGAATCGAGTCCAAGAAACTGGAATTTCCAGATCCCCAGTTCTGCAATTAGTCAAAGCTTCTAAGTTGCTGAAGAAGGGACTCTGAAAGAGGCAAGTTGTCTATGTCGTTAAAATGAATCTAGTAGACAGAAAATGCAAGGCTATGGAACCAAAATGGCTAAGTGAGTATGTTGATGTATTCGTAGAAGAGCTGACTAAAATGCCTCCATCTTGTGAAGTAGATCATGAGATAGTGCTAACCCTCAGAGCTCAGCCAATAGCCCAGCGTGCATACAAAATGCCAGTTCTAGAAGCCATAGAACTTAAGGAGCAGTTAAGGCAATTGCTAGAGCAAGGATTCGTAAGACCCAGTGTTTCACCTTGGGGTGTGCTTGTTCTCTTTCAGAAAAAGAAAGATGGAACGTTAAGACTCTACATTGATCAAAGGATTAAATCAGTTAACAATAAAAAATAAATATCTTATCCCTAGGAACAATGAACTTTTTGATCGATTAAGTGGAACCCAAATGTTCACAAAGATAGATCTCAAATCCGAGTATTACCAGATTATCAAAATCAAGGAACAAGATATCCCAAAGACAGCTTTCAATACTTGCTAAGGGCATTACGAATTCACAGTCATGCCATTCGGATTAACTAATGCCACAGTGACGTTTAATCACCTCATGCAGGACATTCTCAGAGAATACTTGGATGAATTTGTTCTTGTCTTTTTTGATGACATCCTGGTATACTCCAAGAATGCAATTGATCATGAAGATCATGTGCGCAATGTCTTGGAGATCCTAAGGAAGCACCAACTCTTTGCAAAGAAGCACAAGTGCACTTTCTCTACTGACTATGTAGAATACTTGGGATTCATAGTATCTAAAGAAGACGGGATTTCTTTTGATCCCACTAAAATCCAAGCAGTTGGTTAGAGCCCAAAATAGTGAAAGAAGTCGGAGGATTCTTGGGACTAACCGGATGGTATAGAATCTTTATATCCAGGTATGCCTAGATAGCATCCCCTTTGACTAACCTTCTCAAGAAGATCACCCTATTTGAGTGGAGTGATATGTGTCAGAGTGCTTTTGATAATAATCTGAAGAGAGCTTTTAACCCACCCTATCCTAAAACTGCCACATTTTTCCTTACCCTTTGAGGTAGTGACAGATGCCAGTGGTTTTGCCCTAGGTGGTGCACTTATGCAAGAAGGTCATGCAGTAGCCTATGAATCCAGAAAGCTCACAACACATGAGAGAAATTATGCTGTCCATGACTTGGAGTTACTCTTAGTAGTTTATTCTCTGAAGTTGTGGAGACATTATCTCTTGGGACAGAGATTCACCTTGATGACAGATCATCAAAGTCTGAAGTGGATCTTCACCCGAAGGGATCTCAACGTGCGTCAAAGAAGGTGGATGCAGACCCTGCAGGAATTTTACTTTGAGATAAAGTACCGGCCAGGGAAAGAAAATGTGGTAGCCAATGCACTCAGTAGGAAAGCCTCCTTGCTTGCAATTACATTGGTGTCAAATCCATTGATCAGTGAAGCAAGAGATAAAATCATGCACGACAGATTCTTTGGCCCCATTGCTACCCTACTGATGTAGGAAAGCAAGACTCCTCAAGAAATGAGTCGAGTTCTTGGGTACAAAATGGATGAAGGATGCATGTATTACAACAATCGGCTATGCATTCCTAATGATGAGGAAACAAAGGGAAAAATTCTGAGGGAAGCCCATGATAGCCCGATAGCTGGACATCTAGGGTTCATAAAGACCTGCATGTCTATAAAGAAGAGCTTCTTCTGGCTAGGACTCAAAAGGGATGTTCTCAATCATATACGTCAATGCTTAACATGTCAAAGAGTCAAGGCAGAAAGGGTTAAAATGCCAAGTAAGCTGCATCCCTTGGCCATTCCACAGATGAAGTGGGAATGTATGAGTATGGATTTTGTTACTGGATTACCGTCAATGTAATAAGGTTACAACTCCATTTTTGTGGTAGTTGACAGATTAACCAAGGTTGCCCATCTGATTCCAGTAAAAGAAACCTACTTTGCCGTGGATGTTGCCAGAGTCTTCCTCACAAGGAGATTTTCAGACTGCATGGCTTACCCACAAGAATAGTGAGCGACAGAGTTCTAAGTTTACATCAAGGTTATGGACTGTATTCTTCGAAGCAGTAGGAACTTCCTTAGATCTCAGTGGTACAGCTTATCATCCAGAGACAGATGGTCAGATTGAAAGAGTAAACCAAGTAATTGAAGATATTCTTCGGTCATGCTGCGTGGTGGAGAGCCCAAAAAGTGACTAAGCTACTTACATCTAGTGGAGTTTGCTTACATTGCCTCTTATCACCGAAGTATCAGGATGAGCCCATTCAAAGCTCTGTACGGACAAGATTGCCTCACACCATTAAGTTGGTCTGACCCATTGATCAGGATCGAGATGTCCAGACAGATGCTTGATGATATAGAGAAGCAAATGTAGGCAATTCGCAAAGATATCAAGGTTGCCCAGGATAGATAAAAGCAATATGCTGACAAGAAGAGATCGGAGAGAGTGTTTGAAGAAGCAGATATGGTTTTCATTCACGTACGACCCAAGAGAAGTTCTTTATCTCTAGGGAAGTACAAAAAGTTGTCTCCAAGATACTGTGGGCCGTACGCCATTACTAAGAAAATAGGACATCTAGCTTATGAACTTCTTCTGCCTCCCCATCTCAAGGACATAATATATTCCATGTCAATTTACTTAAAAAGTATGTACCTAGCCCGTCACGTGCTTAATGAACAATTGATTTCTCTGACTCAAGTCCAGATGGTACTCCAACTTAAAGAAATCCTTGACGTTCAGGAGAATGCTCTTAGGAGAAGAGTCCTCAGAGAATTTTTGGACAAGTGGAAGTTCTACCCTTTGGAGGGCACCACTTGGAAGAAAGAAGAAGAGCTGGTAAAGGACTACCCCCACTTTGCGAGATGAGGAAATCTCACATTTCTCAAGTGGGAGAGGATGTAAGATTCCTCCTCAGCCCTAAAAGATGTATAAGCTCTTGCCTCAATCCCCTATAATCATCCCCTATTTCAGAATGTAAGAAAGTTTTGGCCTAGAGAGAGAAAATGTTCTAGAGAGAGGTATTAAAAATTGAGATATTTCTGGATACAAAGTTTCTCCTAATATCTAAGATGAATTCCCCTGAAATAGAAGTTCAAAAAGAATTTTCCAATGTGTATTAGAAATTAATTGAATATGAGTATTAAAGACCTTAGCCTAAGGGTGTACATTTTCAGAAATTTTTGGCTAAGGTCCAAATAAGGTTCTAAAGGGCCAATAGGATTAATCCAAGTGTAAGGATGACAAAAATGCAAAGAATAAAAGAAAATACCCCAAAATGAGTAAATGCTCACATAAGATGAAGAGTTGACTGAGTACTGGGTTTATTAGTTAAAAATTAAGGTTTATTACTTTAAAAATCAAATTTTGACACCTCAGTAAGGAGGGAGATGCCCCATGAAGTAGACGCCTTTTTTCTTATCATTACTTGGCATTTTTAATTCAAAAAAATGTGATATTTTTATCTCTCCTCTCATGCAAACTGGATCAAAAAGGGAGCCAAATTGGTCCAAATCTTTTCCAAACTGAATCAAACTGAAGCTGGAAGCCTCTAGAACTCAGTTGGACTTAGTTAGTGACCTCCCTCGCCTATAAATAGACCCTCATTCCTTTGTATTTTCATCTTTTAGTAACTACATGCCAGTATTATCTTCAATTTAGCATAATTCTATTATCCCTCTATTTTGCCTCTTCTTTTGGGAGCTTTGGAGCTTCTCTATTCTCCATCCTCTCTTGGAGATTACCCTCCCCCTCTTGGTGGCCAAGGACTTGCTTATGGGCTTCACTTCTATCCAAAGAATCAAGCCAAAATCAAGGGTAAGCTCAAATTTAATGGTTTTTTCTATTCTTCTCAATGATTTTCTTCTTCTCAACCCCTCTAAAGCTTGAGAAGCATTCAATGGAATGGTTTTCTCTTGAAATCAAGCTCTCCAATGATTCATAATGTTTAATTAGATTATTGCTAATCTTATGTCTAATTATAATATTTTCTTTAAGAAAATCTCTCTTTTGGAAAGATTAATCATCTTTATGATTAGATCCTTACTAGGAGGATGGTTATCAATGATAATTTCATTATCTTAATCTAAACTCTATGCTTGACAAGGTAGAGAAAAGGATTAGTTATTTTTATGATTTTTTTAATCTAGTAAAAATGATGGTTAATTCTTCTAAGCTTGATTATGA
Source organism: Cibotium barometz (assembly GCF_041138505.1). Taxonomy (NCBI): domain Eukaryota; kingdom Viridiplantae; phylum Streptophyta; class Polypodiopsida; order Cyatheales; family Cibotiaceae; genus Cibotium; species Cibotium barometz. Next base: position 40,838,992 of record NC_141096.1, read on the forward strand.
GTAAGAAAAATCATATTAAATCATTCTTAATTGAAAGAGGGTTATGCTAACATTTTTAGAAATGAGGAATGGTTATTTTAGAATAATCAAGAGATTTATTCATAATTATGATTATAATTATGTTATGTATGCATAGTTAAATTTTTATTTTAAAAGAGGAGTTCCTATCATATTCCCATTACAAGTATTCATTTTAAAATAGAAAATTGAACATTCCCATTAATTGCAACGAAGCTATGGTAAAATTTTTCAGAAAAAAGATAAATCTTATTTTTATGCATAATTTTAATAAAGCAAAAAGAGAAATTCCTATCATCTTCTAGGTATAGATATTTTATGCTAAAAGAATGATTTTTATCATATTTATGGAAAATAATTTTATAGTATTTATGCATATTTATTTAATTAGAGAAAAGAGAAAGTTTTGATATAATTATTTCCATGCATAAAAATTTAGATGCAAAAAAAGGAATCTCCATGATATTCTAGATACAAACATTTAAATGCTAAAAGGGGAATTTTTGGCATATTCCAAAGTATGGGTATTTTTATTTATTAAAAAGAGTAATTTTCATTGTATTTTAAGTAGAAAAATGCCTAAATTAATTTTGATATTAAAAGAGAAGTTCTCACCATAATTTCACATAGGAAATTATGGTATATTAATGTTGAGGATAAAATTGATGAAAATAATATTTAAAGATATTTCTATGGAGATAAATCAATAAAATGATGTATACTCACAATTGGATTATTGGGAAAAGAGTTATTTTTATAAAATCCCATTATTCTCGAATAGAGCTATTTAAAATTCTATTGTAGCTAGGAAGGAATTAATTTTCATAAAATTAGAATTTTCGATTACGATTGGAAGTCACCGTTGATTTATCAGTTAATTAGAAGAAAAATCCTTAGGAATCAAAGTTAATTTTCTCTTACGCGACGACGATTAGAAGTCACCGTTAATTTATCAGTTAATTAGAAGAAAAATCCTTAGGAATCAAAGTTAGGATTAAACTGAGCTATTTTTGGTTAGACCACGACCATAAGAATGGTGGGCCAGTAAGATACTTGCCCATCTCTCAAATCTAAATCAAGTAAAACCTCGTGACCAATTCCACATTGCAATACGAAGAATAAACTACCGAGACTAAATTAGAGAAGTTTTCCTTGGACCGAAATCATTAAGAAATGAGTTGGGAATTCATTGAAATTGATGGGTAGATTACCCTATTATGAGATTCATGATTTTCATTAAGAAAGCTTGGTTTGTGAGAAAAAGGGTTTTGTGGAATCAAACTCAAAAACGAGAAATTCTTACTTGCATAGAAACTTTTTTTTTTCTCTTTTAAGGACTGTTTTACGCCAGAATGCTAGAGGAAGCATTTGGCTTATGATTTAACTTAGGAGAGATTCGTTTTGCAACAACTGGCAGGGAGTCGTTCAAAAGACGTCGCTCGTCGGGGGCGACAAAGCTTTGGCCGAGGTCTTGACCAGCCTTGGTATGGACTGACAAGGAATTATCTATATGAATTAGAACATGAATTTGGATCTCGTTGGTTGAGTAGCTGGTCTTCAAACGGAGAGTCCGGATGATATTTTGATTGTAAAACAATGAACTGGATATTTTGGAGGATTATGATTCAAAATACTATGGTTTCATTTCAAGTCTGCTTTAAAGATAGCTGAATCTGTAAAAGGCAATTTCATATTGGGTGCGTAAGTAGTGTGTCTAAATTGTATTTTGTATGAGTGCCGACTAGGGGCCTGGGAACTCTTTTCCCTGGTACCCGAGACAAAACTCAACCAAATTTTTATATAAAGGGATCCCACCAGTACACTGGTTAGGCGGTTGGCTAACCCATAGGTTGGATCGATGGATTCCTACGATATAGTTTAGATACGTTCAAGTTACGTCGGTTAGAATAAGTCCCAGGAAGATTCTTATTCTGTAGGAAAGAATCGGCTATGCCTCACTTAAGAGGAAAAAAAGCGATTATTTTTATGAACCAAGTGCAAGTCTCTTCCTTGATCTGGCCATGTGACCTACGGGTTCAGTCGGATTCGAAAGGATAGTTAAGGCCTTGACTCGTTAGATAAATCTTCCCTTAGATGATTTTCCTGGCAGAATTGCCCATGCTTTTCGGGCGCGATGTAAGATCCCAATCCCCACCGTGCAACAATATCAGGGGTGCTAGTAGCGGAAGTAGCACTTCTTGTGCGGGGCAGGGTCCCACACTCGAGGCCTCGTCCACGGATATCCGGACAAGAGACTAATCCATCGGTTTTTTCCAAAACCGAACCCGGAAAAACTTCTTTTGCCCAGAAAGCACGGGCGATTCCACCAGGATAACTTTTTCCTAACGTAGTCAAAAGCCTTATCTTACTGAGCTCATCTGAGCGAACCCGTAAGTCACCATAGTCAGATCAGGGAAAAAGACTGTACTTGGATCATAGAGACCAATGCTTTTTTCCTCATTGAGAGGCACAACCGTTGATCCTTTTCCATAGAACAATTTTTGTCCGGGATTTACTTCATCTATATAACTAAACAGAAATTGAGTCTCGATTTACGGATCCATTGGTCCAGCCTAACCCCATCCAGTCCCATGGGTTAGCCAACCGTCCAACCACTATAGTGATGGGATCCAATTTAGGATTTGGTTAGGTTTTGTCCCGAGTACCAGGGAAAAGAGTTCCCAGGCCCCCTAGCCGGATGTTCATGCAAACATAAAACTAGTCGGATGTTCATGCAAACATAAAACTAGTCACACCACTTACACACCCAATATGAAATTGCCTTTTTCTCAGCATCAGCTATCTTTAAAACAATCCTTTAATGAAACCATTGTGTCACTGATTACAATCCTCAAAATCTCTGGTTGAATCCTTATTTCCAATCATTCCTTCATTGGAGTATCTATGGCATCATTGGCAACCTGAACGCTCACCACCACCTGTCCACTCAGGGGCCTTTTCAATACTTCCTAGCCCATAGTACCCGGCCATATAATCACTTATAAAAATCAAGATGGAATCTCCGTTGAAGATCAGCAAGCTCAACCAACAAATCCATATAAAAGAGCCATGGACTCATCCGTTGAGGACCAGCAAGGTCAATCAATCAGATCCATGCTCGGTTTCAGAAAACAACTCTTACTCACATATCATTTATTCATATCCCAATTCACATGCCATCACATCTCATCCATTCACTCATATCGACGTCACATCATTTCACATACACATTCGCATTCATTATTCCACATAAACATCCACATTCGTACTTCCACATCCATACATCCACTTCCACATCTGCATTCATACATACATATCCATATCCACATCCATACATCCACTTCCACATGCATACATCCACATCCACATCCACATCCACATTTACATCCACATTCATACATCCACATTTACATCCACATCTACATCTACATTCATACATCCGCATCCACATCTATATTCATACATTCGCACATCCACATTTACATTCATACATCCACATCTACATTCATACATCTACACTTCCATTTCCACATCCATACATCCACACCCACATTCACATTCATACATCCATTTTCACATCCGCATTCATACATCCACATCCACACATCCACATCCATACATCCACATTCACATCTACATCCATACATCCATTTCCACATCCACACATCCACATTCACATTCATACATCCACATCCACATTCACATTCATACATCCATTTCCACATCCGCATTCATACATCCACATCCACATCCACATCCATTTTCACATCCGCATTCATACATCCACATCCACATCCACATCCATACATCCACATTCACATTTACATCCATACATCCATTTCCACATCCACATCCATACATCCACATCCATACATCCACATTCATACATCCCCATCCACATCCACATCCATACATCCACATTCATACATCCACATCCACATTCATACATCCACATCCACACATCCACATCCACACATCCATTTCCACATTCACATCCACATCCATACATCCATTTCCACATCCACATTCATATATCCACATCCACATTCACATTCATACATCCATTTCCACATCCACATCCACTCCACATCCACACATCCATTTCCACATTCACATCCACATCCATACATCCATTTTCACATCTCCACATTCATACATCCACATCCACATTCACATTCATACATCCATTTCCACATTCGCATTCATACATCCACATCCACATCCACATCTATACACTCACACATCCACATCCATACTTATCACATACATATACATCTTTCCTTTCCCATACATACATCTATATCCATTCTTTCACATACATATATCTACATCCATTCTTTCACATACATACATCTCCATCCATTCTTTCACATACATATATCTATATCCATTCTTTCACATACATACATCTCCATCCATTCTTCGTTCATTTTCATCTATCTGATTCATTTTACATCCTCATATCTATTTATAGAATACAAGAGAATTCTTATTCTTGATATAAGATTTCTTTACCCATCTATTTATGCATAAATTCCATTTTAAGGATAATAACACTTTCGAAATAAAAATGAATCTTTTATGCATCTTCCTATGCATAAATTCATTTTAAATGAGAATGACACTTTTGAATTAAAAATCAATCGTTTATGCATCTTCTCATGCATAAAATCAAAATTGATGAAAATAACTCTTTTGAACTAAAAATAGATTTCTTTATGCATCTTTCTATGCATAAAATCAAAATTGATGAGAATAACACTTTTGGGTTAAAATAAAATTGTTTATGTATCTTTTCATGCATAAATTCAATTTAGTAGGAATTACACTTTTAGAATAAAAGAATTTCTCTTATGCATCTAATTTATGCATAAAATTATTTATGATGAAAATCACACTTTTAATATAAAAAATTATCTTTTATGCATACAAATCATTTATGATGAAAATCACTCTTTTAATATAAAAGAACTTCTTTTATGCATCTAATTTATGCATAAAATCATTTATGATGAAAATCACACTTTTAATATAAAAAAATATCTTTTATGCATATGTTTATGCATACAAATCATTTATAATGAAAATAACTCTTTTAATATAAAAGAATTTCTTTTATGCATCTAATTTATGCATAAAATCATTTATGATGAAAATCACACTTTTAATATAAAAAATATCTTTTATGCATATGTTTATGCATACAAATCATTTATGATGAAAATCACTCTTTTAATATAAAAGAATTTCTTTTATGCATCTAATTTATGCATAAAATTATTTATGATAAAAATCACACTTTTAATATAAAAAAATATCTTTATGCATATGTTTATGCATACAAATCATTTATAATGAAAATCACTCTTTTAATATAAAATAATTTCTTTTATGCATCTAATTTATGCATAAAATCATTTATGATGAAAATCACACTTTTAATATAAAAAAATATCTTTTATGCATATGTTTATGCATTCAAATCATTTATGATGAAAATTACTCTTTTAATATAAAAGAATTTCTTTTATGCATCTAATTTATGCATAAAATGATTTATGATGAAAATCACACTTTTAATATAATAAATATATCTTTTATGCATACAAATCATTTATGATGAAAATCACTCTTTTAATATAAAAGAATTTCTTTTATGCATCTAATTTATGCATAAAATCATTTAAGATAAAAATCACTCTTTTGAATTAAAAATAAAATTCTTTACGCATCTTTCTATGCATAAAATAAAAATTGATAAAAATAACACTTTTTGGATTAATTTAAATTCTTTATGCATCTATCCATGCATAAATCCAATTTAGTAGGAATTACACTTTTAAAATAAAAAGTAAAACTTATTTTTACACAATTTTAGAAAATTTCACCATAACCTCCTTTGTATGGCTAACCATTTTTCAATTTTAACCTTCTAAAATCAACTAGACTTTCACCAAGAGTATTTAATTCATTCTAATGTAAGCAATTTTTACTTATTTAAGACAAACATTATGAAAAACTTGATTTTATCCATTAATCATTTATCTAGGATAAAGAATGGTTGGATTTACTAAAGAAGAGAGGGGAATGCCTTTTTTAAATGAGGCATAACATCATTTTCATTTTAGAGAAGATAAAAATCATAAAAACCATTAAAATTAAGCATAAATGAGAATTTATGTATTTCCTTACTACCATTCATCAATTAACTTCAATAGTATTAAAAAGCCATTTCAATTAAGCTTCTCAAGCTTGAGAGGGGTTGAGAAGAGAGAAACATTGAGAAATTATGGAAAAAGATCAAAATTCTTACTTTACCTTACAAATTTCTTGATTCTTTGATCACGGTAGAGGCCCCCAACCAATCATTTGGTTTAGTGTGTTGATGGAGCCACCAATGGAGATTGAAGAAGAAGGGAAGCTCTAATTTCTTCAATTTGGAGAGAATTTTAGAGAAAGTAAAAATTATCATTATTTCAGCATAATTCTAGCATAGTATAATTCTCCTATTTTTTTACAAAGGCTCAGGTTCTATTTATAGAAGAGGGAGGCTCTAACCAAGACCAACTAATTTCTAGAATTTTCTAAATTCAGTTTGGTTGAATTTGGACCAGATTTGGACCTAGTTTGGTTCCTTTTTGATTCGGTTTGGTTCCTTTTTGATTCAGTTTGATCCAAGAGAGAGGAGAGATAAAAATATCACATTATTTTTGAGCATATGAAGTAGACGCCTCCTTGAAGGGACTCCCCTTCCTTACACACGTGTCAAAATGGAATCATTATACCCGAAATATCTCATTTTTTTAATAATACTCATAGTTTTTTACTAATAAACCTTGTACATGGTCAACTCTTCATCTTATGTGGGCATTTTCTCATTTTTGGTTATTTTCCATTACAAATTGGATTTTTCTCCTCCCCACACATGGATTGATCCTATTGGCCCATAGGAACCTTAATTTAAAATTTCGAAAAAATCTTGACCCTCAGGATAAGGCCTCTTGAGCAGATTATACTTGATTTCTTATGCACCTTCTGGAAATCTTTTTGAACTTCTGTTTGAGGAAAACTTATATTAATAAGATGAGAAATTTTTCTATCCAAAAATATTCAAAATCTGAATAACCTCTCTTTAGAATATTTTCTCTCTCTAGGCCAAAACAGGCAGAAACAAGATCTTTTATATTTCTGAAGAGGGGATTGATTACAGGGGAAGATACTAGACATCCTGAGAGGCTGGGGAGGAATCTTACACGTGAGAAGTTTTTTTGGTCTCGGTTTCGAAGGAACCGCCGGATTAGTCTCTTGTCCGGACATTCGTGGGCGAGGTCCCGAGTGGGAAGCCCTACCCTGCACGAGAGGCTGCTGCTTTCGCTGCCAGCACCCCGAAGGAGGCGCCACACAGAGGGGGTAGGGGTCTCACACAGTCTTTCAAATTCACAATCTAGCATGCTTTTAATTGCAACATGCAAATGTTGACAAAAAGTCCAATGTTATCAACACCAATGTTTTAAAAATAATCATAAAATAAAAAAGGATTTATCAGATTTTGGCATAGAAATAAAGCATTTTTTAGCATTTTTGAAAAGCCTGGCACTTGAACAAGTTTAAAATTTCCTAAATGAGAATTTAGTGGGGGGTCCTATAAAAGATCACCTATATCTACAAAAAGCTTTATGTTATGCTCTAATGGCACTGAAATAGGCTTACAACTTGTCATACCATACTTGGACAACATGTTCACCATATTACCTCTGTAAACAATAAAATACCATGAGGTGATCTCACCACCTCTATACACAAGAAATACCACAACTCACCCAAATCGTTTATCTCAAACTTTTGCTTCAAAAGCATGCTAATATCATGTATGCTAACATCACTATCACCAGTGATGTTGATAATGAAGTCATCTATATAAATGACTAATAGCATGATCACTCTCTATCTTTTTCACATAAAGTGAAAAATCTACATTGGATATCTAAAATCTAATGGTAATACGATACTTCTTGATCTCGTTTGACCATGTTCTAGGTTCCTGCTTTAAGCCATAAAAGACTTTGTGTAGCCCCTCAACATAAAAATGTGGTTATGTATCACTCTTGTAACCTAATGCTACATCATGCATACTTGTTCTTGTAAATCGCCATACAAGAAAGCTTTATTTTCATCCATCTAATATAAATAATAACCCTTCAGTATAGCCATAGTAATGATAGCTCTCACAATTGTTATTGAATTATTTGCTTTATACTAAGGAAAGACACTACCACATTGGATAGTTTGCTTTATACCAAGGAAAGACAATGCAAAAGCTGATCTTTTAGTAGCCTCATGTTTACAAGTGGATTCTTAGGTATTGGTACTTAATACCTCACCTTTTGAAATGGATAATATTTCTCATTTATTAAACACATGAAGGTTGCAAAGTGGTTTGGATAAGTCTCAAAAGAAATATTTAAAAATTACACTAGGCTGGATGAGGTCGTGTATAAATAAGATACCGATGATGTTTTGACAAGGGTAATCAATCAAGAGGAAGCTAGGAGCATCATGGAAACTTTTCATCATGGTCTTTGTGGAGCTTATTATGATTAAGAAGATTTCGTTGTAGGATGCTATTGGCAAACGATGCACAAGGATATTATGCTTGGTGTAAATCTTGTCATTCTTGTCAATGTTTAGGACGGTTTATCTTACGGAGTGGTCAACGTTTAGGATGATGTATCATATGGAGTGGTCCTATGCACTCTATCATAGCCTTTGGTCCTTTTGAGAAGTGGGGGCTTGATTTCATTGGTCCCTTGCTAAGATCTTCTTCAGGGAAGGTTCTTCAAGGAAGGTATATGTTCTTATAGCCACATGGATTACACCACCACATGGGTAAAAGCAAAGTTGCCTCAAATGCTAAGGATGGGAAAGTGTTTTTTTTTTAAATTATACTCGTTTTGGTTACCTCTTAAAAATACTTTATGATCGAGGATTAGGAATTAGAGAAAACATTAAGTGTGATAAGGTTATGTATCTAGAATAATATAATAAATGTATTAAAAACTCAGCAACCATAGGACACCTTCTTTAGAGTTTAACCATGCTAAATATGGCAGCTTTCAACCCATTCCTATTGCCAACTAAATCTTGGCCTCATGCTTGCTCACTCTTGTCATCCACATCTCTACTTCTGCTTTGTGTAGTTACTACTCCCCATGATCCAACTTGCCTCAACAATTACCTCATCTACCAAATCATCATTTTGAGCTTATCTTCCCCCTCGCTCACATTGCACCCAGTCGATTACCTTTTTTGCTACCATCAAGGCTTCTCAAGCCCATACTCTAGTGCTTCATCAACTCCATCACCTTACCTAGCTCATGCTTGCCATGTTGTTGCCTTCCATGTTCCAATCAAAAGTGCCTTTGCTATTTTGACCTAGTACCCTCCGCCTCTCATCAACCTGTTTGAAGACCTTTCCATGCCACACAAAAATGGTACCCTACCCATGCTCTTTTAGAGGATGTCTCCCTCTTCCACAAGGGACTTTAAACACATTCCTATATAGTAAAGTTGAGTCTATCTACCAAATTTAGACAAATTTGCAAGATCTCAACACACTATTTTCTTAATCAATCTAGTAAATGTGATTTCCTATATATTGATCTAGCAAATTACATTATCTATCTACTAAATAAGTGATTCTTATATAAAACATGGCAATATCTGTATAGGAAATCAAATTTACATCTAGTAAAGAAGTGATATCTATGTAAGAAATGTGAATATCTATATAGTAAATTAATCTTACAATAACTAGTAAATACGTTTTCCCTATATAACAGATAGCATTTTCTAAATAGCATTGTGAAGTTTCTATATAGTAAATGATAATAACCATATAGAAAACCCACCTCTCACAACTAGCAAGCTATGAAGTTTATATAGCAAATTAGAATATCTATATAGGAAATCTAAACCAGTGATCTCTATATAGCAAAAAGAGTAACATTTATATAGTTCAGAACTCACGATGTTTATAATTATATGGTCTTCAACTAGGGATTCTAATCTTCATAAAAGAAATCGAGTATATTAGTATAAAGAAAGTAACCAATCTACATAAATGGAATATTCATTATATTTTTAAAAAGGATTTTAATTTATTTAATTAACAAGCTCTATTTAAAAAACTTGTACTTTTCTTGTAAATAATATATATTCAAATACAAGAAAGGATATTTGACTTCACAAAATCGATATATATCCACAAAGACCAGCTATTTTTTTCAATAACAATAATTATATTTATATTAGAAACTCTTTAGTACCAAATACTACTTATCATATTTTTCTAGTTTAAAAAAATCATATATATATATATATATATAATTTACTTATTCTATTATAATTTACAAGTTTAATCATGCACATCCTCAACTTAAGTAATTATCTCACACACCCTTTCTTCACTTTACTATGCTCTCTCTCTCTCTCTCTCTCTCTCTCTCTCTCATTAAGATAAAATCATATATATCTATATAGGGGTGTGTGTGTGTGTGTGTGGCAAGTGATAGTGAGTGGAAAAGAGTGAGAGCATGGGCAATAGGGTAGAGAGATAATGGTAGGAAGAGAGGGCGTGTGTGTGTGTGTGTGTGTGTGTCTATGAGAGAGACTGTGAGAAAGAAAGAGAGAGTGCGTGAGAAAGGAAAAGAATGAAAAAGAGTGAGAGCATGGGCAAGAGGGTAGAGAGATAATGATAGGAAGAGAGAGAGAGAGAGAGAGAGTGTGTGTGTGTGTCTATGAGAGAGAGTGTGAAAGAAAGAGAGAGTGTGTGAGAAAGAGAAAGAGAGATTAAAAGAGAGAGTATATGAGAAAGAAAGAGAGATTGTGTGAGAAAGAGAAAGAGAGATTGAGAGAGAACAAGAAGGAAAGAAGGCATACAAGTAGAGAGAGAGTGTGTGTGTGCATGTTGAGAGGGAGAAATAGATAGAAGTAAGAAAATGTGTTTATGCATGAGAGAGAGAGAGAGAGAGTGAGTGAGAGCAAGAGACTCGGGAGGTTCACTATATGTAAACTCTCTATATTACGTGCGTTCAAGACCTAATTTAAAAACCCCTTATCTATAAATTTTGCATGAATAAAACACACCCTTTTTCTATTTAATTTGTAAATACCCCCTTTAAATGGTACCCTTCTGTATGTAACAAATGTGTAAAAAAAAGGGATTAAAAAACCCCTTCTCTTGAACCTATGTGCTACACTTACATATTTATGAGTGACCCCCCCTCCCCCTGAGGGGGAAGAGAGAAGAGAGAAGAGAGAGCGAGAGAAGAGAGAGCGAGAATGAGAGAGAGGATGAGCAACAGGGTAGAGAGAGAGGAAGAGGAAGCGAGGATTAGTGTGTGTCTATGGGGAGAGAGAGAGAGAGAGAGAGAGAGAGAGAGAGAGAGAGAGAGAGAGAGAGAGAGAGAGAGAGAGAGAGAGGTAATGAGATAGAGAGATAATGAGAGGGTTTGTGTATCTCTCTCTCCAGAGGATAGAAAGATGGTGACAAGTAGAGAGGGTGTGTGTGTGAGAATACAAAAAGAGACAGATTGAGAGATATAAGGGGGATAAAAGGAGATATGGAGATATAGATAGAGATAAAGTGTGTGGGAACGAGAATTGTATTGAGAGAGAGAGAGAGAGAGAGAGAGAGAGAGAGAGAGAGAGAGAGAAATGTCTCAAAGACATTAAACCATCTCAAAGACTTTGAGAATAAGGATTACTATAAATCCTCATCTTGAAGAAGGTATGATGGTACCAATTCCCAAATAACGCCATTTACCATTGAGAATAATGACATGTTCTAGCACTTACATGAGTAAATAGTTAAATTTTGAGATAATAATGTGTGAGCATGAATGTATGATATCTCTTCAAATTAATGATAAATTGGTAAACCTATGTAGATGGTGTATGGTAGGAGGATGCTCATTTGGGCATCACATATAAGTAAGGTGATCTAACAAAGATTTTTTTTAATGCTGCCAAACTTCCAACATGTATGTGTATCTATTCTGTATGTGTTTATTCATATTAGATATACCTTATTAAATGTTGCTTTGATTTGAGCCTTGTCTCAAACAATTAAAAGAGGGTCATCCAACATATAGTATCGAAAGATGCCTCTCTCTATCCTAAAAGAGGGTCATCCCACATATAATATTGAAATAATTTTAGGATTGAGACTCGTCTCAATCCTAAAAGAGGGTCATCCCACATATTGTATTAAAAGTTGCCTCTCTTGATTCTAAAAGAGGTTCATCCCACATAATATTGGAAGATGCCTCTCTCTCTCTATCACACATATGCATGTACACACATGTACACACACCACTTTCATTATCTTACTCCCTCAATTTATTTATCTCACTCACACACAAACACACACACATATATGGTTTTATACTCTCTCTCTCTCTCTCTCTCTCTCTCTCTCTCTCTCTCACACACACACACACACACACACACACACACGCACGCATTAGGCAGCATGAGGATTAATGGTTTGTAAATATGGTCATGCATTGATTTGATATAACCAATCTCTTTAGCTTCCATAACTCTAGTTTTTTTACCTAGGTGTCATACTCTTGCACTTCATAGCAACACATAAAAGCTTTTATAAGCTTTACCTAGGTGTCATACTCTTGCACTTCATAGGAGCTTACACATGCTTTAGATGTTGGATTCATAGCACCACATAGAAGCTTTTATGAGCTTTATAAGCTTGTAGAAAGGATGCTAAACATGTTGTATGTGTGTGCGTACTTGTGTGTCAAGATACACACACACACACACACAACTTAAACCCTAAAACCCTATGTCCCAATCCCTAGACCCTCATCCCTAGACCCTAAATCTTAAAGCCCAAACCATAGACCTTAAACTCGAAGAAGCTAGACCCTAGATCCCAAACTCTAAACCCTCAAACCCTCAAACCTGAGACCTTAAACCCTAGCTCCTAAATCCCTATACCCAAACCCTCAACCTGAGACCCTAAACCCTAGACCTTAGACCCCAAACACTAAAGCCTTAACCCTAAGACCTAAACCCTAAATCCTAGATCCCAAACCCTAAATCCTAAATCCTAAACCCTAAGCCCTAAATCCCAAACCCTAAATCCTAAATCCTAAAACCTAAATCCCAAACCTTATATCCTAAACATGTAGAGCCTAGACCCTAAACCCTATAACTTAGACCCCAAATCCTAAATCCTAATCCCTAAATTCTAGATCCCAAATCCCAAATCCTAAACCCTAAACCCCAATCCTAGACCCCATACCCTAGATCCAGATCCCAAATCCCAAATCCTAAACCCTAAACCCCAATCCCAGATCCCATACCCTAGACCCTAAACCCCCTAAACTCTAAACCCTAGACCCCAAATGCTAGACCATAAACCCTTAAGCCATAAATCTTAAACCCTAGACCCCAAATACTAGATCGTAAATCCTTAAGCCCTAAATCCTAAGCTCTAGACCCTAAATCCTAGACCCCAAACCCCGAACCCTAAACCCTAAACCCTAAATCATAAACCTCATTTGATGATTTTCCTATTACATTATGATATTTTAACTAACAACATCACACATTACACACATACATAATTATCAAAGATCTTAATAGGTTAAAAACATCACACATGCATAATCATCTAAGATCTTAATAGGTTAAAAACTCCCTCAATTAATTGAATAGACCTCATTTGGTGATATGTGTTGATGTAATTTTTTTGGAAACCCATTTTCTTTTTTAGGTGGTGTCTAGGAGCTAGCACAAACTTGTTGGATGAGGAGTTGCACTATATATTTGCTAGTCTAAAATGTAGTTGTACACTTTTGTGTTGATCGAGGTAGTGGAGACAGTGAGAAATCAATCTAAATAAATGCTTGAATAATGTGTAAAGCCAATATCCTACTGAAAAAAAGACAAGCTATTTGTGCAGATGCACAAGGTGAGATCCACAAAGAACGAAGATGATGAAAAAGGAAAGAGAAGGTGGGAAGTCCTTTTTTAAAGGAAGGAAGGTAGGAAAAAGTTGTTTCTCTAGGTTTTTCTATAAAGGAACTTTTGGCTAAGAGTCATGGGTGTGGGGACAAAGAGATAAGCATACAAAGAGATGCCAACAAGGAGGACGAGGGTGAGTGAGTGAAGAGCTAAGAGTTCTGACTCTGTAGTAAAACTTAAATATATGGTTTGTGATTTTGTGGTTTGGGGAATGAAGAGTTTGCAGAAGACACAATAGTTTTAGCTGATTTTGTGAGCGTAATGTGGTCTTTCAGTCACTTCTCTTTCAATGTCTGTGTTGTATAAGTTATAAGGTCTATGGAATCAATATAGCTCAGAAAGAGAGGTTTTTTCAATTCTGTGTGAATCTTTATCCTGTTTGTCCAAGTTTACCAATTGATGAGTTTTGCATTACTTCATGTTCAATTAGCTTTTCTAAGAATCTTTTTAATTCATGGTGAATACAGTTTTTGAGTTATCAAGAATGTCAGGTTTGAGTGAGTAGCATGTTGGTTGTCGAATTTTTGAGACAAGAGCTATTAGGTCAGGGAGGACCTAGTTGCCTATGTTTTAAAATTATTGATTGTCTTTATGGGTGAAGTCAATTGAAAGATGTTAGATGAAAAGAAAGAGTAGAGAGTAATTCTTGTAGGACCAGGATATCAATTAATGTGAGTATGGAAGTCAGAGGATTCAGATCATAGTTTCTTCTATTAGGATAGTCTGACCCATATCCCTTATAGAGCTTGCCACATTAAATTTTGCATCTCGGGGGGTTCACTATAAGCAAACCCTCTGTATCACGTGCATTCAAGGCCTATTATAAAAATCCCTTATTTGTGAATTTTTCATGAATAATACATACCCTTTTTCTATTCAACCTGTGAATACCCCCTTTAAAAGGTACCCTTCTATATGTAAAAAATGTGTTAAAAAAGGGATTTTAAAAATCCATTCTGTTGAACCCACGTGCTACGCTTACGAATTTATGAGTGACCCCCCCCCCCCCCCCCCCCCCGGGGGTCGAGTTTTGCATAATCTCAAAAGTGTTGAGGTGAGATGCTGAGAGATCTGAAACTATCAGACTAGAAAGGGATAGTTCAAGGTTATTGAGTTGGAGCTAATTGAGTGAGAAGGAGTCAGGAAGAGGTTTGTCTGAAAAGGAGCAGAGTAAACAAAAACTAGTTGAAGCATAAGTGTTAAGGTCAGGAGCTGACTGATCTAAATCACTCAGGCTAGGAAGCTTTTGGTTCAGTGTGCTAAAGAAGGAAGAGATATGTCTAAAGCTGACTTGATCAGTGCTAACTAAAGGAGGAAGAGATAGGTCGAGAGCTGACTGGATAAGTGCTGATAGAAACACAATTGGCCAAAGGAGGAAGAGATAGGTCTCGAGCTGACTGGATCAGTGCTAATAGGTTCAAAGCTGACTAAAGAAGGAAGAGATAGGTACAAAGCTGATTGAAAGAGGGAGTGAAAGAAAAAAGTTGATAGGATGAGAGTTGAGGTAGAAAGCATTTAGATCATGTTGATTGAGTGAGTACTAATTGTATCACAATTGACTGATTCAATCAGCACTGATTGAATCAGTGCTGATTGAAAGAGGGAGTGAAAGAAAAAAGTTGATAGGATGAGAGTTGAGGTAGAAAGCATTTAGATCATGTTGATTGAGTGAGTACTAATTATCACAATTGACTGAAGTAAGAAAAACAGTTTAGAGCTGACTGGTCAAGGACTGACTGAAGTAGGAAGTGTCAAGTTGAGGGCTACCTGAATCTAAGCTAGTTAGATGAGGGGCTGTCAGGGTAAGAGCTGACGGATCAAGAGCTAGTTGGATGAGGACTGTGTGGAACAAGATTATCTGGAGTAGAAGAAAAAACAGTAATTATGAGAGCTAAGGAAGAGATGACTATTGAGATGAAGAGAAAGACTAGCCAACGCTTTAGGGTTGGAGTTTGTATCTATACTAAATGAATCAGAATTGTTTGGAGAAAAGAGTGTTAAGATTTGGAAATATCAGAAGAAGAATCAATTTGAATCAAGGAAAGGGTATGAAAGGGTTTAGAAATAGTATGAATCAGAAAGATGTTCATAATAGGAGATGTTGGAGTCAAGAAAAGGCTCTGATGAGTTTGAGGAAATGTCTGAATAAAAAAGGTGTCCGAATCAAAGGCTATTAGGATCAAGAGGTTTTTGGGGCTGCATTTAAGCAAAGACCATTGAGCTAAAGAGAGGCAAGCCAAGACCTTCAATTTGAGTGTTGTTTGGTGTTTGGGGGTGATGTCTTGTATACCTAATCTCATCCAACCTTCTTGAAGTGTTAAAGCTAGAAATAGCTAGTGTGGGAGTGGAAAAAGCTCTCATAGACTAGTGCCCCCACTAAGGAAGGCTCTGAATCAGGTCTAGCTTGTGTGAAGAAGCAGGTACTATGGAGCACAGATATATGCCTACCTATTTGGGGATTCCTTTGTTCTTTGCAGAGGAAGGGGAAGATGCATAGACATTTTTTAGAAAATGTGGCTACTTCATGCATTATGAGAAATAAAGATACACCAACAGATAGGAGAACTACCTTGGTCTTGGGACTGAGGAAAGAGGCTTGGGAATAGTTTAATAGTTTGGATAGACAGCTTTAAGAGGATCCTGATCAAAACTGGAAGAAGCTTTCAAGACTCAATTTCGTAAGGGTAGAGATGCAACAACTTGTTGGGCAACCTTAAATGTCTGCAACTACTATTTCTCTGGTTCAATAAGCTTTCTATATCCATACCCTCCCATGTGGATATACTAGTAAAACTTTGTCCTTCTAATCTTTTATACTACTATTTCTCTGGTTCAATAAGCTTTCTATATCCATACCCTCCCATGTGGATATACTAGTAAAACTTTGTCCTTCTAATCTTTTATACTCATGTTTACCTGCAATTGTGGTAGTTTTGATAATCTATGGTTTTATACCTTACTATAGCATTCATGGATAGTGTGCCATTGTCGTGTTTGATGTCACTTCTTGGCTGACATAAAAGAATGTTCCAACATGGCACTGGGATTTATGCCGGTATGTATACTCTCAATTATACACACAGTAATAGTACTTCCATGTTGAGGTCAGAAGGTTGGCGTTTGAACTCTGGCAATTATTTCATAGGGTTTGTGAGAATATTACCATTGTGCTTTGTGGAAATAAGGTGAATGTTAAGAACAAAAAATTGAAAGCCAAGCAAGTAATGTTTCATAGGAAGAAGAACCTCTAGTACTATGAAATCTCAGGCAAAAGCAACTACAACCTTGAGAAGCCATTCTTGTATCTTGTAAGGAAGCTAGTTGGGTGTGCAGATCTAAATTCACTTAACATCCTTTGATTTGCACTCAAGAAAGTATATCTTTGTACCTTATGGATTCCTCTTATGTTTCACTTAAGAAAAACTTTATATACTTTTTTTGGATAATTATTTTAACTACATTAATCCTTTAATTAGCACTTGTGAAAGTACGTCTTTGTGCACTATGGATTTCTCTAACGTTTCACTTAGGGAAAATATGTATACTAATTTTTGGATTATTATTTAACAACACTACATCCTCTAATTTGCACTTGTGAAAGTAGGGGGTTGGGAGATAGAATAATGTATACGTAAGTTTTGGGGCATTGACAAGTGTAAAACTTCATTGGATATATTTCTCAACTTTCTAATGGACCGTTACCTTAAATTGTAACATGTATTCTTATTTTGCCTCTTGCAAATACTTAGGCCTATGATTCTTGAGGTAATGCTCTATGAGTATGCAAATGACATTATCTTAATGGGTGTATTAGCTTCATTTAGAGCTCAATAATAAGAGGTGAGCTATGTGAAGTTAGGAGGCAATAGGTCATGGAGAGAGAGTGAAGGAGATGTGGGAACTAGTGGAAAATAGAAATATTTTTCATTGTGTTAAAATTTGAATCGAAGGGAGAAGATTAAGCTTGCAGAATTACTATCATAATAAGAGAAACAAGGGTAGAGAAAACTCACATTCTACATGGAAGTGTAAATTCCACATGGTCTTCATAAGAGTCCATGACACTCAATGTTCATGAGAATGAATGTCACATGTGGCATTCACAAATGTGGATGACACATAGCATTTACGGTGTTAATGACACATAGCATTTATGGTGTTAATGACACATAGTATTTATGGTGTGAATGACACATGACATTCATAATAGCCTTAACTCATATAGAGAGTTCTTTTACCCCTAAACACCTTAGAGTGTGCATACATGCATGTATATATATGTGTGTGTATGTATATATGCATTCATGCATGCATATATGTATGTATGTATGTATATATGCATGCATGCATATATGTATGTATGTATGTATGCAGCTATGTATATGTGCATACATGCAAATATGTATGTATGTATGTATGTATTCATGCATGCATGCATGTATGTATGTATGTATTTATACATAGATGCATGTATGATATGTATGTATGTATGTATTCATGTGTGCATGCATGTATGTATGTATTTATGCATAGATGCATGTATGATAAACTGGGGGGAGTCACTAAAAAATGTGAAGATAGGGGTTTTATTTGCTTGTGAAGTCAAAGAGAATACATAAGGGGTTTGAATATCCAAAAAATGAAAAGTTATATACAAAGAGGTTGATTTTTTTAAAGGAAGTAGCTTGCACTCCTTTAAAAACTTTGAAGTACCTATATGGAGAAATAGGTGGTTGGAGACTATTGGGCCGTCTCTTTCATTTTGGCTTATTGCATCCTAGTAGGATGGGCATGGTGTGAATTCAAGGTTGCCAACTCAATAGTGCTTCTATCTACTCAGCTTGGCAATTAGTTACTAGAATGTGGGTATAAGATTTTGAAATCTGAAACCACTTTAACATTAATGAGGATCGGCTTCGTAGATGCAATTGGCCATGGATGGCTACTGCAATCAGAGGAGGCCAAGTGGAAACTGCCCTAGCAAAGGAGCCTATGGTGGCATGGTGAAGACATACTAACAAAACCAAGAATTTAAAAGCAAGACATTGAAAAAGCTTTATATTTCCCCCTTTCAATTTCAACCTTTGGGTGTAAGGTTGAAAGACTTCAAACTGATTTTGTGGTTAGCGAGGTTAGTTGTGATTTACGTGAGGATCAATATTTTATCTTTGAGTTCAAAGCTTGCCTGCCGTATCGCACATACGCGGCCTGGGCCCTGCAGCTGGGGAGTAGGTGCTTTTCTTTTCATGAGGTATTCTGGAATTTGCTGGCTTGTAGAACAGCCTCATGGCAATATTTCACTACACAAGTTATTTCTCCCCGACTGTGCTTTTCCCTAGGACCATTATTAATTCTCCACACAATTTTCCCTTTAACTGTATCTCTGCAAGGTCTCCACATTAAAAAAAAAAAAAAACAGTGACATTGGATTTCAAGCGAGGCTTTTGGTTTTTGCACACTTGTCCTCTTGCAAAAAATCATTTAGCTGACCTCACATTCAACCTAGAGAACCTCTCTCTCTCTCTCTCTCTCTTAAGTACTCTTAACATTTTCTAGATTTAAGTACTCTTTTTTTAGGATCAATAAAGTATTTATATTAACTATTCAAAGTCAAACATACATCATACATCACCCCCAACACCCGACTATCCAACTATGTCCTATATCACCCCCACACCCACACTAATCTACTCCATTTTTATCTCATTTAAAATTTTACAAAGAAAATCCCATCTTTCATCTTCACATAAAAAACTGGACTGATCCCATGAGATCTGATCCCATCTTTCATCTTCACATAAAAAACTAGACTGATCCCATGAGATCTGATAGTAGGCCGCCATCATGGCCTCAGTAGTACAGCCCCAGGGAGATTGTTTTTCCAACATTCCTTCATGCTTTGACCACACCTTGACAGTAAGTCTAGTGCCAACACGGTTCTCAATAATAAAAGCCACAAAAGTATGATCCAATTGCTTTTCCTTGTGGTACCATCTCTGAGTTTTGGACCCAAATCTGGGAGGCCTTTTCTTCTCAATCCAACACCACACCTACATCCAACAAACCCACATTAGGGAAAGACCCCTAGTATGCATGAAGCTTTGCCAAGATAACAAGGACATAATTAAGGTATATTCCTCTGCAAATTCTGAATCAGCAAATCCAGCTCCACAAACCAAATTTTATTTACATTACATATCAACCAACACATGCAAATACATTTATACATCAACTCAGAATCCTGCAATCCTATACAAGTAGTCTTCAAGAAAACCATTTCATTTTTGCCGATCCAAATTTCCCATAAAGTGCAAGTTCTCACAATGTTAAAAACCAATCCACTGAGTTCATCATTGATTGCCCACTTCCCAAGTAGCCAGTCCTCCCAAAAGGTTTGCATATTTAAGCCTTTCTCTATCCACCTAGTAATTTTACCCCAGGCAGGGCAATCCCAAAACACATGCATACCACTTTCCATAGAGGATCTACATCTAGGGCAAATACCACTAGCCATGTTTCTTTTATAGTTTATACCCAATAGGAAGTGTCCACATACAAACCTTCCACAAAAAGACCTGAAATTTCCTAGGCACAAGTTTGATAGTTTCGTATCAAGTTCCATCTCTTTTTCCAACTAGAAACACTCCACTTTACATTCCATATTTTGATACAGTACAAAACATTAGCATCCCCTTTCCTCATAAGTGCATAGATGTCTTTAGTTTTACCATCCTTCAATTTTACCCCATTAATCCGGGACCAGTCCTTGATCTAGACTGAGATATTTGTGGCTGTGGAGGGACATAATTCACTATGCAGCAACTCCAGCACCTGAATCATCAAGTCTTTCTCTTTTCTGGTTAGCTGAAACTCCATAGATAATAGATTTAACTCTTTCCATCCAGCAACATCTCTGTCCCAACAATCAGCCAGATGTCTAATGCCTTTGTTATTAAAGACTCTTAGCCACTTCAGTATCCAGAGGGGGGATCAAACTTGTGAGTCCACCATAACCCTAATGAGAGCCATAAGGCTCAGATTATCTTTCCAGCAGTTGCAAAGCATTTTGCAAAAATCAGAGCATGTGATTTTGAGAGGGGCAAGTGAGAACAATTTGTCTATCCAAGTTAGGTTCCCCCATCTACCTTTGGTCAGTACCTCAGCCAATTCCACCACCTCCCTTATCATCAAAGACCAAGTAGAGACTTGAGATAACATCCTAGGTAACATCAAAATCCTTTTAGCATCAAAGTGGGTGGGCAGATGTATGATACCAATGCCCCCTTCATTTTTGGGCACTGCTAGCTTCTCCCAAGCCAACCAGGTAGCAGGGACTCTTTTCTTACCTGCATCATTTCTCCACAGGAAATCCCTGATAGGACCTATAATCTCCTTCCAGTGGCACTTCCCAAATTTTAATACTGGACTTAGGAACATGACATAAGCATTCAACACTGAGTTGCAAATATTAATTCTGATATGAAAGGATACTTTCAAGCCTTCCCACTTCTTCACTTTTTCCACAAACATGTTTATGGCCCACATGACCAACTGTTTATTAGTACCACATGACCAAAGGGTACCCCAAGAAGTCTAAGAATGCGACCCTTTTGTACTACCTCACATCCCCATCTCTGAAGATCATAGTCAATGTCCTCAGTCAAGCTTATGATCCTAGATTTAAGAATATTACATTTAGAACCTAAAGCATTAGCAAAATCCTGAAGAATCTCCAATGCCACTCTCACATTGCTGCTCTCAACTTTTAAGAATAATAGAGAACCATTAGCAAAGCATTGAATAACCAGCTGCTCACTATGTTTGAGTTTGAGGCCAGTAATCTTCCCTTCCCGGCGGCAAGCCAGCTCTAGTGATAGGATTAGAGGATGAGAAGCAATAGCTAACATTAAGGGGGCTAATGGGCACCCTTGTCTGACTGACCTATTGATTTCAAAGTACCCTACTATTCTCCCATTGAGGAGCACTTTAGAGTATCCACCCAAGGAGAGAGTATAGATGCAAGTGGCCATTCTAGTACCAAAACCCATTCTTTCCATCACTCTTGCAATAAATGACCATTGTATCCTATCATAGGCTTTCTCAAGGTCTAATTGCATCATAATATATTTCTGTTGAGTTTTAATGGCCACATCTCTATCCAGTAGAGCAGTAAAGATGTTATCATAAATAGACCTGTTTTTAATAAATCCATGTTATTTTTTTGGAGATGATCTCTTGCAGCACATGAGTAATTCTGAGAGCAATCACCTTGGCTAAAATTTTACACATCATAGTCAGTAAGGTGATAGGCCTCCAATGCCCAAACCTGTTGTTTGCAAGCAATTTGTTTAGGAATGAGTTTCACCAATCCTTCTTTAAAGGCCTTATCTCAAAGACCCAATTTGAAAGCTTTCTTACAAATGTCAGCCACCACCTCTTTTAACGAGGGCCAAAAGGTTATGAAAAACTCAATTGAGAGACCATCCCACCCAGGAGCCTTCTCCCTATCCAGCTTTAGTAGAGCACACCAACACGCATCCATCTCAATATCTCTTTCTAACCATTTAGCTTTATTAGAATCCATTTTCTGATTAAGAAGACCAAGCAACCTATTTTTAGCTTGGAACCTCCTCAAGGAATAGTCTTCTTTCATACTCAATGTAGATCCCAAGATCTTGACCCATTTTAGAGCAAGTGATTTGGTGGCATGTATAGGAGTGCCATCCTCATCTAGAATGCTCCCCCCAATCACTCTGTCACCTTTAGAGCAAGTGATTTGGTGGCATGTATAGGAGTGCCATCCTCATCTAGAATGCTCCCCCCAATCACTCTGTCACCTTTATTCTTGGAAAGTTTAAAAAACCTATTGTCAGGTTTCTTTTTATTACTATGAAAAGACTCTTTCTAGTCCAATACTCATGTTCTCTAAAACATTTATCTTCCTCCGCTTTGATGCTAGCTTGACACTTAAGATACAGCTCAATATCACACCCGAATCTAAGCCCAACAGTCTGTCTCTTCAATAGCAGATCCTCTAGCAGAGTAGACCAATTTTTTTTCTCACCTCTCCTTTCCTCAGCTCTTAGTTTACCCATAGCCCTAATGACTCCTTGCATCTCATTGGCAAACTGTTTCCAAGAACCCTCAGCTCCCTTTCTCCTTTTTAACTTATTGATGGCTACTTCCGTATATTCCACGAAAAGAGGGTCTTTTAAAAGTAAATTATTCACTCTCAATTTCCTAGTGGGGAAATGAGATAGGTCCATATCAAACCCATCAAGGAAGAGACCAACCCCACTTCAAAGGGAGATGGTCAGATAATGTAGTCTAAGAGCTGCTGCAGTCCACATTCACCCTCAATGTGTGAGGCACCCATAAAGCCTGTTGACTAAAGAAAACTCTGTCAATTCTTAATGAGGAGGAAAGATATTGAAGACTAAAATATGTATGCCCTGGTTTATCTCTCCAATCCCCAAGGTACCAACAATCCTTGAGTCCCAAACCCCTTCTAAGGTTTTCCCACTTCCCTTTTTCTTTCCCAAATAAAACAGTGCTACCATCACATCTGTCAACCGCTCTTTCTACCATATTAAAGTCTCCTAATACAACACAAGGCACTTGCACATTTACCCTAGCAATCCAATCCCACATACAACTCCTAACCTTATAAGTGTGAGCCCCATAAACATTAATGACCCATATTCTTTCACCATTTACCCTAGCAATCCAATCCCACATACAACTCCTAACCTTATAAGTGTGAGCCCCATAAACATTAATGACCCATATTCTTTCACCATTTACAATAATCTCTACTATCAAAATTCTTCCCTTTGGATGATTAGCTATAATGCTAGGGCTAAGATCCCTCTTAACTATAGTCATAACCCTACTAAAGCCTGAATTAATGCCGCCATAAAAAATATTCCACTCCCTAAAGCAATTTATCCTCGGAATTCTCCCAAAGAGATTATGTTCCTAAACAACCAAAACAGATACGTCCCAAGACCTCACTAAGTCCCAAAAAATGGTATTTTTCTTTTTGTCTTTGATCCCTCACGTTCCATGTACATCCTTTGAACTCTTTATGATTCATTATGTTAGTGGAGTTTCTGGAACCATTTCCACTTCCTCACATTCCTTCTGACTATTCTGAGCCAGATTAATATCCTTTCTAGCTTCTCTCAGAGCTTTATCAGAACATTGTTCTACCAACAAGGAGTTATCTCTCTCAAGCAGTGGACTATAAGGGTTAGAGAAGATAATAGAGTAATGATTCTCCCCCCTCCCATTCCTCATAATCTCATAACTTCTACTGCTCTAAGCTTTCCTAGCTTCAGCTTTACTCTACCTAACATTGGCTCTAGTCTTAACTTTATCCCAGCCCCCTTCTTTCTTATTCTCCCCAATATCTAGCATCACTTCCTTCTCCTTGGGATCAACTTTCTGAGTCTCCAAACGGACCACTCTCCTTATTGTTTCCCCCCCTATACTCCTCTTTAGGCTCCTCTCTTGTGATCCCCACGGCCGGACAGTCTTAAGCAATGTTCCCAAAAGCCCTGCACTTGAAACAAGCTCCAGGGAATGCACCAGATGACAATGGTAATCAATGATGTCTGTGTCTCGAAGTGCATGAGCTAGATGAGGAGGATGCACAATAGAGGTGTAGAGTAGTTGTATAGTATAAGGAGGAGAGAGCCATAGGAGGGAGAGGGAGGCACACCATGAAGAGGTGAAGTAGAAAATGCAAAGGGAGACAGAGACGTATGTGAACGTGGAACCAAAGCAATAGAAGGACCAAAAACAATACAACCTATGGTTTCAAAGTTAGTGATAATTAATGAGAAGGGAGACAGAGACGTATGTGAACGTGGAACCAAAGCAATAGAAGGACCAAAAACAATACAACCTATGGTTTCAAAGTTAGTGATAATTAATATATACTACCAAATTAGTTGAGTAAACATACACTACTACCTTTGAGTGAATATCTATAAAAAAACAAGACATCGAATATGTCCCTTAGACTCCTTTCCCTTAGGAAAACACAAAATCTATTCATGATCTATGTGCATGTGATTGGAACATCTAGATTACATGGATGTATTCTAGAGAATTGGCACATATTTTGTAGTTTCTTAGAAGTTTGAATATTGGAAGTACCTCAAGGTATTTTGGTCCTCCTAAGAGTAGGTGTTCTTTGTAGTTATTATGATTAAAGAGGTTTAGTCCTTTGGCATGTTTACAAACATTTGGTATGCACCTTAGTATTGTGATTAAAGCAGTTTTAGTCCTTTGGCATGTTTACAGACATTTGGTATGCACTTTCCACAAGTTGAAGATGTTGATTTTTTACACACATCATCCTAAGTAAGGAGGGAAGGCTGATCTCTTGCTATTGATGAATTCAGACCACTTTAGAATAGTATTGCTTTCTTCATGTCTCCCATTTATTATAATCGTGTTCTTAGAGATCTACATTAGCCATTTGTAATATTTAATTCTTGGTGTGCCACCATTTTATTATTGTGTGCAAGGAGGGTGGTATAAGCACAAAGAGATGTAGATCAACCCTTATAAACACATGACACTTATAGATTTTGTATGTACGTAATACAATGGACACCCATAAATTCCAATTGCCTCGTCCTCTTTACATAATATAATCACACAGGATGGACACTCATACCTTTAAAATATATTAAGTAAGAGGCGCAGGAAATCTTTATAGACTAATTACGAAAATCTTTTTACTGAGAAGCCATTCCCTCGTTCTCTATCCAAAAGCATCTTCTAGTATAGAGCTGTGTTGTGGGCAGCTTCAAGCTGCGTGGAT
The DNA here is from genome assembly GCF_041138505.1 of Cibotium barometz. Classification (NCBI taxonomy): domain Eukaryota; kingdom Viridiplantae; phylum Streptophyta; class Polypodiopsida; order Cyatheales; family Cibotiaceae; genus Cibotium; species Cibotium barometz. The sequence goes on from NC_141096.1 coordinate 40,864,895, forward strand.
GAGGACATGGACACTCATACATTGTAATTGAGATCCTTTTTTGGGGAGAGATGTAGAATAATTTAGCTTACTATGGGCTCTGATTGACATGGCATTGGGCAAAGCCTCAGCACAATAATCCCACGAGACACGTGATCTCCAGGGCCTTGGTTCCAGTGTTCGAAAAAAAAAACCCAAGTTTAGTGTAGTTTGCAATTGCATATTTAGAAATATACTTTCAAATTTAAAACTTGTGAAGGTACCAGATTTCGAGAAGTTATAAAACAAAAACCTTGAGATTTCAAGATTTTCCTTTATAAATAATTTCACCATTTTTATGTGAAGGTTTTCCACTGTTGGGGAATTTTTCTTTCGCACGGGCCCCCACTCGCTGCCATCTCATTAAAAGTTTAACGCGTGTGGCAGCTGCTTACTGTCCCACGAGTTTGGCACGAAGTTTCTGTGGTCAAGATTTACGTCTTCCCATTGCCCCCCGGCCGGCCCAATTGGTCGATGATGATGGCCTGTTGCACAGCAACCTGCTGCTCTCTGCAGCTGGACGAGGTAGAAGCCACCTACAAGGATCTCAAGTTCCCCAAGAGGAGGCCTCAGCTCCTTTCCATATCCCAGAGCCCCGAGCACAGGCTGACTCTAGAAGACTGGACCAAGCAATTGAATGCCAGTAGCAGGAACCTAGCAAGGAAGCAATCCAGCTGCAACAGCTCTAGATCCGATCTCTACCAGATCCTAGCCCTCTTCTTTGTTTTCCAAGGCGTTGTCCTCACTGCCATAGCCCAAGCCAGTGCCCTCACGTGTTCCAGGTGGCCTCTTGTTTTCGCTCTCTCTGCCATAGCCTCTGTTGCATCCATCGGAGCCAGTGTTCAGAAGCTCAAGGAGATTGCAGAGTCCCAAGAGCAGTGTCTCCTGGAAAAATCTGTCTGCTCTTCTCTCTTTAAGGCCATCGAATTGCTCAAAGAACGCGGATCAGAATTCGACCTAGCAGAAGACCAGCCAGAGCTTAGGGACGCTTACGCAAAGAAAGAAACCACAGGCTCAGGCTGCATTGCCGGTTGGCGGACAAACTTTGCTAAATTCTGCAGAGTGTGGGTGCTGAGCTACGCAGGAGGCGTGTTGTTTCTCCTCTTGGCTTTCTCAGGGATCACGCTTGCTGCTGTCCGCCTGATCGTGTGTGATCCCCATAAATCAGCGACCTGAATATCTGATCCGTGAGGAATGTGGAAAGCCTTCATTAAGCTCTTTTCCAAAGGTGAGTAGCAGTATAATTGGTGCGCCACTGTGTGTGTCGAAGCGCAATATGTGCTTTGTAGCTGGACCAACTATTAATTAGCTTAATTCTGTGTACTGAAGCAGCGGCTATTAATTCGAGTCTAATTATCTCTCATCGCCAGTTTTGCTTCACATTGCTTGATTCCTGTGTTAAATCTACCACACCTACAGGGAACGGGAACAACAACAAAAACAATGGTGGCAAAAGTCATTGGGCCAAGTCGGAAACGGCTGGGAGCACGTCTCGCACAGCAGTGTTGGAAAATCGAACAAGCAAGGCCCTCGTCCTGAGGGACAAGATTGGGATTAGCTATGGCCATACCAGGTATGTCATCCCAGCCCACAGTGAGATTAAGGTCACCTCTCTCCAACACACCTTTTACAGGTTGCTGGTGTATGCAATTGTTGAGGAGGAGGAGGACACCACCAACAACGCAAAACTAACGCCTATTGACACCAGGCTCACCATTGACACTGATCAGCTGGCTGACTACAAACGCATAGTGATTTCCATGGGAAACGATTCCAGCTACAGAATTGAAAGAATGGAGCGTCGATGAGCAGAAATAATCTGGATTTTGCTTCAGTGTTGATTTGGCTTTAGATGTACTGTAAGAGAGACCTTGCTTTCTATTGTATCACAAGAAATAATAAGCTTAGTGCTTGTGCGAATGCTATTACTGTATGTAGTTTGTGCTTCCTATTGGAGTTAAAAGATTGCATAAAATAGGCAATAATTATGTAAAATATGCTTCGGTATAAGGTTTCATTTCCATTACATAGTGTTGTCTTTTTTGAGGAAAATATCAGTGCCTATACCCATAAAATTACCAACACACATAGCAACTATAACAAATGGGCTTGCACGTCCACATACACATGTGATGTTAGGGCATGAGGGCCTTGTGACTATAAAATGCACTAGCCCTAGGACTATTGCACCCCTTTATAAACCTTCATGATCTTTTAAGACCATTCCTGGGGGATTCACAAGCCATATCTTATGATATCACGTGAGTACAAAGGAGGGGGGTTTTTGGAAGGGGGCTTAAGCTTATAAGTTAGGGGGTGCAAGGGATTTATATAAAGGTTACTATGCAAAGCCAAATTTCAAGAATCTTGGTACACAATTTTTAAATTTTGCAAAGATTATTGTGCAGAATCAAATCTTAGTGCATTTGAGACAGCTTATTAATCAAGAAAGTGTGCAAAGGTTGAAGTTCTTCTACAAATCAACCATAGCAATGGATTGGAGTACAAGAATTGATGGTCATTCCCCATATCTTGGTGTTGATGAGTCACCTTTCAAGACCTGGTTTGGCATAATAAGAGGCAATAGCAAATTTTGCAAAGGAATCCCCTACCCTGACCTACGGAATGAGATAACATGTCTCACTGATGTTAAGACATTTGCAACAATTACAGAGTGTCCTTTGAGGATTGACAATTTGACATTTCATGTGTATTAGAACAAGTTATCATAGAACTGACTACATTCTTGAGAAAGGCAAATCGAGCTTTAAGCCACCTTGTATACATTGGATACATTACACTACTTATTAAGTGACAAGATCATCTCCATCAAAAGAAATCCAGGTTGCAGCATCTTTCACTCTAGGAAATATTGCAGTTGGGAATTTGTCCAAGTATCTCCCTTTCATACTTTAACCCATCTTTTGTTGCTGCAATCATTGAAAGAGGTCATTACAAGACAATTTGGTAACAAAGTGCCTTGGAAATTTGGTTCTTATAGAACTTAGAAAATTGGTTCCTGCTTTATTGGAAAGGCGTACAAGCCCTTCAACAACAATCAAGTATACCATTATGGAGCACCCTCAACCTATTGATGCTTACATCAGACCTTGCATATCCTCAACGACACCGTTGGGAAGGAGAAGCAACCTTAGTGGTCACCAGCACAAAGAAGTAATAGTGTGGAGGAGGAAGAGTAGAAAAATACTTTTTGGTTTGAGCCCAAAAAGGTGGTTCATTTGCATTAATGCCTCAGGGTTCTTTTTTCCCCTTTTCATACGCTTCCCCTTTTTCACACCTTCTTTCGAGCCCATTATCCCATTTGTCTAGCCATCAATCCTTTGTCCAGATCATAGTGGTTGATCATCTACATTTGTTCATGCTCATTGGAGCATTTTTTACCTTGTTCACACACGCTTTGAGAATTGTTGGGGGGTGTTCATGCACAGCCATGGTTTATTACTATTGCCGTTCTACTACTCGCCATGGTCCTTGATTTCTTCAGCAAGATGATATCATTTTGTCACTCTTGATGATTGGGGACGCATGTGTGATGCTATATTTTTATTGGGGATTCTTTGCACGTAGTACCATGGACTACTTGACATGATCAGATTATACATCACCTTTGCCAACTTTGTGCCTAAATTTAGGACATCTAGACTTCGGCCACTGGATCCTTCAGCATGTATCTCTCGTGTTGATGAGGAGATAGTTCATTCAAGAGCAGATGGAGGATGGAGTTGGAGAGTTTATTGTATACACATGCTCATCATCTACACATGCTCATCATGCACATTCGACAAGCTCTTGACTTTTGTTCATTGATATACTTCTTAGAGGCAGATGGGTCATTGAGATACTTCTTAGAGGCAGTTGGGTCAATTTTTCTCAGCTGGGATGATTCCTATGGTTTCTTATTCAAGTGTCCTACATTCTTGACTAGTTGTGATTATATTACTAAGGATGTATATCATATTGACATCGGCATAGATGATGATGATGTATCTCATATACATACACATGATGATGTGTTGCACACACACATATGATGATATTCATGTATCACACACACATGCACATGATGATACACGATGATAGTGATATATGTACATGATGACATGGACACTATGTACGTGAATGATGATGTATGTGATGGTGTTGTGGAGGAGTTGGATCATGTGGGCATGATCTCAAAGGCAAGGATGGCATCAAGCACATCAAGAATCCTAGATGATGATATGTCTAGTCTCTCTACATACTTCTATATAAATCATAGTGAGGACCAATTAGATAATCTTGATTATTAATCTATTACACACGAGGTTAGAGATACTCCATAAGATACCCATGAGCATATGATGGACCATGGTGAGCTTAGACCTAAGGTTCTTATGTTATATATGTTGGGCTATTCCTCTAGAGAGTTCACATGTGGGGATATCTACGGATCGATCACTACTCCTAATTTTCATAGTGCTCCTATGACAATGTTTATTTGGATATAGTTCATGTTTTTGAGCAGCAGATAGTAAGGTAAAGTTTATAACGGTAGTGATGATTTCATTGAGCTGAGACCTCATGAGCGAGGCATGAGTATGCACACAAATCACATGGATTATGATTTTAAGAGCTTTGCATTTGATTTAGTCATTTTCATAGATCGAGTGATTATCGAGGCACCATTGATGAAGGCATACCATACCTTTGATGATACATTAGCTTATTGTCTTAGCCTTGACTTGGATTATGAGGCATTTTGTTGTGATCTGCTCGTGGATACTTATGCATGGATGTGGATTTGGTTTATTAGACATTCACTTTTGGTCATACGAAGATCATCTTGAGAGCCTTGTGCTTATTCACGCTTGCCATCAAAATACATTTATCTTTGACTTTGGTCATACGAAGATCATCTTGAGAGCCTTGTGCTTATTCATGCTTGCCATCATAATACATTCATCTTTGACTCTGGTGGATATCTAGACCATGGTCTTGGTGGCACGTCTCATGTATTTTTATTTGATCTAGGCTTTCTTGGTAACCACCTACTGATGGTGGGGTGGTGTCACTTCATATTTGATCCAAGTGGCCATCGCATGCTCGTGACTTGGGGTGATACAACTTACTCTTTTGATCCATGTGGCACGAGATCTATGGCTATGATCATGCAACTCCTTGGTTTCACATTCGACCCTAGAGGATGTATTCTTAGAGCTTCATTATCAACATTGCACTACATTCCTAAATCCATTTTATCCACCAAGAGGGGCCATATGCCCGTGATGACAACATTGACATTCAGCTTTAGATGTGATAGTTTTTGGCTTTTGTAAATATCATTTGTATGTGTCTTTTGTGCACGACCACCCTTCAATTTCAAGGATGAAACCATTGTAGGAGGGTATGGTTTGTAACAAAAGATTTTAGGCTTGCACATGCACATGGGGGATGGGCCAAGGAAAATGGTTCTTAGGGGCATTTACACATGTGGTGTTAGAGCATGAGGACCTTGGGACTATAGACGTGCCATCCCTGGGACTATTGGTTCCCTTTATGAACCTTTTTAATCTTTAATGACCATTATGATCTTGATATCTTTTGATACCTTTAGATATATTTAGCTTTCTCTCTAATCTAGGCTAATCTAGGTTAATCTAGGTTAATGTAAACTAATCCAAGGTTAATTTGGATAATTCAAGTTAATCTAGGTTAATGTAAACTAATCCAAAGTTAATCTTGGATAATTCAAGTTAATCTAGGTGTAGCTTTCTTTCAACAACATAATTACCTACAAATGAGGGGAATTTCATAGAAAAAATAAACTATTGTTCAAGAACCATCAGTATAAACCATTGGAAAGGGATGAGCCTCTTATAGTGCTATGAAAAATAAAAGCCCTTTGCATAGGAATGGGTAGGGGATAATTTAAGCAATACAAAGTGTTATTTGGGAAGGGAAAATAAAAATTAGTTTCTTAGACCCTACCAAAAATGAGTTTACAAAGTGCCAAAAAGGCGTGAGAATAATTGTGTAAGAGGTGTATACGAATGTGGGTCAGAGGTGGGACAAAAAGTAAGAGATAGTGAGAAAGAGTTGAAAAGGCCTGTTTCATTTTTTTTAAAAAGAGATAGCAAAAAGATGGCTTTTGTATATAGCCTTTGTATGTGTCTTTTGTGCACGACCACCCTTCAATTTCAAGGATGAAACCATTGTAGGAGGGGATGGTTTGTAACAAATGGATTTTAGGCTTACACATGCACATGGGGGATGGGCCTAGGCAAATGGTACTTAGGGGCATTTACACATGTGGTATTAGGGCATGAGGACCTTGGGACTATAGACGTGCCAGCCCTAAGACTATTGGTTCCCTTTATGAACCTTTTTAATCTTTAATTACCATTATGATCTTGATATCTTTTGATACCTTTAGACATATTTAGCTTTCTCTCTAATCTAGGCTAATCAAGGTTAATCTAGGTTAATCTAGACTAATCCAAGGTTAATCTTGGATAATTCAAGTTAATCTAGGTGTAGCTTTCTTTCAACAACATAATTACCTACAAGGCAGGGGAATTTCATAGAAAAAATAAACTATTCTTCAAGAACCATCGGTATAAACCATTGGAAAGGGATGAGCCTCTTGTAGTGCATGAAAAATAAAATCCCTTTGCATAGGAATGGATAGGGGATAATTTAAGCAATACAAAGTGTTATTTGGGAAGGGAAAATAAAAATTAATTTCTTAGGCCCTACCAAAAATGAGTTTACAAAGTGCCAAAAAGGTGTGAGAATAATTATGTAAGAGGTGTGTAAGAAAGTGGGTCAGAGGTGGGACAAAAAGTAAGAGATAGTGAGAAAGAGGTGAAAAGGCCTGTTTCATTTTTAAAAGAAAGAGATAGCAAAAAGCTGGATCCCACCAAACCCTTCCATTGGTCCATTTTTTAAATTAACGCCAATGATTTTCTCCTTGATAAGAGGCCCTTTTTTAAATTAATGCCAATGATTTTCTCCTTGATAAGAGGCCCTTTTTTTAAGTCTAAATTTCTCCTAATGTGAAATTTATCCATCTTAATTTACAAGAATAGTTTCTTACATAACTTAGTCATAATCCCTACATACATAAAATTTTGGGTTTTGATAGTAAAGACAAGAAATTTCTAAAGATTGTCTTTATTTAACCTAGTTTAGAAAAATGTTTCTTTCAAGAACTTACATTTTGTCTGGTGGTCTTCACTAGCAACAAACCAGGTAAAAGATAACTTGATACAATTTAACATTTATTGTATTTGCAATTGTTGAAATTGATATCACTTCTTATAATTTACAAATGGTGTCCTATCACTTCTTATAATTTGCAAATGGCATCCTGTTAATTCTTTTCAAACTATTATTTATTTGTAAATGGTGTCCTATCACTTCTCATAATTTTATCATTCATTCATCTATTTGTTATAAACCTACACAATGTTTGCAAGCATATCTTTTCCACATCATTTAAAGGACTTTCCCAAAAAAATAGAAAATTTAACGTCAAGGGGGACTGCTCCTCCTCCCAAAGAAAGGTATCATTGGCCCTATGTAAGCCCTACATTCAGAAATTTGTAAGGATTTCTTTTTCACCACATTTAAAGTGCTTTTTAAAGAAATCTAGAAAAATGGATGGTCCTAAAGCCTTTTACTCAACCTTTATAGTTTAAGCATTCATGTGAATAGCTCCCCTCCTATCCCCCCACTCACCTCCCCCCACCCTAAGGATATATGCCTATGGAAGACCAGACTACATTGTGAACAATAACTATACTTACATAAAGTCACTTGTGATCATTCCAAACATCCATGACTTTGAAAGAAGACAAGATTATGTAATAAAATCCATCAAAATCATATTAAAAAAGAACATCCTTGTCATTTTTTCAGTGTTGAAAAACTATGAGGCTCATGAATGATTGGTGGATTGATGGTACTAGGTACATCTTCAAGCCGGTTGAGGAGTATTAACCCAAAAAGGCACACATGCTAGTAATAAAAATAGATACTAATCGAGATATTAATTTAGGTATACAACACATCATACGTATACACATGGTATAACTGGTATAACTATATGCTTGCATGTTGAGACTATATTGAAGCTGATAGAAGAGTTTCTGAGAGTTCACCAAAAAACACTATATTAGTGAATTTGGGAATTTTCCAATTCCCATTTTTGAATACTTAAAAAAGGGGACATGGATAACATGTTTGTAAGTTTCTCAAAACCCTATCATATGACCTATCGTCGTTGGAAAGCGCTTGAAAAATGGGATCTAAAGAGCTATAAAGCGCTCATTTTGGATTAGTGGTGTTCAAGTTATGGTTAATCCAAACTTTTGACCACGTGTCCCAAACTTGTGGGAAATTCCCATATTCCCCAATATGGTGTTAAAAGGTGTTATCTCCTAGTGTAATGGATACACAAAAAGCACCAACAACAAGACATTGAAAGGGATATCAACAAAAATTATCCCAAGAGGAGTCACATAACTAGGACCATAAACTTCTCACTAGACTTTGCGCATAGCAATAACACATTAATTCCCTTACAATATAATAATTGTGATCTCTTTCTCTCAAACCCCTCTCCTAATACCACAGCTAACCCATATGCACCTCATAATATCTTCACAAGTTCAAGTATATACTCAAAATTGGTAGCAATGCTTGATGCTTGCACATATTTTACACATGCATATAATTTTGGCTCACTCCCAATGATAAATGCATATAATTTTGGCTCACAACCTCTAAGACACTTGAGTACATTACCTAGCTTTGGGACCAAACACTGTTACGTTTTCTAAATGGCCAAAACCTTGAATTGAGAAGGCTAATTAAATCCAAATTCTAATTGGAGTGTAAACACCATAAAGTGTTATGTACAACTTGGGCTCATAGTTGTCTTATATACTTGTGGCCGCTTTTCACACTTATTAATGTCTTGGACTCCACATTGGCCATGCCCAAGGCCCATAGTCCTTTAGCTGTTTATTATACAAACCATCTCCACCCATAGGTTTCATCCTCAAAGCCTTGTAACATTTAGGCTTCCATATGGGTTGGGTTTCCACATAAAAGTGCTCGAAATCCATATCCATAAAAAGTACTCGAAATCCATATCCACCAAGTATGTGGAAAAAAATGACTCATGTGAGAACATCCTTAAGTGATTCATGCCTGTAAATTTCTTCCAATGACCAAAAAAATACATCTTAAGCATGGAAAAAAGATCAAAACTTGCTCTCCATGATGGTACCTCCTTTAATCCACACACATTCGAAAGGTTCCATCCTTACTCTTTACAAGAAGCACTGGAGATGCAAAAGGAGATTGACTTGGCTCCACCCATCCCATGTCCATCAATTCTTACACTTGTATCACCACCTCATCTCTCTCCATTTTGGACAACCTATATGGTAGGATCAAGCACTAGAAATGCAAAAGGAGATTGACTTGGCTCCACCCATCCCATGTCCATCAATTCTTGCACTTGTTTCACCACCTCATCTCTCTCCACTTTGGACAATCTATATGGTAGGCTCAAGCTTTATCCCACGATCAATGTCTCTTTTCGTCGGTGGTAAACATTTAGGCATGTTGAATACATCCTTGTATAATTATCCAACAACTTTTGCATACCCTTGTGCACTTCCTTCTTGATGGAATCATTGCTCTCATCCTTGCAAAGCTGTAATACATATATGTAGCCCATCTTCTTGAGATCTACCAAAATAAGCTTGGATGCATTCACTCCTATCAATGTAATTCTTTATTCACCATGCATACACTGCATTAATCCTTATGTCAAATTCATAGTGAAAGAACCAAGACTTGAGAGCCAATCATACACCCAAGAACCATATCGATGGGTCCCATATCAAGAACAAGAAACTTAGCTTTGCAGGTATACTCCTTCGAGAGCTTGAAACTTACATCTTGATAAGTAGAAAATGTTTACATTAGAATGATTTAAATACTCTTGGTGAAATTCTAGTTGATTTAAGAGAGTTGAAATTTGAAAAATGGTCAGCCATACAAAGGAGGTTATGGCAAAATTTTCTAAAAATTATGTAAAATAAGTTTTACCTTTTATTATTCAAAAAGAGTAATTCCCATCGTATATGTATTCTTAAAGTGTTATTTTTCATCCTAGGTATAGAAAAAAGCATACTAAAAATATTTTATTAAAAAAGTGCTACTTTCTTTAGAATTAAATTCTATGTATAGAAGGAAGCATATTGAAATTGTTGTTTTGATTATAAAAGTGTTATTTTCATCATAAATGATTTTTATGCATAAATGGATGCATAAAATAAATTCTTTTATATTAAAAGAGTGATTTTCATCATAAATGATTTGTACGCATAAAATATTTTTTTATATATTAAAAGTGTGATTTTCATCATAAATGATTTTTATGCATAAAAGAAATTCTTTTATATTAAAAGAGTGATTTTCATCATAAATGATTGTACGTATAAACAGATGCATAAAAGATTTATTTTTATTTCAAAAGTATTATTTTCATTGAAATTGATTTTATGCATAGAAAGATACATAAAAGATTTATTTTTATTTCGAATCATCACACATCATGTCAAGTATTGCTTGTGTATCATTGCTTGCCAGTGTCACTTACACCCTTGGGCTAGCATGCCTACTTGCATTCACATGAGAGTTGGTGACCTGCTCATCATAGTCATACTCCAGTCCCTCATCAATGTCCGTGCCATCTTCATGCATGAGCACATCACCCATACTTGCATTCTCTTCCATTTCTTCAAGTGATGCCTCTTTTGTCCTTCAAGGTCTACACCTTGGCACCATGGCTAAAAATGGAAATTTAGATGTAGAAGGCTCAAAACTTGTCAAAATTTAGAGATCTTTAGCTCTATGGATAGCCCTAGATGTGTACTACCCAAATATGAGAAAATAGTAAAATCCCAAGATGACCTAACATTCTCTATTTTGGGGTTTCTATCACACTACTAAAAATGAAGAATTGGCCCTAAAATCTTGAATATTGGTCAGAATCTTGATTGGATTAGCTTGTTGGGAAGCTATTGGTAGTACTATCCACTTCCTAAACCACTTTGCTTGAATCAAAGGCTAGGTATTCTCTGTTATGGCTTTTTGGTCAAATTCAACTATGTCAGTAGTTGACCAAGAAAATGACTTCCAAAACAAGTGATCTTTGGTTTGTTGGGAAGCTTATAACGTGTACTAACCACCCATGTGCTCAAATGTCAAAATTGACTTTTACGATTTTTGATTGGGCCAAGTTTTGACCTAGTAGTGACCCTTGCCAGTTGGGAATGCAATTGATGTCAGAATCGAGGGCTCAAAACCTAGCTCTTGGATAGTACTTTCAAGCTATGTAAACCACATCAAATTAGCCCCAATGGTTTTGCACTGAATTGGGGTTTTGTGCTAGCATAATCTCCTTTGTATTTTGTTCCAAATCCCAATGAGTCAAGGCATCAATACACATAGCCAAAAGCATAGGATCATAGACTATCCAATGCTCATAGTCAATGCATCCAACCATTGCAACAATTTTTCCCAAGCTTTGCACTTTCTCACCACAAAACCATGCATGTATCGATTGCCAACCCTTGAATTTGCATTTGCCAATGGAAGTCTTGCCACTCAATGTAGCGTGTCGATGCTTGCCGATCTCCTGGCCAAGCACTTTTCACCCCTTACCAAGTCTCAATCCAAGGAACGGGTTGAGGCCATGTCTTTACCACCTTGTACCTAGATCCCTTTCCATACCACTTTCCCACGACACTCACGGCACGAAATGTCCTCCAATGCCAAGGGTACTCTCTCACACACATCTAGATTCTAAAAATGAATGTGTAAGAACAATGTGTGTGAGATGTGTAAGCTTCAAATGAAGGATTGTAAAACTTTCTTTCATGTGGCATTCATAATTGTATGCCCGATCAAAAGATCCATTATAAGAATTTGATGTCGCCATAGTGAGGTTCAATAGGTTTCCACATACTTCTTCCATGGCTCCACCTCCATTACTTTGTTGGTCTCTTCAATGGCTTCTTCAATGACACGATGCAAATTTGAGATGAGATTTCCATGTACTTATGAGTTTGGCTTGAATGATCATACCTTCATACATGAGATTCCCAAGGCATCAAACAATGTATAGCAAGATTAAGGAGATTAAGAGGGGTAAGAATATGCACTAGCTTCACTCCCAAAATAAATCCATTATCCTAATCATGAAGATTTTCTAAAAAACCTTGCTACTACCAAGAAACCCTAATTATGACGATTAAATTTAGCCACAGTGATATGAATGGGAAGAGAAAAGCAAGGAGAAAAGGATTATGGCTTCAATTTTTGGAAAAAATGGTCTAAAGCCCTAATTTTTGCAAAGAGGCCATAAATCCTAATTTTTCATCAAGATTCAAACATTGAGGGCATATTTAGGAAGAGGAAAGCATGACGAAGAAGATTCTATGGATACTTTTCTCAATTTATGAGGAAGACCCTAATTCATGAGAGCTTTCCAAAAACCCTAAGAGCAACGTAAAGCTTACATGTTGTATTGAGAGTTCCATAACCCTATGGCGGCTGTATGACCTTAATAACCCTATGGCGACCGACACCTCCATGAAGCTTCATGATTTTGCACGTAGCATGGGCAGCCTTATGGGTAGAAATCATCATTAAATCACCGCCATAGAGCTCTACATGAAGCTCTTACTTCCCTCACTCAAAGCCCTAAGCTCAAACAAGCTTTTAGTTGAAGAATGAAGCTCCATATCCCTCAAAAGCTTAAGAAAGAAGAGGGAAAGAGCAAAAAACATGAGCATCAAAAATTTCCCCATTTCTTTCCCAAATTTGGGTCCCAAGCTCAAGGGGTTCAACTAATAATATGTAAGTATAGTACGTGAGTTTAGATGAAGGGATTTTTTAATTCAAAATTTTAAGGAAAATTTATCGAAATACATTTACAGAAGGGGATTTTTAATCGATTTTGGAAAACAAACTGTAAGTCTATAAAGAAAAGGGGGTCATTTTATTCATGAAAAATTCATAGGTAAGGGGGGGTTTTAATACCCCTTGAACGCATGTGATACATAGGGTTTCTTAGTAGTGCAACCCCCGAGGTCTCGAGTATCCCAAACTTACTCAAATTTGGCCAAATTTGGTGCAGAACTCAAATTTTGGCCAAAATCTACAAAGTTTGATCAAATTTTACCAAAATGGAGTTAATCAAAGGTCTCCATCACTCTCCCATGCCAAGAAAAAAAGTCCAACCATGAAATAGTGAGAAATTAAGGGAAAAAAAGATCAACAAACCGCTAGAAATTGATCAAAGACAAGGCTCTGTGATACCAATGAAAGATGGGAGAAAAGGGGACCCTCATTTACGTGGAGTCTAGAGACAAGAGATATGGTTTACATGGAAGTCTAGACATGGGTGAAGGTCACCATGAAAGCTTGCATGAGCAAGGCTTGATTGATATTGAGTAAAAGTCATAAAGTGTTATGTACAACTTAGGCTTATAGTTGTCTTATATACTTTTGGCCCCTTTTCACACTTATTAATATCTTGCCCCTTTTTACACTTATTAATGTCTTGGCCACCACATTGGGCCATGCCCAAGGCCCATAGTCCTTTAGCAATTTATTATAGCAGGTAGGCTCAAAGTGCAGTGAGAAGATTATGGCCACAGTTTTGTGGCTCCTGTTGTGGGATAACTTTTATCGATACCCCTTTCAATGTTTATCAACCCCATTTAAAGTGTTTTTTAGAGAAAATCTAGAAAAACGGATGATCTTAAAGCCTTTTACTCACCCTATCTAATTTCAGCATTCATGTGAAGGGCTCCCCTCCTATCCCCCTCCCCTTCCCTCCCCCCACCCTAAGGATATATGCCTATGGAAGACCAAACTACATTCTAAACATTAACTATATTGATGTAAACGCCCATCAGTTAGAAAGAAGACAAGATTTGTAATAAAATCCATCACAATCATATTAAAAAGAACATCTTCTTCAATTTCTCAGAAATAATATATTTCAAAATTAAAAAAAATCTAAGTCCTTGGATCATTAATGTACTTGACCAAGAGTTCTTTAATTTAGCCAAGCCCACCGAGTCCCTATTATGGACTACATAAGGTAGGACCAAAAACTGACCAAAATTTTACCTTTCCCTTAAGAAAATTGATTTAAAAAATTCATTTTCACTTATAAGAAAATCACTTATAAAATTCATAAAGATTTTACATTTTAACTTATAAAATCCATAAATTTTTACAATTTTCACTTATAAAATAGATAAATCACAAGAATTTGATTAAAGAAAACCAATTGCACTCAAAGTTATCTTTTTTTCCATTGGGATTAAAAATTATTTTACCTCTTTTGTACTTTGTGTCCACCTTAGGAAGTATGGTCCACTTAATTTCAACTTGGTGGCATTAGTATCAAGCATGGCTAAGACCTATATATTAATAACAAAAAAAAACTCTCAATAGAATTTACAATGGGAAATAAGGCCAATGCCTTGGATGAACTAATTATGATCAACTATGATTGTATTAGTAGTTAAAGTGGGTGTGGGACTTTCCCGCTAACCATATGGAATTCAATGGTGGTGAAAATTTGCACGTGGAAGGTTATCCAGTTATACTCCTACTTTCACTTGATACCTTAGTCCATCATAGCATGTGGTGATTGTAGTCACAAGCACTCCTATTGCTACCTTAGTCCATATTACACTCCATAAAACCCATTTGAAAAGCACATTGAAAAGTGGCTGGCTTCAATCTACGCTACCAAGTCTTTCTCTACCTTAATTCACAAAAGTGATTCTCTTTCTCCCTTTATTTAAGTAGTCTATTTAAGTAGCATCTTTATTTTTAGTAATTGTTTTTCAAAGTATCCATAGGACTTTTTCCCTCTTTTAAAAATAATTATGGACCGTGGTTGAGATTTCATGGCCTAGCTTAAGTAACATTCATGTAATATTAAAGGTAATAAAAAAACTAGACATCTAACTATGTTTTTTTTAAAATCAACCATCATTTCTTGGAATAGATGGGTTGAAGCACCAAATTTTAGCTATGGGCATCAACAAAGGCATAGGAAAATTTCATTGAATTTGGACTCTCTCCAATGCTAATCAAGATATTAATTTTTAGGTATGCAACACATCATATGTATACACATAGTATAACTTGTATAACTATATGGTTATGTGTTGAGACTATAGTGAATCTGGTAGAGGAGTTCCTAATAGTTTACCAAAAGGTGTTATCTCCTAGTGTAGTGGATAGACAAAAAGCACCAACGAGATGTAAAAGGGATATTGATGGATAAAAATAATCCCGATAGGAGCCGCATAGCTGGGACCATAAGCTTCTCACTAAAAGTTTCCCCTATCAATAACACATTTATTCCCTTGCAATATAATAATTATGAGCTCTTTTTCTCGGAATCCTATCTAAATACCACATCTAACCCATATCTACCTCTCATAATATCTTTTCAAATTCAAGTATATACTTAAAATTGGTAGCAATGCTTGATTCTTACCTCTTTTACAAATGCATATGATTTTAGCTAAATCACAATGCTGAGTGCTCACAACCTCTCAGACACTTGAGTGCATTACCTAGCTTTGGGACCAAGCACTTTGTTACTTTTGCTAAATGGCCAAAACCTTGAATTGAGAAGGCTAATTAAAGTCAAAGCTAATGGGAGTGACTAGTTGGGACCTTAAAGGATGTGTGGCAGGGTCAAAGTACAGTGAGAAATTATGGTCCTAGTCTTGTGGGTCCTCTTGGGATAATTTTTATCTATACCCTTTCAATGTCTATCAATCATAATCTCACCAACCATGCCAATGGCATAAGTGCAAAGGTGTCATCATCCTGGTGTGTCATCTATATCTGCTCTAGTTGAACTCAATATCTCAACACTAGTCTAGATGCACAATGTCAATGCAATTACTCGTAGGAAAAAAAAGGATGGCAAGGAGAAGACATGATCCTAGAGTTTATTGGGCATATACCAGGCCACATGCATTCACACAATTGGATGTGCCTACTGTTAGAGTCACATTAGAATGCAAGGGTGTCCATCCTTCCTTACGTTGGGCCCTAATGGACCCACCATCCTTAGTTTTTAGATTACATGGTGCTAATCCAAGAGCCCTTCCTCACTAATAGAGGAAGACATTATTTACACCACCCTCACATCATATGAGAGTGAAACAAAGAGAATAAGAGAAAAAGATAACATGATTAATTAGTACATGTGAAACCAACAAACAAGTATCAGTAGAATCAACACAACAAACCATAGGGATACATGTTGATAAATAGATGTTGCACACTTTCTCATCAACTCTCCATCTGCGCAAGGTCAAAGAATAGTGCTTATAGAG
Organism: Cibotium barometz; assembly: GCF_041138505.1. Classification (NCBI taxonomy): domain Eukaryota; kingdom Viridiplantae; phylum Streptophyta; class Polypodiopsida; order Cyatheales; family Cibotiaceae; genus Cibotium; species Cibotium barometz. The sequence goes on from NC_141096.1 coordinate 40,881,379, forward strand.
GTTATCTGTCAATTCTGAATAACAAGTCCAAGAGATGACTAGAGTAAAGCTACTATAATAGCTGAAGATAGAGCATCAATGCTCCATCTGACAAGGTCAAAGTATAGTGCTTAAATAGGTTATCTATCAATGCACAAACAACAAGTCCAAGTGATGACCAAAGTATGTGATCATAATGCCTTTGCAAAATCCAAATACCATCATGTGATCACCTCTATACTCAGGAAGTATCACAACTCATCACCCAAATCTATCATTTAAAATCATTTCTTCTCACCCTTGTGTTGTTATTGTAGGGGTAACAAATGTGCTCTATTTTGTAAGCCCCCCTATGATACAAAGTAGCTATTGTGGGGCACCCAAAGATGGCTGCCAAGTAGGATGCATGCTTGTGTGACTATGTGACCACCGCAATCATGAGTGATGGACATTAAATCAAGGATACAAAACAAGGATAGATTGTTCTCAGGTTGTGAGGGTATAGAAAATCTCAGATGGTCATGGGAGCTGTGGGGGCGAATGATATACTTTGTTAGTCATTTTAGACCAAGTTGTAGGTTGGCATGGATGAGACCCATCATAACCCTAGGCACTATATATAGACTAGTTTAGTAGACTTTCTACATCATTGTGTTTGAGCACCCTTGTAATCAAGACATCCTCTGTCTAGAGTCTTTCTAGATTGTCATCAAGCCTCTTTACCTTTGGAGCACACGATTGGGATAGCTCCCTTGAGTGCATGGTTGGGATAGCCATTTTGTAATCAAAGTTTGTAAGCAGTAATATTGTTTACTCTTCACTTTTTTTACAATTTAGTTCTTTGTTTTATGAAAATCTTACTTCTTCTACTATGTTTTTTTACATGGTATCAGAACTTAGGCTTTAGTCAAATCTTCTTTTGGCAGTTTGATATTTGGCAGATTTAGAGAGATGGCCCAACCACCAAATAATGCAGCCACTCATGCATGTCCTCTATTATTTGGTGATGGAAAGTTGGATGGGACAAATTAAACTCTCTAGAAGTTAAAGATTGGGTCTATTCTTGATTTATATGAGTTATGGGAGACTACAAAAGTAGGAGGGTTGATGTAAATCCAAGTGTTATTCCGGGTCCTACTTCACTTTGGTGTGGAGGCAAAGAAATGCAAATTCTTTATGTGCCATCATCACTAGCATCATTGATTTGGTTCATGACCATGATTCTCGACACTCTAGCGTAGGCTTTGAAGCATGTAAAATTCTTAAGGACTAGTATGAGACAAGGAATCAGACGAGGATTAAAAATCTTGAAAGACATTCTGAAGGAGAAGTAGCAGAGAAGTTCTTAACATGGATAAAGAATCTACAATATTAGATGGTGGTAATGGGGATCACCAAGAGCAATGCAAAATTGGCACACAAATGCATTAGATTTTTACCTCCAAAGTATGACAGTTTAGAGACCTCACTAAGCTCGTAGGTGCATGACTCACCTCTTACTTTTTAATTCCGTGCAATGCTACTAGAGGAGATGTGTTTTAAAGCTAAATATGATAGTGATGCTACTGCATTCTCCATAAATCTAAAGAAAGGAAAGAGGAAGGGCTTTGGTAACCTCATTTCTTCTGAGAAGAAGAAGACATCAAAGGTAAAGTATTTTTACTCAACAATCCTTCTTATGTGATCAAATCATGTAGAGTAAAGGATGCATCATATGAGAAGAATGACACTTTGAAGCCTTTGAAGGAGTCCAAGAATAGTGATGAAGCAGAATTAGAGCTCTTTGTGATAGCTAAGGAAGTATGTACAAAGGCAGAACATTCCTAAACATCTGTGATGGTTCATGGATCATCGACAATGGGGCATCCCGACATATGACTAGGCAAAAGGGCTAGTATAGCTCCCTCAAGCCCATGGGGGAGTCCATCCTAGTAGTGGTTGAGAATGATGCCAAATGCCCAACCATGGGATTAGGTGCCATTTCTTCTTTTATTTCTAACAATAGTAATACTAAGCAATTGTCGTGATAATAAGAACTTATCTGATGTCTTAATGTTCACCAAGATTGATCTAAAATTGGGGTATTATTAAATCAAGATCAAGTAGCAAGATATCCCAAAGACGACCTCTAGTACTAGATACAGACATCATGAGTTTATAGTGATGCCCTTTGGATTTATAAACACTCCAAGTACATTTAACCAAATAATGTAAAAAATCTTTAAGGAACACCTCGATGATTCTGTTCTCATCCTCTTTGATGATATTCTAGTCTAATCTAAGGATGCTACCACAATCATGAGAAACATGTACATAAGGTCTTAGAATATTTTAGAAAGCATAAACTCTTTGATAAGAAGAGAAAGTTCCCTTCTTTCACCAATCGCATTGAGTACTTAGGATTTATTATTTCCAAGGATGCCATTTTAGGCACGTGTTTCAATTTTTGTAGACTCTACATCGACATATATTTCTTCTTCATGGTCCACTCCATGATTTTGGAGTGTGGACATCCTTATTCATGCATGGCTCTAAATTTTTATATATTGTACCCTATAGCATGTATTGCTCTACATACATTATGGGCTTTCATTTTGGCATATCCCTCTAATAATTATGGATTCAACATCGAGTTTACATCTAATCCATCGGGTGTGCTAGTAGGTGTTAAAGGCTATCCATACTATTAAGAATTATGGATCAAGATCTCCCAATGACAAGACATTTATCTAATCATAAAATAATCCTACACTTATGACAACACTAATCTAAGGTGGATAGAAATGAAGAAAACTCATCATGAGTGTGTGCTAATTAAAATGCACTCAAGTACAATTAGACCGTACCAAGATGAATTAGCTTAAAGAGACTTGAGATAAGTGCAAGTGATGTGTTCATTGCTTGAAATGGTCCCCATTTATATGAGGAGATATGCCATTGGGCTTGTACATCAATGTGGGATAATTCCCTACACTCATGTGGCTTCATGTTGGACTTTGCTCTTGTTTGGCTTACTCAACTTACTCAACTCACTCCCTATCTCGTCCTTGTGCTCTTTGGCACTACATTTCTCAACACCCCCCTGGGTGCCAAATCTTTGGGCGGCTACTCAAGGTGGTTAGATGCGAGTTTTACAACATATTTTCACCCCCTCATTTCTAACTTGGCTGGGTAACTTAGAGGATCTTTGGCTTGGTTACTTTCTAGCTCTCAGAGGTTACTTTTAGAGATGTTCATGGTTATTTTCATTTGCATCTCAATTTGCCTACTCATTTGGCGGTTTTTACAACCATTTTTATCAAGAGAAAGTTTTGATTTAAGTCGAGTTATTGATGCCTTTTTTTAATTATATTTCTATTGATGATGACATTGTTGATGGATTTTCTAATTTTGATGGAGATTTCAAGGCCCAAGTTAATGAATAACATGCCAATACAAAGATATGGCAGGCTAGTGTTCTTCCTCCTGAGTCATAATCCCCTTGCCTTGGTAACTCTACGGCAAGCTAGTATTCTTCCTCTTGAGTCACAATCCCCTTGCCTTCTTCTACATGGTCTTTTCCCTTTTCTGTTTCCTGTTGGGCACCCTTTTTTACCTCTTTTTCAACCTCCATTTCTGAACTTGATTCCATGCTCATTTCAATAGAAAACTTGGGCTTCTTGAGTTATGGTTGTTCATTGTGGTCATCACTCTACGTCGGGCCTCTTGTCTTTTCTACCCTTCTTGTATATCTTGTCTCTAGGGGAACTAGTACCAGCTAGTAAGAGGTGGCAAAAGTTGATCCAATGAATTTGAGGCTTGGTAGATAACCCTTTGTGAGTAGGGGTGCTAATCCTAGGTAAGGACTCTTACATAGGTTTTTCGGCTCCAACACGCTTTTGATCTCTGCATAGATAAGCTTTCCCCAATTTTTTCTTGCTTGAATGGGATTGGAGCACAAGAGAGCTCTATTAAATGTGGTGAGGAGACCGACATCCACTTGGGTTATGTGATGTGGCTCTTATAAAAGGGCAAGTATGTGTAGTGGAGCATGCATGGCATGACCGGATGGATAGTATAACATCTTCCTAGTGCAGCTTGTGCTATTTTGAAACATGCAGCCCTTCTTTGATGGCTTGTTTATTCTCTTGAAGTCTCATTATCTAGTGACTACGAGAAAAAATTGAACGGCTTCCTCACGAGTTCTTGTGTGAGCTTTACTATATATTGTTCATTGCTCTGCACACCTAGTGGTGGTTATATGACAAAGGTTTTTGTCTTGTTCTCAAATGAGTGGATAGCTTGATAGCATCTAGCCAGGTCCATCCCCCAAGGTGACAACTCATGCAAGGGAAAAAGCCTAAAAGCTACCTTATTGGCACATCCTCTAATGGCAATCTATCGCATTTTGGTGTTGGGACTACCATAGAATAGTGCATGAAGGCGAATGGATCCCAAAATTGGAACTTTAGGATTGTGTCACCACTATTAGATTTGAGCCTTATAGCTTCCAAGTAGCTCTCCCTTGCTTCATAGAGCTCTAGGGACATGTAGGGCTCTTTGCTCTCCTCCCTTGCTTCATAGAGCTCTAGGGACATGTAGGGCTCAGGTGGGAGCTCTTTGCTCTCCTCCACCATCTTCTTGCATTTCCCTTTTCTAGGGGTGCATGTAGTCATTTTACCTAACGGTATACCTGCAATGTTACTAATATTCAAATGCAATACATACACATGCACAATTTTCTATGGCAATCCTTGCATCAATGGGCATGAATCTTTGACTACCATTGTATTTCTATTTTATGGGATCATTTGATCGAGTGTGCACTAGGATCATTTTACAATTCAACCAGCTTAGCAATTCAACTCGGTTATTAATGATCTAACCTTGTAGATAATTTAACTCTATAGGCAATTCTTTTGGGCAAGCAATCCATGAGATGGATTAAATCTTTATTTTGCAATCTTTTTCTCTAATGATTTATGAATCATGGATGATCAAACTATAATGATCGTACTTCTATACTATGGCCATAAGGGAAATCAATCTTGTTGTTTTTCCTTGCTAGTTGCTACTGGGGGTCTCACTAAATTGTGAATACATTCACCTATTTTTCTCACAAAGTGCTTCACTATCTAGACACTGAGCTTGCCATATTCTATGAGTTCCCACACCCTCTGCCCAACAACATGCACCTAAACCAACCTTCAGATCAATTCTATGATGCCTACCTTGGAAAGAAGACTATACCTAATAGGCATTTAGATTGTTAAGCCCATTGACAGTTGGATCATCTACTCATCATCAAAACTCGTATAATAGGGTAAAATCGATGTAGGTTGTCTTATATAGCCACTTGATGATGTGTCATAATCTTAGATCAACAATCCTTTAAATTAGATTGGGTGATCATACATGTTGCGTCAGCCAATTCCAAAAGCAAGCAATTCAAGAATTTAAGCGATTCCAAAATTGGATTGTGGTGATTGTAAAGGTTGGGCCGTCGTTGTGATGATTGCAAATGTTGGCAATCCAAGAAGCAAATGATCCTAAAGGCAAATTGGTAATGCATGAAGTTGGATCGTTTCAGAGTTGGATCGTTTACAATATATTTTCCTTTGGAAATTTTCAATTGCTGGTTCTTGGGTCTCAACAAGTTTTTGTGCTTAATGCGACACCATGTAGTGTTAGTGCCCTAGTCATGTTCAATGCCGTTTCTCATGCTATGCAAAGACACTCATCAATGAGGGTCCATGGGCTTTTGATGTCGAGGTTTTCGTAGCTTGTGTGTTCAGTGTGTGAGTGATTTATCATTTTGTAGATGATTGGGAGGACAATCAATAAAAGAGTGCCTAATGCATGTGTCAATTAGGTGTGACACCTAAATGCTTTTAATAATAACATCCTAACTAAGCATGCGGTGCAAGCAATAGTGTGAGGAGAAGGTTTGGGGTTTCTGTCAAAAAAATGTTTCTACTAGTTCTTTGTGTGTCTTAAGGACTTAACTCTGTCACTTGTCTTGTCTCATTTGTACTTGACCCCTACGCCTACCGCATAAGTGACTCAACTGAACCTTTATGATTATCTCTCTAGCACACTATCCAACACAAGCAACTCGACTTATGAAAAAAGGAAATTGTGCACTGATGTACTATAAATGTGATCCTATGAGGAATTACACGGGCGCATTTTGGCATTTTACAACCTGACTCTTGACTCTTATGCCTTAGGATCATTTTGGCCATTGGCGACTTGACTTTTGGACTCTTATGTATTGGCACATTTTGGCCTCTGATGACTTGACTTAGAGTCAGCATGTCTATGCTTTAAGCGATGGCATCTTTAGCGTTGTTATCCAAGTTAAGTGTGTCTACATCATCTTAACAAGCTTAGCTTCTTCCCAAGTTAAGAATAAGGATTTGAAGGTCTTTAGGCATTCTTGTGTAGGGATAGTCCTTACATTGTGTTCTTCAAAGGTTCTGATAGGTAGGGATGCTCAGATTTCATGCAGGGCTGAAGAAGAGGGTAGTTATTGGATTCTCTTTTAAAACTGTTCCTACTCTTCCATAGTCCATTTGTGCTCTATCTTTTCTTTCCTCTTACCTTGCCTTTTGGACACCCATACCTACTTTGGTGTAACTTGTTGATGCCTAGTCCTTAATCATGATGATGGTTTTGTTAACCTTTCTTTGTCTCTCTAGGAGGGTTGCATCTTTGTGCATATTGCATCCTTGGCACCCTATCATTGGGCTATTAGTGACCTTTGTGTGGTCACGCATCCTTGTGTGGTTGAGTCACTGGATAGGCTTTCAACTTCTTCTCAACTTAGGGATCGTTGTTTTGTCGACTTTGATTGACACTTTGGGAATACTTTCCTTTGCAATCAATGCTTGTTTAGCCTTTTTGTTCTTGGGCTTTGGCTGTTTGTTGGGCACATAAAATGGCTCCCTTCTCACCTTAGGTACCCACACTTGCTTTATCTAGTTACTTGAGACTTTACGAGAGACATAGATAGCAGGATTGGAAGAATTGGTTGTTGTCCTTTGGTTTCTCTTGTGGTGCCTCCCTGGTTTTTTATGAAGTTTTTCCTCTTTTGGTTGGACTTTTTCTTTTTTGGCTTTTAGCTTATAGGACGTGGAGAGGGTTGGTTGACATGAGGCCTTGAGTTTATGGGTAATTACACTTACCAATTGGATGGAACCTCCTTCTAATAGCATTAATAACTTTTGGATCTCAGTAGAGACTTTTACCTAGCTCTTCTTCCACACGAGAAGACCATTTACAATCCATTATGCAAGCTTGATTGTGGTTGTTCTCATTATCCAATCTATGCACTGCAATTATGTTTGGCTATCCATCCTCTTCCAAGATCCTCTTCCAAGGATGATCTCTTTCAGCATTGTACGTGTAGTCATAACTGTTATATGCACATTATGTGTGCATATACTAGGAGGCTAACCCACATTAGGCTTGTGAGCATGGGAGCATGGGAATAAGCTCTAGTGGAGCAGCATGGGTTAGGACTAACTTTAAGGGATAAGGTTAGGGTCAGGCATCCAAGGGTCACACATGGGAAATGGAGAGTCAAGAGTCACTTGAGGGCCCTCCTATATAATAGGGACATGGGGCACACTCAAGGGAGGCTAAGACTATGTTATCTTTAGGCTAGGTTATGATATGATGTTCTCTTGTTTAGAGGATTATATCTACTCACCTACCATTTTACACTATAGCTACATGCTATTGGATTGGAGTTATACCTCTTGATGGTATGGGACATCAAGGTAAAGGTATGATGTACTTCATTATAATTCATGTGTGCATCCCTTGGGCTCGGGGATGATCGGGTGGATGAGTTTATGCCTAATTTATGCATGTTTATGCATAACATTTATCTAGAGAGATCTTAGGGTTGTAACAGTGGTATCAGAGCAATCTCTAGTTAATTGTTATTTTTTCTTTCTTATTGTAAATTTTTTAGCATTTTTTGAAGTAAATTTTAATATTTACTAAATAAAAAATATTATTTTGTTGATTTGTGTTGATGATTATCACGTGGATCGTCGTCGATATGGTGGTTGGAATGCATGTTTCTTCTATTCAATGGACGAATCGACGTTGCGGGGGAATTTTGTGAGTTTAATGCTATTTTTTTCTATTTTTTGTGGTTTAAAATAAGAATTAATGGAATTTTTTTAACCAAAATACCACATATGGTATTGTGGATATTTTTGGTAGAATGAATTCCTCGATTTTCTAAAATTTTTAGAGTTTTTTTCCTAATTTTTTAGAAATTTTTAGAGCATTTTTATGGTTAAAATGTATTTTTTACATTTTTGCAAGTTTTCCGCGGATATTCTTTCGATTTTCTGCCAAATTTCTGCTAAATGCAGAGTCGGGTAGTCAATTGATGCATGGAATGCTCTCCCGTGTGCGTGGGATCGTCTTCGTCTCTCAAATTTTAATTTCTCTTCTATTTTCCTCTCACCCATGTGAACACCTCTTTGATGGCACAAATTACTTAATTTTTAATCATAATTAACTTTTGATTAGGATTAAGTTAATTTAATCAAAAGTTAATCATCTCTTAGATATAACAGAGGAGGGGTGGTGAGAGAGATGAATAGTTTGGAGAAGAAGGAGAGTGGAGGGTGGAGAGGAAAAAAGTTTGGGATAAGGCTATCTTATTTCTTTTATAAAGGATTTTATTCATATCTCCTGGACGGCATACTAGGGAGTTTCAAATTGGTAAGGTATGTATGGGTGGTATCATGGTGGTATGGGATGCTAGCGATCCCTCACATATATTATCTTATGGGATAATTTGGGCTCAAGATTGTTGCTTTGCTTACATCACTTAGCATGTTGACCTCAACATTCAAAGACAATCTCATTTTCTGAATTCATTTAAAGGTGTTGTGTGGGCATTCTCTAGATAAACTTCTTTTATCTATAGCCTGCATGTATTGATGAGTGTAATCTCGTTGACATTTTCATTTGTTGAAATCTTTTTCTTTAGAGTTCAACGAGTTTATCTTGTTGTGTTCGGATTTAGGAAATTTGGATTTTTCCTTTATTGGCATTTCTTTCTCTAGCTCCATACTTTAGGTGATTTATACAGTCAACCTGATGGTTTACGGATGGACATATGTGACTCATTGAGACGTTGATGACTCTCTATGTTGATATCGGTAACTCAGGATGCCGATTCCATGAGCAGATGGGGGGTACATCGGGCCACTGGTTCCTTCTGTTATAATGTCATGTTTTCCTACTTTATTCCGAATGGTTTACAATGATGAAATTACTTTGAGTATAAATTCCTATGATCATCCGCAGTCTTATGGACAAACAGAGCGTATGAATCAAATTGTAGAGGATATGCTTCGTGCATGTCTCTAGAAAAGCATCAAATTGGAAAAAATATATTCCAATGATGGAATTTGCCTATAACAGTTTTAAATATACGACTATTGGTTTTAGTCTGTTCATGCTTATATATGGGTATCAACCCAGGGCACCTATTGATGTCGGTCTTAAGGACATTGAGCTTGATGCATCGAGGGATTTCTTGCGTGATATGCAAGAAATGCTGACCGAAGCTCGGGATTCTATCAGGAGTGCTCAGGATAGCGGTTCTATGCTAATAGAGGATGCTCAACTTGGTCTTTTGAACTAGGAGCGTTGGTTTATTTTAAAGTTCCTAAAGATTCTAAGACTTTGTCAACAGGAAAATGCTCGAATTTATCTCCTAGATATTGTAGTCCATTTTGAGTTATACATCAGATTGGCACGGTTGCGTATGAACTAAAACTGCCTCCACATGTTAGAGTTCGTCTAGTCTTTCATATCAGTGGATTGAAAGGGAATTTGGGAAGTGAGGATAACACAGTTACTGCTCAACAAGAACTCATTGAAGTCGAAGATTTATCCTATGTTCCACATGAACCTGATACTTAGGTACTTGAATTCAGGGAAAGGAAATTTATAGTTGTCTAATCCTTGAGTTTAAAATTAGGTGGAATAATATTGAAATAGAGGATTCGACTTGGGAGTCGGTTGATATTGTTTAGTGCAGTTCTCCTTCTTTTCATTGCAAAAGTGCAATGTTTTGAGAGAGGGGAAGTATGTTATATGCACATTATGTGTGCGTATATACTAGGAGGCTAACCCACATTAGGCTTGTGAGCATGGGAGCATGGGAACAAGCTCTAGTGGAGCATGGGTTAGGACTAACTTTAAGGGATAAGGTTAGGGTCAGGCATCCAAAGGTCACACATGGAAAATGGAGAGTCAAGAGTCACTTGAGGGCCCTCCTATAGAATAGGGGCATGGGGCACACTCAAGGGAGGCTAAGACTATGTTATCTTTAGGCTAGGTTATGATATGATGTTCTCTTGTTTAGAGGATTATATCTACTCACCTACCATTTTACACTATAGCTACATGCTATTGGATTGGAGTTATACCTCTTAATGGTATGGGACATCAAGGTAAAGGTATGATGTACTTCATTATAATTCATGTGTGCATCCCGGGTGGATGAGTTTATGCCTGATTTATGCATGTTTATGCATAACAATTATCTAGAGAGATCTTAGGGTTTTAATAATAACATAGAAACTACCATCCACCACCACAGGGTAAGAATTGATCTAGAACTTGAGATTTATCATCCCTTTGCATCATTATATAGGCCTGAGATAGTTTATACAAGAGCTTGAGTAGCATCAAGGGTAGGTTTTCCTAATGAGACCCAAGTCTTATATGATATTAAGTTTCTTTCCGGTCCTATATCCAAGAGAGAAATTTTGGCTATTGTTCGTGTATTTACAAGGAAGTCTAGGGAAAACCTTGGAGGTTTAACCTCTTCCTACTTGTGATTGTTATGCATTTTAGCCATGTCAACAAGTATAATACCCCTCCTTTGCTTTTTTTTTCTGCTTGAGCTTCCTTTTGGTCTCATTTCTTTATCTCAACTTTTTGTTTTCTCCTTTCTTCAGCCTTGTGATGAACGGCTTGAAGTTGTTCATAGGAGACAACAATGACCCATAGTACTTCCTAAGTTTACTCCCATTGAGGAATCCTTCCATTTGGACTCCATCATCTCTAGGCATGTTGCCCCTCTCATCGTGAGTTCATAGATCCTAAAAGGACCCATATCTCTCAACTTCAATTTCCTATAGTTTTTCCTTGAGGTTATAAAGTAGGACCAAGTCCCCTTCCTTGAAACTCTTGGTTTTGATGTTAGAAGTGAACCACCTTTTTCTTCTTCTTTTTCTAACATACATGCCCACCACAGAGTGTAGCCTCGCTTCATCAAGTTTGTCAAGCTCTAGTCGTTTCAAACAACTTGTTGCCCATCCATTCCATTTTCTTTTCTACCCTCAAATTTGGGATCATGAATTCTACCGGGAGTATAGCATCAAGTCCAAAGACTAGGTTATATAGAGTAGTCCTAGTCAAAGTTTTGTAGGCGATTCTATAAGCCCATAAAGTGAATGAGAGATTCTGCTCCCAATCTGTCCTCAATGCTTCAACTGTCTTTATAAGAATAGTACATAGGACCTTATTTTAGTTCTCTCAACCTCTATCCATTTTTTAGTACGGGGAAGACTTGTGGTGCATTACCATCAATTACTCTAAGAGAAACTCCACCACGTCACTTAAGAAATTGGTCCCTTGGTCACTAATTAGCTCAAGAGGACATCCGAATCTAGTGATGATGTGGCTCATAAATAAATTTGGCAGTCGTTCCCACATCCACTGTTACTATGGCATTATCCTCATCCCACTTGGTTACATAATCGATAGATGATTTATCGAGCTTGTGTGCTTCTAGTGGCTGGGATAATGGGTCCCGCAAAGTCAATGCCCCATTTACTGAAAGGTCTTACAGACATGATTGGCTAATATAAAGGTATTCTTTCCTTTTGTTGGGGAATGGTGAATCGTCGCACTCATTGCAATGCTTGACATATTCCATTACATCACCAAAGAGTGTCGGCCACCATAGTCCTATGTATAGGGCATTTCTATGTCCTTTGAAGTGTCCTTCAAAGGACATAGAGCTTTGATGACTCCTGCATAAGCTTTTTCTAGCATATCAACATACTTGTCCTCGCATACATAGAGTCTTAAGACATCATCTTTCTATGTCCTTCGAAGTGTCCTTCGATGACTCATGCATGAGCTTGTTCTAGCATATCAACATACTTTTCCTTGCATACATAGAGTCTTAAGACATCATCTTTCCCTGTTCTGTAGAGTCATCTTTCCCTTTTTTGTAAAAAGGAGGGTGTACGAGGTGGTCGACTTCACTAACTTGCGTTTCCTTCTTAGGGACATGGTCTTGTGCAAGGGAAGTCCATTGCTCAAATACTCAGAAATCTCATAACTCCACCTTGCTACTAAGCTTATTTGAAATAGGGATGCATCTGGAAGATCGCTTCCTCGACCCCTATTGGTCCCTCCCCATTGGAAATTCTAGACAAGTGATCAAATCTGAGACGAGAGGTTCCTTTCCAAACTGACATTGTGAAATTGAACTCAAGCAGAAACCACCAAGTAATTTGCCTTGTGGGGCACGGTTTATTCATAAGGTAAAGCAAAGCCTAATGGTCCTACAAAAAATTATAAATTTATTCACTAAAAGATAATGATGAAACTTCTTAACCGCATCATAAACCATTGCTAGGCCTTCCCTCTCTATGGTGGTATAATTCTTCTCAAGATCGTTGAGTTGTCTACTAGCATAACTAATAGGAAAGTCCATGTTCTTTTTGCCAAGTTGAGCTAATATCCATCCTATCGCATAAGTTGATGCATCTATATGTACGTGGAAGATGGCATCCCACCTTAGAGATCTGAGAATTGGAGTTGTTAATTATTAAGGCCTCCTTGAGCTTATAGAATGACTCTTCGCACTCTTCAATCCACACAAAACATACCAACAGGGCATATAGAGGTTTAGAAATTTTTGCATACATGAATATGAAGCATCTATAACACCCTATGTGACCTGTGCATCTTTGGATTGATTTCGGTGTTTTGGGTCTTTTGAGTTCTACAATCACTCATATATCCTCGTCGACACCTTTCTAACACTAGCCTCAAATGAGGTATGTGCTCTCGTCTCAACTTGGAGTTTGCACAGAGACCATCCATGAATATCTCTAAGAATTTCCTTAGGAAATCCTTGTACGCTCTACACATAAGCCTTTGCAACATAATTGGTGCTTTGTTAAACCAAATGGCATAACTTTATACGTAAATGTTTCCATTCTTTATAAAGAATGTCATTTTCTATTAGTCCTTGTCTATGGATACGTGGTTGTACCCAAAAAATCCATCTAAAAAGCTATAAGCTTCTTTTCGTGCCACTCTTTCAAGCACATGTTCAGTGTATGGTAGTGAGTAATGATCTCTTATTGTGGCTGTATTTAACATTTTTTAAGTTAACAACACACACGTGAATCTTATCGTTCTTCTTGGGCATGATCACAATTTGCGATACCCAATCTGTGTGCTCAGTCTCATAAATGAAACCTGCATTGATAAGTCTCTCAACTTCATCTTTAATTGCCTTAGCGTAGATTTCATATTATACATGTATGGTCTTTGCTTGACTAGCCTAGCACCATCCACTGATAAAATTATGTGGCAGAAAACTACTCTTGGTTCCTCGGGTTTTTGCCTTTTTGGCAGTGGAGTGCACACCTTTCGGTTTTTCGCTCTATAATTCTTGAATTGTGAAGGGCTCGTTTAGAGTCCTCCTCTTGATCATTGGTCATTGGGGGCTCAAAGGCTCAGCCTCCTTGTTGACTCTCCCTTCCTTTATGGCCTTGTTTCTTCTTCTCCGTCTCGACTTAGAAGTCTTTTTGGAGTCCACTCAAATCGTATAGTAGAGGTTGATCATGGGCTAGCACTTCAGCTATTTTAGGATTTATTTTCATGGCATTTATACTAGGCCTTTTCACTAGATCCTTCCAGCTAGAGCAAAACTCCTCAGTCACCATCAAGGCTTCGACATATTGTAGGTATTGTTCTTCCCCCTTAAGGCTTGGCAGATCTGTGGCTCTAGTCTTTGTTGTTGGTTTCTTAGCTATTTTAAGTAGAGCTCATCTCTTTTTGAGGAATTCTTTAAGAAGGGCTTGGAGTTTTCTAGTGACACTTCTCCTTCTTCGTGTTCGCTTTCAAAGGAGCTTCTTGCATAGTTCAAAACTTGCACTTAAGCGTAATGAGCTAGGTTTAGATTTGTGTGGCACCCATGCCCATTCTAAAGGCAATCTCTCTGTGTATCCTCCCATTAGGAATTCTCTGAGGGCATATTGCCTCGCTTGGTCGAGCCTCTCTTTTATGATATGCTGATGAAGCAACCTCATATTCTCTATTTCCTCAAACTCTTGGAGTTCTTCTAATGTTTTTGTTTTGTTTTTAAGCTCTTCGTGAGGATCTAGTGTTTCTATAGTCGATTCTTGTTCCTTACTTGAGAGACTCCCCTAATTTGAATCGTCTCTAATAGGCTCTAATGGTGTTGTGAGGACAAGGAATGTAGAATTTAGTCCCGCTAGTTCTATTTCTGGTTGGGTCTACTACACCAACTCTTGCTTGTCATTCAACCTCGAGATTTCCTCTCTCATGTTAGGGTAAGCTTGTAACTTCTTGGGAAGGGATTCTTCTAATCCTCTAAATTTGTATTTCCCTTCCAAGCTTTCTCGGCCAAAGTAGATCCTGTGATCTCTCCGCTTTATCGATTGAAGGCACAATTTTGCGTTCAAATCTCCTTAAAGATAACAAGTATAACATGCTTATGCTAATTTTGGTAATTTTAGAAATTGTAAATTTATGAGATACATGAACTCTTACCATAGGTAGATGCATGCCACTCTGAAGTAGTTTCATCAAAATTTGAAGTTCAGTTGCCTTTACACTTTTACAAAATTTAAAAAAAAAAACAACATGAAACCACTTTTGTGACTCCATTACAAGAGTAGTGTTAAAATGTTACTTTCTCATGTACTAGCTCCTGACAAGCAAAATGCTTTCAAGTCATATTATTCTTAGAATATCAAACAATGCTCAACAATCGCTACAATCTTCTCATATGAGGAAGTTTTGCTCAAAACAACGCAAGTGCACTTATCTTGTCACAATGTCATGTTGTTATGCTAGAGTTTTCGAAATGAATCTCAGAGCTAGCTTCATTGTTAGCACATGGTCCTATAATGTTTTCATTATTCACAACTACAAGTAGTTCTAAACAAAAAGTGCCACTAACTGGATCACAGACAAGATTGTGTTATTATCTATGCCACCACTTGGTTCCAAATTTTGCATAAGCTTCTATTTTCCTCATTTAAAGGCCAAAGGTTTCCACTGGCAACCTGATTTCTCAAATCTAGAAGTTTGTTTTATCACTACTATTGAGTTGTTTGACAGAAAATTTTCACTCAAAAACTAGATAAGAATTTAACTCGACTTCCACCTTTATTGCTCATCAAGTGATATATATAAATATCCTACACACAATTTTTTAAAATAGAAGAGACGAGTACACTGCGCGTGGCAAATGGCATTGTCATGGCATTGGAGAACCTGCAACACACACAAACAATGGTGAGATGAGTCTTTCAGTGTGTCTTAGCGAAGCTAGAGAACAACACAAGACCCACATGGAGTGAATGGCTCAAGTTAAACGCTGAAAACCCAAGAAAGTTTTGATTGAAAGCTTGCCATGGCAAAGCCAGCCAACCACATATGATGCATCCACAACAAGTAGATTACTCACTTGTGGAAGACAATTTGAGGGGGCTTCGACGATGTTTGATTTCACCACGGCTAGGGGTGAAGATCTCATTAAAGACCTCACCTTCATCAGCTTGATTGGGAGCCTTCCCCAAGCCCTGCAAATCTGCTTCCTGTGAAAGAAAACAAACCATGTCATAATTTACACAATGGACAGAAAATGCAGTGATATGAAGAAAGCCTGCAGATTGTCTACTTAAAATCTGCTGGCAATGCTGCTACTATCAATCAATCTGTATTTCGTTGCCGACAAAAAGAGACGATCCAATACATACCCTCATTGCCATGTTGTACGGTAAGGCAGGAGCCTCCTCATATTCAGCTGCATCTAATTCCTGCAGATGTTGCCCTTTGAAAAACTTTGAAAGTACATACTGCCGAATGGGGACTAACAGCATGATCAACAAAGGGAACAGAACCCCTGCCACAGGGATCCATGTGATGCCAAAACAGGATAGCAAGTAGACCAGCTGCAATAGGGTGAAAATGGTGATCGTCTTGAATGGGACTGTTTCAACAAAGGATGCATGGGCACCTTCCAAGACTCTGTAAAAATATCAGATTCTATCAAGAAAGAAAATTCCCCTTTTTGGACTTTTAAAAAAAAATGCAAAACTACTTTTCATCAAAATTTGCATTTGGATTAGCAATAATCTTAGCCATAAGCTACCAAGTGGAAATTAATTACTTTGAACTTGCTTTCCCTTAGTGGTAAGAGCCCAGGCCTGCCAGGGCCCAGCCGAGCAGACCTGGGTTCAAGCTCAGCTTGACTGAGCTACTTCTGCAACAACAAAAAAATGCCAGAATGACTAGGGACCTTGCTTTTGGCATTCTGAAATGACAAGAGAACGTACTTGTATCTACGACTCGGAGCTGTAAAGAGCAGCAGCAACCTTTCCCAGAATTGATTACCAGGCAAACTCTCGATAGCCATAAAAGCAAAATAACCCCACAGCACAGAAGTGGGGATCTTTTTCAGGATAGGCATTGCACCGACACAACCCCCAACCATCAGGGACTGCAATAAATTGCTCAAACGCTGCTCCTTGACCTCGACAGGGAGAAGTTCATCAACATCTTTATCAGGATCAAAGACACTTTCATCAACCGGTGCATCTATAGTGCTGCTAGCAGCAGCTAACTGAAGGGTGCTACTTTTCAGTTCTTTCAAAGCCTGCTCAAGACAGAAAGAACCTTAATATCCCTTCTGTATATACACACATACAGATCCTTATACGTACATACATGCATGCATGCATGCATACATACCTGCTAAACTACCTATGTACATAGATACACACATACAAAGATAATTTATTACATCATAATCTATAAAAGCTTTGGTTTCTTTTACAGTATCAACCATTGATAGAGGCTTAACATAATTGGCCATCATGTCAAATACACAAGTAGAGCAATATTGCATTTTCCCACCCATTGCTACACTACCAAAGAAAAATGTGCCTATATATAAGCATTATCGATGGTGCTCATGGCATACCAGAGACGATGCTGGTTGATAAACTAGTGGAGTCTGCATCTGGTGAAAAGCTTCTTGCATGTCTCCATATAGCTGTCCTAGAGAGGAGCTCTTCTGAATGCTATTCTTGGCTGTTTTCACTA
This sequence comes from Cibotium barometz, assembly GCF_041138505.1. Classification (NCBI taxonomy): domain Eukaryota; kingdom Viridiplantae; phylum Streptophyta; class Polypodiopsida; order Cyatheales; family Cibotiaceae; genus Cibotium; species Cibotium barometz. Next base: position 40,898,767 of record NC_141096.1, read on the forward strand.
GTTTTTTGCGCACCAGCTGCAAACAGATGCACCATTCATTGGCTTCCTTTTCGCAAGCTTGAATAATTTTGTTTTCTGCTCAAAAAAACTACCAGGAAAACCACAGTATTATAGGCAGCGAGTTGGGAAAAATCACCTCATTTTTCAACGTTGCTAAGCTTTTTGTGTGCATGGGAGATTGAGGTATAACACCATTTGACGGGGGAATGCCAAGCAAGCCACAAACTATCACCTGTAGAGCAACAATACCAATTAGTAGAATTTTAATACAGTAGTGGCAGCTTGTACAAAAAAGGAGAGCACGCAGAATCTCCTTTGTAATCCTTTTTGTCAATATATTGAGAAATCCAAAAGGAGAAAGAGAGTGAGTTGAAACCAGTGCAGCCAAAAGAAGAAGATCATAATGGAAAGATGAGGGCTTGCGCAAATTGAACTCTTTCTGTTGGGCAAGTTGAGATGCAACACTGTGGTCAAAGTAGTACAGCACCGCTATCATGGTTGCCGGGATGAAGGCAATGAATATGAACAACACTGGAACATCCAGCATTTCCTGAGGAGAAAAAGTAAATGTATGCTTGTTATGATATTATTTAACCAGTATGGTCCCCCACTTCCTGGGGTCAAGTAAAGGAATCACACTTCTTAATCCGAACTGGATGCAGGGTTAAATTGCACAACTTTCTGTCTTAAGCTCACCGTTATCACTGTCCAGTTTTTGGCTGCACCAGGAGACCATGGGTTGGGACTGAAGAGACGTCTTGGAATCCCCTTGGGAACATGCCCAGTGGGTGCATAAGAGATTGCAGTCCAAACCAGTACCAATATTGGCACTCCATAATCAGCTATTAATGCACGCATCCAGCCTACAAAGACAATGGGAAATGTGAGTTTGCCATAGTATCATATGGATCACGGAAGAATCCTTCTTGCAAGTGTGTGTGTGTGTTGATGTGACGGTGGTGGTGAATGTGTGTGATGGTGGCTTTGTTTTGTTTGTTTGCTTTTTTTTTGGGGGGGAAAGGGTTGGTAGTTCACTCTTATTATACCCCTTACCTGTGAATACTGGCTCACCGTATGCTAGAAGCTTTTTAAATCTATTACAATCTTTTCAGAACAACTATAACGAGTGGTAAACATAGCATGCCTGATCCATAGCGCCATGAGCGGGCCTTTCTACTTCTCAATCCTGTCAAGAGAAGCCCAAATGATAGCACCAGAGCAAACATCCCATTCCCGAAGCGCCAAGAAGGCTGGAACTCTGGAAGGGCTGAGTTTTCTTGTTCTGGAATCCGGAACTCCTCAAACACACCCTTTGGAAAAAAACAAAGAATCTCTGCTTTCAAAACAGTGGGGTATTTGATCATACAGAAACTTTGTAAACTTGCTCTTTAACTACATTTTTTGCATTGAAGGGTGGTTGAAGATAGTAATATACAATTTTTTTTCACCTTGATAGCTTGTTGCATGAATAGCATGGCAATTAGCAACCCGAAAAGCTCCCCAGCTATCCGGGTAAATCTATTGATGATCGAGCATGCCCCGAATATTGACATTAAGAGCAAAAGGAGTGATGTCCAAACACAAACCCTGTAGGAAGAGTGAGTTTGTTAGAGAGGCCATCATTACATGACAAGGATCATGCATCATCAATCTAACAAATAGTGCCTAGCATAGAGACACTATTTTTGTAGCAAAGTCTCGTATGCATGCAACTTAAGCTTAGGCCAGCTTCAGACACATCCACAGAGACCCCTGGTCAAAAGCACTGGTGTCCACCAATAAAGCATCCCTGTCCCACCATAGTCTTCACGAGGGCTTGATGGTCTTACTGGATAGAGCAACCGATTCTAGGGCGGAGAATGTAAGTCCAATTCTTGGTGGACCCATTCCATTCTGTTTTTGAAGGTGACTGCTTGGTGACCACCTTGTCCAGGTCGAACAAGTTTCCTAGTCAACCCATCCATGACTGAGCAAAACTAATCGGCCTATTGTGCTTGTGTCCAGTGATGGTATGAAGATGTTGGGTAGACAATTTATTTGCACAAATGTCACATGCACACCTGCTGTTCACATGGCATTCTACTTAGCCAGTACACTTAGGACACCATTTTGATGGGCATTGTGCATGTTGTGAGCCCTTGTCCAGGGACATGTCACCAAGCACCATCTAGGTCTAGGGTCCGGTCAAGTGTCAAATGTCATGTGCAAGTCCCGCACAAGTCATATGTGACCCACTTGCAAGCTGTAATGATGTACAGGTGTCCGAAGCATTTATTAGGCGCAGGGTCGGGTGCCTAGAGCACTGGTCAGGTCATTTACGACGAGCAGTATCTACATGTGCGAAATCTTTTTCCATCGTAGGTCAGTAGGAAGGTACCAAGATACCTACATATGCATTTATGGGATCATGGGCAAGTCTACGGATAGCCCATGGACATCTATTGGGTGCCCAAATACCAAATATAAGGGGCAATGGCTGATTTGGAAGAGGATGCCCCTTTGCTTCATTATCCTGAGATATAGACTCGTACTCTCCAGAAAGTACAGGTCCATCTCCTATATGTGAGACTTTCATACGTACCCTGATACGTTGGATAACCCTTTCTCAAGGCTTTGATGTGTCTCTATAAAAACACACCTCTTCATATATATGTTTCTATTGTCATGTGCATGCACATGCACATGTACATGTTAATCCCACAGCTAATCCCTGAAGGGCAAAAAATAAACTGAGGAATTAGGGCTTGAACAAGGCACCGGAGGACAACAAAAGGGCATCCTATGGATGCAAGAACAGGTCGGCAAGTTGCTCAGGGAGCTACAAGTAACATCGGCAACAAACAAAATATTTTATGTATTTTCTGTTGGCCGACTACAGTCGACCAGCAGAAGGGGTTGTCCCAAGTACCTATAAAAGGGGAAAAGGGAAATACTGACAATATTTGTCCAAAAAAGGGAAATACTGACAATATTTGTCCAAAAAGGCCATGCCGGCTTGTAGCAACTGACTGACTAGCAATCATAGGCCCTATATATAGGTGCCTTGCTGCCCATCATTTCCATCTGCAAGCTTCTCATATGTATGAGCTTCAGCCCCAAAGCAATCAATTGAAGCAAAACACAAGCATCTGGAGGGCATGCAACTTAAGCTTAGGTCAGCTCACTAACTAGATTGAGGATTACTAAGACAAATGGAGACCTAATCGGGTAGATCACATGCCAAGGATCTTGATGTCAATGGTCTGATGCATCCAGAACAGAACTAGCTTCATAGAGGGCATTCTGAAAATTATATAAGCTTTGCTACACATCCAAAGTACATATACATAGAAGGGAAAATGCAAAACACATCTTCAGGATCTCATCAACACTGATTAAAAACATTCAAGCACATTCTAAGCACTTACCATCCTGACCAAGCTAAGAAGAGCCCTGGTCCAATCTCACTTCTGCCTTTTACAAAATTATACATGAATGTATACATGATAACTGTCGGTTCGGCTACCCCAAGCACAAGCAATGGTTGGCCCCCCAAAATTGAGTGTACAACTCCACACAGAGAGGTTGATGCCAGCGTCTGTACTGCTGTTAGTACTCCGTCTGATCAAGCATAACCCTTAAAATGCTTAACAAAGTTAAATAAGATAGAATTACACAATTACAATGCTTAACAGAACAGAACAAGATAGAATTATAAATGCCATCATGAAAATTACTAAAATATAATATTATAACCTTTATAATGCTTGACAAAAATACATAAGAGAGAATAAAAAGGCATCATTATTTTTATTTATAAAATTTACTGCTTCATAAGCAGAAATGATGGTATTCTTACTGGTGTCTCGGTCAAGCTGTTCCCCAAAAGAGATAACAGGGATGGCTGATGCAAAAAATATGTATGTTGTTGGGGCAAAAATCCTGCCAAAAAAAAAAAAAACATCTGAAAATGCTGTATGTGAAGTAAACTCAATCCAAAAGGAAAGCAACAGCAAGAAAAGAACCTGTAACCAGAGGTGAGTCCACCAATCCAATCCTCCTTGTAACACTTCAATCGTCCTTTGAGATCATTTTTTATACCACGAAATGGCACGAAGGTCTCTTCCATTTTTAAGACTTTCAAAGAAATAAAAAGAGAGCATATGCAAACCCCACAGGAAGGGGGCTGTTATGTAATCATGTCAATGTTTTATAATATATATCCTTGAAATGAGATACTTTGTATTATCATTGCAGACTGGTGGAAGTCGAGTTGTTGTGTTGTCCGAATTCACATTCTTTGTAGTGGCCTAACTTGAAAAAAACCCTCAGTTTTTATTCAGAATTCTTCACTTTAAGGGTGAAGAAATCATAATCATCTCAACCCTTGAAAAATTTTTGATGCAAGATGCTTAGCTGCATCAAGAAAAGGCAGAGTGTTTATGTAGCTCTATTTGACAAACATGTTTGCATGACCAGGTACTGATGCTTTATCTCGCTATGTCCACCTCAGTTTTACCATGGTACATCTGAGTACTGATAATTTGCTTATAAGAAACCCAGTGCTTCCAATCTAGATCTGCCATTGCAATTAAGCAACCTGGGATGCAAGTCAAATTCATCCATCACTAGACTGACAGAAATGCATAGATTATTCACTGCACCTAATAAGAAAATAAGCAAGTGTAAGGTAATAATCACCCTATGGGCGTCGATGATGGCAATCTGTTGGATGGCTCTTCAAACAGAACAAGTTACATAATGAGACTATCTTGGCTATACTTAGCTGAATTTTTCTGAGTAGAGTGTAATGTGAGGGAGTCAAACTGGCCTTTGTTCTGAGATGTGGTGATGAATACCTTGCACATCCTTTCTATTTTGAAAGCATGCGCACACATGACACTGCAATAAGCTCCATGTCTGATGTTGGATGCAGGAGCCCTACCTGTTACATGATTATGAACACAGAAGGTGCTTGGGAAAAGGCTTACATGATGGGTGTGATGATGTGCTACCTTCAGACCCCTTTGGCTTGTTTTGAGATCAAGAAGTGCAGAAACTACTAATTGTAGATGTAGATGGCTAATTGTTTAGCTCAATCTAGAAGACTGCAGAAACCACATGGACTCTTTACATGGTAGCTATATAGTAGCAAAAATTCTCAGTTTAGCCCAGTTTAAATGAGTGCAGGAACTACAAAGGCCCTTTACATGGTGGCTATATATCGCTAAATGCCCCTTTACATGGTAGCTAAATTGCTAAATTTTCAGCTCAGTTTAGCAGTGAGGTTGGGCAGCAAGCAAAGACACTATTTTGTAAGGGCTTCCATGCAGACCAATGCAGCATGAGCAGATGGGTGCCCGATCGCCTGGTTGGCTGATGGGGCTCTAAACGGACCAGTTTGAGCAAGCAAGGAGTTACATTGCAGGACCGAATAAAGCAAGGTGGTGATAGAGCTCTGATAGGCTTAAAAAGAGGCAGAGGAGGATGGGTCGCTTACATAGTGGGAGAAATGGGAAGGAAAAGGAAACTTGGGATGAAGATGCACAGATGGGTTGGAAGGTGAAGAATAAGGGTAATGGCTTAGTTTTTTATGACCTTAGGAAGGTGAAAAGCAAACGTGCTGGACCACAAGGACAACAAGTTATGAAGAAAGGTGGGTGACAGGAAGGGGGGTAATGCATGTATGTGATGAGAGAAGGGAAGGACTGGGCAAGGTTTAAGTAGGTAAAGGATGGATGGAACCGAGAGAGAGAGAGAGAGAGAGAGAGTCTCGACTTTGCTACAGGGTGCAAATGAGGTGACGTGCATTGAGCAAGTTGGGTCCTTAAACATGAGCTTAAGCGATCATGGTAATGGGCTTCCTCCGAAGTGCTATAAACAATTAATGATAACTAGACCTCTCTCTCTCTCTCTCTCTCTCTCTCTCTCACACACACACACACATCAAAACACTTATATGTGTGCATATACAAATGCATGCCCATATTCTGATTAAAGTGCACCTTGATTCCTGGGCTCCAATAAACTTGATTGGGTTCCTAGTGGTTAATTGGATTAGTTTTTTTAATCAGTCCTTAGGTTTCAATTATCTTAATTTCTTGGTAGTTGCTTGGGCTATGAGCTTACACTTTTAGCTTAGCTTAATTTGAGTTGATTAGACGATAAGCTAGACCATGAGCTATAAGGTTGTGTATCTACCCATGATCTTGATTTGGGTCTTCACAGGTACAAGAGTTTTTTTTTTTTTTGAGGCATAAAATTATTTGACTTGCTAAAGCTAAGAAGGCTACCTATAGCTATGGAACATTAAATACGAATAAATAAAATGAATTGTTTCTTATACGCAAGGGCTTAGCAGTTGATCAATAACATCAGATAAGACATGGCACATTGTATTGATATGATAAAAGTACAGCTAGGAGGGAAGGTTTGAGGTCCATGTGCATGAAGGGGGAATCATCATAGGCGTATGGTGGGGCACAAGGGCTTGGGTGAGAGAAATGATGTGTGTTTTAGAGTTCAAGAAAGAAGGTAGGTAGCTAGCCATAGGCTTTGTAGAGTTATTGGCTTCTGCAGGGCAATGCCGGTTGGAGCAAATTAGGGTTAAATTATTATCAATCAGGGACAAACTCCTTTTTTAATCAGAAAAAAGCCCACCTCTTATCGAGGTTTTGTCTCCGCCCAGACTTTTTAAAATGCATTTAAAAAAAACTAGCCTTTTTTATTTTAAAAAAAAACCTCCAACGTGGGAACAATAGTGGGGAAGTAGGGTTAATTATTATTTTGGGGCCCGAAAAAATGCATTATGAAATGAGATCGTGGCAAGGGATACCGTAAGTCAATGGCTAAGTATAAAATACTAGGAGCTGAAGTACACATAAGCAAACCTGCACAGTTTTGCTGATGAAGGGTGACGTGATGCAGGAAAGGGTTTTTTTTTTAACATTACCTGCAGAATATGGGACGGGATTCGAACTCCGGTGCATTGCAAAGCTGTCTGCTCGGAAAGCCATGCGCTCTCTCTCTCTCTCTCTCTCTCTCTCTCTCTCTCTCTGTGTGGCTGGCTGCCTGCCTGCCTGCCTGCCTGCTTTACACATGAAAGCTCCTTCCTTTTCTCTTTCCATAAAATCGACTGTTCGCTTTTTGGGATCTCACCTTTTGCCCCCCAGTAAAAGCCTGCATCCATGATGATTCAAAGGCCCTTTCGTTCGTTGTAGTACAATCTGCCCCGATGGCGATACTTAACTTAGCCTTTAAAGAACACGGTCTTTTCTTCCAAATAGATACTTTAACTTAGCCTTTAAAGAACACGGTCTTTTCTTCCAAATAGATAATCCCGCTTTATTATAGATGATTAGAACCTCGCGTATAATTCCACTTTATTATACGTCACGTATATTCCCATCATGCTTATACATCGTGCATGCGCCCATGCATGTTGTGCTAGACATGTTGTACTACGTGATCTCCCTTTCTCCTTCCACTATGGCGTTTTTAACGCCATGAGAAAGGGAAAGGGCACGCTTTGTATCATCCTACATATATTGGGACACCTTACAACACAACTCATCTTACATGTTATATAGCTTAGCTTAGCTTACTTGTGGACATGGGCATGGTATGAATGATTGGGGTACCTGCTCATCCATAGCTCCCAAGCCACCCTGTGTGCTACATACACTTAACTCCCCTCATGTCCCGGCTCGAATGAGCAAGATCGTCCATCCAAGTTTCGCGAGCTTTCATGATGCGAACCTTTTAGTGCATCAAGAACCTCAACAAGACCAAAGATAATCATAGCACCACTTTAATATATTGTCTACACAAGGCGACAGGTGCATGCAAAAATGCTCATTGTGGTACAGCAAGCATGCATATCATACCCTTCATTTATTGTGTACACACTAGAGCTACTCACCAAATGGGCCCACTTAGTTTTGCACATGCTAAGCCTACAGGAGATCGACAAACCCCACATGTTTACAAAGAAAAGTTGATCATTTGAGCCAGCTAAGTTTCCAAGTATTTAAACCAAATCTAAGAGTACTTATGGCGCATGCCCTATATCATGTAAGAAATAAATACATTAAAAGGAAATAATCCATAACTTTCCAGTTAAGCAAAAATAAAAGTAGATGATGAAATTACAAGTTTGTATAGAATGAACTAAAGAAAACAAAATCGACTCCAAAAGTTGCACATGTTGTAAAATGACAAAGTAAATATGTAATAAATGCAAGTTCCTCTACACACAACTCCTTACTGTGCTGTAAAAAAGGGTTGATTTCTAATGTGTATCATACCCCCTTTTGGGCATTTAGGGTGTTAAATACAGTTAAAAATTATTGCTAGCCATCAAAACGTGCACTAGAACCAATAAAGAGACACATTATCCTTGGTAAGCTAAGTTTTTTTATTGTAAAATATCACCCTTTCTTTTTTAAAAACCCATTTTCAAAAGCTATTCGGCACATACCTCTAAGACAAGCTCAAACAACTTAATTAACTATGTTTTACATCTTTTGTACGCTTATTTTTATGAGTGTTGTTTCTCACGAGGTAATGCATATACCCGTGGTCTTTTTACAATATAAGGGCCATCAACATGTGATACACTTAAGCTAATAAGAGATTAACTTCAAAAATCTCGGGTATTAAGGCCTACTGGTGTGAGGAGAGGAGGGCCCTTAAAGTGTAATTTTATAAATGCACTTTTGTCAACTAGGCATGACCTCGTTTAGAAAACCAATGGAAGAACCTCTTTCAGAAACGTTGTTGCCACTCCATCATTTTAATTTCTAATACTATACTGTTTATTGAAGGTCTCAAGTCTATAAATTAGTTCTCCTACTTTGTTTCAATCAAATATTATATGCGTATCTAGTGCTCCTTTTCACAACCTTACGAGGCCTAGTGTTTTGACTTATAGTGCCTATAGAATAAATGTTTATCTCAGATGACATTCATGGGAAATTTTGAGAGCACCTACGGTAAAAGTTATAGATGATATGTCCACATTTGAGAAGTTCCACTGAAAAAGTAGGAGGATACTCATTAATTCAAAATTAAAGCATGTTCTTACCCTCCTCAAGTGGCCACTAGCAAAAGGTGGGACAACATCATTATCTTGAGTTGTTCATTTTGAGCCAACCCAAGATCATGATACTTATACCAAATATTTCTTTTGATTTCTATTGAATGGTTTTCTACTAATAATCCTTTAGCTATTTTACAATATTCAAAATGTAGAAATCGACATCACAAGAGACGAAAAGGTCCATGTATAATGATGAACATCTTCCAAGTAGAAACATGGTTACATATAACCCTTGAAGTGATGTGCATACATACTTTTTTATATCTTTGAGTGACTCCTCACTCTTATCAAATCCAATCTCTAAAAGCTCATGTGTTTGGGTTTATTGATAACATACTCCACTATTTTCAAATTACCTTGAAAGTATAGGTAGCCAAGCAAGCTGTTTAAGACAAGAAAGACTTGGCTATATAAGAACCTATCATTCAAAATGAGAAGTTGGTTTCATTCAAACTTAAAAGTTAGTTTATCATGACATTGATGGCTTTTTCTTCAAAAATTTAGAGGTTCCTTGAATTTCACACACATTGTTTTTAACATAGACTAAATTTGAGTGACTAGAGGCATGTATAATTTGTTATTTCTTAACCTATTTGTTTAAGTTCTAGAATCTATACATGGATGAAATTCACATCCAATTCGTTTGAAGATTTCAACGATGCTGCAATGGCAACTAATGAATTAGTTGTCATCCATTGGCGTGGCAATCAAAAGAGTACATGATAGTGCCTCAATTGCACAAAAGATTATTTGTTCAATTTAGGTCCTCTAAGGATTATCTATTCTAACAATAACATCACAACATTCATATACTGTAATCATTTCTAAACAAGTGATACATCAAAACCTTACTAAGGTCCTTATACATCAACTAATATTGTCATCTTTAAATGACGATTGTAGCCCTCATACATGAATAACAATAATGACAGTTTAAGGAAAAGAAGAAAATATTCTCTTCCTTACTAAGTCTGAGATTTGTTTTCTGAATGCTACTAGATTAACATGCTACTCTAGCAAACTCTTATGGCTTTTTTGGCCCCTAATGATGTTGAAAGTCAATCTAACTTCATCAATCAGTAGTACATATGGAGCACTGTTTAAATGATGAATTCCACCTCTTGATAGTGTGAATTACCTTAGGCTAGCTACCTCACAAAGTTATCCCAAATTCGAACAAAATACCTCAATCACTTTACGTAAATAGTTCTAATGAGTTTAGGCTGTTTTAAGGAAAAGAAGAAAATATTCTCTTCCTTACTAAGCACGGGATTTGTTTTCTCAATGCTACTAGATCAACATACTTTTCTAGCAAACTCTTATGGCTTTTTGGCCCTAATGATGTTGAGAAACAATCTAACTTCATCAGTAGTACATATAGAGCATTGTAAAATGATGAAATCCACTTCTTGATAGTGTGAATTACCTTAGGCTAGCTACCTCACAAAGGTGTCCCAAATTCGAACAAAATACCTCAATCACTTTACTTAAATGATTCCAATGTGTTTGGGCCATAAAATTTTCCTATGTCTAAAATAATATGTAGGCTCCTTTCGAAAGTAGCAAACTAGTAAATGGACTTATAGGGTGGTCCATCCTATTAGCTTCATATCATCACCCTTTGCATCATGTTCCACAACTATCAAGAAGTAACCTTTGAGAGAATTACACTTAACCTTTGAGAGCATTACACTTAACTATGAATTTTCCCTTTAATTTTGATCTCTCTCTCTCTCTCTCTCTCTCTCTCTCTCTCTCTCTCTCTCTCTCTCTCTCTCTCTCTCTCTCTCTCTCTCTATTTTTTGCACAGCATAAATATGGATGATCCTCTTAATTAAAGTCTCTCCTCACTTTTACATCCTTGTTTTTTGCTCAATATTTATAATTTTTTATTTAACACTAATTTTTTTCTTGTTATAAGATATATAAAAAGAAATTTTAGTGAAATAATAAGTATTTTTTTGTTATTCTTGCATATTTTAAATTATTTTGTTAAGCCTACATATTTTGCAAAATAAAGGAAATGTTATCTATAAACAAAAGTTAGTCATAGCCATCAAGTTAAATAGATTCCTACATTATTTATAGCTTGAAAAATGCCAATTAGATTGGGAGCCATTGACTTCTAATTTATTTTAATGGGTAACTATTCCTCCTTTGCAAAAAGTCAAGGATAATGTCAAGAAGGAGAAACAATGTGTTATAAGTTGTAACTCCCCATTGGAAGGGACAAATCCTAAGGTTTTCAAAATGTGCTACATGTATATGTAACACATTGTTTTCAAATTTTAATAACAATATTTTTTATAAAAAGGATAATGAAGAAAAAGAAGATGGGAATTACCCATCATGTTGTAAGTTTTGATTCATGTTTTAACTTTATGCCGATTTAAAATTCTTTTGATACACACTTTATATTAGAAACTATTTTCTTGTTATCCCTTAAGACATTGAGGTGTCATTTGAAATTTAGATTTCTTTTAAAAGACTTATCATATGCTAATCTAGCAATAATAGAACCTTCCTTGATATTTTGAATGTTTCCCTTATGTACCTCCTTCACTTGCGTTCCATGTGCCTTGGATCTTATTGCTTTAAGATACAATTTATGTATAAGACTTTCTATTTCAACTAGTTGCAACAAATGTATCTCTTTAGTTGTGCCTCCAATGACTTGAATAGGCATATAAAAGTGCCTATTTTGAAATCCCTATGTACTCTAGAGGTAAAAGTTTTCCCTTGAAATTTAAAATATGAATCATAAACTATTATAAAATCTATGATACATACATACATACATATATATATTTATAATTTCAAGAAAGATTTTTTACTATTGACTTGAATATAGGTTTCATAATATGTAGAGTAATATAACTAATATTTTAAAATAGTAATAATGAGTGAGTTTAAAAATCGCATCTTAATTTAAAGTGATATGTTTTTACAAAACCAAAGCTAATGAAATTTTCCTTTCTAGACCTGTGTATCGTTTACTTATTGTTTGTTACTAGGTTTTCACACACACACACACACACATGCATTAAGCAAGGAGAGATAGAGAGAAGCATAACACTGAAAGTAGGTTGATGAGAATGAGTAAAGTATAAGTGAAGTGACATGATGAGGTCACTTGCACACACTCTAATTTTGATAGGGAACCATGAGGAGAAGATCCAATGGAGATGGTGAGTTTATAATACACCAACTGCCGTGTATTACACAAGAAGATCAAACTCTCCACTAACTCCTTCATATCCCCCACAAGTAGAAAAGTATACATATAGGGATGCCAACTGTTGTGATGACTATTGGCATACTCGATCATACCAAATGCCTTCAATATTTATCATACTTTTGCCATGAAATGAGGATGTTGTCAAACCTTAATCCCTAAAATAAAAAATGTATAAAACAAATGTCTATCATTTCAAACTTTGGAAGGTGGACATGTGGGTGTTGATATACATCTAAGGTACACTTGGGTATGGCATTACCTACACTATAGGCAAGTGTTTGATTGGATATATTGTGATTCAAATTGGGCAAGTGTTATGGGCTACCACATCTCCTTAGAAGGAACTCGACATAACCATCAATGGGAGAAGCAATAGACACAACAATCATTGGATACTTACCAATGCTTCGAGCTCGTGTCCCTTGAGGCTCCCCAAACTCGCTTTAGAAGCTCCACTCCTCTGAACACCACCTCCACGCTATCACCGCGAAGTCGCTCACACCACGTACGTAAAAGGCAAGTAACCTCTCACTCCGTCATACAAATGCATACATAAATAAAAGAGGCACATGTACTAGAGCACACTCTCACTTTCTCTCTCTCTCTCTCTCTCTCTCTCTCTCTCTCTCTCTCTCTCTCTCTCTCGATCTCTCGACAAAGTACAAGAGCTCTCATAGAACAAAGGGGGATTGTGTCTTTCCATTATGAGAAACTACCTTATATACAACTGGCCCTTATTCACACTTTGGCGCCCAAAACTTTCTAACCCTTATTCACACTTTGGCACCCAAAACTTTCTAACTAAGGCCTTGGATGGCCAATATCTCATAATGTATAACTTTTATAGTGCCTTTGCATAACACTTATTAATGTCGTCAAATGGAGGATCATATTTGTTAATCCAAAATGGGATTAACATCCCCCCCTACTTGGTGTAGGTTCTGTCCTCAGAACTTGTTACTGAGGTCGAAAGACTTGGTCGCCGAACTCATGTCTGTAGAAGTTGCGGCATGATTGAAGCTTTTTTAGGGTTCTTCTAAAGGCTACATGTGACGTCTAGAAAACGGTGTCAACCATATCTTCAAATGTAATGTGCATGTAACGTGGAAGACACCTTAGGCAAGCATTATGCCTCTCTCATCAGGACCTGTGTTTATGTCGAGTCGGAGTTATTTAGCTACAATCGTTCCTTAGGTTGATCTATTAGGACCACTATATCAGCTTCAGAAATCTAACTGTTGCCACAATATCTGGATCTAGAATACGGTTCCAAACTTGTATATCCATGTGAGCACTTGTTGCCTTTGACTTGGAATATCTGGAAATGTTGGTGGTGCAAACTGTGAAAAATCATAGCAAACATGAGAATCTTGGTGTTGGGTATCATGGAATTGTAACGGAGTCAGCCTCCACTTGATAGGCATGTATAGTGGATCAACCCTTTGGGTTGGCGGGGAGCACTGGTATTGCCGACTATATTCAGGAATTGTAAAAATATTCCTTACACCATTCTGGTTGTATACCAAAATCCTCAATGCGGGGATTGGTATCATCTGTTGGGTGAATGCATGGTATAGTGGCTCATATAGCTGTGTCCATGGACACTAGCTATTTTGCTATAAGTCCCTATTGACATTTCCCCCTTCGACAAGCATGTAGATTTATTTAAGCACGATAAGCTGATGCTTGCTTTTTGGGTTGGTTTATGTTTCAAAAGTCACAAAAAATAATTATATTATATTATATGTATACAGATTTGAAACTCGCACATAGTGGGGTTGCTATGTGGGTATACGACGACGAAGAGGGAGTATCGAAAAAGCATCAGTTTACAGAACCAATCACAGGTCATGGTGGACAATGAGGAAGACATTAAATTAAGGAAACAAAAAAGTGCAGAGCACCTAGTTGAGCACATTTTGACAAAGCTAAAACCTTACGGGAAAAATGATAGGGCAGATATCAGTAATGAACAGATTCTACCATATACAGAGGATAAATAAAAAAATCTCTTTCTTTTGGTCTCTGAAATCAATAGCTCATTACAGGTGTTGAAGACTCCACGATCCTCGAATGAATTGTTTTTGAAGCACAGCACTCTAACGATGCTTGTTCATGGTGGATTAAATCACGTTTTCGGATATGGTGACAAAAGAACTCAGCCTTCTTCAAGCTGCAAAGCTTCTTAACATTCACCCAAGAAACCTTTGTGCTGCGGTAAGTAGAGCTAGTAGTGATGCTCAGTCTTCTCCATTGCCACTGGAAGCATGTAAAAGAAAGAGTTCCCATTCTAGGCTGACTGAAGAGGTCAAGGAAATAGTAGTGAAATTTTGGACGGAGCATACAAGGGTGTCTCCAAACAAGAAAGATGTTTGTCGGCTTCGAACTAACTACAAGCGATCAATCGAACATCTGGTACACTTGGATGAATCTTACGTACATACCTCCACTGTATAAGGGCATAGTTGGTTATTCATGTCTTGCATATCATGGTGTAGAGGGTCATGGATTAGTCATTGAAGAATGCTATATAGCTCATAACACCCTAGTATAGCACATTGACTAATGCACATGGCTATTTTGCATGATTATGTAGTAAATAGCAGTCTCTACGAGCTATATAGCATAGTTAACCAATTACATAGCACATGTTGAATGGCCATCCCTAATATAGCATGATCATGTAGTAAATAGCACTCTCTATGAGCTGTATAGCATAGTTAACCAATTACATAGCACATGTTGAATGACCATCCCTAATATAGCATGATCATGTAGTAAATAGCACTCTCTACTACGAGCTATATAGCATAGTTAGCCAATTACATAGCACATGTTGAGTGACCATCCCTAACATAGCACACGTCATTAAATCCTAGGGTTCTATTGCATAGCCATGTACTAGTTATATAGCATTGAACCAGTTATATAGCATTTGTACAATGATGTATAGGTTTAAGACTCACAAATAGCACTGTGCATGGGCTATATAGCTGAAAGAATTACTCATAGAGCACATGATCACTCAAGCATAGAGATATGATGCATATTAATGTTTTATCTAGCACCATCATTGTACCATCTTTGTGCTATATAGTACACAACACCTTGGTATAGCACATTGACTACTAACCCCAGGGCTATTTTGCATGACCATGTAGTACATAGTAGTCACTATACGAGCTATATAGCACAGTTAACCAGTTACATAGCACATGTTCAATGACCACCCCTAATATAGCACACATCATTAAATCCTCGAGTTCTATTGCGTAACCATGTACTATATAGCACTCTCTACAACACACTTAACCAGTTATATAGCACTGAACCAATTATATAGCATTTGTACAATGATTTATAATTCTAAGATTCACAAATAGCACTGTGCATGTGCTATATGGCTCACATGCATAGCAAATAGTACGAGCTATATAGCACATTATTAATGCATAACCATGTGCTATATAGCTGACCTATTTTGTGAATACATAGCACTGTGCATGTGCTATATAGCACTGTGCATTTACTTATCCTCATCTGCAAATTCTTCATGGTCTATGTTCCTTGCAAATGGAGTATTTTTTGAGGTTCAAGTCTGCTTATCCTCATCTGCAAATTGGCCAATGCTCATTCGAAAAGCTCGAACACATGTTGCTATGTGTACCACATACAAATGTTATACCTAAAAGATGCCTTCAATCAGATGTGCTTAGATGCTTTTGGCTTTCATGGAAGCTTATGCAAATGTCATTGTATTGTTTGCAAATCAGTGGTAGCCAAGGGAAAATGTGTTGCACACGATCAGGTCATGTCTGGAATTACAGAACTATGGGAATCTTGTCTATGCAAAAAGAAGGAGGACTCCACACACCATCAGTTCAGATGTATCATGGGGCAATGCAATAAATGCGGTGTTAAAAAGCTACGTTTGTGTCCACATGAAGAAAAGAAGACAACAAAGACAGTCACTGTTCAGGTCTTTGAGGATATTCAAGTTCAAAATAGACATGATGTAACCAGACAACGAAAAGTGTTGTCCATCAAGTAAGTTGTTATCAAAGAGTTATTAGTGATGCTGAAACACCACACATCAAAGTTCATTAAGCATAACTTCAGGTACAGATGACAAGCTGATCAGTATATACAGGGAGTGTCTCAAGAATTTTTCTACATATGCCATAGTATATGTAATAGATTTTGCTGAGAACTACTCATTCAAATAGCAAAATGAAATACAGTCCATGCATTGGCACTCACATCAATGCACAATCCTTGTTTACATGACATATAGGCTTAGTACAAGCAATGACCAAAGCATAATCAAGGAGATGCATTTCTATATCTCTAATGATAAGAAGCATGATACTCTCTTTGTGCAACATTGCTTCCAATTTCATAATTGGTTGCTTGAAGACCAGGGTTTGAAATTTCAAAAGCACTGGTGGTGTGGCTTCACCGTTTAAAGTTGCCCGACCATTCTATTTTGTTGGTCGCTTTTACAAACTGACAGGTGTGGAGATGACTTAGAATTTTTTTTGCTTCAGGCCATGGCAAGGGAGAACATGGTGGTGCTGGTGCAGTAGTGAAGAGGACATTAACGCACGAACAACTCAAGTCTGATGGTGTAGTTCTTCAAAATGCTACTAACGTTGTAGCTTTCTTAATGGAAACTATGTCTCATGGTGCAAGTAGCTCGTATACCTGCAGTACTAGAAATGGTCCCCAGATTCATCGAAAGTTTTGGTTAGTAAGTGTAGATGATGTGGAGAGGTCTAATGCATGGGGATGCGAAACACTCAAGGGGACACAATCCCTACATTTTGTGCGTGGGTTTTGCAAACTAGACCCAACACAGTTGAAAACAAGAAATTTGGCTTGTTTCTGTAATGCATGTGTAGCTAGTCATTGGAGATCATGCTCTAACAAGTCGTATGTCTAGGAATGGTCACATATTGTTCTCAAGCCTATAATAGAAGGGTTGGACATGGAAGATATGCAAGAACCAATCAATATACTAGATAGGGTGGGTGAGTTTGAAGATGAGAGACCCATGTTTGAGGGATCATTGGATATGCTTGGCCAACTTCTTGTCGAGGGAGACAACTATGCAGTCAATGCAGAGGCTAACAACATAGAAGGAGTAGATTTCTATGTGCTAAAATGTGTAAAAGCAAGGTGGAAGACATATAAGGTTCTTAAGGACACTTAGAAAAATAAGGACACTCAGCCACACATATTCTCACCTAGTTAGGTCAATCAAGTTTGACATGCCCCTTGTGGATGCTACCTCTAAGATGTATTATTTATCCCCTCAACTTCATGAGTCCATTTACAATGCCATGCCATATGAGGATGCTTGAAAGCTTTTCTATGTATCCTTTTTATATAGTAACCTTTCTTTGAAACCTTGCCAAAACATTGTTGAGAGACTCTCATGTGCAATCAAATATGTATGCAGGTTCTCATTTCTTAAACCTGATTTGTTAAATATTATTTGTATGTAGTTTGTTTCTTAAATTTGATTTGTGGAGGTGGTCATTTGCAAAACCTTTGCAAAGTCTAGTTATGCTATATAGCACAATTCCTGTACTATACATCACAACACATTGCCCCTCTCACCCTAAGTTTGCCATATCTAGTTGTGCTACATAGCACAATTCCTGTACTATACAACACAACAAAATTCTCCTCTCACTCTAAGTTCACCGTCTGGTTGTGCTATATAGCACATGTACTATGCACATGTACTATACAGCATAACACAATGCACAAGACATAGAACCAAGGATTAAGTAAGAAAAATTAGCATAGACAAAACAAGATCCAATTCTAGTTGAGCCATAAATCGTATAATAACTTTGCCACTTGTATTATATTCAAGTTAATGGCTGTTACAAAAATGAGGGTGTATACAAAAAGGATAATGAGGGTGTATACAAAAATGAGGGTGTATACAAAAAGGATAATGGGGGTGTATACAAAAAGCCTCCCAATGCAGGGCTTGGTTAGCGCTTGCATATTTCATTGCCTTTGGCTCTGCAAGAGTACATAGTATTCGATGACAGCCAGTAGATACCTTATCCTTAGGATTATACATTATGTTATCCTGTGCATAATGCTAGGGATCCTTAGCACACCTCCACTTGACCATCCATGGAAACAAGGTCCTCGTCTCATTAAGAATTCTAGCTCTTGAGATTCATCCTTCGGTTCAAATGAGGTTGGACATATACAACATTCCCAGGGGTTCTTCATGCTTTTGTACCATGTGTCATCGATCAACAAAGTGTCTTGGGCAAAAAACCGTGGGTGCCGTAACAAGAAGTCATCCTTAATCACCTTCAAAGATATTGGTTTGTCTGTGGAATTAGAGATGCCATTGGGGATACCTATCACATCTCTCAAGGTGAATGGTGCAACCTGGCATCTCTCTTGTGGCAAAATATCCACAAGAAAACATGCCTTCAACACTGCATATAGGTTGTCCTTGACCATACTAGTCCATAAGGCAACATGAAAGTGTGCTGCAACAACTGCAGAGAGGAATCTGAGAGCATCATGCCTTACAACATATTGAAAGTGAGGCTTTCTATCCTCCTTTGGGGGGGTGATGATGTGGTATAGACTGGAGACTCTACCATCAATCCATGTTTGAGGGACTCCTTGATTATATGTTATTCTATAACTTTTCACTAGTATAGCACACCATTGACATTGAGTAATATGCATCGAGTCTTCACACACAAGGGCGTACATATAACCTGACGACATGGGATTGCTGCAAGACCATTGTCTTGTTCTGTGTCCATGTTAACATCCTCCTCCACACTAGCATTGTCCTATTCCACAATGTCATTTCTTAAACTCACATTGTCCTATCTGTGTCCATGTTAACAGCCGCCTCCACACTCGCATTGTCTTGTTCCACACAGCAACATTATCCTCAATGTTGGCATTGGCACCACGATGGCTATTATCCTCCTCCACATTGACATTGACATTCTCCTGAACAGTGGCATTTTCCACAGTGACATCCATAGCTATGTCTATATTAACAGCCTCCTCCAAAGTGGCATTGTCCTCAACACTGGCATTGGCACCACTACAACAAAAATCAGATGTGTCCATCTTAACATCCTTCTCCACACTAGCATTGACATTCTCCTGAACACTAGCATTGGCCTCTTCCACAATGACATTCTCTGGAACCTGTGATGTTTTTTTACTACCTTCATCACTAGAAACATCCACGAAAGTACATCACTGTGTGGTTGGCTCCTTGTACCATCGTCAACAGTGCGGATCCATCACTGTTTTCCTCATAGTCTCTGGTTGCTACTCAGTTTTTATTACTTGTAGCATATTATTTGTTTATGCACATGCATGTCAAATATTTCAAGAATAGGAACAACCATCACAAGATGTTGTTCATTTCCATTGATGATGGCTATAAAAGGAAAATCCATGGCATGTGGCAGTTGGATAAATAAAAGAACATTCATTAAAAAAAATGAATATAGACACTTGCAAGAATAGGAAAGCCATAACAAAAATTTACAACAATGAATATAGACACTTGCAAGAATAGGAAAGCCATAACAAAAAGTTGTTAAAGATGGTGGCTACAAAAGGGAAATGCATGGCATGTGACAATGCACAATACCATCATTAAGCATACAACTTTTGCTTTTTAGCACAATTTTTGTTTTTCCTACCACGGATTAAGGGAACATTAAATTATTCATCACCTAGTTGTTTTGGGGTGGATCGTAGGAACTTTGGGGATGGCTTCACATGTTTTGGGGAGGGGGTTCCTCCAAGATTCTTTGCCGCTTCACTTATCTCCCTAAGTGACTCGACATATTGATCATCCAATGTTGACTCTGCCTCACTCTTGCATTGCACCTCTGGGGTTGTGGGCTTTCTTCAAATTGAGAACCCCCCACCTTGTCCAAACCAGCATGAGAGCATTGTTCTACATGTATACATGTAGAGACATTAGAAGATATAGGTTTTCATTGACATGTTCTCTGGAACTTGCATGGTCTCCTCTGCCATCGCCGCAAAACCAGACGTTGGCTTGTCACTACCTGAAAATGCAAATTCAATGTACTCATTACTCCAAAACCATCAATGTGGAGTACTTGCTTTGTATATCGAGTCAGCAACTTACCGGAACAGGGCTCTGTCTTAACAGTTGCGATAGCCTAGCCTACCATGTGCTTTGCCCTCTCAAACACAACTCTGCTCTACAGCCAGGGTATGCACATACACCTTGGGATATGCACACATGTAAAAAGAAGATCATGTGATAAACATGGCAGCAAGGTAAGGAAAAGCATTAAGGGCTGCTGCATCAAAGGGGGATCCACATCTTGCATCAAAGGCATTAAGGGCTGCTGCATCAAAGGGGGATCCACATCCTGCACAACTATATGAGCCAGCAACACAGGCTCCATTGAGAGGATCAGTAATTATAGTAGGGGGGAGTGGACGAAATGCATGCAGCCCTAATGTCTCAGCCATCCTCTTTAGGCCAGCACAAAAACTGGTGTGTGCAATTTCCTTTGTCAGTTCCTCCTCAAAGCTTACCGATACAATCTACAATACAAATAATAGAAAGAAAACTTTAATCTCATTATTAATCATGGACAGTCCTAACACAATCTAGCTATATGATAGTATTTAGTTTATGATGTATAATACAACTATATAGCAATCATCATCCTTAGGTGGAGGCTTCACTATAGCTATGTAGCACATATCTCCCCTTGATGAGACCTCTTGAATGCTATGTAGCACAAGGTGTGTTATATAGCATCAGGTGGTCCTTAGGTGGAGGCTTCACTATAGCTATATAGGAGATATCCCCCCCTTGATGAGGCTTCTTGAATGCTATATAGGAGATATCCCCCCCTTGATGAGGCTTCCTGAATGCTATATAGCACAAGGTGTGCTACATAAAAGGAGCCTTTCTATGACACAATCTTTCTTACATATAGCATGTGTTGTGCTATATAGCACAAGGTGTGCTACATAAAAGGAGCCTTGCTACTATGACACAATCTTTCTTAGATATAGCATGTGTTGTGCTATATAGCACAAGGTGTGCTACATAAAAAGGAGCCTTGATATGACACATAATCTTTCTTAGATATAGCATGTATTGTGCTATATACCACATTCTCTACTATATATCACATTGCTATATAGCATCATCAATACTGTATAACATACTCATTATTCTAAATAGGATCATGAGTGATCTTTAACATATTCATTGTGTTGTATAGATAATGTACCATGATATATCTAAGACAAATTAGCTATATAACACACTAATTGTGCTATATAGGAATCCTACCATGCTATATCTAGGAAAAATGATCTATATAGCATTCTCATTGTGCTACATTGAAAACATACCATGCTACATCTAAGACAAATTAGCTATATAGCACACCAATTGTGCTATATAGCAAGCATACCATGATATATCTATGAAAGAATTCTTATATAAAGCATGGTAATTGTGCTATATAGCAAGTATACCATGTTATATCTACAAAAAATTTCTTATACAAAGCATGGTAATTGTGCTATATAGCATTATTGGTGCTACATTAAAATAAAGTTGATACATAATAGGTAACCAATGCTATATAGTACACTGGCAACATAATGTAGACAAACAAATATATAAGAAAATTATAAGGCACACACCTTTGCATCAGGTACTTTAGGCAAATAGAGGGATTATATCTCTCAAGTAAAGGATGTCAACCTTAGGTGTGTAATCCTAGAGAAGACTAAATGATGATGAACAGTACCAGTAGCCTACTTTTGAAAAGGAGTATGAGATTCTAAGATGCATGATTACATGTTAATTACTGAGCCGACATTGCTTGAATGTTGTAAATTTTCCATTTATTCTAAGGAGGATAGCTTACTACCCTACTTCCAAAAAGGAGTATGAGGTGGGGAGGAGATAAATCCAATTTATAAAAGAAAAATACCCAAAAATGAGTAAATGTCCACTTAAGATGAAGAGATGACTAAGTATAAGGTTTATGAGTAGAAAACTATGAATATTACAAAAAAAAGAGATATTTTGGGTATAAAGATTCAATTTTGACACCTTGGTAAGGAGAAGGGGGCTCTTCAAGGAGGCACCTATTTCACATGTGTGGTGGAGTTTTAAACTAAAAAATATTGTGATATTTTTATCTCTCCTCTCTCCTGGATTAAACCAAATCAAAAGGGAGCCAAACTAGGTCCAAATCTTGTCCAAATTCAACCAAACTGGACCTAGAAAATTCTAGAAACTAGTTGGACTTGAATAGAGGCCTCCCTCACCTACTATAGAAAGATCCTTAGCCGTTTGTAAAAAAATATGAGAACTATACCATGCTAGTATTATACTGAAATAATGATATTTTCTATTATCCCCTAAAAATCCTCTACAAATTGGAGAGATTGGAGTTTCTCTCTCTCTTCAATCTTCCTTGGAGTCTTCATCAACATACCAAACCAATTGGTTGGTTGGGGGCCTCTACATTGATTAAAGAATCAAGAAATCTAGAAGGTAAAGTGTGGTTTATGGTCTTTTTTTAAAAAAATCTCCAAATGTTTCTCTCTTCCCAACCCCTCTCAAGCTTGAGAAGAATTCAATTAAATGATTTTTTAATACAATTGAAGTTCTTTAATGAATTGTAGTGATAAAACACATAAATTTCCATTTATGATTAAATGGAAATGTTTTTTTAAAAGCATGTCTCTCTCTCCCCCAAAGAATGGTCATTCCTATGACCTATTCTATATTCAAATGAAGCTTCTCATGAAGCGATTCTCTAATCTAAAAGTAATTTCTATGCTTGTCAAAGTGAGGCCAAATAAGTGGTTTTTTAATGCTTTTATGCTATTTAATTCATGGAAAAATTAGGAAACAAGTCCATAATTGGATATTGATCCAATTATTGATTATTCTATCATATGATATTACTAAACTTTATGTTTTCAAAATTATTGAGAATTATCAGTAATAGCAGCGAAGCTATGACAAAGTTTAAAAAAAATTAACACATAAATCATTTTCATTAATAATATGAAAAGAGGACTTCCTACCATATTCTAGGATTAATCATTCTAGATTAATTGAATGATTCTCATTATAATCATCGAAAAATTAATTTTATGTTTATGCATAAATAGTAAATTAGGAAAAAGAGGAATTTCTAGTAATTCATTTTTATGTTAAAAGAGTAATCCCTATGATAATGGAAATCCATGTATTCCAATGACGTAAGAGGAAAATTGGGATGCTAAAATAGTGTATATTTTATTTAAAAATTAAGGAAGGATTTTAGTTAAATTTATCTTTTTGGATAGATAAATTCAAATGATAAAAGAGAAATTCCCACCATATTAAAATTCAGATATTTAAATGAGAAAAGTGTAATTTTTAGCATATTGAAATTAATGGGTATTTTATTTAATTCAAAGATGAATTTTAGATAAATTTATTTTATCTATGAGAAATATTTAAATGGTAAAAGAGGAATTCCTATGACATTTGGAATTCCATCATTTAGATGGGAAAAGAGAAATTCCTAGCATATTGACATTAATGGGTATTTTATTTAAATTCAAAGATGAATTTTAGATAAATTGATTTTATCTATGAGAAATGTTTAAATGGTAAAAGAGGAAATCCTATGACATTTGGAATTCCATCATTTAGATGGGAAAGGAGAAATTCCTACCATATTAAATTAATGGGTATTTTATTACAAGAAATATTGATGATAAAAGAGAAATTCCCATGACATTGGAATGCAAATAATTAAATGCAAAAAGAGAAATTTCCATGGTAATTGAGATCCAAGAAATTCAATGGGAAGAAGAGAAATTTTTAGTATAATTCAATTTATGATTAATTACCAAAAGTGAAAATATGGGTAGAATTGATTTCTATAAATCCCATGAATTCTTTTATTCAAAAGAGGAATATTGAATATAATTCAATTGAGGAATTGAAAAGGAATATAGAAATAGTCGATCGAGAAAAAGAATCTTTAATTAGGCCAAACAATTGGTAGAAAGTTCCATTATCGGTATCAAACTAGAAAAAGCTATTAAATGGGAATAGCATGAGAATGGATGTGGATGTGTATGCAGAAGATTGGATGTGGATGTGTATGCGGAAGAATGGATGTGGATGTGTATGCGAAATAATGGATGTGGATGTGTATGTGGAAGAATGGATGTGGATGTGTATGTGAAAGAATGGATGTGGATGTGTATGCGAAAGGATGTGATGTCAATGTGAGTGAATGGATGAGATGTAATGTGATGTGAATGAATGAGATGTGATGTCATGTGAATCGGATGTAAATGAATGATATAGGATGTAAATGAATGAGATGTGAATCGGGATAAGAATGAATGAGATGAGATGTAAAATGAATGTGATGAGATGTGAGATAGATGTGAATGAATGATATGCAAATCGGGATAAGAATGAATGAATGATATGCGAATCGGGGATAAGAAGGAATGAGATGAGATGTGAAATGAATGTGATGAGATGTGATGTAAATTGAGATAGATGTGAATGAATGATATATGATGTAAATGATTGAGGTGTGATGGGATGTAAATACGGGAAGATGCGAGTGGATGAGATGTGATGAGGATAAGTGAGGAAAGATGTCATGAGATGAAAAATGATGTGACTGGATGAGAATAGGATTACATATGAATTGGATATGGATTAAGTAATGAATGTGATGAGATGTGATGTAAATTGAGATAGATGTGAATGAATGATATGTGATGTAAATGATTGAGGTGTGATGGGATGTGAATACGGGTAGATGCGAGTGGATGAGATGTGATGAGAATAAGTGAGGAAAGATGTGATGAGATAAAAAATGATGTGATTGGATGAGAATAGGAATATATATGAATTGGATATGGATTAAGTAATGTGGACAGATGTGGAACAATGTGAAAGATGAGAGTTCATTATCATATAAACTGTATTTATGACCTGTTTTTAAATGACTGTTTTATGTCAATAATGCTGGGGAAGCATTTTGACCGTCTTAAGAATGTGGTCGTGTGGAGACCTAACTGATAAAGTTACAACAACTAACGGAGAGTCAATGGAGGATGTCTCGCGTAGCAAGGTCGACCGAGGTCTTGACCAGCCTCGGTTCGATTTAAATGGTGAGCTTTCGGTATGGTGGATGAGGGGCCAAGGAAGCAGCCTATGAGTGAAGCGCTAGGTGACCTACGAAGGATCCTAGAGGGTGCTGACCATACGGTGCTCGGGCTCTGGGTCGCGGAGGATACCCACACGTGTGTTGGGGAAGATATTGGAACAAGGAGTAAGAGTTATTTTTTGAAACCAGGCATGGATCTGGTTGATTGACCTTGCTGGTCCTCAACGGATGAGTCCATGGCTCTTTTATTTGGATCTGTTTATTGGTCTTGCTGATCTTCAATGGAGATTCCATCTTGCTTTTTATAAGTGAATATATTGTCGGGTACTATGAGCTAGGAACTATCAAAAAGGCCCCTGAGGGACAGGTGGTGAGCGTTCTGGTTGCCAATGATGCCATAGGTACACTGATGAAGGAATGATTGGAAATTAGGATTCAATCGTATATTTTGGAGGATTATGATCAGTGACACTATGGTTTCATTAAATGATTATTTTACAGATAGCTGAATCTATGAAAAAGGCAATTTCATATTGGGTGTGTAAGTGGTGTGACTGGCGTTAAATTTGCATGAATATCCAACTAGGGGTCCTAGGAACTCTTTTCCCTAGTACCCGAAAAAAACCTAACTAAATTCCTAATTGGATCCCATCACTATAGTGATTGGGCGGTTGGCTAACCCATGGGATTAGTAGCTTGGACTAATGGATCCGTAAAATGAGACTCAATTTTATTGTGGTACGATAGATGAAGTAAATCCCGGATAGTAATTGTTCTATGGAAAAAGAATCAACGGCTATGCCTCTCGATGGGGAAAAAAGCGTTAGTTTCTATGATCCAAGTGCAAGTTTCTTCCTTGATCTGACCAAGTGACTCACAGGTTCGGTTAGATCAGTTTGGTTAGTAATGACCCTCACTACGTTAGAGTACAAATTTCCTGGAGGAATTGCCCGTGCTTTCCAGTAGGGGAAAGTTTTTCCGGGTTCAGTGTTGTTTGAAGAACCAAGGGATTAGTCTTTTGTTCAGATATCCATGGGCGAGGCCCCGATTGTCGTGGTAGGAATGATAAACCCCAACTCAATGAGGAAGAGCTCGACTTGGATGTTCGTAAAACTCTTCATAGATCACAGCCTAGACCTTTCAAGGGTGAAGGGGAAAACTTGGGTGAGACTGTGGAGAAGTGGATCGAAGCAATGGAAGAGTACTTCGATGTCACCGGGTACAATGAAAAGAGCAAAATGGCTCTTTCAAGGCTCAGGATAGTAGAAACAGCCAGAGTAGCATGGAGAAACCACTGCAAGACAAACCGTGTGGATCGAAACACTCAGACAACATGGAATGATCTCAAATTTTACCTAAGGAAGAGATTCTGTCCTCCCGACTTTTTGGAAACAAAGATGAACGAATTCTTAGAGTTAACCTACGGTAGCAGAACTATTGAAGCATATCACCAAGCGTTCACTCTCCTCCTCAAATACTTGCCACTGAAGAACAGCTGATGACCAGGCTCATTCGGGGACTGAACGAAACTTTGAATATCCTAGTGAAGAATGTCAAGCCAGTTTCCAAGGCCGAAGCAGTGCGGATGATGGCGAAGGATTTCGCCAAGGCCTTTGATGTCAAGGTCCCGCCAAAGCCAGCACCATCACCTTTCAAAAAGGTTTAAATTAGCTCCAGAATGTGATTCCAACCTTCCACCATCTAAGAGATATAAGGGTCAAGTCCAGGATATGGGAAGTTCTAGAATGGAAGAAATGTCCTTTTCACGGAACTCAATCCCTTGGAATTTAACTTCAGAAGTTCCACCCTTGAACAAGGGAGTGAAATGCTATAACTATCAAGGATTTGGACATCGCAGTATGGATTGCCCAACTCCTTTTGGAACAAGATTTTCAGGGTAGGAAAATCAAGGATCAAGATTCTAGACTCCAGCTCCTTCCTTCCAGAGTAATCAAGTTTCTTTCCACCAAAATCAGAGAAATCCCAGAGGTAGACCCTCTAACCAACTCGCAGTTTTAATCCAAAGTAATGCAAGACCTCCACCTTAGAATAAGGGAAGTCAAAGAGAGATGTTCCCAAATCGGCCATCCACTTCCAAGGCAGTAACGCTCGAAGTGATTGAAAAAGGAAAAGAAAATGAAAGAGATCATACTCCACCTATGAGATGAGGACATCTCGCGTTTTTTAAGTGGGGTAGGATGTAAGATTCCTCCCTCCAACTTTTAAGGTGTACAAGTGTAAGAACCTCCCCTTCTGATCTTGTAATTATTCCCCTCTTTGAAATAAAAAAGATTCTATTTTACCCTCTTTTGACCTAAAGAGAGAATGTCTACAGAGAGAATCTAAAATTGAGATATTTTTGGATATAAGAATCCTCCTAGTGTCTAAAATGGTTTCCCCTGAAATAGAAATTCAAAAATAACTTTCCAATGTGCATTTGGAATTAATTGAAAATAAGTATAAAGGACCTTAGCCTAAGGGACTAGATTTTAAGAAATATTTAGATTATGGTCCAATTAAGGTTCCTATGGAGCCAATAGGATCAATCCAAAAGTGGGGAGGAGATAAATCTAATTTATAAAAGATAAATACCCAAAAATGAGTAAATGCCCACTTAAGATGAAGAGTTGATTAAGTACAAGGTTTATTAGTAAAAAACTATGAATATTACTAAAAAAATGAGATATTTTGGGTATAATGATTCAATTTTGACACCTTGGTAGAAGGGGGCTCTTCAAGGAGGCACCTATTCCACATGTGTGGTGGAGTTTTAAACTCAAAAATATTGTGATATTTTTATCTCTCCTCTCTCCTGGATTAAACCAAATCAAAAGGGAGCCAAACTAGGTCCAAATATTGTCCAAATTCAGCCAAACTAAACCTAGAAATTTCTAGAAACTAGTTGGACTTGGTTAGAGGCCTCCCTCACCTATAAATGGATTCTTAACCCTTTGTAAAAAAATATGAGAACTATACCATGCCAGTATTATACTGAAATAATGATATTTTCTATTATCCCCTGAAAATTCTCTACAAATTGGAGAGATTGGAGTTTCTCTCTCTCTTCAATCTTCCTTGGAGTCTTCATCAACATACCAAACCAATTGGTTGGCTGGGGGCCTCTACATTGATTAAAGAATCAAGCAATCTAGGAGGTAAAGTGTGGTTTATGGTCTTTTTTTTTTAAAATCTCCAAATGTTTCTCTCTTCTCAACCCCTCTCAAGCCTGATAAGAATTCAATTAAATGGCTTTTTAATACAATTGAAGTTCTATAATGAACTGTAGTGATAAAACACATAAATTTCCATTTATGCTTAAATTAAATATTTTTTTAAAAGCATGTCTCTCTCTCCCCCCCAAAGAATGATCATTCCTATGAGCTATTCTATATTCAAATGAAGCTTCTCATGAAGCAATTCTCTAATCTAAAAGTAATTTCTATGCTTGTCAAAGTGAGGCCAAATAAGTGGTTTTTTAATGCTTTTATGCTATTTAATTCATGGAAAAATTAGGAAACAAGTCCATAATTGGATATTGATCCAATTAATGGTTATTCTATCATATGATATTAATAAACTTTATGTTTTCAAAATTATTGAGAATTATCAGTAATAGCAGCGAAGCTATGGTAAAATTTTAAAAAAATTAACACATAAATCATTTTCATTAATAATATGAAAAGAGGACTTCCTACCATATTCTAGGATTAATCATCCTAGATTAATTGAATGATTCTCATTATAATCATGGAAAAATTAATTTTATGTTTATGCATAAATAATAAATTAGAAAAAAGAGAAATTTCTAGTAATTCATTTTTATATTAAAAGAGTAATCCCCGTGACAATGGAAATCCATGTATTCCAATGAAGTAAGAGAAAAATTGGGATGCTAAAACAATGTATATTTTATTTAAAAATTAAAGAAAGATTTTAGTTAAATTTATCTTTTTGTATAGATAAATTTAAATGAATAAAGAGAATTTCCCACCATATTTAAATTCAAATATTTAAATGAGAAAAGTGTAATTTTTAGCATATTGAAATGAATGGGTATTTTATTTAAATTCAAAGATGAATTTTAGATAAATTTATTTTATCTTTGAGAAATATGCAAATGGTAAAAGAGGAATTCCTATGACATTTGGAATTCCATCATTTAGATGGGAAAAGAGAAATTCCTAGCATATTGAAATTAATGGGTATTTTATTTAAATTCAAAGATGAATTTTAGATAAATTTATTTTATCTATGAGAAATATTTAAATGGTAAAAGAGGAATTCCTATGACATTTGGAGTTCCATCATTTAGATGGGAAAGGAGAAATTCCTAACATATTGAATTAATGGGTATTTTATTACGAGAAATATTGATGATAAAAGAGAAATTCCCATCACATTGGAATGCAAATAATTCAATGCAAAAAGAGGAATTCCCATGGTAATTGAGATCCAAGAAGAATAGGAATTTTTAGTATAGTTCAATTTATGATTATTTACCAAAATTGGAAATATGGGCAGAATTGATTTCTACAAATCTCGTGAATTCTTTTATTCAGAAGAGGAATATTGAATATAATTCAATTGAGGAATTGATAAAGAATATAGAAATAGTCGTTCGAGAAAAGGAACCTTTAATTAGGCCAAGCAATTGGTAGAAATTTAGAAAAAGTTCCATTATCGATATCAAACTAGAAAAAGCTATTAAATGGGAATAGCATGAGAATGGATGTGGATGTGTATGCGAAAGAATGGATGTGGATGTGTATGCGAAAGAATGGATGTGGATGTGTATGTGGAAGCATGGATGTGGATGTGTATATGGAAGAATGAATTTGGATGTGTATGTGAAAGAATGGATGTGGATGTGTATGCAAAAGGATGTGATGTCAATATGTGAGTGAATGGATGAGATGTAATGTGATGTGAATCAAGATGTGATGTCATGTGAATTGGATGTAAATGAATTATATAGGATGTGAATGGATGATATAGAATGTAAATGAATGATATAGGATGTGAATGGATGAGATGTGATGTGATGTGAATTGGGATAAGAATGAATGAGATGAGATGTGAAATGAATGTGATGTAAATTGAGATAGATGTGAATGAATGGTATGTGAATCGGGATAAGAATGAATGAGATGAGATGTGAAATGAATGTGATGAGATGTGATGTAAGTTGAGATAGATGTGAATGAATGATATGTGATGTAAATGAATGAGGTGTGATGGGATGTGAATATGGGTAGATGCGAGTGGATGAGATGTGATGAGGATAAATGAAGAAAGATGTGATGGGATGTGAATATGGGTAGATGCGAGTGGATGAGATGTGATGAGGATAAATGAAGAAAGATGTGATGAGATGAAAAATGATGTGATTGGATGAGAATAGGAATACATATGAATTGGATATGGATTAAGTAATGTGGACAGATGTGGAACAATGTGAAAGATGAGAGTTCATTATAG
This sequence comes from Cibotium barometz, assembly GCF_041138505.1. NCBI lineage: Eukaryota > Viridiplantae > Streptophyta > Polypodiopsida > Cyatheales > Cibotiaceae > Cibotium > Cibotium barometz. The sequence goes on from NC_141096.1 coordinate 40,929,791, forward strand.
AAACTGTATTTATGACCTGTTTTTAAATGATTGTTTTATGTCAATAATGCTGGGGAAGCATTTTGACCATCTTGAGAATGTGCTCGTGGTGGACCTAAGAGATAAAGTTACAACAGCTGTGACGGAGAGTCAACGGAGGACGTCTCGCGTAGCAAGGTCGGTCGAGGTCTTGACGAGCCTCACTTCAATTTAAATGGTGAGCTTTATGTACGGTGGACGAGGGACCAAGGAAGCAGCCTATGCGTCAAGCGCTAGTAGGTGACCTGCGAAGGATCCTAGAGGGTGCTGTCCATACGGTGCTCGGGCTCTGGGTCGCTGCCCAAGATACCCACACATGCATCGAGGAAGATATTGGAGCAAGGAGTAAGAGTTGTTTTCTGAAACCGGGCACGGATCTGGTTGCCATTGACCTTGCTGGTCCTCAAACGGATGAGTCCATGGCTCTTTTATATGGATCTGTTGGTTGATCTTGTTGATCTTCAATGGAGATTCCATCTTGATTTTTATAAGTGAATGTATTGTCGAGTACTATGAGCTAGGAACTATCAAAAAGGCCCCTAAGGGATAGGTGGTGAGCGTTTTGTTACCAATGATGCCATAGGTACACCGATGAAGAATGATTGGAAATTAGGATTCAACCGGATATTTTGGAGGATTATGATTAGTGACACTATGGTTTCATTAAATGATTGTTCGGCTAGGGGGCTTGGGAACTCTTTTCCCTGGTACCTGGGACAAAACCTAACCAAATTCCTAATTGGATCCCATCACTACATTGGTTGGGCGGTTGGCTAACCCATGGGACTTGGATGGGATTAGGCTGGACTGATGGATCTATAAAATGAGACTCAATTCTGTTGTAGTATGATAGATGAAGTAAATCCCAGCTAGTAATTGTTCTATGGAAAAAGAATCAACAGCTGTGCCTCTCGATGGGGAAAAAAGTGTTGGTTTCTATGATCCAAGTGTAAGTTTCTTCCTTGACTTGACCAAGTGACTCAGAGGTTTGGTCAAATCAGTTTGGTCAGTAATACTACGTTAGAGTACAAATTTCTTGGAGGAATTGCCCGTGCTTTCCGGTAGGGTGAAGATTTTCCGGGTTCGGTTTTTGAAGAACCAAGGGATTAGTCTCTTGTCCAGATATCTATGGGCGAGGCCCAAAGTGAGGGATCCTACTCCGCGCAAGAAGTGCTACTTCTGCTGCTAGCATCCCCAAATCCATTGTGCGGAGGGGGCAGGAATCTTTCAAAATAGCATCTCTATCCAAGGAGAAAATTGGTTTGTGCTTGATTTTTATAGGAGGCATAACCATACAAGTATAGAATGTTTATCGGCCTCAACCTTTGATGTGTTGTGTGCATTGTGTATGAAATATGAAATTTAGAAACCATGACCAATTTGTTGATACCCACAGCTACAACAACAATAACAAAAACAATTTCCAAAAATACCTGCAATAAGGTCACCCTTAGCAATACCAATACCCCCTATCCATGGGAATGTTCAGGGAACTCATATATATAATATGAAAAACTAATATAGGGGAATGTATAGGTTACTTGATATGAACCTATATCATCACCAATATTGCCATCACAATCACCAACACCTAAACTAACACCAGTCAATCAAGTAGATGACATAGACTACTCTAGGGAACTAAAAATGAATGCTAAATACCTTCATGAAGATCTAGAGAACACTCCTGGATATTACATCATGTAAGGAGGAAAACCAATGCATGTGTTTCAAACCATAGCACAATGGAAAGGAAGGGACATGAATGCTATGGCAAAGAGAGCCCCATTACAATGCTACCACTGCCAAGGTCCTCATCATGTGGGTTCCCCCACAAGTTGGCCTCAACATGCTAATAATCTATGAAAAAATACTACAAAACCTACTGTAAGCTGTGTCAAATATGGAATAGAAGGATTGTCCTTATAGAATAAATAATGAAGCGTCCACTTCTACCAACCCTACCATAGGACCCTAGAAAAATGCTGTGAAACCTAGTGCAAGCTGTGTAAAATATGGAGTAGAAGGATTGTCCTTATAGAATAAATAATGAAGTGTCCACTTCTACCAAACCTACCATAGGACCCTACAAAAATGCTGTGAAACCTAGTGCAAGCTGTGTAAAATATGGAATAGAAGTATTGTCCTTATAGAATAAATAATGAAGCATCCACTTCTACCAACCCTACCATAGGATTTAGTAGAATGATAAGTGTGCAGCTTGGATTAGTAGTTGTACCTCTCAAAGTCTTAACACAAGATCAAACATGAATGCTACATAGGGAACGATTTGAGAAACCTACTTCTAACTCGGCACTCAAGGCTTGAAGAAGATAAAGAGTGAGGAAGGTGGAAAGAGGTGAATCATTAGTGACTACACAGGATGGGTTTGATGAGGGTACTATCAAAACCATATCCACATAGTCCAACCAAGAGAAACCATGATCTTAGGAAAAAATAAATAAAGTTACTGGCATGGAGAATAGAGTTGAGTCTAACACTCTAAAGGGAGTTGGATAATATCCTAATATATAAGTAGAAGTTCAAAAATTGGAGGCTGTTAAGAGCCTCCAATTTCAAGAGAAATTTTAAGTGATTAAAACCAAGTCTTGCTAGAGACATTTTATCGGAGTACAAAAATGGGAAGGAAATCTATGGTTCCTTGTTGTGGAACAAATTTCAGAAGTGTCTGACTCTGAGTCTAAGATAAAGGAGGACTTGTTCAATTGTATGTTTACTAAAGGGGGAGAACATTCTTGTGCTAGGATCCCTATAATTCAATAATTACTCAAGACATTCACAACGAGATATAGCAGGACTTACAACCTTCCCTTCTTTGAAAATCAAGGTGCCAATAGGACCATTGATAAGGGGAAACTATGGGTAGAAAGAAGACTCCAAACTAGATCAAGGACTAATGAGAGTCTACCAACACCCATTCAAGAGGACTAGAATATGATTAGAGAAGTAGAAGTGCTACCGCAACTTGCACAGATTCTAGTGAACCATCTAGGATTTTACTACAAGAGTGATGACACAAATACAGAGCCAATACAACACTACCAATATCCCAAATTCCAGTGAACCATTCAGGATATTATTACGAGAGGGATGACACAAATATAACACTATTGGTATCGCAAAAGCTTTATAAAGATGGAGCTACATTTATCCTAGATGGAGGAGTAGGAATAAGTATCATTACTAAACAATGCTGGGAAAAGTGGGATAAAACCCACATCAGCTAACTAAGTCAAGATGTACCCACCTCATATAAAAGGGATCACTATCATTACTAAAAAATGCTAGGAAAAGTGGGATAAAACCCACATGAGCTAACTAAGTCAAGATGTACCCACCTCATATAAAAGGGATCACTTTCAAGCAATCAAATCAAGCAAGCTCTCATGTCTTTCTATAAGTACAAGTCTCAATCTTATAATCTAGCTAAACTTGAGTCTAAAGCTTAAGTAATTCAATTTCTCATCATTATGAGTGTGCTTCACCCACTTTAGCACAACTCACCTTCATCACTATAGCCATGCACATGGTACTCATGTTTCTCAACATGGTATGCCTCCCCTCTCCTCACGAGCCTCTCCATTTTAAGCTTAGGTCATTTATATTTAGCAATAATCACTTTATTAAGGTCACTAATCTCAACTTAATCTAACCATATCCTCTCATTCCCCTTGCGCTACATTCTCCTTATCCTTACCACAGCATTAGCCAAGCCCTTCTAGGCATCCATACACATCCAAGGGCTTCGTCTCGTTTTTGTTCTGTGCAGCCTAATTTTGATGTTTCTTCCATGACTAGTCTTTTGATCCATTCCCCCTCTGTGTATCAAATTAGGCCAAACCCTCTTAGGGGTGTATTATTCATAGCACAAGGACCCTACACCTTAAATCTCAAGCTCCTTCATCAACTAGGGAAACCGCGTAGCAACTTGTCGGCCGAGGTCTTGACCAACCTCAGTTCGATTTAAATGGTGAGCTTTCGGTACGGTGGATGAGGGACCAAGGAAGCGGCCTATGAGTGAAGCACTAGGTGACCTACGAAGGATCCTAGAGGGTGCTGACCATATGATGCTTGGGCTCTGGGTCACTGAAGATACTCACGCATGCGTCAAGGAAGATATTGGAACAAGGAGTAAGAGTTGTTTTCTGAATTCGGGCAAGAGTTGTTTTCTGAATTCGGGCATGGATCTGGTTGATTGACCTTGCTGGTCCTCAACGGATGAGTCGATGGCTCTTTTATATGGATCTGTTGGTTGATCTTGCCGATCTTCAATGGAGATTCCATCTGGATTTTTATAAGTGAATACATTTTCAGGTACTATGAGCTAGGAACTATTGAAAAGGCCCCTGAGTGGACAGGTGGTGAGCGTTTTGGTTGCCAATGATGCCATAGGTACACCGATGAAGGAATGATTGAGAATTAGAATCTGTGTCCTGAATATGGCATAACATCCCATCTATCACACAAATTGAGAAATAATGCAACACTTTGAATGCCCTCTCTGTCCAATTCCCATGTGCTATAAGTTGAACGGGTGTTGTATTCATTGGTGGAACCCTTGGCTATGTCTCCTCACATGTAACCAAATTCCAAAGTCCTTTCTCTTTCAAGTTTGTCATGTGATACTTCCAAATCTGGAAGTTGTTTCTATCCCAGAAATCTTATCTGGACCATCACTCATATTGCTATGCACAATGTTCACTGAGTATGACAAGCAATTAACTCAAACACTCATATATACATGTGCTTCTTTAGTTGAGTAGTTGTATCATACAATGCCACCAATGTATCCCATGCATCCTTGGGATTATTTGTGTCCTGAATATGGCATAACATCCCATCTATCACACAAATTGAGAAATAATACAACAGTTTGAATGCCCTCTCTGTCCAATTCCCATGTGCTATAAGTTGAACGGGTGTTGTATTCATTGGTGGAACCCTTGGCTATGTCTCCTCACATGTAACCAAATTCCAAAGTCCTTTCTCTTTCAAGTTTGTCATGTGATACTTCCAAATCTGGAAGTTGTTTCTATCCCAGAAATCTTATCTGGACCATCACTCATATTGCTATGCACAATGTTCACTAAGTATGACAAGCAATTAACTCAAACACTCATATATACATGTGCTTGATCACCAATGTTGTCCACACATTCTACAATTTTTATGGTGACAACATTCGGGGCTCAAAACCGCTATTTGCATAAGCTGAAAATCACTTGGTACTAACAAATTCTAAGAAACACATCCAAAACAATCCTCCACTTTTCGGAATAAGCTTAGTCACATTTGGCACATGCATACATCACATGAGCATAACATATGGTTGCATCACATACATCTCAGCAGTTTCAAGCCTGTCCCCACAAATAACATTCTTTGTTGTTGTCTCCTGATTTGTAGCACCCTCTAGCTTCCAATCATGAGAAAATGGGCTCAACACATTCCACATATTACATTCATATATGCCATGCACATGTACAGCATCATTGTTCCATGTATTGCTAGATATCTAGTCCAGCACTTGATGAATTGAAGGTTTTCAAAAATTTGGGGAATCACATTCACAAATTTTTTTTATTTGCTATGCCGGTTCCCTTGCAAGCTATGATTCACTTTACATTATCAAATTCTTTGATTTTGCTCCAGCTTTCCTCTATATGCACTGTAGTCTATGAGACTTTCTGCGCTGAATTCCCTAGCTACCAACCTACTTGTTTATCAACGTTGTGACCTGTTCCAGCTCCCAAGAGGTTGTGTGAGGCTTATTTTGAGTTGATAGGCCACGCTAATGATGAGGTACAACACTTGTATATGTCTTCTTTGGGTTAGGTATTGCATATTTAGCTTTACCTCAGTTTAGTGCTGATTTCCAGTTCACTCTGTACAACCCATTTTCATTTGCTGTTGCAAATGCCTAGCACGTAGCCCTTATAACACTTCATTATCAAGATTAATAATGTGTTTTGGCTATGTTTAACACTTACGTAAAGCTCACAACTCATTGTTCTCAGACAATACTCTACACAGTCAATTAGCACTAATTTGCAGGTTGCCGCCTCTTTTGATACTAAGGTAAAATACCTTCCAAATTATTGTTAGCCTCAATAGGCAATATCCAATGATTCAAATTTGTGCATACAATACCATTAAGTGCTCCAATGGTTCAACCTCTTGCATACATAGCCATGGATAACCACCTCCTTGTTGAGCTACTAATGGCTAGATTCCTTCACAACCAATGCTTCAAATGTTGTTATAGCTTTAGGTCTAAATGCCAAAACATTTGTTTAATTACTCCACAATGCCATACATCTACACACGATCTTCACTTCCATGGAGAGCTTGAAAAAGACTAATTTTCACTTACTTTGGGCAGCGCACTCCTAGCTCAAACTTTGTCAAATCACCTACAATACGCTCAAGGGTGTTTAGCTATTCTTACCTGATAGACCAAGCTCTCAAATCTATTGATTGGTGTGCTCCACAACTTCTCTTTGCTCCAAGGCTTTAGTGAAAAGCTTTAAAAACCATAATTTCCCTCTTTACTCACTCAAGAAACACTAATGAGCTACCCAGGCTCTGATACCATGAAAAGAGAATAGAGGGGAACATAGGAGACACACCTAGCCGATAGTTGCTCTCATTTCATCAATACACACCAAGTAGAGAAGCTCCATATATTTCCTTCATTGCACTCCACAAAACACATCACCTTTTCTAATGATAAGTTCACACTGAAATAAACCTAAAGTTAATTTCCACACACTTGGCCAGCTGGACATGACCATTATTGTCCACACACCTCAACAAACCTGGACCCTAACTTGTTCATTCATGGGCCTTCTCTCACCTGCTGGTCTTCTAGCTTGGGACCTTTTTGGGCCCTTCTGAAGAATCTCCTCTAAACACTACACGGTCGTGTTTGGCCATATTCGACTTTGGGTGCTGTATTGAGCTAATGCCCCACAATCCTAATGTGGTATCCTTCATTGTTGTGAAGGATTCTTGATATGCTTTTGAACAGGAATCAAGAGCTTCTAGGGTGGTTAAATCAACTCTTGGTCTTGTACCACTCCCTAGCATTGGTCCATATGATAATTTTTCATGTTCAAATGTTGGGTTTGTGTATGATGTTGCAACAATGATTTGACCCGAACATAAATGCATAAGCACTTGATCCATGCCAGAATCACTTGCTAAAGTTCTTTTTATGGATTTTTCTTGATTTTCTAATATTTTAGATTTTAGAAGGTTTTATAGTTTCATGGTTTTTCTCCACGGTTTAGAACGTCTAGGTCTAAGGTGATGGTCTAATTCCCTTGCAGTTGCTATTTTTTTTAAAGTTTTTATATTTTTGAAATTTTATCTCAGTAGGATTGGTGATTCTAGTTCAGTGATTATCCTCAATGATCCTACTTGAAATGATTATCCTCAATGATCCTACTTGAAATGATTCTAGATGAAATGATTCAAGAACAAGATGGTCCTACCTTTGGAATTGTAAGCGATTACACCTTGGATGTTGCTACTCTTGGATCATAGTAGTGATCCTAGTTGATTCATATTTCGAGCCTTGGATCGGTCATTGCACTTCTTGTATCATAGCAATTCAACTATCACCAATTTTTTGGTGTCATGTTGGCAGTGCCTCGATTGCACGTTCACAACTATTATGGTCAGTAAACTACTCATAAATGTGCCTATTGTCATCAAGTCAATGATCATGCTAGTCTGGTCAAATTGACCTGAATGTTGGGGTTGAAATAGACAATTCTACACGAAACGATCCTACTAGTAGGATTGAAACAATCCGACTAAGAAATGATCCCACTAGCGAGTTCTTTTCTTACATTTTCTTGGTTGTTTTTTTGGTGTACCCAGCTTAACAATGATTCTAAGAGGGTTATTCTAGAATGAAAATATCAATATGAGTGATTATTATGAATCAATTGAAAGAATAGGCCAATTGCTTCCCTTTGGGCATAATGGTAAATTTCTTAGTTGATTAACCTAGTTAATCTAATCTAATGTTTAAGATGTTAACAAAAAAGCCTCACAAATGAGGTTCCTAACCTCAACTTGTAAGGGGAGCTCAACTCAACCATCCATTTCAACCAATAAGCAAAAACAACAAAAAAACATAAGAAGGGTTGTTATGGGGTAGGAAAAGCTCAATCAAATCAAGCATTCTTCTCTCCTAATCACTAAAACACCCCTTCAACTCAACACATAATCATTCTACCACAAGTTTTGCAACTCACGGGTAAACTAAATCAAACAATGGATTAATAGAATGCTCCAAATCTACTCTACCACAAGTTGTACTCCAAGCAATTCCATGCCTCTTGTTCAAGAAGTTATAGTTTCAAAACAAGCATGATCTTCAACCAACCTATCTAGAGTGTGAAAGCACATAGAAGGTGAGAATAGAAACCTAAAGAGGGGTCAAGCCCTTAAGCTCTACTAATCTAATGCTTGGACCTTTGTACCCTAATCACTCAATGAGGGAGATGTTAGCAAGCTTCCTCTCTCTCTCTCTCTCTCTCTCTCTCTCTCTCTCTCTCTCTCTTTGTTTCTCAATCATATTCCACATACAACTAATCACAAGCAAGAATCAAGCAAGCTCACCCCAAGCACACTTACACACACACTCAAGCACTCACACATGCAATCAAGAAACTCAACAAGACTCCATAGCAGTGACTAACATAAACATGAAAGCATGTAAGAATTAAAAGTGATTAAGACCACAATGAAGGAACTCCCAATAACACCATATTAGAGAATTTGGGAATCTCCCAATTCCCATTTTTGAATACTAAAAAAGGGGGACATGGATAACAGGTTTGTAAGTTTCTCAAAGCCCTATCATGTGACCTATCATTGGAAAGCGCTTGAAAAATGGGATCTAAAGAGCCATAAACCACTCATTTTGGATTAATGGTGTTCAAGTTATGGAAAATCCAAAGTTTTGACCACATGTCCCAAACTTGTGGGAAATTCCCATATTCCCTAATATGGTGTTCAATCTTGAGTAGATTGTATTATCAAAAAAATTCTTTACACACTTTCATAAGTCTCTTCTATACAAGTGGGTTTTGCCCAGTTGTCCACACTTATGGGGTGTGTGAAACGTGTTCCCAAACGACAAGTCAAGCCTTATATGAGTCAACTTTTGTTCCAATGGTAGTATTTTAGCCATTTATAATGTGAAACGTGTAGCTAGGGTAGGGATTGTATGAAAAGGAGTAACATATCTATCCTTTGGGCTTACAACATCACTCATAAGGTAAACCACAAAATACACACCCTTTGAGCTGGTGTATGGAAACAAAGCCATCATCCCCTTTGAATATGGACTTTATAACCCTGAAGGTGTTGATGTAGCATAAAATTAAATATGCAAAGAAGATGGAAATCATGATTCTCTAGCTAGGAAAGTTGGAAGAAACTCCCTGGATAGCAAGGAAAAACATGGAAGAAATACAAGTCAAGAGAAAGGTTGCATTTGATAAAGCCTTGATGAAGTCAAAGGACCTATAAAAATTGGATTTGGTGTTAATGTTTGATTCTTGCATGATAAGACTTTTGATAAGAAGTTCTTACCATGCTATAAAGGACCATATGAGGTGATTAAAATGTTGAGTGACGAGAAGTTATGGTGCTAAAGAGGTTGCAAGGAAAGGACAACTGATACAGGTATATAAGTCCATCTATGTAAAGTCTTTCTTGATGAGAGTAACAATGCACTTCAAGGAAGATGGCACCCTCACCCAGTAAACAAGTGTCTATAGTAGCAAGGTTAGTTGCCTCGCACACTAAGTGGTGGCTTTTCTTTGGACAGTATGTCTAGAGTACTTAGATGCTCATACTGTGACACACAACACATGTACCAGTAAACACTATGGAGCAGAACACAACACAAGTGACAAGATTACTAGAGGAACAAGAAGCTGGAAGAACTTACACTACCCCAAGAACACAATTGCATGCCCTTCACTGTACCATGCACAACAGAGGTCATAGTGAAGAGGATGACTCACAACTCAAGATGATGACAAGTGACTGGCGGCACACCTAGGCCAAGGCTACAATGTTGTATGAAGGATACTTCAAGATGAGTCGAGGAACCATATAAGCATCCTGGCAAGACATGGTGAAGTAGGTGGAGTAGGTGGCATCTCCTTTCTTTGGTATGCCCCGAAGTGGCACTCTTTGGTATCTCCTATCTCTCCTGGGAGATGTTGTGTCAGTCATCGCCTTTAATGCTAGTGCATGCACCTTTGGTTCTAGATGGTTTCTCTGGGGTTGACCCACTGTGGTAGTATTACAGTGTTATGGTGTTACATTGTTATGGTGTGGTAGTGTGACATTGTTATGGTGGTCCATCTAGTGTGGGCACCCTTGGTGGCTACATGTCGCCCACCACTAAAGTGCTCACCTTCCTCGGTGAGGCAAAGAAGAATAAAAATATGTTGAAAGCCAATAATGGAATCATCAAACCTTGAAGAGAGATAGTGATCACACCATGAAAATCAGAGGGATATTATACTGTTGCATAGGCAGTAAATTGTTCTTGCTTTCTTCTTCTCTTTTTCTTTTTCTTTTTCTTTCTTTTTCTTTCTTTTTCTTTCTTTTTGGTCTCTTTTTTCCTTTTTTCTTTTTGGTTTTTTTTTGGTTAAAGAATTTGTAAAAGCAATGCATCATTATCCTTATCAAGATGATCACCAGGCTTCCCTCCCCAACTTGCGCTCCTTTTGCTAGATCCTCGCTCCATTTTTTAAAGAAATGGCAACCCAAAAGCACCAAGTACTCATGAATAATGGCATGGAGCTGCCAGGTGTTTGTAAGCATACCTTGCCTAAAGTATGGATTTGGAGTATTACTTCTTAGTGTGTTTAAACACTCTCTATAACTTGCATAGGCTGGCTAGCCGGGTTGCTCTGTGTTGAAATTATGGATCAAGCTCTCCTAATGATAAGACATTTACCTAAAGATAAACTAATCCTAATGTCACGTAGGCTGTAACGCCTGTGATCAATGGTAGACTGGATGGCCAGACGGGGCTTTAGCATCAATGCCTTGGTCGGAGCACCGAGGATGTGGCCATCTGGGGTTCAGTGGGAGAGGATGCCCATGCAAAGTCATGGGCGGCAGGCCACACACTATATAGCCTAGGGGATGAGGGGCAATCCTCATTCTTCCTCTGTGGCTGGGTGGTGAGCCAGAGGCCGTCCCCTCCTGTGGTAGCGCCCGTAGTGGTGTTACGATGATCTAACATTGGTATCAGAGCGTCAGTTCCATTTGGTCAGGGTCCGTGCGTGACCGGGGACCGGAGCCCACTCAATGGTTTTCAACCATTTAATAAAAATCTTATCCTTATCTCTCTACAGGGCACAATTGACTGTGTGGAGGGAGGCGCCCATAGCTCGAAGGAAGGGTTCTCTCTCTCTCTCTCTCTCTCTCTCTCTCCATTGCACACGCCCAAGCTCTCCATTGCAGGTAAGCAATTTTTTTAATTTATTTTTTGCCTTTGGAGCTTGTCTGTGGGAGAAGAGGTCGTATGTGGAGGGAACCTTGTAATGGCGGCTGTCTGGTGCTGTCGACTGTGTGGAGGGAACTGGCGGCGTGCCTAGCAAACCTTGTAATGGTGGCTGTTTGGTGCTGTCGATTGTGTGGAGGGAACCGGTGGCCTTCCCAGCGGGCGGCCTGCCTATTGGTGCTGCCGACGGCCAGCCCACAGGCGGGCAGCCAGGCCAGCACCGGTGGGGCGGCCAGCCAAGCCAACGCAGCTGGTGGCCAGCCATAGGCAGCCAGCCAGGCCAGCGCAGCCGCCGACGGCCAGTCCATAGAGGCGGATAGCCCATAGGTGGCCAGCCAGGCCAGCGCAGCAGGCGGCCAGCCCACAGGTGGCTAGCCAGGAATTTTTTTTTTGGGTTTTTTTTAAAAATCCAACGAACACCTCTCTCTTGGCAGTGGAGGGATAATCCAAGGTGGTTTAGGCACAAGTTTCTGCGGCGGGGAATAATTTTTTTTATGAGTTGCAGGCACCTTTCTCTCGGATCGGAGCATCCTGGTGGAGTAGCGATGCTTGTAGAGGCTCGCAAGCGGAACACAAATCGGCAGTCAACAACAGTCGCAGGTGACTGTACGGGGGGTGACTATTCTCTCTCCCCACTGCTCATTTTATTAGCGTTTTTTTGTAATTTTTGAGTTCTCGCATTTTTATTTGTGCAAGAATTAAAATATGTCTGCTAGGCGTAGTGTGTTCCCATCGCCTTCTACTTCTCTAGGGTTTTCAGGTCTCTTATCCCCGACCGAATTGTCAGGCCGTATACGCCCGACCGTTGTTCGATCTGAAGTGCGCTCGTCGATCACGCGTGATCCGCCAACGCCCTCCTCGTCTGTTGACCCCGCCTTAGGACCCAACGAGCCCGCAGAGCGGCCGTAGTAACAAATGATCCCTTTCTGGCCGATGAGCCAGATGACATGAACATTGACGTCGCCGAGGGGACCGAGAAGGACCTCTTGGAATATGATGACGACGATTATGACCTATTGGACCCTGCCGACATCCTAACAAAGACGGAGCTCTCTAGTGGACTTTTTAAATATCTTAATGCAAAAATGAACAATATGGGTAAAGTCCAAGCTGACTTAGTCACGATGCTACAGAGCATCTCCACACGGTTAGACGCACTGACAGCCGCCTCGGCTAGTACTCCGACTCCTCGTGATAGACGAGCTCCTACGGCATGGGTGAGCATGGCCTCGCCACAATGGTTGCAAGAGTACAGGGCGCGCCTGGGGGGCCGTCTGTAGAGACAGCTTCATCGTTATTGAAAGACTTGAAGCCACCTAGTTTTGGTGGCGAGGAGGAGAGAAACAAGGACTCGGTCAACATGTTTCTAGCGAAGTGGTCAGACTTGGCTGTGACAGCAGCCTAACCGGGTGCAGCTCGTAGAGGCTAGCCTCTCATAACCGACAAAGCATACAAGTGGTGGATGAGTTTGACAACTCGTCTTGCCACTTGGACGGAGATTGAAACGATGTTTTGAAAAGAGTTTTTACCAGTTAATGAGGTGGAGAGAAGCTGGGAGTTATGGGACAAGTGCTCGATGGAGAACAAATCCCTGACTGAGTACATCTCAGATTATAGGGAGATAGTACTCAAGCTAAAGGGGATCAATGAATTACCTTGAGTACGTAGAGCCCTTATAGCCTAAAGACTTAGCAGACGCAATTAAGTATGTGCAGATCTTTGATGACATCAAGCGTCGTAGTGCGCGTGGTGGTTCGACCAGGGCCGAGGGTACTGAGAAGAGGAGGTCATGCCTTAAAAGAAAAGGATTCCACAGTGATGAGAAGGGGGATAGGATGGACCAGGGAGGACAGGGTGGTCATTGGTCTAAAAAACCGTGACCATCTAGGAAAAAAAGAGACAGCGAAGTCCAAAAAAAAGAGGAGTATATTAAAGAGCGAAAGGAAAATCGTTGCTTTAATTGCAATGATGTAGGGCACACGAAGGCTGACTGTCCAAAGCATAAAGCCAACACGAGCGGCAACGAGCCCAAAAGAGATGGTAAATCCTCTAGGCAGTTAAAAAAAAAGAGGAGTATATTAAAGCGCGAAAGGAAAAATCGTTGCTTTAATTGCAATGATTTAGGGCACACGAAGGCTGACTGTCCAAAGCATAAACCAACACGAGCGGCAACGAGCCCAAAAGAGATGGTAAATCCTCTAGGCAGTTGCATACATAGTGCAGAGACTCCCTCTTAGTTTTGCAAAGTTCAGAGAGGTGACAGTGTGTCATTGTGATGAGAAGGAAAGAGACAGGACAAAGGACAAACTGACTCATCTCTGAAAAAGTGAGTCTTCTTTTTGGCTGGTTTCCTTCACCTGTGTGTGCTCCTTGTCTGCTCCTTGTACTTAGGTTTAGTGCTCTGTTGGAAGAGGCGGTGACAAAGGAGAGCAAATCTTTAGTTGAAAATGTTTATTTGGAGAAGGCAGGTTATTTTTAGGTATGGACAGGTCGTCGCGTGTAACCGCGCATGTATTTTTGCATTTATAATAAGTCAGTCGCGTTTATACACGCAATTTTTAGGATGTAGCCGCGTTTATACATGCGATTTTTAGGATTTAGCCGCATTTAAACATGCCATTTTTAGGATGTAGCTGCGTTTATACACGCGATTTTCAGGATGTAGCCGCGTTTATACACGCGATTTTTATACTTTCATTAAAAACTGATTATGATTTTGTGTTTACTCTTTTGTACATAGGATGTCATCAACCTCCTTAAGCAGTTCTGGTGAGGATGAGACAATGCGTCATCGTAATCGCGATGTGTGGTTGGGACAAAGGATCAAGTGTATGTGTAATCGATGTCAAGGATGCATTGTACGAGCGCGTCAAATTACCTTGAATCACATCTCCATGTATGGAGAATGGAATCAAACAAGTTTAGAGGTGAGTAGATGTAAATTGATAGTATTCAAATCTCATGGTATCCAAATTAAATTAATGGAATTGTAATATATATACTCTAATTGAAGCAAGATGCAGTACCACACGCTAACATGGTGCCCTACGTGCGGCGAGAGCACGCAAAGCATCGACGAGATGATGCTGGAGCTTCAGGATCTATTGTCAAAAATGAGTGAGAAAGGGATGACAATAGCCCTGCACCCCACGAAGTTGTGGAAGAGGAAGTATTTGATGATATGGTGCGGTATCTTTTTAGGGATGATCTCAAAGGTATGGACGACGATGATATGGAACAAGAGCATCTTTACAAGGCTTCATCGACACCGGTTTTTGAAGGGTGCACATTCTCTATTTTACGTGCTTCACTTGAACTACTCAATATACAAGCAGTTTATGGATGGACTAATACAAGTCTTGACGCATTATTGAAGTAAGCATTCTAACTTACAAATTTGAATTAGTGGTTTAGGGTTTAGGGTTTAGAACTAATTGATGATATTGGATGCAAGCTATTATCAAACATTCTTCCAAAGGGAAATAGACTACCCACCTCAAGAGACATAGCGAGGCACTATGTGACATCTCTTGGAGGATTGGATTATGATCGCATACATGTATGCGTCAATGATTGCATTCTCTCTCGTGGGACGCATAAGGAGGCTTGACATTGTCCCACTTGTGGTGAAGCAAGGTATAGAACAGATGTGAAGAGTTTTGATGTATCTCGTAAAGTCTTGCGACACTTTCCTATAATTCCTCGCATCAAACACATATTCAAGTGCAAATCCATAGCAGAGCTCATGTCATGGCATTCCTCACATCGATCGGATGATGGCATGTGGAGAATTCTCGCAGACACTCCTGCTTAGAAGCATATTGAAGATGAGTGGCCCAGCTTTAAAACAGAGCCCAAAAACTTGAGACTTGGCCTAGGTATGGATGGAGTGAATCCATTTGGTTTCAAGAGCACTGCATACAGCATGTGGCCAGTTGTGTTGGTGAATTACAACCTTCCACCATCAATGGCGATCAAGAAGGGACATCTTATGTTATCCCTTCTAATTCCACGGAAACATAAAGTCAAGCATATGGATGTTTATCTCGAACCGTTGATTGATGAGTTGGAGGAACTATGGAGAGGTGTTACAGTGGTGGACATTAGTAGGTCTCCCTCCTCTCGACACTTCGACTTAAAAGCAGTGTTGATGTGGACAATGCATGACTTTCCAGGATATAGCGATTGTTCTGGTAAGAATTCTAATTACCTTCCTACTCTAATACTATTGGCTATATTAATTATAACTATTGACTTTATTATTCTAACTTATATTTATATTTTAATAGGTTTGAAAACATCGGGTAAACATGCATGTCTTATTTGTGGCCCTTCGTTAGTACATGAGTATACTGACGGTTTGTGTAAGACCATATTCGATAATCATCATCGATTTCTCCCGTCAGATCATCCTAAATATGTTGCTAGTAAGAGTAACATTCCTCCCCCACAAACACTTCGTGCAAAAGATTGGAAGCGTATTTGGGAGTCTACAAATATTCTTCCTCCCGATGGCATGAACAGGTATAGTAATGTTTTTCAATCTTGTTTTGTGTAGTCTCTAATTGGATTAAAGATCACATAGAGCAATCCCTTGTGTAGGTACTCCATTTTTTTTCAGCTACCATATTGGACCCATCTTAAGATCAACCATCTTCTTGATCCCATGCACATCTTCAAGAATGTGGGATTTGGTATTTGGGAACATGTTATTGGTAAACGAGACAATGTTAGCATACGGGAGGACTTGCGGGTCGCAGGACGTATGCGTCAAGCTTGGCCACGAGAGGAGGGTGTTCCGCCTGCACCATGGATTATATCAAAGAAAGGCCATCACCACTTTGCGTACTCCCACTAGATGCATGAGATCATTGAAGGGAGAATTTACAACTACTAAGAAAAGAGGCATTGAGCAACTATATGGGTTGAAGTCCCACGATTGGCACAAGATGCTCCAAGTAAGTGTTTTCCAAGTCTTGTATATTGAAATTAAATTTTGTAATGCCATAAACCATACATACATGTGCTCTTATGTGCGTAGTTCATACTACCTACTAGCATCGACCATTGTACAAATAAGAGTTTGAAAAAATGTATTTATAAGATGGGCGAGCTTGTGAGGTATGTAAAACCCATGTCACATCACCCTTCATTATACCTTGCAAAATGAACGTGCATGAGGTATAACGTACTATTCATTTATTTTTTAGATATGTTAGTTCCAAAGCAATTGATCCAGCCACGTTGGATGATGCGCATGTTATGGTAGTGGAGGTGGTTTGTTTGGTAGAGGAGACTTTTTTGCGCGAACCATTCTCACAAGTCAACTACATCTCATTGTGCATTTAGTGAACGAAATTGCTTTATGTGGCACTGTGCATGCACGTTGGATGTTCTTCCTAGAGTGCTTCATGAAGACCTTAAAAGACTTTGTGAGGCAAAGTGCAAGGCCCGAAGGAAGCATGGCCGAGGGTTGGTTGATACAAGAGTCTCTTGTATATATTTCAGAATTTCTTGGTCAGGTGGACAGCTCTTTGCCACGACTATGGAGCAATGAAGAGGACTTGAGGATGACCTCTATTGTGCCTCAAGGAAAAGGACAGAGTAAAGTAATTGACAAAACATTGATTGATGATCTCAATTTCACTTGCATCCTTAATAGTGATGTGATGAGCAGATGGGTTACAAGATATGAGGATGCAAAGACAAAAAGGCAAGCAGAAAGAGCTCTCTTTTGGAGGCAACATGGCTCTCGTAAGGCATACCCTAAGTATCTAGCAACACTTCCGAATGATATCCATGTTGATTGGTTGCATGAGAAAATGGAGAGAGCAGAGAGCGACGAGGGGCTGCATATCACGGTGGAAGAATGGGAGTATACACGAGGATGCATGTTAAAGGTACATAGAACTAATGTTTTGCATTAGTTGTAAGTGATTTGCTTTTAATATTTATTCACATTGCTTACACAAATATTGCTTCTATTTTGGTCCAGTGCACTATGTTCAATGCTATATGGTGTGAAGGCAAGCATTTTTAAACACAAAGAATTGATGAAAAGAGGAATACACAAGATTGCGGTGTCATTAGTAGCTTTGGGGGAGCTAATGGAAAAATGGATGATTATTGTGGCACAATCCAAGACATATTTAGGCTTGACTTTCGTCGCTTCTTTGTGTATGTTTTGGATGTCAAATGGCAAATGAACGTGGTGGAACAAGGGCCTAATGCAACGATAAAACGCCATGCAAGTGGCTATGTAACTATTGACTTTACAAAGTTTTGGCAAACAAAGAAAGATAGGCGCGTAAGATAGGCGCGTATTACCACAACAATGTGAGCAGGTATGCATTTTTTTACTAATGTGTTTCATGTACATATATATCTAAGCTCACGTACCCCTTGACTTTTGATATGCTAATTAATTACTACAGTATGTGTATTTGAGTAGGTTATCTATCTGCCAATGGTGCATGACATTAAATGGTGGTACGTCATCCCTATTGCACCACGTTCCAAAGTGATGTATAATACATTCACTGATATGGAGCATATGGAGGATGTAACAAGCCGCAATGAAGATGATGTCGAACATGCCAATGAAGATATTGTGATCGATGATCAAGAAATAAGAGATGATCATGATAATGATAATGAGCGTGCCATTTCTCATGATCATGAGAATGACCGTATCATTGAGGATGATGGTGATGTCGATGAGGATGATCAGGACATCGATACCATTATCAATGGACAAAATATTGATAGTGGAATAAATTTAATCGTAGTCTTACAAATTGATCAAATGGATATTGATGTTGATCGTTTGGCAAGGATGGCTCTTATTGAAGATGAGATCTAACCCTAACCAATCCATCACTGTATCGTTCTAAATTGATGACATTTTTATTGTATATGTTGTCTTTTGATTATCATCTTATTTTTGAATATATTTCATTGTTGTAAATGTATGTAGTGGGATTGTGTAATGATATATACTGTAATGTACTATGAGATAGTTTAAAGAAAATAGTTTTTAATTTTGTAAAGGATTTTAGTTTTTCTTAATAAAGCATTCACGTGTATTGATGCGTGTATAAGCACGTGTATATACACGGGCTTATACACGCGTTTATGAAACCAGTATACACGCGAATTTAGATGCCACTATACATGCGTTGGTAGATGCGTTTCTTAAAGTTCAATACACGCGAATTTAGATGCCAATATACACGCGTCCGATACTATTCATATACATGCGCGACCATATACGCGCCCGTAACTTATCACGTGTATGGAACGCGTGTATGGCAACAGTGTCTTGTAGTGTGGGAAGGGAAGCGAGAGTTAGTCTAGAGAGACTAGCCGTGTCTTCCAGGTATAGTTTAGAGCCGGAGAGCTCTGTCGTAGGCCCTTCATCACCTTTGACTGCCACGGCTTCATAGGGGGGTGATAAACTTCGTCGTCGGGGGGAGAAATATGCTAATTACTCCATTGACGACAGGTACTTACTCTACAAGGGTAGAGTATGTGTACCAACTATTGGTGACTTTCGGACCCAAATTCTTAAAGAAAGTCATGATAGTCCAAGTGCGGGTCATCTTGGGATTCAGAAGACCTATGCACTAGTAAAAAGACAGTTTTATTGGCCTAGTTTGTTTAAGGACGTCCAGATTTATGTGCTGAAATGCAATAAGTTCCAGGTCAATAAACACGAATGTCTTAAGGTTGGAGGACTACTCCATCCGCTGCTGGAGATTCCTCAAGGGAAATGGGAAAGCATTTCCATGGATTTCACTACCGGTTTACCCAAGACGAGTCGAGGGAATGACTTGGTGTGGGTGGGTAGTGGACAGGTTAACTAAAATGGCAAAGTTTATCGCCATGAAGAAAACTGTTAAAACGCCAGAGTTGGTAAAACTCTTTATTGAACATCTCTACAAGCTATATGGCCTACCCCCGCAAATATAGTGTCGGATAGAGATAGAAAATTCAACAGTCATTTTTGGAGGGAAGTCTTCAAAAAGTTCGATACTACTTTGAGTATGAGTATGGCAGATTATCCAGAGTCTGATGGTCAAACTGAAAGAGTTAACCAAATTCTAGAGGATATGTTGCGTTCTTATGTTAGTAAGAAGCAATCTAATTAGGAAGAGTACTTGCCCTTATTGGAGTTTGCCTATAACAGCTCCAAACACTCAGCGAGACGACTGGATTTACACCATTCATGTTAATGTATGTATTCCAGCCGAGATCTCCGATGGCTGTAGGCCTAGAAAAGGAGAAGATTCAATCTGTCAAGGATTTCCTTGAAGATATGAATGATATGCTCAGAGCCGCACGTGAGAGCATTCGTAGCGCTCAGGATCGCGCTAAAACTTATGCGGATAAAGGACGTAGAAAGGTGACCTTTGCAGAAGGTGACTTTGTATTCCTCAAGGTTCTTGCGAGGTCAGAAATAATGAAAACGGGAAAGTGTGATCTCCAATGGGCTGTAGGCCTAGAAAAGGAGAAGATTCAATCTGTCAAGGATTTCCTTGAAGATATGAATGATATGCTCAAAGCCGCATGTGAGAGCATACGTAGCGCTCAGGATCACGCTAAAACTTATGCGGATAAAGGACGTAGAAAGGTGACCTTTGTAGAAGGTGACTTTGTATTCCTCAAGGTTCTTGCGAGGTCAGAAACCATGAAAACGAGAAAGTGTGATAAACTTTCTTCGAGATATTGTGGTCCTTTTAAATCCTTAATTGGGGACGTAGCATATAAACTTGAGTTACTGGAGAGTTCTCAAGTCTATCCTGTCTTCCATGTCAGTAAACTGAAGAAATCAGTTCACGGGTTAGAGAACGCAGTTTCTCTAGAGATTTTGGTGGACTTGATAGAGCCACCAAAGATACCACATGAACCTGAAAAGATTCTAGGGTATCGTGACAAATAAACCCGACATAAGGTGTACCAGAAAGAAGTACTTGTTGAATGGACAGATAGGGATGAGGAGTCAGCTACTTGGGAACACCGTACTTATTGAATGGACAGATAGGGATGAGGAGTCAGCTACTTGGGAACACCGTAATACAATTTCCAAGAGGTTTTCCCAGTTTGTTTTCGAGGACAAAAACTCTTCTTAAGGGGGACTAATGTCACGTAGGCTATAACGCCTGTGACCGATGGTAGTAGATCGGATGGCCAAACGGGGCTTTAGCGTCAACACCTCGGCTGGAGCGCTGAGGACGTAGCCATCCGGGGTTCAGTGGGAGAGGATGCCCATGCGGAGTCATGGGTGGCCAGGCTAGTGTGGACGACATGCCACACACTATATACATTGGTCCCAGAGGCTGGTTACAAGCACTTTTTATAGGAAGCAGATTTTACAATTTTTTGGTAGTGAGGTAGGTATGTCCTTTGTCTTCATGTTTGAGCTCTCGTGCTTTGCGAAGATTATTTTGATTGTTGCTCTTTGGTGGTTGACACTTTCACACACATGCATTAGCGTGCTCATTTGACGGCTTACAATATTTTTCCAACTTTGTTGATTGAAAACCTTATTAATACATAATTTTACGATGCTGTTGGTGATCTCATTGTTGGTGGAAATTTGGATATAGATGCGCATGGTGGAAATTTTTGATAAACCCATGAAGATATGCCAATTATACTTTCTTGAAAAACACCTTTGGTGTGAACACACCCTTTACCATTCTTTTTTTTTTCTCTCTTTAAAAAAAACACCTTATCATACTTTGTGTGGCCGCGGACGTCTGCTGCAAGTTCTGTCGCACGATGTGGGAGCTGGCCGCATCTGCCTGCTTCTGCTCTGCTCAACGTTGCCTCCACGCTCCCCTTTAGCTTTTCGACACTGGCTGCTTCTCAACCTGCACTGCTGGGAAAATGGCACGCATCCTCTGTGGTCTATCTCGTACCAGAGACAGCCGAAGCATGATCCGATGAGATTTTGGGAGGAGTTGAGTTTGCCTATCGCGCAGAGGGCAAAATGGCCCTTCACTTCAATGATGGACACATAAGTGCACGCGGCTCTTCTTAGTTCTTTGCCAGCTACTTGCGTTTTTGTGCCTTTCTTCTCTCCCTTTCCTTCTGATGCACTGCTTGTGCCTCCTATTATGCTCTTGGCCCTTACCTTGTTACTGTTGAGAGACAAGAGCTATTGCTACCTCCACTACAGGCAAAGCTAATCGTCTGTTGCTATATTTCTTTATTTCTCTCCCTCACAGGCTGCCCCTTGTGTGCTGTTGGTGTGAATACAAGTAGTGAGCAGTGTCGCGGCTTCTCACCACTCTTTCTTGCTAGTAGGTAATAGGTCAATACTTATTGATATCAAGATCGACGAAGCCACTCTCTCTCTTCTGTTTTGAGCTGTGTTTGAAAATGATCTCTGTTGACGTTGTTGGGCTCTGCTTCTAGTAGAACGTCGTTGGCGACTCAAATAGTGCTCTCAAAAGCTTTTCTTCTAAAAGATTTTGGCTACTAAAAATCTCTCTCTCTCTTAGAGATGAAAACTCTTCTCTCTCACTAATCAAACTCTATTAAACCCTCTAATATACTATCTTAAACCTAAACTTAATCAAACACTAATGAGTTGAACTAAATTAGAAGAGCTAGACCTAAGCTCACACCATATTGAAATTATGGATCAAGCTCTCCTAATGACAAGACATTTACCTAAAGATCAACTAAGCCTACACTAATCATAATGTTAAACAAAGGTGGATAGAAATGAAAAAAACTAATAATGAGAGTGTGCTAATTAAGATGCACTCAAGTACAATTAGACACCAAGATGAATTAGATTAGATACATAAAGAGACTTGAGATAAGTGCAAGTGATATATTTGCATTGCTAGAAATGTCCCCCTTTTATATGAGGAGAGTACAACTTCGCTTTTCTCTTGCATGTGGGATAATTCTCACTTGGTGGTATGCCTACTCACACTCACTCCATACTTTCCTTATGCTCTTTGGCACTACATTTCTCAACACTCTGGGTTGGTGGTTCAAATCAAGAAAAGGCACCCCATGGTGGGCATGGCCTTGACAAAGAGTAAGAGTCATGTTGAACATAGCATGCGATTATGGGAAAGAAGAGAAAATGAAAAACAATTCAAGTGTTTTTAAACACTCCCCTAACCTTTTCTTGTGTGGAATCAAAGAACCCAATGGTCAAGTTGAGCCAATAGCAGAGGGACAACCTTGTGTAGCCACGTTGGGCATGGGAAGGTGGTCCTTCAAGCCCATAAACTCAAGGAGGCGCTCATCGTACAAAAAGAGGAGGGCGAGTCAGATAGGGGACTAGAGAGGGAGCGGATGAGTCGAAGGTGGGTTGGGTAGAGGGTGAAGTCCTAAGAGAGGGAGTGGGAGGGAGGGGTGAGTCAACAGGGTGGGTGGAATTGAGTCGGAAGGGTGGGGGTGAGAGGTTGGGTTGAGTGGGAGGGGTTTGAGGCAAATCAAGAGGGGGGTGGGGTTGGGTGAGTCATGAGAAAGGGATGGGGTGGGTGGCTACAAGTTGTGATGAGAGAGGGTTGAAAGGGTGAATCGAGAGGGGTTGCTGTGTCGGGGGTTGAGTTTAAGGGACAAGTCATGAGGTGGGGAGAGAGGTGCCAGCAAACGAGTCAAGAATGGGTGAAAGGGGGTTCAGGGACAAGTTGTGAGGGAGGTTTGAGGTGAGTCGACAAGGGAGTGGAGTTAGGGGTTTAAGGCAAGAAGGTGAGAGGGGGATTGCTAGAGTTACAAGGGGGGTTGTGGTGAGTCGATAAGAGGGGTGGTGTCGGGTGAGTCGTGAGGAAGGGTGAGAGGAGGCGAGTCACAAAGAGAGTTGAGAGGGGGGTTGAGGTTGAATCATTGAGAGGTGGTGGGAGGTGGGTGATTTGTAGGGTGGGTTGAGTCATCATGGGGGGGGGGGGAGAGAGAGAGAGAGAGAGAGAAGTGGGTAGCCAATTCATGGAGGAGGTAGGGTTGGTTTTTTGAGTGGAGTCATCACGGGAGATTTGGTGAGTCGTTGAAAAAGGGGAGGCTAAGTTAGTGAGATAGGGGAGATGGGGCAACCAAACCATGAGAAGGGGGGTTGGGCGAGGTGGTTAGAGCAGGAGAGACAGGAACGAGTCATGAGAGGGGGAGAGAGGGGGACGAGTCATCACAAAAGGGAGGTGAGTGGAGAGAGAAAAGAGGTGACGCATGAGGGGAAGGAAAATTTGGGTGAGTTGAGAATAGGGTGGGGTGGGTTGCAAGGGAGCTGGAGAGTTTGAGGCGAGTCGTGAGGGTGGGGATGGGGGAAGAGAGAGTGGAGTTGAGTTGTGGGAGGAGAGAAAGAAAAAAAGGTTGAGTGAGGGGAGAGTGAGAGTGAAGAGTGGAGTCGAGTTGTGGAAGGAGAGAGAAAAAGGGGTGAGTGAGGGGGAAGAGAGAGAGAGTGGGGTTGAGTCGTGGTGGGGAGTAGAGAGAGAAAACAAATTAAGTTATGGAGGAGAGAAAAAAAGGGTGAGTGAGGGGGGTTTAGGGGGGATGAGTTGTGAGGGGGGGCAAGTCGACGATGAGGAAAAGGTGAGTCAGGGGGAGGAACCAATTGGTGGGCATAATGGAAGGCGGTGTGGTGGTTCCCTAGATCCACGTCAGTAGGCCACAAAGGGTTAAAACAGGCGATGGCATGCATTGTGTCACAGGACCGAGCAGGAGTGACAGCGAGCCTGAAGGGTGCCAAGCCAGTGACGAAGGAAATGTTGTGAGGGCACTACCAAGCCCTATTCTAGCATGGTGAGTTGATGGATGGAACCATGAATGGCATCAAATCCCAAAAGATGGGAGTGTGAGGTCCCTATCCCCACCGCGCAACGAATTCAGCGGTGCTAGCAACGGAAGTAGCACTTCTTGCATGGGGCAGGGTCCCACACTCGGGGCCTCGCCCACAGATATCCGGACAAGAGACTAATCCATTGGTTCTTCTCTAAAATCGAACCTGGAAAAACTTCCCTTTCCCGGAAAGCACGGGCGATTCCTCCAGGATAACTTTTCTCTAACGTAGTCAAAAGCCTTAACTAACTAAACTGATCTGACCAAACCCGTAAGTTCCATAGTCAAATCAGAAAAAAGATTGTACTTGGATATTGAGACCAACGCTTTTTTCCTCATTGAGAGGCACAACTATTGATTCTTTTCAATAGAACAATTTTTGACCGGGATTTACTTCATCTATTGAACCAGAACAAAATTGAGTCTCAATTTAGGGATCCATCAGTCCAGCCTAACCCCATCCAGTCCCATGGGTTAGCCAACCGCCCAACTACTGTAGTGATGGGATATCCAATTAAGAATTTGGTTAGGTTGTCCCGTGTACCAAGGAAAAGAGTTTCTAGGCCCCCTAGCCGGATATTCATGCAAACTTAAAACTAGTCACACCACTTACACACCCTATATAAAATTGACTTTTTCATAGATTCAACGGTCTTTAAAACAACCATTTAATGAAACCATAGTGTCACTGATCATAATCCTCTAATTATCCAGTTGAATCCTTATTTCCAAACATTCCTTCATCGGTGTACCTATGGCATCATTGGCAACCAGAACCCTCACCCCCTATCCACTAAGGGGCCTTTTCGATAGTTCCTAGCTCATAGTAACCGGCAAGTATTCACTTTAACAAAAATGGAGTCTTCGTTGAAGATGAGCAAGATCAACCAACAGATCCATATAAAAGAGCCATGGACTCATCCGTTGAGGACCAGCAAGGTCAATCAACTAGATCCATGCCCGAATTCAGAAAACAACTCTTACTCCTTGTTCTAATATCTTCCCCGACGTACGTGTGGGTATCTTCGGTAACCCAAAGCCCGAGCACCGTATGGTCAGCACCCTCTAGGATCCTTCGCAGGTCACCTAGAGCTTCACTCATAGGCCGCTTCCTTGGTCCCTCATCCACCGTACCGGAAGCTCACCATTTAAATCAAACCGAGGCTGGTCAAGACCTCGGCCGACCTTGCTACGCGAGGGAGACGTTCTCCGTTGACTCTCCGTCACACAGCAGTTACAACTTTAACAGATAGGTCGACCTCATTCACAAGACGGTCAAAATGCTTCCCCAGCATTCTTAACATAAAACAGTCTCATTTAAAAATAGATTTCACATACAAATACAGTTCTAACAATATTTCCATCTTTTCTCATCACTCCACATCCTTTCACATTAGTCCCCATCTTTTCTCATCTTCCCACAAATTTTTTTCTTCATCGATCCCTATCCATCACATCATTCCCACATCAAATCACATCCAATCGCATCATCCACACATCAATCCACATCATCCATACATCCATCCATCCACATCAATCCACATCATCCATACATCCATCCATCCACATCAATCCACATCATCCATACATCTATCCACATTATCCACACATCCATCCACATCTTCCATACATCCATCCACATCAATCCACACGTCAATCCACATCATCCGTACATCCATCCACATTATCCACACATCAATCCACATCATCCATACATCCATCCACATCATCCACATCAATCCACATTATCCACTCATCCATCTACATCAATCCACATTACCCACACATTAATCCACATCAATCCCCATTATCCACACATCAATCCACATCATCCATACATCCATCCACATCATCCACATCAATCCACATTATTCACTTATCCATCCACATCAATCCACATTACCCACACATCAATCCACATTCATTTCAAAAGTATTCCCATTCTCATCTAATCACATCTTTTTCTATCTCATCACTTATTTTTCCATCTATCCTCATCAGATCTCATCCACTTGCATCTACCCATACATCTCATCACTTCACATACATTAACATCTATCCAGTTTACATCGCATCTTATCACATCCATTTCAGATCACATCTCATTCATTCACATCCCGATTCACATGCTAACACATTCATTCACGTCCCTTATCGTTCATTCACATCCCGATTCACATCACATCACATCTATTCATATCCCTTATCATTCATTCACATCCCGATTCACATGCTATCACATTCATTCACATCCTATATCATTCATTCACATCTCGATTCACATGCTAACACATTTATTCACATCCTATATCATTCATTCATATCCCGGTTCACATGCTAACACATTCATTCACATCCTATATCATTCATTCACATCCTATACCATTCATTTACATCCTGATTCACATGACATCACATCTCATCTATTCATTCACATTTATCTGATTCACATCACATCTCATCACATCTCATCTATTCATTCACATTTATCTGATTCACATATCTCATCACATCTATTTACCTCTCATTCTCATCACTTCTATTCTTATCACATCCATCCATCTATTCATTCCCATCTATCTGATTCGCATTACATATCATCACATCTATTTATCTCTAATTCTCATCACATTCATTCTTTATTCATTCTCATCTATCTGATTCATATCACATCTATTTATAGAATATAAGAGAATTCTTATTTTTGATATAAAGATTCTTTACGCATCTATTTATGCATAAGAACAACTTCAGTGGAAAATAACACTTTTATAAAAATCCGTTTATGCATCTATTTATGCATAAATTCAATTTTAAGGAGAATAACACTTTCGAAATAAAAAATAAATCTTTTATGCATCTTTCTATGCATAAATTCAATTTTAATGAGAATAACTATTTTGAAATAAAATAAATTTCTTTATGTATCTTTCTATGCATAAAATCAAAGTTAATGAGAGTAACTCTTTTGAAATCAAAATAAATTTCTTTATGCATCTTTCTATGCATAAAATCAAAATTAATGAGAGTAACTCTATTGAAATCAAAATAAATTTCTTTATGCATCTTTCTATGCATAGAATCAAAATTAATGAGAGTAACTCTTTTAAAATAAAAATAAATTTCTTTATGCATCTTTCTATGCATAGAATCAAAATTGATGAGAGTAACTCTTTTGAAATAAAAATAAATTTCTTTATGCATCTTTCTATGCATAGAATCAAAATTGATGAGAATAACTCTTTTGAAATAAAAATAAATTTCTTTATGCATCTTTCTATGCATAGAATCAAAATTGATGAGAATAACACTTTTGAATGAAAAATAAATTTCTTTATGCATCTTTCTATGCATAAAATCAAAATTTGATGAAAGTAACGCTTTTATAATAAAAATTTTCTTTTATGCATCTATTTATGCATAAAAATCAATTTTGATGAAAGTAACACTTTTATAATCAAAATATTCCCAATATGCATCTTTCTATGCATAGAAATTAATTCTAATGAAAATAACACTTTTATAATAAAAATATTTCTAATATGCATTTTTCTTTCCATAGAATAAAAATAACACTTTTAGAAAATACACAAGTGGTGGGGATTACTCTTTTTGAATAATAAAAGATAAAACTTATTTCACCAAATTTAAGAAAATTCTGCCATAACCTCCTTTGTATGGTTGACCTTTTTTTAAAATTTTCACTCTAAAATTCACTAAAAATTATCCAAGATGATTTAAATCATTCTAATCTAATCAATTTTCACTTTATTAAAGTAAACAATATGAAAAGTTTAATTCCATCAATTTGATTACACATCTAGGATAAAGAAAGGCTGAATTGAATAATTAAGAGAAGGGGGAAAGCCTTTCCAGCAGCACAGCAAGGCATAACATCCATTTTCATTTTAATGGAAGCGAAAATCAGAAAACCATAAAATAGAATAAGAAAAATTAGAATTTCTAACTTACTAGGAGTTTTGTGAGCTTTCCTTTGGCTTGATGGTTTAAGGGACCTACTCTTGTTTGCAACAAGAGTGGCCACCAATTCTTTTGAAGAGGAAATGGGGTAGGATATAAGATTCCTCCCTCTGGCTTTTGAGGTGTGCAGGTGTACCTCCCCTTCTGATCTTATAATTATTCCCCTCTCTCTGAAATAAAAGAAAGATCCTGTTTTACCCTATTTTGGTCTAGAGAGAGAAAATGTCTAGAGAGAGATAATTCAAAATTGAGATATTTTTGAATATAAAAATCCTCCTAGTGTCTAAAATGGTTTCCCGTGAAACAGATATTCAAAAAGAAATTTCCAATGTGTAATTGGAATAAATTGAAATCAGGTAAAAAGGACCTTAGCCTAAGGATCCAAATTTTTTGAAATTTTTGAATTAAGGTTCCTATGGACTAATTAGATTAATCCAAATGTAGGGAGGAGATAAATGGAAGAATAAAAGAAAATCTCCCAAAAATGAGTAAATTCTCACATAAGATGAAGAGTTGACTAAGGACAAGGTTATTAGTTAAAAAAGAAGAGATATTTAGAAGAAATGATGCATTTTTGACCTCAGTGTAGGGAATTCCCCTCATGAATGAGGCGCCTATTTCACATGTGTGGTTGAGTTTTAAACTCACAAATAATGAGATATTTTCATCTCTCCTCTCCCCTGCTTCAACTAGATCCAAAAAGTAAGCTAAACTGACCTAAAAATGGTCAAAAAATGACCAAACTGATCTGGAAAATTCTAGAATCAGTTTGCTTGGTTAGAGGCTCACTTTTTCCTATAAATTAAGTCTCCCTCTTTATAAATGGTTAATAGTGTTTTATGCAGTGTTACTCTACTCCTCCCTAGAGCCAAAAACAGTGAATTGTGGTTTTGCTTAGTTTATTACATTTCAACCAAAACTCAGGAATCTTCACTTTTCAATCAGAATCCAAATCAACTCATCAGTTCTCAACCAGAATTTAAAATCATATCAAACACATTCGAATTCATCATCTGGATAGTATTAATGCTTATAATTTCAAGTCTTACATTTACTCGTATATACTGCTAGTAAAGAGCTGCAGTTATACCCTCGGTATATACGGGTAGTCATAGTCCTTGGAACTATAAGGTAAATACCATCATGTCTAGGCCTCAAGCAAGTCAGGGATTCCATACAATTGCGGTACTTCCATTTGAAGACCCAATTACCAATTTACGAATTTCAGTTTGAATATCAATTTGTATAAATTTTATCACACAATTTTATCACACAATTACAACCTTTTACTGCTTCTTCATAAATTTTTGACGTTTTTGGCTTCTCGGTTGATCCTCATTAGCCAATTTGCTCTGATACTAGCTGTGAGGTCCCTATCCCCACTGCGCAATGAATTCAGGGGTGCTAGCTGCAGAAGCAGTACTTCTTCTGCGGGGCAGGGTCCCACACTCGACAGGGCCTCGCCCACCACCATGGATATCTGGACAAGAGACTAATCCATCGGTTCTTCCAAAACCAAACCCGAAAAAACTTCCCTTGCCCGGAAAGCACGGGCGATTCCTCCAGGATAACTTTTCTCTAACGTAGTCAAAAGCCTTAACTAACTGAACTGATCTGACCGAACCCGTAAGTCCCATAGTCAGATCAGGGAAAAGATTGTACTTGGATCATAGAGACCAACACTTTTTTCCTCATTGAGAGGCACAGCCGTTGATTCTTTTCCATAGAACAATTTTTGTCGGGGATTTACTTCATCTATCGAAACAAAATAGAATTGAGTCTCAATTTAGGGATCCATCAGTCCAGCCTAACCCCATCCAGTCCCATGGGTTAGCGAATCGCCCAACCACTGTAGTGATGGGATCTAATTAAGAATTTGGTTAGGTTGTCCCGGGTACCAGGGAAAAGAGTTTCCAGGTCCCCTAGCCGGATATTCATACAAACTTAAAACTAGTCACACCACTTACACACCCAATATGAAATTACCTTTTTCACAGATTCAACAGTCTTTAAAACAATCATTTAATGAAACCATAGTGTCACTGATCATAATCCTCTAATTATCCAGTTGAATCCTTATTTCCAAACATTCCTTCATTGGTGTACCTATGGCATCATTGGCAACTAGAATCCTCACTCCCTGTCCACTCAGGGGCCTTTTGATAGTTCCTAGCTCATAGTAACCGGCAAGTATTCACTTTAACAAAAATAGAGTCTTCGTTGAAGATCAGCAAGATCAACCAACAGATCCATATAAGAGAGCCATGGACTCATCCGGACCAGCAAGGTCAATCAACTAGATCCATGCCCGAATTCAGAAAACAACTCTTACTCCTTGTTCCAATATCTTCTCTGATGTACGTGTGGGTATCTTCAGTGACCCAAAGCCCGAGCAGTGTATGGTCAGCACCCTATGGTCAGTACCCTCTAGGATCCTTCGCAGGTCACCTAGCGCTTCACTCATAGGCCGCTTCCTTGGTCCCTCATCCACTGTATGGGAAGCTCACCATTTAAATCAAACCGAGGCTGGTCAAGACCTCAGCTTGCTACGTGAGACGTCCTGCGTTGATGTTAGATCTTCGTAACGCCGCTACGGGCGTTACCACAAGAGGGGACGGCCTCTGGCTCACCACCCAGCCATAGAGGAAGAATGAGGATTGTCCATCATCCCCCAGGCTATATAGTGTGTGGCCTGCCGTCCACACTAGCCTGGCCGCCCATGACTCCGCATGGGCGTCCTCTCCCATTGAACCCCGGACATGGCCATCCGGTCTGCCGTCGGTCACAAGCATTACAGCCTACGTGACATTACCCCCCCCTTAAGAAGAGTTTTCATCCTCGAAAACAAACTGGGGAAACCTTTTGGAAATTGCACTACGACGTTCCGAGGTAGCTACCTCCGCATCCCTCTCTGTCCATTTAACAAGTACCTTCTGGTACACTTTATGTCGGGTTTGTCTGTCTCGATACCCAAGAATCCTTTCCAGTTCATGTGGTATCTTTGGTGGAGTGATCAATTCCACCAAAATATCTAGAGAAACTACGTTCTCTAACCCGTGAACTGATTTCTTCAGTTTACTAACATGGAAGACAGGATGAACTTGAGAACTCTCCGGTAACTCAAGTTTGTAGGCTACATTCCCAATCTTCTTAAGGACCTTGAAAGGACCGCAATATCTAGGAGAAAGTTTATCACACTTTCCCATTTTCATGGTTGCTGACTGCGCAGGAACCTTTAAAAATACAAAGTCACCTTCTGCAAAGGTCACTTGTTTGCGTCCTTTATCGGCAAATGTTTTAGCGCTATCCTGTGCGCTACGAATGCTCTCGCGTGCAGCTTTGAGCATATCATTCATATCTTCAAGGAACTCCTTGACAGATTGAATCTTCTTCTTATCTAGGCCTACAGCCAACGGAGACCTCGGCTGAAAACCATACATCAACATGAATGGTGTAAAGCCAGTTGTTGAATGCTTGGAGCTGTTATAAGAAAACTTCAATATGGGCAAATATTCTTCCCAATTTGATTGCTTCTTACTTACATAAGAACGCAACATATCCTCGAGTATTTGGTTAACCCCTTTTTGTTTGACCATCAGACTCCGGATGGTCCGCCGTACTCATACTCAGAGTAGTATCCAGCTTTTTGAAGACTTCCCTCCAAAAGTGGCTGTTGAACTTTCTATCTCTATCTGACACTATATCTGCGGGCAATCCATATAGCTTGTAGAGATGTTCAATAAAGAGTTTTGCCAACTCTGGCGTTTTTACCGTTTTCTTGGTGGCAATAAATTTTGCCATCTTGGTTAACCTATCCACCACCACCTAGACCGAGTCATTCCCTCGACTTGTCGTGGGTAAACCGGTGATGAAATCCATGGAAATGCTTTCCCATTTTCCTTGAGGAATGCTTAAAGGATGGAGCAAGCCCCCAACCTTTAGCCTTTCATGCTTATTGACCTGACACTTATTGCATTGCAGCACATAAGTCTGGACGTCCTTGAACAAACTAGGCCAATAAAATTATCGTTTGACTAGTGCATAGGTCTTTTGTATCCCGGGATGACCAGCACTTGGACTATCGTGACTTTCTCTAAGAATGCATGCTCGAAAGTCACCAATAGTTGGTACACACACCCTACCCTTGTAGAGTAAGTACCCGTCGTCAATGGAGTAGTTAGCAAACTTCTCCCCCCGACGAAGTTTAGCATCATCCTTTGAAACCGTGTCGAAAAACAAAGGTGATGAAGGGCCTACGTCTGAGCTCTTCGGCTCAAAACTATACCCCGAAGACTCGGCTAGCCTCTCCGGACTAACTCTCGCTTCACTACCCATCGCACCTATGGCCAGTCTCTCCGGACTAGCATTACGTGCCAACAAGGAAGGTGGGCGTGGCTGTGACAAAGTGCATATGCGTACAGCGCGCCAGACCTCTGTAAAGTCAGGATCATGCTCACACAAGCCACGGAGTGATTCCAAGAACTCATTCTTGAAAACCGTAAAGCTTCATTAATTTGTGGCATGCGGCTAAGCGCATCCGCCACAACATTATATTTACCCCTTTGGTAGCGAATCTGAAGGTCAAACTCCTGTAGGAGCTCCGCCCACCGAGCTTTCCGACCTTTCAACTCGTTTTGACTCGAAAGCCATGCTAGGCTTTCGTGATCCGTACGTACTTCAAAAGTGGCACCATATAAATAGTGTCTCTACTTTTTAAGTGCATGTACGATGGCCAGTAACTCCCGCTCATAAGCCGAGTAGTTACGCTGAGCCCTATCTAAATTTTGCTCTCAAATGCAACAGGGCGTCCCCTTTGCAAAAGCACGGCTCCAATGGCCTCACCATTAGCGTCTGTCTCCAAGATAAATGGCTCAGTAGGGTCAACTATAGTCAAAACAGGTGCAGCTGCTATGGCTACCTTAAGTTTTTCGAAGCTCTTTTGTTGGTTTCCCTCCCAACATATATTGTTTGTTTTTGTGCGCAATTGATCTGTCAACGGGACTGCGATCTTCGCGTAGTCCTTTACATACTGTCGGTAAAACCCCGACATGCCAAGAAAAATCTGCAGTTCTTTGAGATTTTTCGGGCTAGCCACTTGAGAATAGTTTCCACTTTCTCAGGTTCCATCTGCGTACCATGGGCGGATATAATGTGGCCCAAATAGTGAATTTCTCTTTCCAAAAATTCACATTTGCTCTCCTTCGCAAATAGCTTGTGTTGTCGCAATAACTGGAACACTAATCGCAAATGTGCCAAGTGTTCTTTATGCGTTTTGCTGTACACAAGAATATTATCTAGGAAAACTACTACGAATTTTCCTAAGTATGGACGTAAAACACTATCCATCAGCGTCATAAAACTCGCTGGAGCATTGGTTAGCCCAAACGGCATAACCAAAAACTCAAAGTGACCGAATCGTGTCCTGAATGTTGTCTTCGCAACATCTTCGATTTTAATTCTAACCTGATGATACCCAGATCTCACGTCTATCTTAGAGAAATATTTCGACCCATAGAGTTGATCAACAACTCATCCATACGTAGCATAGGGTACTTATTCTTAATCGTGACTTGATTAAGAGCCCGATAATCTATGCACATGCGCATAGAACCGCTTTCTTCTTTACCAGAAGAATCGGTGATGCCCAAGGACTTGAACTAGGGCGAATAAACCCTTTCTCTAAGTATTCGGTCAATTGCTTTCCCACCTCCTGTGCCTCGGAGTGGCTCAACCTATAAGCAGGATTGCTTATTGGTTTGGACCCAGGCATAACTTCGATGCCATTGTCTACTTCCCTTGATGGTGGTAAACCATCTGGAAGCCTTGTAGGAAAGACATGTTGAAATTCCTACAATAAACTTTTCAAAGCATCTACGTACTTTGTTTTTAGAGTCTCTTTTGCCTTGAACTTTGTTGTTTCATCATCACATGCATGCCAAACAGGGTTTTCAGAAAACAGTGGGTCTCTTCCAAGGCTTTGTTTTCCATGTTTGTCTACGCAAACATTACTTTCAGTTTCAGCTAGGAAATAGAATTTAGAAGAGGGTAACAAGCGTATACTTGTGCTACCTGGTCGCTGCGGACCGCGTGGCATAACTCGAGCGATGATATAAGTGGTGAAAAGGGGACACTACGGTCTCCTTGTAGGGTGATGATATTACCCCCAGACTCAAACTGTAATGTGTTGTGTAAATAACTCCGAACTAGGCTAGGACCGAGGCTATACAGCCACTCCCTGCCTAAGTAAACATCTGCTCTAGCCAAATGCATGACCTAGAAGTCAAGCACAGCCTCATAGTCTTGCATGGGACTCCCAAGACCACGGTACCATACCTTTTTATCATAACCATTGGCCAAACCAACGGTATACTCATGATCACTTGCGGTCTCTTTTAATTTCAACTTCTTGACCAAGGAATAGTTCAAAAAGTTATGGCTGGCCCCATCGTCTATAAAGACAGTGACTCTACGGCCACCTATGGTGCCATACATGTGCACCATTTCATGCGGACCAACACTAGGCTGCCACATAGCTGGTGTCACTGAACAAGCGTGACACTCGTCACAATGACTCACCGTAACCTCTCTGAACTCTCCGGCACTGAGAGGTAGCGTCTGCACCGTGTGCAACTGCCTAGAGGATTTACCGTCGCTCTTAGGCGCCTTGCCACTAGTGCTTGCTTTAACTTTGGGCCATCAGCGGTGTTGTGCCCCACTTCATTGCAGTTGAAGCAACGATTTTCCTTTTGTGCTTGCAAGTACTACTCCTTTTTGTGGGTTTCAGAACTTCGTTTTTTCTTGAAGGGTCTTGGCTCTGATACCAGTGTTAGATCTCCGTAACGCCACTACAGGCGTTACCACAAGAGGGGACGGCCTCTGGCTCACCACCCACCAGCCATAGAGGAAGAATGAGGATTGCCCCTCATCCCCCAGGCTTTATAGTGTGTGGCCTGCCGTCCACACTAGCCTGGCGTCCATGACTCCGCATGGGCGTCCTCTCCCACTGAACCCCAGACATGGCCATCCGGTCTGCCCCATCGGTCACACAGGCATTACAGCCTACGTGACAGTTGACTCTCCGTCACAGTTGCAACTTTAACAGATAGGTCTCCACGACCTCATTCACAAGACGGTCAAAATGCTTCCCCAGCATTCTTGACATAAAATAGTCATTTAAAAACAAATTTCACATACAAATATAGTTCCAACAATATTTCCATCTTTTCTCATCACTCCACATCCTTTCACATTAGTCCCCATCTTTTCTCATCTTCCAATAATTTTTTTTCTTCATTGATCCCTATCACATCACATCATTCCCACATCAAATCACATCCAATTGCATCATCCACATCATCCATACATCCATCCACATCATCCACATCAATCCACATCATCCATACATCCATCCACATCAATCCACATTATCCACACATCCATCCACATCTTCCATACATCCATCCACATCAATCCACACGTCAATCCACATCATCCATACATCCATCCACATCACTCCACATTATCCATACATCCATCCACATCAATCCATACATCCATCCACATCAATCCATACATCCATACGTCAATCCACATCATCCATATATCCATCCACATCAATCTACATTATCCACACATCAATCCACATCATCCATACATCCATCCACATCAATCCACATTATCCACTCATCCATCCACATCAATCCATATTACGCACACATCAATCCACATCAATCCACATTCACTTCACAAGTATTCCCACTCTCATCATCTAATCACATCTTTTTCTATCTCATCACTTATTTTCCCATTTATCCTCATTAGATCTCATCCACTTGCATCTACCCATACATCTCATCACTTCACATACATTAACATCTATCCAGTTTACATCGCATCTTATTACATCCATTTCACATCACATCTCATTCATTCACATCCCGATTCACATGCTAACACATTCATTCACGTCCCTTATCGTTCATTCACATCCTGATTCACATCACATCACATCCAATCACATCCCTTATCATTCATTCACATCGCGATTCACATGCTATCACATTCATTCACATCCTATATCATTCATTCACATCCCGATTCACATGTTAACACATTCATTCACATCCTATATCATTCATTCACATCTTGATTCACATGCTAACACATTCATTCACATCCTATATCATTCATTCACATCCCGATTCACATGCTAACACATTCATTCACATCCTATATCATTCATTCACATCCTAGATCATTCATTCACATCCCGATTCACATGCTAACACATTCATTCACATGTTATACCATTTATTTACATCCTGATTCACATGACATCACATCTCATCTATTCATTCATATTTATCTGATTCACATCACATCTCCTTACATCTATTTACCTCTCATTCTCATCACTTCTATTCTCATCACATCCATCCATCTATTCACTCCCATCTATCTGATTCGCATTACATATCATCACATCTATTTACCTCTCATTCTCATCACTTTTATTCTCATCACATCCATTCTCATCTATCTGATTCATATTACATCTATTTAGAATGTAAGAGAATTCTTATTTTTGATATAAAGATTCTTTATGCATCTATTTAGGCATAAGAACAACTTTAGTGGAAAATAACACTTTAAAAAAAAATCGTTTATGCATCTATTTATGCATGAATTCAATTTTAAGGAGAATAACACTTTCGAAATAAAAAATAAACTTTTAATGCATCTTTCTATGCATAAAGTCAATTTTAATGAGAATAACTCTTTTGAAATAAAGATAAATTTCTTTATGCATATTTCTATGCATAAAATCAAAATTAATGAGAATAACTCTTTTGAAATAAAAAAAATTTCTTTATGCATCTTTCTATGCATAAAATCAAAGTTAATGAGAGTAACTCTTTTGAAATAAAAAAAATTTCTTTATGCATCTTTCTATGCATAAAATCCAAATTGATGAGAATAACTTTTTTGAATTAAAAATAAATTTCTTTATGCATCTTTCTATGCATAAAATCAAAATTGATGAGAATAACTCTTTTGAAATAAAAATAAATTTCTTTATGCATCTTTCTAGCATAAAATCAAAATTGATGAGAATAACACTTTTGAATTAAAAATAAATTTCTTTATGCATCTTTCTATGCATAAAATCAAAATTTAATGAAAGTAATGCTTTTATAATTAAAAAAATCTTTTATGTATCTATTTATGCATAAAAATAAATTTTGATGAAAGTAACACTTTTATAATCAAAATATTCCCAATATGCATCTTTCTACGCATAGAAATTAATTCTAATGAAAATAACACTTTTATAATAAAAATATTTCTAATATGCATTTTTCTATGCTTAGAATAAAAATAACACTTTTAGAAAATACACAAGTGGTGGGGATTACTCTTTTTGAAAAATAAAAGATAAAACTTATTTCACCAAATTTAAGAAAATTTTGCCATAACCTCCTTTGTATGGTTGACCTTTTTTCAAAATTTTCACTCTAAAACTCACTAGAAATTATCCAAGATGATTTAAATCATTCCAATCTAATCTATTTCCATCTTTTATTAAGAGTAAACAATATGAAAAGTTTAATTCCATCAATTTGATTACACATCTAGGATAAAGAAAGGCTAAATTCAATAATGAAGAGAAGGGGGAAAGCCTTTCCAGAGCAAGGCATAACATTCATTTTTATTTTAAAGAAATCAAAAATCAAGTAGAATTTCTAACTTACTAGGAGTTTTGTGAGCTTTCCTTTGGCTTGATAGTTTGAGGGATCTACTCTTGTTTGCAATAAGAGTGGCCACCAATTCTTTTGAAGAGGAAATGGTCAAAAACAAATGAATTATCAATGAATTCACTGTTTTTGGCTATGGGGAGGAGTAGAGTAACACTCCATAAAACACTATTAACCATTTACAAAGGGGGAGGCTTCATTTAAAGGAAAAAGTGAGCCTCTAACCAAGCAAACTGACTCTAGAATTTTTTGGATGAGTTTGGTCAAATTTTGACCATTTTTAGGTCAGTTTAGCTTACTTTTTGGATCTAGTTGAAGCAGGAGAGAGGAGAGATAAAAATATCTCATTATTTGCGAGTTTAAAACTCAACCACACATGTGAAATAGGTGCCTCCTTCATGAGGGGAATTCCCCACACTGAGGTGTCAAAAATGTATATTTTTTCTAAATATTTCTTCTTTTTTAACTAATAACCTTGTCCTTAGTCAACTCTTCATCTTATGTGAGCATTTACTAATTTTTTGGGAGATTTTCTTTTATTCTTCCATTTATCTCCTCCCTACATTTGGATTAATCTAATTGGTCCATAGGAACCTTAATTCAAAAATTTTAAAAAATTTGGACCCTTAGGCTAAGATCCTTTTTACCTGATTTCAATTTATTCCAATTGCACATTGGAAATTTCTTTTTGAATATCTATTTCAGGGGAAACCATTTTAGACACTAGGAAGATTTTTATATCCAAACATATCTCAATTTTGAATTACCTCCCTCTGGACATTTTCTCTCTCTAGGCCAAAATAGGGTAAAACAAGATCTTTCTTTTATTTCAGGGAGGGGAATAATTATAAGATTAGAAGGGGAGGTTCTTACACCTACACACCTCAAAAGCCGGAGGGAGGAATCTTACATGGACTAAGTTGGCGAAAAGGGAAAACTCGGATGGGAGGCTTTTTCTTCTTCTTCTTTGGAAAGGTGGGGTGGATGATGACTAAGGACTGGTGGCTGCAGGGGAGGCTTCTGGGTAATAAGCCTTGATTCTTGAGCCATTGACTAGTGGAAGAAGCAGGCCTTTCAAAGTGCAGAGTTACACAGTACCGTGAGGAAGAATTTGATGGAAGAAATATGGTCCTTCCCAAGTTAGAACTAGCTTTTTTTCCCGTTTTAAATAATGAGCTTGGTACACTAGTACCAGTAGAACTAGGGCTTCACCATGCCTTCCTTTTGTTTTGTTCCACCTCCAAAGCCTAGTTTTCTAATGCCCGAGTTTTGTCCAAGATGGTCAGATAGAGCATCTTGGACAAAGCCTTCCTTCTATTTTGTTCCACCTCCAAAGCTTAGTTTTCCAATGCCCAGGTTTTGTCCAAGATGGTTAGATAGAGCATCAAAGCAATGTGGGTAGTAGTGTCACCCTGCGGGCGGGCGGACGGTGGTCCCTACCCAGTATGAACCCCAAGATGTGGACCAGCTAAAAGGGGTTGTGGCATGTAGTGGCTTCAAATACAATTCTATAAGCCCACAAGGTACCGAGGAAGGCCTCTGACTAGTGAGTCTAGGGTGTTGATGGCACATCTTGTAGACTAAGTGACAGAGCACTTTGTTGGTGCTTTCCACCTGCCCATTGGCCCGAGGCTAATAAGCACATGACTTGCATGGTGAAAAATCTTATACTTGCTTATTAAGGTGGTGATGACTTCATTGTGATGAAGTGGGAGCCTCCAAGGGGTAGACAAAGCAGACAAGGATGTGCTTTTATAAGAATCGTGCCACTATGTTAGCCGTGCAATCCTTGGTGGCTTAGGGTTCCGCCCATGGTGGTGAGAATGTATTTGTTTTGGCTCGGGTGTCCCACTGGGTTGATGGGCCCCAAAAAATCAAGAGCCCATTTCTTTAATGGGGACTAAGTGAGGGAGATCTAGAGGGGTTGGTGAGATTGACGGGTGGGTTTGGGCCCACACCGTTGACAAGTATCACAAGATTTGGCAAAGTAAACGGAATCTTTAAACATTGTGGCCACCACAAGCCATACTAGAACAAGAGGTAGGACCAAAGTGGGCATCATCGACCAGGTGAGGCACTTCATGAGAGGGTTGACGCACCTTCGTAAAAAACACCATCATGACTAGCCTTGTAGAGTTGACCAACTATGGAAGGGTCAACTCTTCACCAAAAGTCGACGCTTGTCCTTGGGGGCTAGTGCCAACTAGAAAGTGTCTTGTTGAAAGCAAGTCAAGGACATCCTCATACCAGCCTAGGGTGGCATCAACTTTAAAAAGAACACTATTAGGAAGTTCATCATCAATACCTATTTTAGGCTCCCCAGTGTCGATGCGAGAGAGGTGGTCCTCCATGATATGATGTTTGCTCGAGAAAAGGAGGATCTTGAAGTCAAATTCAAAACATCGCCATAAAACCTACCACATGGCGCTTGTTGAGAAGATACCTGAGAGCATGGTGGTCAAAGATGACAAATGCAGTGGGAGCCAAGTGATAGTGTCTAAACTTTTGGCAAGCATAGACTATAGCCAAGAATTCCCACTTAGGGGTGTCGTAGTCTTGTTCAGCGGAGTGTGAGGAGGTGGCTAACATAGTAGATTTATCTATCCATCTTGTGTTTCAGTCTGGGTTGAGTAAGGACCGTGCCACAACAGTGAGGCTTGCATCTATATAGAAATGGAAGATGGTCATCAAATCAAGTGGGATGAGAATGGGAGCTTCGGTGAGGTGCTTTTTGAGGTAGGAGAAAGCGACAAAGGTGGGGTTAGGCCACTGGAAGATTGTGGATGGCTTGACTAGGCGAGTCAATGGAAGGGCTACATAGCCAGTGTGTCTAACAAAAACTTATGTTCCTTTAGGGATGATGGGTGGAGGAAGGAAAATGATGGTAATGATTTTATCAGGTTTGGGAGACAAACCTTTGGAAGAGATGATGTGACCAAGGAGGGTGCCTTGGACCACTAAGAAATGACACTTAAATGGGTTGAGGCATAGCTAAGAGGAGTGACACTTGGAAAAAACTAGAACTGAGGCTAACAAGATGGGATGAGGCTCTTTTTTTGAAGTGCCAAGATTGATTTCCTAGAGAGGATCTTGGCAAGATGGAAGGCTAAGTGGGGCTGTGAGCTGGCTCTGGTGGTAAATTTGGAAGGTGCTATAGTGGTCTTCCATCCAAGACTTAGGACACTCCACCATGGGAAAAGTTGGTGCTTCCATAGACACCTATGGTGGTTCTCTCTAGTAGGTCAGTGGGGAAGTGGTTGGGTTTATGAGGGATTTGACCATCTTTCACCCTTTGTGTGGTGACCCTTGTGACAAGTTCTCCTAGCCCTATAACATCATAGTGCTCAGAGGAAGGGTTGGTGGAGTCACTTTTGGTACCTCCATGATGTCCACCATGTAGGATGACAAGCTAGTCAAGTAGTTTTGACTCATCACTATGAGGAATAAGGCCTTCTTCTTGCATAGGCTAATAGGTGGGCTTCATTGAGTTGGAAGAAGAAGTGGGGGCTATTGTGGCACCATGGATCCCTTGGTCCAGAACTTCCTCCAACTTTAGCTCCTGTGGACCATGCTCTTGAGTGATCCACAATCAGTCAGAACCCTAATCGTGCAAGGAACTTGTACTTCAAAGCCATGGTTGATTAATGAGTAATGAGTAGGCTCCTCTGACTTCAGGAAGCTAGATCACCACAAAGTCTAGTAGGAATGGAATCCCTTGGTAGATAACAAGTGACACCTTTTACCAGGCCGATGGGGGTCACCTCCTATTACTCGGCCATACGAATATAGAAGTTGGCTAGTTATGTTACCTTAAGACCTTCTACATGGAGTGTGAATTTAGGCATGAGGTTTACCCTAGAGCCACCATCAACAATTTCCCCAGAAAGTGGGGTACCACGAATCTCGATAGAGATGTGGGGGCTCTGGTAGTCAATAAGGGAGGGACTGGTACATATAATACTCATGAAACTAGAAAAACCTGAAATGAGTGGAAACCCACCATACAACCCACCACTAGAATTGGTTGGCATACCTTTGAGTTGCTCTAGTAGTGTACTGAGATATTGTCACACACATTGGGGCTAATCTAGAGAAGATCAAAGAGGTTCACTAACATTGTATTTTCCTTGAGTAGATCTACACCATGGAGAAAGGTGCACGACATGGTTTAGAATGTGGGAGGAATGGTGCAGGTGGTTTGGCTGACACGAAAGGTTGGTTGTAGAGGTCCTTGAAGGCTTGTAAGAAGGACTAGTCTATGACTGTGCACGGAGTGGAGTGTTATCATCTGACTCATCCCCCATTTTCTCTTTAGGCATGGCCTTCCTTTGTGATTGTAGATGGTGGATCCTCATAGTGGGTGGTGTGGGTGTGATGGAAACACCAAGGGTGGGAGAGGAAGGGGGGAAAGTGGACGGTGGATGTCCTACTGAGACTAAGTGGGTGGTAGGGGAGCTAGGAATGTGAAGTCAAAAGTGGATGCCCTTTGCTTGGGGCAATCCTGGGTATAATGATCCTTGGATTCTCGACAATGCTTACAAGGCAAAGCACCTTCAGAAAGTGGGCATTAGCTTTAGTAATGGCCATAGGACCAGGCAAGTGCAGGGTTGGGGGGATGAGTAGGATGGTTCATGGAGGTTGCTACCATGGACGCTAGTGCAGGAGGGTGAGAAATGAGTGGTGGAAGCTAGGTCACCTAAGGAGTAGGTTGTCAAGGTGAAGGTGTAGCAATGTGTAAGGTTTTCATAATGGCAAGGGTAGCTATAGCGTAATGGGCTAGGTTTGGGGCTATCAAAGCAGGGTGAGGGGTTTTTTTTGAAAAGATACAGGGGGGAAGAGAGCTTGAGCTCT
Source organism: Cibotium barometz (assembly GCF_041138505.1). Taxonomy (NCBI): domain Eukaryota; kingdom Viridiplantae; phylum Streptophyta; class Polypodiopsida; order Cyatheales; family Cibotiaceae; genus Cibotium; species Cibotium barometz. Next base: position 40,972,763 of record NC_141096.1, read on the forward strand.
TGCAAGCACACACACACTCACAAAACCCTAATAGAGAACACAGAAGGTGAGAGGCTGAAAATCTTCTTCTTCTTCACTCAACACACCATATACAAAGATAAGAGTACTCACAAAACCCTAGTAGAGAACGCACAAGGTGAGAGGCTGAAAATCTTCTTCTTCTTCACTCAACAGTACTCCCATATGAAAAGGTACTCAACCAATACATACTCGGGTTCTCTATAGTGTGAACCCAACTAAATGAGCTGGCGCTATAACTATGCCAGTCTCTCTAGAATGGCTGTCACACAGCCTATCATCCCACTAGCCGCATATCACCCATGATCTCGCCAGCCATGCCAGTGGTGTAAGTGTGGGGCCTATCCCCCAGGCGAGTCATCAGTGTCCACTGCCTCACTAGATGAGCTCGATATCTCAACATTCTGATGAAGTTGACGGCGGAACCCCTTTAGATAGTAGCAGTCTTTGTGTTTATGCACTCCTTTTTTGCAAAAGGAGCAATACCTTCTCTTTGGAAATTCTTGGATGGTTTGTCCAAGTGACTGGCATATAACACACCACATGCCCTTATTGGCTTCTTGTTGAGTCTTCAACTCCTCAATCTCCTGTTTGAGTTGGAGTAGAGTACTTTCCTCGCTCGGAGATTTGTGGCTCACTTTGAGTGCCCCTCTATATTGTAATAAAGAGTTAGGGAGTGGCTATTTACTTGGGATTTATCCCACAAGTAAATGATTCTTATTTTAATATTGTGGAGAGTCTTATTAAAGTAAAAAGGTGGGGAGTGGCTATTTAGCTAGGAGTTGTCCCATTCACACTCTACCCCACTTCTTTTCGCCATATGTATGGATTAGCTTCATCCACTTCACCTTGTCTCCCATGTGTACATAGGATGCCATGGCATGTACCCATGGACTCATAATACCTCCACTTTCTATATAAGGAGGAACATTCCTTTGTATTGATCATCAAGTGCTTCCTTAGTGAAGCTCTTATGCTAGTAGTTCTCAATGCTAACCATGTTTTCATTTCTCTTCTCTATAGATGTAAGAGTGGAAGAGACCTTGTGTAGTTCTCTTTACCCTAGATAATCAAGTGTATTAGTGTGTAGTCTTCCCTTTGAAAGTTAATTTTTACCTTGTACATAGTTTATTTTAATATCATCATGGTGTGATGGTATGATTGGGTTTATGTGTGGGTTGAAAGAGCATCACTTGCAAGATAGAGTGGGTGTGAGGTGATGAGAGATTGAGAGTGCTTTATTATTCCATCTCTAGAGGGATTTTGGATCCACTCTGTTAGTAGCATTCATGCATTAATATAGAAAACATTAAAAAAAACACAGAGAAAACCCAAGAAGTATCCATTGTAGCATCTCTCTCTCAAAAATCCCTAATCCTAAATGCTCTCATACAGCATCACATACACAACAACCTCATAGTGAATGATCCTAATGCCCAACCACATAAGGTAGGTGGGCACACCTAACTCTAGCACATTGTCTCTATAATAAAGTGTGTCGTTTTGCCGGCTCTAATATCGAGCGATGCTGATCCAACTGTGGCTGTTCGACCACCAACACTTGGCACACCCAGTGGGTCGGATTCTCAATCCGATGACTAAAACACACAATCAAGGTCATGCCAATGTCGTGCACATGATATGTAGCTAGTGCAAGTACACTGGAACCATTTCATGGCAACATGTCGTGCACATGATATGTAGCTAGTGCAAGTACACTGGAACCATTTTATGGCAACATGCCAAGGATGGGAACCCATCAAATACAAGGCCATCCAGCCATGATCATATTAAATGAAAACATAAAACCAAGTTGTGATGACCAGTATGTCCAAACTCCATTGGCATAGATTAGACACGGGGTAGGCATAACCCTGCCTATCAAAAGGATATGTCGATGAAGCTCTAGCGTCTGCTACATGCTGGCATACCCCAAATGGCACAACACCTTGACCTCGATTTGATGAACATGGTACATCATCTCTAAAGAAATCTGCTAAATATCACAAGAGTGTGTGCATAAGTGACAATTGAAGCACTTGATTCACATTTACATCATGCTGTGTAGGCTCATCACTCAAGAACACTCAAACCATGCTCCACTACATCTGGTATACAAGCATAGTATGCATGATGCTCTTTGAGCAAGGTGTCAAACCAATCTGCATCAACCTCTTCCAACAAGGTGTCAAAACAAGCTGCATCAACCTCTGCAAGGCTATCACCATGGACAGGCACACTGTCATCGGCAAAGCAACATGTCAAACTAGTGGATGTCATCATCTCAATGGAAACTAGAAACCAAATTTTCTGGGCTATCTACACCATGTGGGAAACCTCGATGCAAGGTTAGAGACATCCAAGCTCTTCCCACCTTCATGCTCCTTCCATGCTCTCTCAACCTTCAGCATAACCAACCCATCATCATGGCAAGAAATACCATCTAGATCATCCAAATCTCCCCTACTCACCATCTAAGCATAAACTCCATATCGGTGATTTACCTGCTTATCCATCCAAGGGATCTGAGTATGTGAGGGCTTCTCCAGACTTACGCAACCACTCTGCTCCTCCCCAATGTCACCCTTCTTCTGATGCATCAAAGCATCCTAGAGATATTCCTCCATGATGTCCTGCATATCCGTTTCAGGGGTCTTGTCATGTGAGTGTATTCCAAGGCTATGTTAGCCACACAGCTCCTCCACTACCTCATCCTCTTTCTCATCCATGGGTGCATGTTGCACCCCATCCTTCTCATCCATCCGAGCATCCACAAAGCAAACATTCTGCTCATTCATGCGAGCATCCACCATGTATGTATCCTACTCTTTCATTTGAGCATGCATCTAACCAAGTTGCTCCTCGAGCTTTATGTTTGGTGTCATGGGGATGTCCAGCCACCTTTGCTCATCTTTATTGGCATTTTCTTCGATCTAAAAAAGAGCTGGCTGCTCCTCAATAGGTTCAAGATTGCATACATGCAATTCAACCCCCTATCATGTTGCTCCAAGGCAGCCATAGCATCTGGGAAATCTCCATGCAGGTTGTCTTTGTCTTTTGCTCTTCCCTCCATCATCATTGCTGTTGTTTGAAGCAATCCAATGCTTCCTTACTGAGCCCTTTATCATCATATCCAGACATCAAAGCATTCCGGGAGAATGCCTCTCGGACCAACAGTGTATCAAACACCTGTTGTGCTTCGGCAAAGAAACCCATTTTTGATGAGAACCTTCTCATCACTTGGATCTAGATCATCCTGATTCATAGCAGCCTAAACATGAGAATATGGAAGTTCAAGGGAAGCAACATTCAAGGAAGCGGCCTAGACATCTCCGTCCTTCTCCCCCTTCCATGTATCTAATGACCATGACTCTATGGAATGCATATCACAAAGAGCTTTCCACTTGGCAAGGATATAGGCAAGATCCCTACCATATCCACAAGAATTCTTAGTAACTTTTATTGCATATTCAGATTTTGTTCGGCTCTTGTGGGAAACCTGTACTAATTCCTCTTCATTTTGGCTAGTCACCACATTTTCCAAACAAACCGCTAGGCCAACAGAACCACCATGAACCATATCATGGACATCTACCACTGCTGTGCATACCACGGAGGCATCTTCATGTGGGCTGCCAATGCCTTCGAGTTATCATCAACCAAAGCGAAAAGGTCCCAGGTCAAGCCTTTCCCACATACAAGAGCAATCTCATCTAGATCATCTAGTAAATCTACCATCAATTGTGCATATGATGGAGACTCTACAAAAGCTTGCTTTGGCAGATTGGTGGCCATAGTGTGGGCATCCTCGTATACATGTTGTTCATCTGCAACATGGGGACATTGTCCATCGTGATAAAATTCGTGGTGCTCATGCTAGATCAAGTATGTGGAGGAGAGGGACACAGAATACAAGAAAATATCTTGCTTATTAAGTTGCTCAAATACAACTAGGCTTCTTGCTCCATACAAATTGCCTTCTAGCTCCACCTTTAAATAGGTGAGCTAGTGGACCTTAAGTCCCTTCACACACACACCCTTCTCTTCCCCTTCTACATAACCTTAGTCTCTTAATACTCCCCCTCAATACCAACCATGAAAGAAAATTGGAATAGGTGGTATTAGACATAGGTTGCCTTTATAACATTAGGTGTACAAGGTTGGGAATATAGGTGTGGTTACATTGAGATTTAAAACAATTTCTCAGTGGCGTTAGAGGTTGATACAAAGTTAGCCTCTGACTCTTTGTTAGGACATTTAGAAGTGATATGTCCCGTTTGTTTACACTTGTTACATTTCATTTTGTTGGGATATATGATCCAACAATTATTTGCCAAATGACCCACCTTTTTGCAATGGGCACATCTTACTTTGATCACTTGATGTGTCAAAGCTTGTTCGATATTCGATGAAGTGGTTGCATTTGAAGATTCAGCTCCTCCCTTTGGCCTCTTTTATTCATCAAGACAAGATTGTATGACTCCTTCGAGGGTGGGATTAGGTATGTTCTTCAGGGTGGTGACTAAGGTGGGGTACACCTTCTTGACTGCTTTTAGCAAAACAGCCACTGCATCATCTTCATCCATTCTCGCATTCACTAATGCAAGTTGAGCCATAAGGCCCTTCAAGAGAGATGAAGGCTCCAATGTTGTCTCCCTCTTTGAGTTCCAAGCTAAAAAATTCAATTTTGAGTGAGATCTTGGAATTCTTACCACCAGCTCCATAGTGCTTATCAAGCTCATCCCATTTCTCCTTTGCAGTCGAAAGCTGGTCCACATGGTGAATGAGAGCCTCATCAAGATGAAGCATGATGATGGCTTGTGCCCCCTCATCACCTTCAATATCTTTAGCCTTAGTTCGATCAATAACCTTAGTGCCGGAGATGAATGGCCAAAAACCTTTGGACATCATCTTGTATTTGACAAGGACTTGCCAAGTGTGGAAGCCCTCTCCTGAGAACTTCTTAATTTGGGTTTTGTCCTTTGACATTGGGTATTGAAGGAGATTACCAGAGAGTAATGGGGGGGGGCTGATATATGAAGAGGAAAAAACCAAAAATTTATGATATTTTGGCTTAAGTAGAAAGAGAAAGGCTTATGAGAGTGCAACAACTCTTAATCAAGCCAAGGATGTTGCAAAAATAGGAGATTAAGATGGTAAATTTTATGGTTTAGCACTTAGGGTTGAGAGTACATCTGAAGTTGGTGTCTCATCAAAGAGAACAACTAAATGAGACTAAAAAGTACAACCGATTGTCCTACAGTTTATAAGAACAGAACTGTAAGACTCCGAGATGATACTGAGTAGAAAATACTGGAAAATGTATATCAAGTAGATCCATGTATGTTGTGATCAGTTGAAGTGTTGCCCTCTCCTTAGATCAAGTATCTCTACCATGGGGCTGTCTGTTGAAAGAACGGTAGAGGGGGAGGAGACACACACACACACAGGAGCAAACCCTAATGTATATTGCAAACCCTAACCATAGAGGGAAGCCATCTCCCTTCTCCCACAAAGCATAAAGCCATAATCCATAATACACACAACACACTATGAGTTGTGTCCACACACATCTAACCCTAGCTAATGTCCACACACTATGACCAGCTAGACACACGGTCATTTATGTCTCACACATGTTCCTACCTAACATGCCAGCACATAGCATAGCTGGCTCACACTGACATCGAGCTTGAATCTCAACAGCCCCTCTCAAGCTCATGATGTACTGCCATAGATGAAGATGTGGATGAGCTTGGGATATCAAGACTCTCAACACTCTCCCTCAAGCTCATCCCATGTACTCCCAACATGGTACGGAAGTACTCAAACTTCTCCCTGCTAAGTGGCTTTGTAAAGATGTGTGCCACCTGCTCATCAGTCTTCACATACTATAGATCAACTGTTCCATCCAGCACCTTCTCTCTGACAAAATGATAATGGACCTCTATGTGTTTGGTCCTCTCATGAAACACTGGATTCTTGGCTAACTGTATACTGCTCATGTTGTCACAATGAATGACAACTTTGCCATCAATAGGCTCACCCAAATCTGCCAAGAGATTCTTTAACCATACAGCTTCACAAGTAGCAATGGCTGCACCCCTGTATTCAGCCTCTGTACTAGATAAAGCAACTGTAGGTTGCTTCTTGCTACTCCAACTCACCACGGCACTTCCAAGTGTAAAAGCATAACCACTAGTAGATCTCCTGTCATATGAGCTACCTACCCAATCAGCATCTGTGTAGCCATGTATATCCAAGCTTTTACCACTCTCATAAAGTAGACCATAATGTGCAGTGGTCTTAACATATCGCATAATGCGTCTCACTGCATCCAAATGAGGTTTCCTGGGGCTCTGCATAAACTGGCTTACTAGCCCCACAGCATAACTCAAACCGGGCGTCTGATAGTCATGTAAATGAGACTACCAACCAGCTTTCTGTACATAGATGGATCATCCAACTCATCACCATAATCAGCCCGCAACTTCACATTCTGCTCCAAAGGTGTACTCATAGGCTTACACCCTGTCATGCCATACTTTGCCAACATATCCAATGCATATTGGCGCTGTACTAACCATGTACCTGCATGGTCTTTGATCACTTCTATTCCAAGAAAGTATCTCAACTCACCAAGGTCTTTCATGTCAAATTGCCCACTCAAAGCTTTCTTGACATGCATCACATCTGCACCATGATCACCTGTGATAATCAAGTCATCCACATAGATGACAAGTAAAACAATCCCATGCTCTGTCTTCTTCACATAGAGTGAAGAATCTGCTGTAGAAATCTAAAAACCAAGTGAGATAAGATATCTGCTCATCTCATCACTCCAAGCACGAGGTGCTTGCTTCAAACCATATAATGCCTTTTTCAATCTGCATACATGAGTGGGATATCTTGGTGGGTGTACATACCCTTCCGGCTGTGCCATATACACTTCCTCTTGAAGATCTCCATTTAGAAATGCATTCTTGACATCCATCTGATGCATTTCCCAACCATTAGCTGCAGCCATAGCAATGACTACTCTCACTGTGCCCATCTTTGCCACCGGACTAAAAGTTTCATCATAGTCCAAACCTTGGGTTTGTGCATAACCCTTAGCTACCAATCTTGCTTTATGTCTCTCAATAGAACCATCAGATTTGCACTTCACTTTGTAAACCCATTTACATCCAATAACATTCTTGTCCTTTGGTAATGCAACCAAATCCCACGTATCATTATGGACCAATGCATCCATCTCAATATTCATTGCTTTCTCCCATACATGCTTTCCAACAGCTTCTGTATAGCATGTAGGTTCCACATGCTTCACCATAGATGTCATATATGCATAATGCATAGCAAAATCTCGATATGTCAACCTGTTCAATGGGATATCTGACCCTCTGGGATCTCCGCAATGCATGTGGATCACTCTGAACACCTGTCACTCTAGCATGTGGTGGCACATATCTATCCTGCCTAGCACCAGGTGTGCGTAAAATAGGTATGCCAAGCTCCTCATCCAAACTCTCTGAACTAGATGACTCATAACCTGGGATTCCAATTCCTTCAACTTTCCTTTTGCCTTTATCCACAACACTACTCCCAGTGCTCACACTCTCATGCGTCAAACGTCCTGACCATGGACATACAGTACTACTCTCAGCTTCTGCTGTGCTGCTAGCCTAGACATAGAAGTAGAACTAGAACTTGCTTGTGGCAAGTTCATAGGCACATCAGCCTCAAGTGACTCAATGACACCCTCATCTTTTGCTTTGTACCAACTAGCAAGCTCATCAAACACCACATCTCGTGAGATGACCACTTGTCTAGTTTGTGGGTTGTGACATTTGTATGCCTTTCGATCCTGTGCATATCCAACAAATACACATTTCTCTGCCTTAGGATCCAACTTCCTTCTTCTTTCATCAGGCACATGTACATAAGCTATGCATCCAAAAACTTTGAGGTGTCCAATGTCTGGCCTATAACCTGTAAGCCGCATCTCTGGTGTATTTCCATGAATGGCTGCTGTAGGTGTTTTATTCAATATATACACTGCAGTAGCACAAGCTTCTGCCCAATAATAATCTGGCATGCTCTTTTCATTGAGCATTGCCCTGGCCACTTCACATATGACTCTATTCTTTCTCTCAGCCACACCATTTTGCTGAGGTGTATACCTGCAAGTCAATTATCTTCTTATTCCATGCTTTCTTAAGAAATGCTCAAAAGCCTTTGAGGTGTATTCACCACCTCCATCTGTCCTCAAACATTTAATCCAACAGCCATATTGCTTTTCTGCAAAAGCTTTGAAATCCATAAACTTTTCCAATACTTCACTCTTCTCTCTGAGAAAGTATATCCATGTCATCCTGCTGAAATCATCTATGAATGTCACATAGTGTAAACTGCCTTTGATAGATGGGTTTTGTGCAGGACCCCATACATCACTATGTACTATCTCAAGTGGCATGCTACTCATATTTTCTTCTCTAGGAAACCGCAACCTTGCCTGCTTTCCAAACTGACAGGCTTCACAAACATGCATATTCCCATCATACTTGAATCTAGGCAATCCACTGAATATGCCTCTTGTCTGCATGTTCTTTAACCTTTGTATATTGACATGTCCAATCCTCTTATGCCACACATCAATGTCCTGTACCACATTTCTGCTTTTAGAGAAGATGGCTGATTTTAACTCAGGAATTCTAGCATCCAGCTTAAACAACCTGCCTTCTTTCTTGCCTTTAGCAATGACTCTACATCCATGTTTGAAATCCTCAACGAAGCAACCATGCTCGTTGAAACGAACCTGTAATCCCTGTTCCACCATTTGACCAACTGAGGCCAAGCTCTTTGTGATAGAAGGCACGTACAATACATCAGACATAGATTTTGTTTGACCATTGTGCATAACCAATGGTACACTTCCAACATGTGTAATGGCATGCTGAGTATCATCTCCAGTTTCCACATAGCCTTTCACATCCATAGGCTTCATATGCTCAAACCATTCACCATGACATGTCATATGGTTTGATGCTCCAGAGTCCATATACCATGTATCATCATTCTCAGCATTTGTCATCATAGATCCCACAACATGTTTCATGGCAAACAAATGATTTGCAATGCCATCATTTTACTGCTTGATGCGTAGTTTCCACCACCATGTTGTGCATAATTTCCACCATAATGACCACCACGTTATGCTCTACCCCCTCTCAAATCATTCTGTTTATAGAAACAATCTCTTGCCATATGACCATATTTCCCACAATAATGGCATTCCACATCTTGCATAGATGTTTGTTGGCCTTACCAACGTCCTCTACCACGGGGGTTACCTCTGCCTCTCTGAGGTGCATATCCACGACCACCTCTAGCACCATATGAAGGCTGAAAATTCTGCTGTGGTGACCTGTCCTACCATCCACGACCATTACCACCACGACCACGTGATGCAAATCTCCCCCTGCGAGTAGAAAGCCTGATTTTTGCCATTATCATCATGGCTAGTAGATGCATTCAGAAATGAATCATTGAGTTTGACTTCCTCAACAAGTAAGAGTGAAACCAACTCATCAAAGTCTGGTAAACCTGTACTCCGAACCGAGATGGATGTATCAAATGATTTATACTCCTTGCTAAGACCACGCAAGGTAATATCCACCAAATCATCATCAGGCATGGGGGCATTTATTGTTGCCAATGCATCTGCAAACTTCTTTATTTCTTGCACATAATCATGGATGCTTCTTTTATTCCTTTTCACATTATGTATCTGCTGTCGCAACCAATTGAGACTTGCGAGCACTCGTGTCTGTATCAAACATCTTTACCAAAGTATCCCATGCATCTTTGGGATTCTCAGCATCCTATATGTGTATGAGGATAGCATCAGAAATACATATAGACAGATAGTGCAACACTTTGAATGCTCTTTCTGACCATTGCTTGTGAGCTATAACCTGCTGCTGTGTAGGTTGTCGGGGTAGCTCAGGCTCTGGCTCAGCACCTGTAATGAGATTCCAAAATCCTTTTCCTTTCAAGAAACTTTTGATCCTGTACTTCCATGCCTGGAAGTTCTTCCTATCCAGCTTTTCACCAACAATCTGTACTGGATTATCCGACATGTTTGCTCAATGCAAAACACCTTTCGTACACTTCCAAATCTGTATACGAGCCTTCCTCAGCTCAACCACACTCCAATGAGTGTTCCAGATACTCCAAAGTAGCCAACAATCTTCAAATTTGATGTAGAAAATCAACCTGTATGCATCCAAAGTGAACTGGCTCACGTAGTCCGAGATACCCTGCTTTGATGCGCTTTCGACGGCTCCAAATCACAATGTAGTGGTGAAATCAAGTATGGACAACTTGCATTGACACCTAAACAACCTCAATGTAGAGTATCAACACCATCGACATGTGTACAGATCAATTTTTGAAAACCCCTTTCTCTGTTTTGGGAAAAACCAGAAAAACTAGTAGTAAAATGGCTCTAATTTCTTCAATATTTGACCAAATTGAGCAACCAGGCATTCAAAAGCTTAGCAATAGTGTCCACTAACTCCATGTAAGAGAAATTTGTCCAATTGTTTAAGACCAAAGATTAATTGCTCAATTAAAATCAATAATTTATCAATCCAATCACATAGCCCTCTTCTCAAATGTGTATAGCAACCAATTGCTAAAACAATTTTGAAATATGTCAAGAACAGAAGTTGTAATCGACCTCCTTGCATCAAAATGATCAATTTTCTGCCCTGTTTCTCTGTTGGAGCTGCGCCGCCTGCTGTAGGGTGGATTTGGAGAGATTATAGTGTTAATTGATGATGATATTGAGTGCCTAACACACCAAGGCAAGTGTGTGACCCATCAATGCTTTGATTTTTGCCAAAAACACGCTCCAAATGCATCAAATTTTGACTCCTTTTTCTCTGTTTTGTGAGAGCTCAAAAACCAAAATTTTTCACACATTCAAATGCTTCCAAATTGCTCCAAAAATCATAGTAGGGCTTGCATATGAGTTGCCAATACATTCCTCCTTGTTAGATACATATTTCTTTTGCCAGATTTACATGTATTTCCACCATACATCAATGCTTCCAAGCTTTAATGGAAAGCTTCCAAAAAACCAAAAATTTTCTTTGCTTTGATTTGCTCTAACTTGCTTTGTTTTTGCCTGAATCACCTGCAATCCGCTCAAGGATGTTTAGAAGACCTTACCCGGTAGGCCAAGCTCTCAGATCTGATAAGAATCGGTGTGCTCCAAGCTTCACATCTCCAATGGCAAGCTTCACAGCTTCTCTTCACAGCTTCTTCTCCCTCTTATCTCACTCACTCATAAACCCTAATAGACAGCACAAGGCTCTGATACCATGTTAAAAGAACGGTAGAGGGGGAGGAGACCCACACACAGGAGCAAACCCTAATGTATATTGCAAACCCTAACCATAGAGGGAAGCCATCTCCCTTCTCCCACAAAGCATAAAGCCATAATCCATAATACACACAACACACACTGAGTTGTGTCCACACACATCTAACCCTAGCTAATGTCCACACACTATGACCAGCTAGACACGCGGTCATTTATGTCTCACACATGTTCCTACCTAACATGCCAGCACATAGCATAGCTGGCTCACACTGACATCGAGCTTGAATCTCAACACTGTCTAGAATGGAGAGGTCGTAGAAGCGAGGTAGGCACCTCCGATGCCGAGCAATAATAATGGCTCTGATCTGGCGATGGTGAGGATGCTGTGGTCGGGATCCTGGTGGGCGTGGCCAACGAGCACGACATAAGATAACTGCTCTATCAATGGTGACTTCGTGGGAGCGTGGTCGGTGCCCCGATGGCCCAATGGAGGAGGTATCAGGAGGTGTGTGGGATGGGTTGCTGGTAATGGTGCCGAAGAAATCTGTCAGGGTCCTCTGTCTAGGTACATCATGGCTCAGCCTCCTATCTGCCAAGAGGGTCTCTCTGTGTCTCCTGAGCTCAAGTAGAAACAATCCCAGGCATCTCTAATCCTCAAACTCCATGACCCTGCATAACGGCCCAAAGCCCTCTCAGAAGAGGCAGTGATATCTCCCTCGAATCTCATAATAGACTGTACATCGACAAATGTAGTGTTCCTCTGTCTCTACCTCCTGGTAGCATAGCTGACAAATGCGGTCATCCAAGATATGATGCGCTTTTTGCCCTGTCTCAATCCGCGCTGGTGTGATGAGGTCCGGATCTGTCCAATGGCACAACGTATCCCATGTGATAGGTGTACATCCATAAACGCCGGGCAGGTGATAAAATCATCCAGTGAGAGGTGTAGAAAATGGCTCTTGTAATGAGCCATTTTCGTGCCCCCAAGGGCTCAAGGGGGCTAGTCCATGTCCTCTCTGTGGTGGGTGTCCACTCTGATGATATCCATCCTGAGTGGGTGAGATCCAAAAATGGACAATCTAGACTCTGTAAGTGAAAGGGTGGTAGTGCCTCTATCCACAAACCATGTAGGTCAAACCATGATCTCATCTGAGCGTGTACCAACAATGAGTATAGCCGTTGTAAAAAGGTAACTGCCTGGAATAGGGCCTCGGTTACTACTACTGGTGGGGCACCCAGCTCAGCCCAAACAATCTCATGTGGCACTGATGATTTGCTTCGAATCATGCGGGCAATCATCATAATCAGTGGTCTCTCCATTTGCCTCCATCCCTTATCTGTCCCTCTCTGAGATCTGTAATGTATATTGGGTCCCCAAATTGGAGCTCCATAGTATAGGAGGGTCGGTGGTGTGACAAGCATATCAAATAGCCACAATTTGGTGCATGGCTGTGGTGAAACTGTATGTGTGTACACTGCCTCTCAAGTGCCCCCAAGGCTGCATGCCCTCGAGCTAATCTAGCTGCTGCTGCCTCCTTCAGGGAGAAACGTGGTCCTGTGAAAGTAACTCCCAAGTAGACATATGACTTGACGTACTCTACCGACTCCCCTCGGAAAGTGAACTGAGGCTCTGATCTCATCACCCATGCTTGTGTGGTGTTAAACACCATAACCTTGGTTTTCCCAAGGTTCACTCTACTGACAGATCTCTATCCGCACAGAAAGCCTGTAATGCATCCAGGTATCTCTGTAATCCCTTCGGAGAGTGTGAGATTAGAACAATATCATCAGCATATTACAAGATGGGTATCAACACCCCTGTCAGGCATGCCCCTGGGCCTCCCAATTTGTTTACATAATCAGAGACCACATCAATGTATAGTCCAAGGAGGGTGGGCGATAGCGGGCATCCTCGCTTCACCCCTATCGTGCTGGTCACCACCCTATTAGATAGTCTTGCCTGGAGCTCGGACTCTGCTTTTTGTCATAGACTCATACAAGCATATATACCCCACTGCATATCCTCGGGTACCTCAGTGTCATGTAATCTGTGCAGTATCGAAGGCTTTACAGAAGTCCACAAAGCAGCAGTATATCATTCTCTTATGTGCCCTGCCTTCTTCAATAAGTGCCCGAAGTGTCAGTATGTGATCCAAGGTAGTAAATCCTCTCTTGAAGCCAGCCTGTCCATGTGCTCAATGACCATGCCTCTCTGCCCATCAGCTCAGCTCTCCGACTCCAATATAGAGCCATATAATTTGGCCAAGTAATGACCAATCATGATCGTCCTCCTGTAGTTGCCTGGTACTACCATGGGGTACCCACTCTTAAAGAGTGGTACAATGATATGCTTGTCCAGCTTATTTGGAAACCCTCACAAATGGCAAGATTAAACACATGTACGATGAGCGGAGCCAAAGTGTCTTGTGCATATGAGAAGTGCTCTCCAATTGGCCCATCATGATCCTATGCCTTTCCATTCTGTAACCTGTCTACTATCGCATCTAGCACCATTCGCATAGTAAAACAAGTATTGCTAGAGCCGGTCTAGCTCCCAGTGGTGGAGGGGAGGTGGGGGGCTGCCCTAATGCATCATATAGCTCTCTAGCATAAGTATGCCATGCCTCAGGTGCAGTAATCGGAGTACCAGGCTGTCTCTCCTGAAACATTTTCCATGCCCTCTTTCTCTCCTTCCCTACTAGCAGGAAGAGTTGGTAGATCTCCTCCTCTAGCTTAGCCAGATAGGCTGGTTTCTTCCTTCGCACAAGGCGCCGAAAGATCATCCTAGCCTGTCTATGCGTATGAGACCCAATGGCAATCTCAGGCTATAGCTATGCTTGTGTCTCACAACACTTATCATCATACCAACTATTCTGTGGGGCAGTGCTGTGGGGGTGGGTGGAAGGGATAATAGTGCTGCGGGGGTGGGTGGAAGGGATAATAGTGCACAGAAATGCATATGAGGCGGATGCATGTAGTACACCTACCAATCCTCTTGTGATCTCGTCCAAAGGGCTATGCGGGTCTAAAGCGAACAAGCCACCATCAGATACTACATCTCGATAAACCCCAACTGTCTCACGTGTAAACTAATATCTCGGGTACCTAGGTAGATGAGTGGCTAGCCCATCTCTTGGGGATCTACCTACTAGTGTGAAACTCAGGTATGCATGATTAGTTGCTATGCCAATGGGAGGGTTATTCTTTGTGTGAAGTAAAAAGAGAGGGACAGCTTGCTAGGTAGTTGTGTGTGAGGGTGAGATAGTCCCGGCCTTCTTTTGCAAAAGATAAGAAAGAGGAAGAGAGAGAGAGAGAGAGGGAGAGGACACATGGCTTATCAATGTAAATAACTCTTCAAATTAAAGAAAGGTAGAGAAAGCTATGTGTGAGTGTGTGGAAGGAGAGAGAAGGCCCATGCACTAGAAAGTGCCTACCTACACCCACACTAAGATACCAATCCTAGGCTCTCTCAAAGCACCCATAGCCAAAGCCTAATATTATCTGCTATTACTATTTGCTGCCTACTTTATATCCTAGCCTAAAGCACCCTACTCTACTGAAAGCTGATCAAAGCAACCAACTCCCTGATGTCATGTCAATAGCAAAGAGGTCACCACCATGCTCCTTCCTTATCCTAGTATAATAGCATGATCTTAGTGCTACTCAGCCATCTTTAAAGTCACCATATACCATGCACTTACAACTCATAAATGTTGAAGTTGCTGCCCACAATAGTCATGATGCTAATAATCAGAAGGCTGAGTGTAATAGAAAAGCAACCGCCATCCACCCTGCCATGTGTTCAATGTTGAGAGACAAGTGAAAATCATCACAATGTTTACCTTGTGCTCTTATGTCTCAATGAGAGATGCCGCTCACACAATGATTTTGTGATGATGTGACCAAAAGCGCGATTGCAAAAAGAAGCAAGTCTTGTGTGATTATTGATGACTCATTTCACCAGCTGCTCGTGGAGTTCTTGTTTTGTGAGCTCCACCATGATAGAAGGACTCATCACCACCAAACAGAAGAAGGAGAATCTCTAATTAAATTTCATTTTCTTTTTAAGGGATGTCTAATCACTAATGAGTGTTTTTTTTTGAAGTTTGACTGGAATTAGATAGAACAACACACACCTCGGGACTCTCGATAACCATCTTTTAACCACCTCACTAACTCGCGGAGGGGTGTTCACACGAAGGAATAGTTTGTGTTGTATGAAAATACTTGTGGGAACGGCTTACTATTAGGGATTCACCATCTTGCACCACACAACCCTATAGATAGCTGGAAATTCTTCTTTATAAGGTCTGTGTTACAGTCTACTACTTGCATATACTGGGTCTCTTTTGAAGTCTCACATCACAAGGGTTAATGATGGACCTTAGAGGATTTCACCTAGGAACTAACATAGAATCATGCTTGAGTCTCTACTACTTGTATATACTATGTCTCTTTCATACACACATCGTGCTTGCGGTGTGTGTAAAAGTCTCCTACTTACATATACTGTGTCTCTATTGAAGAGTCACATCATCAAAAGGGTTAATGATGGAGTTTAGAGGCTTTAACATGGAAACTAACATAGAATCATACTTGAGTCCCTAGTTTGGTCCTTAAAGAAAATCCCAAAATCCCACCTCACAAGCTGGCGAGAGAGAGAGAGAGAGAGAGAGAGAGAGAGAGAGAGAGAGAGAGAGTTAATAAATCATCGAGCTTGTGATGCAGGTCAAGTATTACATATTCATTCAAGAATTCCAAGCCCATTGGGAAGGGAACACATTTTTCTAAAACATGCTTGGATCTGTGATGTGAGAACCATCTTGAAAGAAATTTTCAAAGAAATACCATTTTTGGATAAGCTTTCAATGAAGTTGCACAACTTTTAAGTATGACAATACTTTAGTGGCTCACCAAGGGTTGATGGTATCTCAACACCAAACTCTCTAGATCTTGCTAGGTTTGGGAAATCATCAAAGGCATCACTTAACTTACTTAAACAAAAGGTATTTTTGTGGGAACCCATTCATGAATTGGCATTCCAAGATCTAGTCATACATCTCTTTCCCCAAAATGATTCAACCTCGACAACCCTTTCCACCCATAAACCATTGTGAACCACAATGGTTAACATTACTCCTACTATTTTTTTAATGAAAAAGTACAGTTGCATTTCATGTAACACATTTTATATAAAACCACACTAAAAAATGCTTCATCTAAAAGATATGGGATGACCGAGCTTACAACATGTGTAATGTCAGATGAGCTAGGAAGCCTAAGTGTACATAGAGCTAGATAACTGTTTTGGGCCCCCAATTATTAAAAGGGTAGCCGACTAATGTAAAAAGTGAGATCTTGTAGATAAGTGACTTGAAAGAAATATGAAAGGATACAATACCATTATCATATTTGAGTTTTCTCTTCTCTCACTCTCTTGTCTCGCTCTCTTGTGTCGCTCTCTTGTGTCGTGATGGCTATAAGCTTGTTTGCTTATGCATGCTTGATTGCTTGATTGCGGGTTTGTGTTGTAGGTGATTCTCTCCCTCTCTATTCCCTTTTCCACTATCTCTCTCTCTCTCTCACCCTCCTTTCACACATGAAGGTATTGAGGTAGATATTGAGCTTTCCATAGCTCCTTCCCTCTTTGCTCTCTACCTAGCACATGGAAGCTCCACTTGCGTGACATAAATGGTGGTGGAGTGAGCCCCTAGTGGCTTCACATCAAGGAGTAACCCTTGTAGGGTTGGCTAAGTGCATGCCCCTAAATATTGACCCTTGCATCTCCACTTTTTCCCCCCTCATGTAAGGTGAGTGTTAAGTTTTGGTGAACATCTTTGGTGCCACTAGGGATAGCACTTAGCTTAGGGTCCTCCACAATTTCTTCCTAAGCTAGAAACCTATTTTGCCTGAATGGAATGCAAATCCACCGATTGTATGATCTTTGCATGAGTTTGTTTGTTTGATGTTTATTCTTTTTTGTTTTGCTTTGATCAATGGAGTTTGAAATAGAGCTTGGGAAGTAATGGTTCCATTGATTTTTTTGTTTTCCTTCAAGAAGATAGGAAACTGCATATTAGCTTAATTACATCATTAATCCTAGAAAAATAAGTTAAACTATGCATTTCTTGTATCATTAAGTAGCTTATTATTAGATTAACCTAGGCATTTTAAAAAAATCATTAGCAAGGGGGGAAATCAAGAAAAAACACCCCTTGGTTGCTTTTCTGAGAAGTGAATGCTTTTTCCTTCACAAAGGTACAGTTGTGCTCTTCTAAGCCACACCCGTTCACTTCTTGATTTAGAATCTTACCAAATCCAGTGTAATGGTCATTGAAGGAGCATGCCACTTGCATATCTAATTGTGTCAGGAGATTATTTGATGATGCTATCAGAGATACGCCATTTCGATGCTATAAGACACTTGACTATCAATTTGTGTGATGTGACTATTAGTTTGTGGTGTCCATTTAGTACCCACGTGAATGTCCGTTCTTGAAGAAAGCCCATGGCCATGCCACTACCAGCAGCAGCGAATGCCCATTTCTCCCATTACCCACAATCCCACGCTTTTCAAAATGAAACATACATTCCTCTCTGAGAGAATGTCCGTTTATCACCCTATCTACGGCCACTCCCATCCCACTTAACGAATGTCCGTTTCTCTAGTCCTAGCAATTTCTTATGAAGGTTTATCCCCTAGCAATTGACATCCATTCTAGAACCAAGTCCACGATTGTACCTACTCACTTTTGAAGATGAGCGGTCACTACTCTTGGTAAGCCACGCTCGTACCTCCACAAACAAACAACCATTCCTCTGTGAATGAACGTCCATACTCCAACTTCCAGAGGGAAAAAATCTCACAGTTCTAGATCGTGATTCTACACCTTCATGCAACACATTCATGAACCTACGCTTAGGAAGATTAGTGCAAAAAGATCCATTACTTGATGATAGTGAACCCTCCTACATGCAATCTCTTGCTAGATCTGACCCATTGTCGAATGAGTCAACACCATGTGGAGCCAGACATTATTGGTCTTTGATAGCACCAGTGGGAATGAAGAGAACTTGAGCATAGAACAAACCACCCCTAACTTAGAGGCTAGTAGATCAAGCACCTATTGTATGGATAGACTATCACCCCAAAAGCAACAAGCACCAGGATCCCTTACACATTCTCACAAAGGAGTCTTGACTCGAGACTAAGGAACTAATGCACAATTAGAAGAACATCATCCGTAGGAAACAAGCATGGACTACCAACCAGAGAGAATCGTTACACCCCCATTAGACCTAAGATCAAATATAGGGCTAGGTTCAAATAACCTAGTCCAACCCGATCCAATAGTTTAGGGTGCTATACCAACTACTGTGTCAATGGATTCATTCCAAGAACCTAGACCAATACTAGGCCTAGGTAGAGAACCAACTAACCCAGGCCAAGAAACTTCATACCAAGGAGAGAGACTCTACCTAGAGCATCCCAATCAACACACAACACCCATGTATACTAATTACCCACCTCAAGTGCTATATCCCAGATATTATATGGATCCCTATGGAGTGCACACTAGCCCACCGCTACTGAGACATAATCCACAGATGGGATATTACCCTTCAAGATTTTCACATGATCCACAAATGAGATATTACCCTTCGAGCTTTTCTTTCCCACCTACCCTACCTCCACCTACACCGGCTTCAACTATTACTACAAGGTTAACCCCTAAAATGTTAAGGTTAGAAATGAAAATAGGGAGGGGGTATCTTCAAGGATTGTACCACCAAAGAGCTACTCAAGCCAGGCCTTTACGACAAGTCTTACTGCCTAAAACTACTGGCCTTACTAGTGCTAACACTTCACAATGCACCTTAACCTAGCCATGACATTACCCAACGAGGTAGTACGTGACGTACCCTTGTCACCACCAGTCCTTCCACCACCACAACCTCCTTTACCACATGAGTAATCCCATTTTACCATTTGACCTTAACATATATTTTTGAGGAAGGTGAGGAGGGGGAGGTGGCTAACCATATCATTTTTGAGCCACCTAAACCAAGTATCCCACCCCCATAAATTCTAAGTCATTATGTGATGGAGGATGAGCACATGTACCATATATACCTAACACCAGCAACACTATGAGGACATGACTTAAATAGTGTGTCTAAATGGCCACCTATGTCATGTTATCACTACGTTGGACCTCATTGAGTAGCTGAGTGTCCGATCAAGAAAGAGATAGCAAGTACTCCTATGAAAGTAGCCCCACCTTAACTCCCTTATACACAAGTTGTGGGAACACATGTATAAGGATTACCCCATTGACAATAGGTACACTTGAAAAAGGGAATAAAGTTAAGCTAAGAACCAGCATTAACTTGTTGAGTGTGTGGGATGGCTTCATCCACACACAGTGCCTCTCAGTGTAGTCACACGAATGCAAAGCAAGAGGAGAGTCACTGCTCATGCTGCCCCTGAAGCATCTATTTCACAAAAACCAAGAACCCTAGGACAAGAAAGGGTCTTATTTTCTAGAGAGGTTCCCACACAAGCACGAGTGACTACATGCACTCAGAAGGTAAGGACCACAAAGATTGGCAAGGGAGACAACCATGCCATTATAAAAAGTGGATCTGATGAGGGGACAACTACAAATGTGTCATATTTCTCATCTGATGAGGAGAATACCTTGTTACCACCCTCCCCTCAAAAAGAAAGAAGATAGATCCTGATCATCCACCTAGAAAATTGGCTCAATATCCAAAACCGATTGAGGAGAAGAGTAGGCTAAAGGTTGCTCAAGAGCTAATCAAAGAATGCTAAGATTAAATGGAGGAGAAACGTGAGGCATTTCACGTTGTAGGAAGTCCTTTGATGTCTAGCATGATTGATGAAATCCATGAGCCAGATATAGGACTCAACCACAAATACTCTTTGGGGATTTCCCTCAAGATGTTGAACCAAAGCCAACAATAGTTCCGTTAATAGGTGGATTCAATTACTGCTATCTTAAGAATTCAAGGGATGACAACCCAAGGAAGGTTGCACTGATGTGCATATCCCTATACCATACACTCTAAGAAGCTTAAGCATGAACTGGGTTTGTAGGTGTAAGGTTCCTCCCTTTAAAAATGGGAGAAACACTTAAGATAGTCCGCTAAGTCTTATCTTGGGAAAAATTTCCTATTCATCGACACCTTGACCCTGTAGAGATGCAAGGATACGATTTATAGGTATGACCTAGCTCTATCCCGCAGGGGGAGCGTGATCTTCTAAACATCAAATCACCCATAGGGCAATTGATCAAAAATTGGGCAACTACTAGACTTGATTTCTAGAGACAACGCTTTTTTCCTCATCTTTATGCAAGGCACAGCCGCCGGCCTAGTCTTCTAGAATAGAGTTGCCCAAGAACCTAACTATCTAACGTAGGACTTTCACTTAATCTGTTGGAAAGCTACCCGACTAATCGGGTCCACCCGTCCGTAGGATGGTGCCGTCAGGGCATTCCATCCTCCCACTTTCCACCCTACTCACGCATCAATTTGTTTTCTAATTAATACTACCACACTGTTTGACATAAATAAACATATTCCTTAATTAAGGTCCTTTTTCACAAGATTCGTTAAAACAGCCTTTTTACACAATACAATCATACCAAAGACAAGATGTAATTATATAAAAAGTTTATACATGAACCAATTTCCATACAAGCCAAACTGGCTCTCTTATTCTTATTCTGCCCGATGATCTAGAATTCGGCCTTCCAGTCTCTACATGTTGGGCAAAACCCTACGGGACCATACACCTCATCGTCGGCCGCTGGCGAGGACTCAAGCCGGCCTGTCGCCCTCTCAGGCTCCATCGCTCGATCCTCCCGCCCCTCAGAGGGATGTCTGCACACTAGGGTGGGCTTATTTACCGCACTAGCCTGGGCCCTCAGAACTAGGCAGCCTCATAATCTCTCGCCTCAATCGGCGATTCTTATTCTCCCAAAGGTATGAGGGATACCTTGGGCCATTCCCGGGCTTTGCTAACGACGCCGCCCGACTACACAAGCACGGAACGGAGTTAGCGTTGAAGTCAAAAAAAATCTTGAATTCTAAAGATAACATCTTCAATGCAATTTACTAATTATTCATAATTCATGAAGATAACAATTTCAACACGATTTATCGAATACAACATCACATAATTCATAACTTCATATAATTTTTATGTCGTCATTTTAAAAAGAAAAAGACACTATTCATTAACACTAATTTAAGGAAAAATCTCTTCTTTTGAAAATTAACCAAGCTAACCTGGCCACCGTTTCCTTGAGGGGCTTGAAAAGGGAGGACTGGAGCCGCGTTGGGCGCATCTCCCTCCATCTCGTTGTTACGTGCCCCTCTTGAGGCAATATTTTACCGTCTCCGAGATGAGGCCATCTTAGGCGTCGCCTTGTAGAGCTCGCTGCTGCGATCGAAACGCTTCAGTCGGATCTGAATTCGGAGCTCGTTTGCTCACTGTATGAGCAAAAGAATATGGCGCACGAACGGGGCACGAACCCTCGCTTGAGTCAAAAATCCCTTACGAAAGTCTACGCAAATGGGGGGGGGAGGATTGTGAGATGTCCTTAAGGGCAAATGCAAAAACGTGGAGAGGGCTTGGAGGGGTTGCTGCAAGCCTCTCTGTGAGTCTATTCACACGGGGGGGGGAGAAGAGTTAAGGACACTGGCCTCTAGCAAGAGGGGGATGGAGGAAAATTGGCTTATTTGAAAAGAGCCAAATGAGGGGGTGTGAGCGGGGTGGCTGCAAGGGCGGCTGTACTTGCAGCAAGTACGCTGCACATGGACGGACGGCGGCACAACAGGGCATACGCTACACAGAAATGCGTGCCGACTGAGGAGCGCCCCGGGAGTTTATATAGCTGAGGGGTGAGGGTACGGGCGCTGCGCAAAGCAAGGACGAAAGGACGGTGTACCTTCAAAGGCTGTGGATCAGTGGCCTGCATGGGTCTACGGGAAAGGTACGGTGTCGGTTGTCTGGGAAAGGAGTGGTACGCATGTACCGTATCTGGTCTGGGTGTCCACCTAAGGGTACGCGTGGACCATACAGTGGGCGGTCGTCCTTTGGTTCTTGGGCGGCCATTGTACGGGCGCCCTAGTAAGTGTGTACGGACCAAATTTTGGGGCAGAGTACCCAAATTTGGGGCGCCCGCCTCGATTTGGGTGTCGGACCGTCCTGGGGGGCGAAATTTTTTTTTTTGTCCGGGAGGTCCTCCTGGTCGCAGGGGTTCAGACCGTTCGTCAATCGGACGTGCGGTCGTGCATTTATTAAGGTTTAAAGGTCGCCGTTTTTTAACTAAAATGATTGAAATTAGCGTATAGGCTTGATCCGGTGTCCGTTTTGGATGCTGTAAAATCCTATATTAGGGTAAAATCGCACGCAGATTCCAAATTTGGGCTCAGAATTTGAATATTCTAAGTAGAAATGACTCAAATAATAAAATCATTGATATTTATACCATAAAAACTCATAATTACATGGACATTTCTTTATTAGTGAAGATGGGTACGTTACATCCTTCCCCCTTAAAGAAATCGAGATGTCCTCATCTCGTCATGAATTGGGGATAATCCTTTAAGAGTGTAGCTTCATCTTCCCAAGTTGCATCCTCTTCAGGGTAATCTTTCCACTGAACTAGATGTTCTACAAGAGTTCTATTTCGGAGTTGCCTTTCCCTAGAATCTATGATGCTACTGGTCAAGGACTCCTTGAGTAGGGATTACAACTTGTTCATCATCAAGAATATGATCGAGACTAGGGACATATGGTTTTAACAAACTTACATGAAATACATTATGGACTTTGATATGGGCTGGGAGTTGGAGTTTATAGGCACTTTTACCTAGACACTTGATAACTGTATAAGACCACAATACCTAGGGCTGAGCTTCTTATATTTCCCAAGTGATAGAGAACTTCGTTTGGGTCGCACTCGTAGAAGAACTCTGTCTCCTTCCTTGAAGATCCTTTCAGACCTCTTGTTGTCAGCATAAAGCTTTTGTCGATCTTGGGCAGCTTTAATATCTTTTTGGATTGCCTTGGTTTGTTCCTCCATTTCTTCGAGCATTTTCCTGGATGCCTCAACTCTTATGGTTGGATCAGAGAAATTTAGAGGAGACAGGCATTCTTGCCCATAGAGTGCCTTGAATGGTGACATTCCTATGCTTTGATGATAAGATGTATTGTAGGCAAATTCTACCAGAGGAAGGTATTGAATCCACCTTCTTGGTTCCCGTCCACAATATGCTCTGAGAATGTCTTCAATTACTTGATTGACTCTCTCAGTCTGGCCATCGGTCTCTGGATGATAAGCTGTGCTAAAGCAAAGTTGAGTTCCCAGAGCTTGAAATAAAGACTGCCAGAATTTTGAGGTGAAGTCAGAATCCCGATCACTTACTATCCTTTTTGGGAGACCATGAAGTTTGAGGACTTCCTTGATGAATATTCGAGCAACATCAGAAGCTTTGAAGGTCTTCTTTGCTGGTATAAGGTGAGCTACTTTGGTAAGTAAGTCCACTACTACTAGAATGGAGTCATATCCTCCTTGAACAGTGGGGAGACTCGTGACAAAATCCATACTAATGCACTCCCACTTCATTTGGGGAATATCTAATGGTTGAAGTTTTCCAGGCATCTTGACCCTTTCAGCTTTGATCCTTTGGCATGAGAGACATTGCTTCAAGTACCGAAGCACATCATTTTTCAAGCCTGCCCAATGAAATCTCCTTCTTACAGCATTTAAAGTTTTTGCATAACCTGGGTGTCCTACAGAGCAGGGCTATCATGAGCTTCATGGAGGATTAGTTTCTTTAAAGCAGGATCCTTGGGGAAACATAGCCTGTGATTGAAGTAGAGGCTTCCTTCATGAGTGGAGTATCCCTTGATTAGATTCTTCTCTTTCTCTGAATGTCCCCCTTCTTCTACTAATTTTTTCATCTTATGATAATCTGGATCATGAGATGAGACTTCTTCCACCTTGACCAGTTTGGGATTATTTGGCATTGAAACTGCATTCAAGAAAGATTTGCGGCTAAGTGCATCTGCTACCACATTATCTTTCCCAGGGCGGAATTTGATGTCGAAATCATATTCTTGTAGAATTTCAATCCATCTCCTTTGCTGCATGTTGAGGTTAGGCTGGGTGAAGATCCACTTTAGACTTTTGTGGTCAGTTACAAGCTGGAATTTGCCTCCCAAGAGATAATGTCTCCATAATTTGAGGCAATGAACAACTGCTAAGAGCTCCAAATCATGGGTGGCATAGTTTGCTTCATATTGCTTTAGCTTGCGGGAAGTATAAGCGACTGGTCTTCCTTCTTGGCCTAAGACACCACCAAGTGCTAGACTACTAGCATCGGTAACCACTTCAAATTCCTTGGAGAAATCAGGAAGCTTTAAGTCTGGGGCAGAAGTAATAATGACTTTCAGCTGATCAAAGCTGTATTGATGGATTGGCAGCCACACTATTTTGCAATCCTTCTTAAGAAGATCTGTCAAGGGTGCAGCTACCAAGGCATAATCTTTGATAAAAATCCTATACCAACCCGTGATTCCCAAGAACCCACGAATTTCACGAACTGATTTAGGAGGTGGCCATTCTAGAATATCCTTGACCTTGGCAGGGTCTACTGAGATGCCATCTTTGGAGACGATGAATCCAAGATACTCAATTTGATGAGTAAAGAAGGTACATTTGCTCTTCTTGGCATAGAGTTTGTGTCTGCGCAGCAATTGCAGAACTCTACGCACATGCTCCTCATGCTCTTCCATTGATTTGGAGTAGATTAAGATGTCATCAAAGAAAACAAGCACAAATTCATCCAGGTAAGGACGGAATATATCTTGCATTAGGCGGTTGAAGGTTGCAGGAGCATTGGTTAACCCGAATGACATTACAGTAAACTCATAGTGGCCATAACGGGTATTGAAGGCTGTTTTGGGTATATCTGCTTCCTTGACTTTGATCTGATAGTAACCAGACCTCAAATCTATTTTTGAGAAGACTTTGGCCCCATGAAGCCTGTCAAGAAGTTCATCGATGCGAGGGATATGATACTTATTCTTGACAGTGACTTGATTGAGCCCTCGATAATCTATGCAGAGGCGGAGAGTCTCGTCCTTCTTTTTTTGGAAAAGAACAGGTGCTCCCCAAGGAGAGCTACTGGGGCGTACAAATCCTTGTTCAATGAGTTGGGAAAGTTGCTCCTTAAGTTCAATGGCTTCAGGAAGGGACTTTTTATAGGGAGTTTTTGAGACGGGTTGAGCTCTAGGGATCACCTCGATTTCATGGTCGACTTCTCGAGGAGGCAGTAACCCTGTAAGCTCGTCAGGGAAGATGTCAGAGAATTCTTGGAGGCAAGAGGGTTCTGTCTCCATACTAGGTTCAATGACTTTGTTGAGTTTGACTAAGAAAACTTGCTGACCCTTACGTGTTCCCTTGAGAAGATGTTTTGCCTTGACTACCCTAGACTTAGGTTTTCCTGTGATCCCCTGAACAGATATTACTTGGCCATGCTCATTTTCAAAAGTGATACTCCCCCGGTTACAATGAATGCTAGCTTTGTTTGCAATTAACCAACCATCCCAAGGATTCCATCATAAATTCCTAGTGGCAAGACTCTAAAGTGACCATGAGTTTGCTCATTACCCAGCTCAAAATCAAGGTTTCCTATAGAGTGGCGAGATACTACTTCTTTCCCACTGGCTAACTCTACAATCATTTTTCTAGCTGTTTTTTGACTCAAGTTTAATTTTTGCAAGCACCTAGAAGAAAGGAATGAATGGGTACTGCCACAATCAATCAAAAGCTGAAATGGCTTACCGTGATGAGTGGCGGGGGTTTGGATTACACCAAATTGTTTGTTCGGACCTTGGTGTTCTACTGCCGCATGGACGGTGGCGCGCTCTTCTTCAGCCGTTTGCAAGGTCGGTTCTTCACTTATAACACAGGCAGTTCTAGCAACTGCTCCTCCGCGGCCTCTGCCACGGCCACTGCCTCTTGCACCTTGATGGGTAGGGGTTCCACGGCCTTGATTTCCTCTGTTACTTTGGGGAAATGATGTTGCCATCTTGGGACAGTTGGCTCTAAAGTGTCCCGGCTCATTGCACTCAAAACACAGAGGGCCTTCTCTGGAAGAAGCAGCATACGAGCGGGGGGCAAAAGAGTTGCCTTGTCACCCTCTGTTGTGGTAGGGAAAATTCTGTTGAGGTTTCTTGTAGGGTTGATCTCTAAGGTTTGCCTCAGGGTAAGATCTCTTTTGATTCTTCGGTTTGTTAGCCTTCATTTCTTTCACAAGGGGCTTTGCTCGTATGAGAGCATCCTGTAATGTGCTTGGCCTCATTGCTTCAAGGCGGGAATCTAGGGGTTCATTTAGCCCTTGGCAGAAACGAGCCACTTGCTGGGAAGTAGTCATAGCTGGGGCATACTTCCGAAGGGTAATAAATTTGGAATAGTAATCCTCAAGAGTTAAGCTGCACTGTCTAAGACTAAAAAACTCATTCATCTTTATGGATTCATGGGATGGAGGAAGATATCATTCCTTCACTGCCTACTTGATGTCTTCCCACGTTTGAGAATGCTCGGTGACTTCCTTGTCACGGCACCACTGTTTCCACCAGAGTTTAGCATCTCCAATGAGGCATAACCGTGCGAGCATAGACTGATTTGCTACTCCAGTACCGGCAGTAGAGAAATAATCGTCCATTGCCTCAATCCAGACTTCAGCATCCTTCTCAACCTTTGAGCCTTCTCCTTTAAAGGAGGGAGGTTGCATTTGCTTGAGCAGGAGCTTCTTCTCCTGGGTATCGGTGTAAAGCGCATTGGGAAGTGGAGGGTGGTCGTCCTGGCCACCATTGTAAAAACAATTTTAAGATTACAAGATTCATATTTGCACAACGCTTAAGTTTTGGAAAGTAAAACATTGAAATTATTTTATTTCCAAATATTTACAAGGACAAGTTTTATTACAAAGATCTGAGACTAATATAATTAGTCTTATTTGACATCAAGGGGAATTCCTAGGCTTGACTATGACATAAGGGTAGAGCGGTCCACATAGGTGAAATATGGGGGTTCCGCTGTAGTTTCTAAGACTCTAAAAACTGATGGTAAGGGTGGTAAACTCTGGATTGGGGTAGATCCCAACACCGCTACTCTATCAGCAGCAGGTAAGACCTGCATCACTTTGTCATACACCCAACGATCCTGAGGTATGCGAACCCCATCGATAGTCACCGAGGTGTCGACCCTGGGGGTACCGACGAACCAAAATAAGCGGATCATCTTCAGCTTCTCAATCCAACGAATCCGCTTAAGGTCGGTGGTGAGGTTCCCAATCTGATCTGCTCGGATGATGAAGTATCTCAGCCCACGACTCTAGAAATCTCTACCCCACCCTCTTTGAATACGAGAGAAATGAGGGAGGGATATCTTCTCTAATATCTGCACCATGGTGTCGCGGAACTCGAAATTCGAGGAGTGACTAGCAGTCTCGAAGATGCATTGGAAAACTAGAAATTTGGAGTAGGCATCTTCCTCTTCCTACAATCATTCAAACATCAATTTAACTTATTTGTTTTAGTAGGATGTCTTTACTAATTAGCATTACGTTAGGTAAAACATTTATTACAAAACAGTCCTTAAACTGCAATTCCTAGGAGCCAAACTTGCTCTGATACCAATTGTAAGGTTCCTCCCTTTAAAAATGGGAGAAACACTTAAGATAGTCTGCTAAGTCTTATCTTGGGAAAAATTTCCTATTCATCGACACCTTGACCCTGTAGAGATGCAAGGATACGATTTATAGGTATGACCTAGCTCTATCCCGCAACAGGGGGAGCGTGATCTTCTAAACATCAAATCACCCATAGGGCAATTGATCAAAAATTGGGCAACTACTAGACTTGATTTCTAGAGACAACGCTTTTTTCCTCATCTTTATGCAAGGCACAGCCGCTGGCCTAGTCTTCTAGAATAGAGTTGCCCAAGAACCTAACTATCTAACGTAGGACTTTCACTTAATCTGTTGGAAAGCTACCCGACTAATCGGGTCCACCCATCCGTAGGATGGTGCCGTCAGGGCATTCCATCCTCCCACTTTCCACCCTACTCATGCATCAATTTGTTTTCTAATTAATACTACCACACTGTTTGACATAAATAAACATATTCCTTAATTAAGGTCCTTTTTCACAAGATTCGTTAAAACAACCTTTTTACACAATACAATCATACCAAATACAAGATGTAATTATATAAAAAGTGTATACATGAACCAATTTCCATACAAGCCAAACTGGCTCTCTTATTCTTATTCTGCCGATGATCTAGAATTCAACCTTCCAGCCTCTACATGCTGGGCAAAACCCTATAGGACCATACACCTCATCGTCGGCCGCCGCTGGCGAGGACTCAAGCCGGCCTGTCGCCCTCTCAGGCTCCATCGCTCGATCCTCCCGCCCCTCAGAGGGATGTCTGCACACTAGGGTGGGCTTATTTACCGCACTATCCTGGGCCCTCAGAACTAGGCAGCCTCATAATCTCTTGCCTCAATCGGCGATCCTTATTCTCCCAAAGGTATGAGGGATACCTTGGGCCATTCCCGGGCTTTGCTAACGACGCCGCCCGGCTACACAAGCACGGAACGGAGTTAGCGTTGAAGCCAAAAAAAATCTTGAATTCTAAAGATAACATCTTCAATGCAATTTACTAATTATTCATAATTCATGAAGATAACAATTTCAACACGATTTATCGAATACAATATCACATAATTCATAACTTCATATAATTTTTATGTCGTCATTTTAAAAAGAAAAAGACACTATTCATTAACACTAATTTAAGGAAAAATCTCTTCTTTTGAAAATTAACCAAGCTAACCTGGCCACCGTTTCCTTGAGGGGCTTGAAAAGGGAGGACTGGAGCCGCGTTGGGCGCATCTCCCTCCATCTTGTTGTTACGTGCCCCTCTTGAGGCAATATTTTGCCGTCTCCGAGATGAGGCCATCTTAGGCGTCGCCTTGTAGAGCTCGCTGCTGCGATCGAAACGCTTCAGTCGGATCTGAATTCGGAGCTCGTTTGCTTACCGTATGAGCAAAAGAATATGGCGCACGAATCCTCGCTTGAGTCAAAAATCCCTTACTAAAGTCTACGCAAATGGTGGGGGGGGGATTGTGAGATGTCCTTAAGGGCAAAGGCAAAAACGTGGAGAGGGCTGGGAGGGGTTACTGCAAGCGTCTCTGTGAGTCTATTCACACCGGGGGGGGGAGAAGAGTTAGGCCTCTAGCAAGAGGGGGATGGAGGAAAATTGGCTTATCTGAAAAGAGCCAAATGAGGGGGTGTGAGAGGGGTGGCTGCAAGGGCGGCTGTACTTGCAGCAAGTACGCTGCACAGGGACGGACGGCGGTACGGACGGCGACACAACAGGGCATACGCTACACAGAAATGCGTGCCGATTGAGGAGCACCCCGAGGGTTTATATAGCTGAGGGGTGAGGGTACGGGCGCTGCGCAAAGCAAGGACGAAAGGACGGTGTACCTTCAAAGGCTGTGGATCAGTGGCCTGCATGGGTCTACGGGAAAGGTACGGTGTCGGTTGTCTGGGAAAGGAGTGGTACGCATGTACCTTATCTGGTCTGGAAGGGTACGCGTGGACCATACAGTGGGCGGCCGTCCTTTGGTTCTTGGGCGGCCATTGTACGAGCGCCCTAGTAAGTGTGTACGGACCAAATTTTGGGATGCGGTACCCAAATTTGGGACGCCCGCCTCGATTTGCGTGCCGGACCACCATCCCGGGGGGCGAATTTTTTTTTTTGTCCGGGAGGTCCTCCTGGTCGCAGGGGTTCAGACCGTTCGTCAATCGGACGTGCGGTCGTGCATTTATTAAGGTTTAAAGGTCGCCGTTTTTAAACTAAAATGATTGAAATTTGCGTATAGGCTTGATCCGGTGTCCGTTTTGGATGCTGTAAAATCCTATATTAGGGTAAAATCGCACGCAGATTCCGAATTTGGGCTCAGAATTTGAAGATTATAAGTAGAAATGACTCAAATAATAAAATCATTGATATTTATACCATAAAAACTCATAATTACATGGACATTTCTTTATTAGTGAAGATGGGTACGTTACAGTAGGATTCATGAGTCCACTTGCCTTCTAAGAGACATTGCTAGTTTTTCCTCCTTTTTATCTTCACAAATCCAGATTCCCATTGGCACCTTGCTTCAAGGTAGCCCAAGTCTATTAAAGGATTTGAAAGATTGGATGGAGGGGAGGCTTGACGATAGAATAGAGGAGCAATTGGAACCAGGGAGTCCAGATGCGTCACATCGCAAAGGATCTATAGAACGAGATGAAACCATAGACATACCCATGGTACCAGTGAATAAATTTGGGAAATATTTTGAAGGAGATGAACTTAATGCAGCACTACCCCTATCCTTTGATGAACTTCAAGTCATCGCCATCCTAGATGGTGGTACAGGAGTGAGCATCAAGCAGTGCTGGTGGTGGGAGAAATGGGGTAAACTGCCTCTTGATAACACTGCATTGATTGTGACGGAGCCACCATGAAACCCATGGGTCTTTTGTGAGGATTGAAAATTAAAATCCGTAGAATCAGTTTTTGACACACCTTTTTTGTGATGAACTTTGCCCAGCACAGCAAGTTTCTTATGATTGCATCCTAGGATGGCCCTTCATGAGAGATACCAGAATGATCTATGATTGGGATACGGATCACATTTACATTTGAAAAAAGGATCAAATTCTAAAGGTGAACAAATGAACTTGGAAGATCCATCCAATGAGTGGGGGACCCTTAGCAGAAGATTCAGTGAACGACTACTGTTGGATTTGTAGAAATGAACCTGTGCAAGACATGCAATAAGACATTGAAAGATGAAAGGGATGGTATGGAGTTTGCACCTCTTCCATAGCCAAAATACTTTGAGAATTGGATGCACATTCTTGGATATACTTCCAAAATGGATCGGAATAAGATTTTCCATGGTAGCAGACGGGCAAGAGATTACTTATCTCTACATGCTGAGTGTAGCATACATGCTTGACACCATAGAAAATAAACCCGTGAGCATAGAAGAGGTAAGGCTGTTAACGAGGGAAACCTACCCATACGACCGCTCAAACTAGTGGTTTTAAGGTAGAAGAGGCTTAAATCTTCCCAATAGAATCTTAAAAAAAAATTGATGAGGTATATAGATGCTATCAATGTACATTCAAACTTTTGCTAAATGTGGCAAAAGAAGCTTGATGAGTTTCCCATTCCGGTTACAAGGTAACCATTAAAGGGGTAGAGTCACCAAACACACAATCAGAACCACAAACCCCCCCCCTCTCTCTCTCTCTCTCTCTCTCTACTCTCACTGGAACAGAAAACAAAACGTTGGCACAAAAGCTTCTTTTGCTAAATGTGGCAAAAGAAGCTTGATGAGTTTTCCATTCCGGTTACAAGGTAACCATTAAAGGGGTAGAGTCACCAAACACACAATCAGAACCACAAAAACCCTCTCTCTCTCTCTCTCTCTCTCTCTCTCTCTCTCTCTCTCTCTCTACTCATCATTGAACAGACAACAAAACATTGGCACAAAACAATCAGGCCAAAAAGAGAATGGATGAGAAAAGCACTAAAGCAGAAGAGACCAAATAGGTTTGCAAACACTTCAAAGCCACAAGGTGGGTGACCGCGTTGTACAGTATGAGAAGGCTAAAAGGTCCCATGATGAAAAGCCTAGAACATCTTATGATGGTCCAGCCGAGGTTAAGGAGATCAACCTAGCAAGTCCAGGTGAGGGTCCAAAACATATCTATATATCAGGAAGGACCTCTTTGTAGAAGAAGAGAGAGATCTTACTGACCTACTGAATTCCAAGGCTGATTTGCTTAAAACTACGCTAAAAGGTTTACCTCCTAAAGTAGTCAAATACACCATCGCCATAGTGGAAAGGGCAAGGAAAATAAAGCAAAGAGCATATCCTATGTATCCTAAGTACCCCAAGATGGTCCTATGAAGAGATTGATTGACTCATAGATGCGAGATTCATCTACAACTGATAGATCCAAAGGATCAACATAAAATGGATTTTGCCATTGAATGGGGAACATATGCATATTGTGTCATGCCATTTGGTTTTTCCAATGCCCCAGGACCTTCCAACGCATGATGTGAATAGCCTACAAGGATTATCCAACAAAAATTTCTTGAAGTCTTTATGGATGAACTCTATGTTTATTGTACATGGAAAGCACACCTATGGTGTGAGAAAAGTGCTAGGAGAGATATGGAGACTCTATAGGATCTCTCTTAGCCCTTTGAAATGCCAGTTTTGTGTCCTTCATGGAGTGATCTTGGGACATATTGTCTCAAAACTTGGCATTTTCATAGATGTCAACAAGGTGCAACACATTCTCGAGACGCCACCTCCCACCAACTTCAAGGGAGTCCAGCAATTCATGGGGCATGTCGGTTAATATGAATGTTTCATCTTCATGTATGCCAACATAGCTTGTACCCTTTATAGACTCCTAGTTTTTTTTTAATGGGTAAATGAATTTAGCAAGCATATGATACTCTCAAGAGAGCATTGGCAAATGCTTCCATTTTGAGATACCCTAATAATTGGGAAATAATATTTCATGTCCATATAGATGCTTCAGCTTTTGCAATTGGTTGCATACTAGCTCAACCCTGAGAAAATAACAAGGACTTTCCTCTTAGCTTTGCTAGTTGCTAGATAAACAAAGCAAAATGAAATTATACCACCACAGAGAGAGAAGGGTTAGCCATGGTCTATATAGTCAAAAAGTTTTGTCATTATCTTTTGGCAATTAAATTCATTTTCTTTGTAGACCAAATGGAAGTTATATCCTTTTGAAGATGCCACCTAGGAGAATGAAGCCGATCTGTTTGTGGGATTACCCCCAGTTTGCGAGATGAGGGCATCTCGCGTTTTTCAAGTGGGAGAGAATGTAAGATTCCTCCCCAGCCTCTCAAGATGTCCAGCATCTTCCCCTGTAATCAAATCCCTCTTCAAAAATATAAAAAATCTTGTTTCTACCAGTTTTGGCTTAGAGAGAGAAAATCTTCTAGAGAGTGGTAATTCAGTTTCTAAATATTCTTGGATAGAAAAATATCTCATCTTATTAAAATAAGTTCCCCTGAAACAGAAGTTCAAAAAGATTTTCAGAAGGTGCATTAGAAATTAAGTATAATCTGTTCAAGAGGCATTATCCTAGGGGTGAAGATTTTTTTAAAATTTTAAATTAAGGTTCCTATGGCCAATAAGATTCATCCAAATGTAGGGAGGAGATAAATAGAAGAATAAAAGAAAAATCCCCCAAAAATGAATAAATACTCACATAAGATGAAGAGTTGACTAAGGACAAGGTTAATAGTTAAAAAAGAGAGATATTTAAAAGTAATGATGCATTTTGGATACCTCTGCATGGGGGATTCCCCTCATGAAGGAGGCACCTATTTCACATGCTTGAATGAGTTTTAAACTCCCAAATAATGAGATATTTTTATCTCTCCTCTCTCCTGTTTCAATTAGATCCAAAAAGTGAGCAAAACTGACCTAAAAATGGTCAAAATTTGACCAAACTGATCTAGAAAATTCTAGAATTAGTTAGCTTGGTTAGAAGCTCACTTTTTCCTTTAAATAGAAGCCTTCCCCTTTGTTGAAACTCAACAGTGTTTTGCACTGTAAAACAGTGAATTTTACTCATAATTCATTAGTTTTTGACCTTCCCTCTTCCAAAAGATTGGTGGCCACTCTTGTTTCAAACAAGAGTAGAACCCTCAAACCATCAAGCCAAAGGAAAGCTCTCAAATTCATTAGAGTAAGTTGGAGATTCTTCTCTTTTCCATTCATTTTATGGTTTTTATGGTTTTTTATGATTTTTGTCTTCTCTAAATTAAATGGATGTTATGCCTCATTGAAAAAAGGCATTCCCCTCTCTTTAGTAAATCCAACCATTCTTATCCTAGATGAATGATTAATGAATAAAATCAAGTTTTTCATAATGTTTCTCTTTGATTGTTTACATTAGAATGTTTTAAATACTCTTGGTAAACTTCTAATTAATTTTAGGAAGTTAAAAATTGAAAAATGGTCAGCCATACAAAGGAGGTTATGGCAAAATTTTTTGAAAAATTATGAAATAAAATTCATCTTTTATTAATCAGAAAGAGTGATCCCCATTGTTAGAGTATTCTAAAAGTGTCATTTTCATTCGTACATAAAAAGATGCATATTGATTAATTTTTATAAAAGAATGATTTTCAATAGAATTAAATTCTATGAAAGATACTTATTGATAAAAAAAATTATTATAAAAGTGTTACCTTCTTTATTATGGATTTTTATGCTTAAAATAATGCATAAAAGTATATATTTTTTTATTACAAAAGAGTTACTTTCATCATATTGATTTCTATGCATAAAACTATGCATAAAAGATTATTTTTATTATAAAAGTGTTACTTTTATCATTATTAATTTTTATACATAAGAGGATGCATAAAAGAAATTTATTTTTATTATAAAAGTGTTACTTTTATCATATTTGATTTTTATGCATAAAAGATTATTTTTATTATAAAAGTGTTAGTTTTATCATTATTATTTTTTATGCATAAGAGGATGAATAAAAGAAATTTATTTTTATTATAAAAGTGTGATTTTCATCATAAATGATTTTTATGCATAAACATATGCATAAAAGATATATTTTTTATATTAAAAGTGTGATTTTCATCATAAATGATTTTTATGCATAAACATATGCATAAAAGATATTTTTTAATATTAAAAGTGTGATTTTCATCATAAATGATTTTTATGCATAAACATATGCATAAAAGATATATTTTTTATATTAAAAGTGTGATTTTCATCATAAATGGTTTTTATGCATAAACATATGCATAAAAGATATTTTTTAATATTAAAAGTGTGATTTTCATCATAAATGATTTTTATGCATAAACATATGCATAAAAGCTTATTTTTTTATAATAAAAGTGTGATTTTCAGCATAAATGATTTTATGCATAAATGGATGCATAAAAGAAATTCTTTCATATTAAAAGAGTGATTTTCATCATAAATGTTTTTTATGATGATAAAAGTGTGACTTTTATTAGAATTAGATTATATGCATAAATAGATGCATATAAAATGATTATATTTAAATAAGGGTTCTCATAGTTCTCTGTTTAATTTTCGCAAAAATTGAAAAAATGAATGAGTAGATAATCTATGAGAAGAAATGTACCGTTTCATATTCACTACGATAGTAATGAAAAAATTCAATTAAACTATCAAAGTCGGAGATCGAGATAAATGATTATTTTATTCCTCCTAAGAAATTCATGTTTTAGAAATCTGTAAGCAAATATTCGTCAAACGAAATTTAGAGAAAGAGAAATTGAAATAGTACCTTTTGAGAAAGATAGTTTAGGAAGAACCTTTCCAGACCCAAACTCTAATTCAGACTATTGACCAACACCTAATTCCTTCGTCAATGACGATGTACTCAGTTCAAGAAAAATGCACTCAAAACACCTACAGAATCTGAAACTAAGTTAAGACTTTTGATTTTGATCTGAGGATCAAGTTAACAGAATTCGAGGAATTCTGCTTGGAATTTAGACCTGGATCTAGAAGAATTGGGATACGGATTTAAGATTATTCATGGTTTTCAAACAAAATCAAAACTGAAAACTTGCATAGAAACCCTGTTTTCTTAAAGGACTGTCTTACGCCAGAATGCTGGAGGGAGCATTTGGCATATATGTTTATCTAAGGGAAGTTCGGTTGCAACAGCTGGCGGGGAGTGTTCGAGGGACAGCTCACGCGGTAAAAACCTTCCCACAGGTCTTGACCAGCGTGGGTATGGTGAAAAATGGTATGCTTCCGGTACGATGGGCGAGGGCCGACGAAGCGGTCCCTGAGTGAAGTGCTAAGAGGATCCTGGAGGGTTCTGACCTGGCGATGCACGGGTTCACGGTGCTTAGGACACCCATTCGTATGTCAAGGGAAGATATATATATGTATGTTGATGAAATGATTATTGTAATCTATTACTGGATCTCGTTGTTGACCAGCTGGTCCCAACGGAGAGTCCAGTTTGGTACTGTTTTTGTGAAACAAGGGATTGAACGGAAATTTTGAATTATGAAATCTGTGATCACATCTGTTTTGTCAATGGATTATTTTTATATTAAAGTTTTAAAGAGGAGTGTGTGCGTATCTGTTTTCTAAAGCTAAAGTTAAGAAAGACATTTCAATTATGGGTGGGTCAGTACTTGTTTGGATCTACCGATTCTAGTGGCAGGGTGGTGGCTAACCCATGGGCCGGATGGGGTTAGGCTGGAATCAGTGGAATCAGTACTTGTTTGGATCTACCGATTCTAGTGGCAGGGTGGTGGCTAACCCATGGGCCGGATGGGGTTAGGCTGGAATCAGTGGAGTTTTAATAATCAAACTGAAAAATCTTAGGATTACGCTAGGATTCAAGTAGCTAGTTAATTCCCTGATAAATTTCTCAATTGAGTGGATCAACGGCTGTGCCTGATTTTGATCTGGAAAAAAGCGTTGAACTTACTCAGATGATCAAATTATATCAGTGATAGTTTCCTTCTATCTGGTTTATTTAGGTGAAGGGAGTTAGATTAATCCCGTTAGAAAAATTTGTTAAGAAAATTCTTCCCCACTTTCCGGGCATGGGAAATTTTCTCGGTTTCGGTTTTCGAAGTGACCACCAGCCTAGTCTCGTGCCCAGACATTCGAGGGCGAGGCCCCGAGTGAGAAACCCTGCTCGGTGCATGAGGGGACTACTTCCGTTGTCAGCTACCAGGAGCCAGGTGCGCGGAGGGGGTAGAGGGATCTCACAGCGATGCTCTCCAGCTGCCCCCCACCAATCTAGACACATATCCACAATATTAAGAACATTCCCATGGAAGAAATGCTAAAAAGGATTTCCCATAACTCCAATGGGGCAGAGTATGACAATGTACATGATGAAGTAAATGAGAAAACTTGCAGAGCAATGTCTATGATGATGCAAGTGAAGCCAATTGTTGACAGGTACAACAGGGTTCCACTTAATCGTATAGCCAAGGTACATGAAGAAAAAGAGGAAGACTAGACATGGTAAATCCATAGAGAGATGGAGAATTACCTAAAGTCACATCAATCAAAGGTGTGCAATCCCTATCTACTTACCAAGGTTCTAAGTCATGAATCTAACCTTCCATTTACTAAAAGCACGCCGAAAGCACAAGTACCACAAGTTGCAGTGTCTATATAGCTGCAGAGGAAGGACAAGCCCTCTTAAAGGAGCCAAAGAAGATAATGCAGAAGCTGAAGGAGGAGAAGTGGAAAAAGAAAGAAAAAAAAGAGGGGCATAATTCCGGCAGTTTACTGAGGAATCCTAGTGCTTGGACGCTAAAATAGCAAAAGATATTACATCAATTCAGCAAGTGTTGGAGTAGCACAAAGTTAGGGAATGAAACTTCCCAATATACTAGTAAGCACAATTTTAGAGTTACCTCTTCACATGCCCCCTCTCCAGCCCGACACAAATGACATTCAAGAACCTCTCACAACTCCGCGACTCTATTCTCTCATATCAACCAACTTCAACGGAGATTGGTGTGCAGAGAAAGCCCCAAAGGAAGTAGTGCCACAAAAAGATGTTAACAAAAGGAATGAAGAGGCTACATCCACACATTCAGAGGTCACAAAAAAAAAACCAATAAGCTGAGAAAAGAAAGAGATCAGAAGAACCTACAAGCCCAAACAAGCCCCAACGACTGGAGGATGAGGGCCTAGTAACTAAATATTCTTTCTTGCATAACATAGAGGTTGATCGCTTCTTACAGGAGACAATAGAAGGCCTTGACAGTTTGTTACAATTACCATTCAGTGAAACAGAAGGTGCGGCCTCCACAAGCGCTTCTATCTGGGAACAATAGCAAAGGGTATGGCGTTGTCACTTACTTACTACTCACATGCTCCAAGACATGAATGTCACCCTATGGAAGCAAGTATATGAAGCTACAGATCAAGTGCAAAAGTTGAAGGAGAAAATGGCTACAGCCAATACTACACACATAGAAGTCATCCTCAAAAGCTTGAAGGCTACGAAAGAACCAGAGGCAAGACACCAAGTGTTAGAAGAAGGGGACAACCAAATGCTAAGCAAAATTGTATTTCAAAGGATCAAAGAGAACATGGAGCTGAAGGCACAACTCTAACAAGCCAAGGAGCACCTTCAAAAAGAGGTGGCAAATGCTAGAGAAAAAGAAGGGCAACATACACAACAACTTAAAGAAGCTCATGCCACGTTCCAAGTCAAAGAAGAAGGGTTTACAAAGAAAATCACTACCCTAACTGAAGCCGCTGGTGGCTTCAGCTAAACAAAAAGTGATTAACCTTCAAACTAAAAGGAAACAATTAAACAACGCCCATACAAAGAAGATTAAAGCTTTAAATGAGTTAATCACTGCAAGATGGATCAGATGCTGGCCACACTAGCAAGAGCTTGACCATATCAATTAGCAGCATCTGAGAAACAACCAGATATTAGCAGAGGAACAACTAAAGAAGATTGAAAATGCTAATGCACTGGAAGCGTATGTAAAAAGGGCACAAGAAGCGACTACCAAGATATATGAAGAGCTGTCGACCAAAGACTCAAGGATTTAAGAATTGGAATGCCAGCTGGCCACCCATCAGAGAATGGAGCCAACATATGAATTGCGACTACGCATCGAACGAGCCTTTGAGGTAGGTTTGTTTTGCTAATAACTCCTCAGGCTGCAGGCCCCTCCACAAACACTAGCTTTGTTTCTATCTAGACTAGCCCTCTCTCTTCTTCAATACGAGATTAACCAAACAAAAGACGTCAGTTTAGGAGACTTAACACTAATTCGCCAAAATACAGAAAGAGATGCCAATCCCACTATTATTATGGGTATCTTTCGAGGGGATTTAGTACTAACTGATCCAACTGATATCATTTTTTACCCCTTACATTCCATCGTGCTTAACCTCCGTAAGTTGGTGTCGAGTGCTACAAAATTATGACATTTTGGATAACAGTGTCAACAAACTTGTTTATGACAGATGATATACCCACAACACTAGCCAACTATGAGGTGGTTACATGCAGCTATCAATGGATCATCAGCCGGATGGTTAGAAGTTTATAATATGCACCAACATCTAAATCTTTCAGAGTCCACTCTTTATCATCTATTTGGTATTATTAAACTTTACCACAATACCCATGAACATTTAGAGTCAATGATGATTAATGTGGTTTATAACTTTGATAAAACACATATTGAATATCCTAACATAACTATAGAAGATCTCACTGACCTCCAAGAATTCATGAAAATTAACAAGCCCACCCACCCACCCTGAAGTTTAGGTGAGGGTGAGGAAGAAGCAGGGCTCATTCATTCCAACTACCTATCTAGTGTTCTCTTCTATTGCAAGTAAGTTACTAAGCCCCTTCCCGAGTGTGACTCCTACTAACAAAACTAAGGTAGACTGTATTTTCTCTCACATACATTCTACCCCTCTCAATTTTCCCACTAATACTCTCACCCCCGAGCAGATGCCGACAACCAATCTGTCTCCACTACGGCTGTTTCATGAGGTACGTCCTATTTAACCACAAGATGAAATTGAACCTTTCACTGACATCCATATCCTTGAGTCCTTGTCATGTGCAGAATAAATATGAAGGGTTTATCAGGGCATGCAACCCCTTATTGAAGCCATGCAAATCACACAATTTGAACCAACCCGAAGAATCCTACCATTACGCCTATTCTACAATGACATCAAGATAGCAACCTTATGTGCCCTATCCTCTTCGTGTAGCAATGCCCAATTTGGAGGAGCTGTTATCAATTTCAAGAGAAGGTACATTATGGGAAAATGTGGCAAAGCATAAAAAGCTCGCAAACCCCCACTTAGCGGACCTGCTTGAGCTCAAAATCATTACATTCATGATTAGTTATTGTTTTCATCACAGGCGGCACAAAGAAAATCCCATTCACACAAGGGGGGGTTATATGGCCATCATAACAGTGTCTAAGCATGGTATGGTGGAATACTATATGAGTTATATAGCCCAAATTTATAGCATAGGTTTAGTTGGCACATAACAATTTTAAACTAATTTGTGAAAGAGCTATATAGAAGAGGGTGTTACTATAGGAAGGGCTACCAACTTCCCCACTACTAACAAGAGCAAGCGTAGGATGGCCACTACTAACAATAATGAGCCCACTGCTCATTTCAAACTCGTTTGGACTATGGTGAGACTAAAACGTTATCTTCCTTGCCGCGTATTCCCGCTCTATATTCGTTCTATTGGCTGTGTATTCCTGCTCTATGTGTTCACTAGACAGGTTTTCTTGTTTACCTATTGCACACAACCCTACTTTCTCGGGTTGCAGCAAAGTTGACGAGATGATCGAAGGCAAAGGCGATCATATTCTAACTCTGGGAAAGTCCAGGAATGCTAGATAGATTTGGGGTATCCATCTAAAAATCCAATTCAATTTATGAGTTTTCAATTTATGAATTCATTTCAAACATAATCTTAGCAAGTGAAAACATTTTTATTTACTTACATTTCTAGCTTGGCAATTTCATCCTGTGGTGTGGCCTAAAATTTTGCTACTATGAGCTTCATGAGGCAGTCTTGATCACCTTGATATGTGGCAAGTGCAAGCTCCCACTTGAGCTGACTAACATAGGTGCTATTGATTTGCTGAGCACCCTCCGCCCTATGCAGATCTCTTGTTCTATCTAATGTCTGCTTTGATTGCTCTACAGAGCATCTCACATTCCCCAACCTTTGAACCACTGCATTGTGCAACTCAACCAGCTCACTTAGCTTTGTCTGGGTGAATTAAAAGGGTGTTGTCAGATGTGGACGTGCACGTGGACCTGGTCACAGTATGTTGCTTTACATCATCCTCATATACAATCATCATATGCACTTCCCACTTTAAGCATTTCTTTTCCAGATTGTGTCTCTCCTTGCTGCTCTTCATTGCCCTCTCTGCGAATGGAGCCCAAGCGATGGTGTATCGCTCCTTGCTGTTAGCCTTTTTTGCAGCCTCACAATTCTCCAGGGAAAATGCTTTTGCCCAGTCTCATAATTGATTGCCCGATCTCGTAATTCGATGGTCCTTCTTTGATAGACATCCCAATGTCGATGGACCAAGCATTCTGCAAACTCTGGCTTCACATGATATGATTTAATCTTCTTGCTATTTCCTGGAAGGGGCTTTGAGAACAAAAAAACAGAGCTCCAATTTTCATGAGAGATGTCATTCTTCCCATACAAGGTGTGGGGATCCACTCCTACCATGGAAAGACCCCGATCTTCATGAAAGTCCTATGCATAGCGACAAAATTTTTTGTGGTGAGGTAAATTTCCTTGATCATGGATGTGCTTCCCTCTACTTTCCCAGAAGAATCTTGTGACTTCATTAAAGAGCCTGCTGACCTTCACTACACCACATGCCAGAAAAAACACTAATTAAGCATTGGATACATTAGTATTCTTGAATGAACACAATCAGGGGAGAGAGAGAGAGAGAGAGAGAGAGAGAGAGAGAGAGAGAGAGAGAGAGAGAGAGAGAGAGAGAGCACTACACCAC
This sequence comes from Cibotium barometz, assembly GCF_041138505.1. NCBI lineage: Eukaryota > Viridiplantae > Streptophyta > Polypodiopsida > Cyatheales > Cibotiaceae > Cibotium > Cibotium barometz. Next base: position 41,014,955 of record NC_141096.1, read on the forward strand.
ATGCCAAAAAAAACACTAATTAAGCATTGGATGCATTAGTATTCTTGAATGAACACAATCATGAGAGAGAGAGAGAGAGAGAGAGAGAGAGAGAGAGAGAGAGAGAGAGAGAGAGAGAGAGATACCTAAAACTAGCCATGTTGATAGGATAGTTGTTCTAGAACTATATCCTCTAAGTATAAGAAAACAAATTTCCTTGGTCTCCCATATGGACCCATGAATAAAGTCTCTAAGGAAATGATGGATTGAGCCTTCAATAAATCTTAGAAAACTTTAGCCCATATGCTTTGACTATCCAATGAAGAATAATCATCAACTCATATGTAGGAGACTATCTTGGCATCCATGTCATAGTTGAAAGCCCTTGCAATTCCTTAATGGAAACACCTTGAAATGGACTACAAATGAATAACTTATACACAATATCAAAACATCCCCTCATCATAAGTCTTCATCATAGTAACCATTGGAGTCCATTAAAATAGAGAAAATACTCTCGAAATTTCCTCTGTGAAATCTATCGAGACAATTACAGAATGTATATCTCCCCATAAAAAAGGAAAGTCCATGGAAATCATGCCAACATGGCCTTGTTGTTGCACATAGGAAAATGGTTTCCATGTAGCTTCATCCAAAGGGAAAATTCTTCCATTTGATAAGGAACTCTTCTATGCTTCTATTCCTCAACTGTCTTGCCCTTCTTCCTACAATCCTCTCTAGCTCATAAATGGATTTTTCTTCTTCATCAATAGGTGGAAGATATTCCACCTCTTGAGGTATAGAACCAACATACTTCTTGAGTTAGATGCATGGAATTCATTATGGATTCATGTAGAGGAAGAAAGGTCAATCTTGAAAGCCAAATCACCAACTCTTTTGAGTACTAGGTATGGACCATAGTATCTATGAGCAAACTTGGGATTGGTAGAACCCTCTAGAGTGTTGTGGAAGCTCTTTGGTAGCTTCACGATTACATGATGTCCAGAAACTTCACATCATGCCTATGCTCATCCGTATTAGCCTTCATAACCTCTTGGGATTTCTTCATATTGTCCTTGCATAGTTGAAGAAGTTGCCTCATTCTCTCCAACTCTTCTTTAGCCCCAATGGCTTAACCACCTTTTCTTCTGGGAAGTCAAGGCTATGGATGGAACATGTACTTGATGCCCATAAAGAGCATCAAGGGGAGACATCCCAATGCTCAAATGTTTGCTAGAATCATGGAAAAATTCAGCAAGATATAGCCATTCACCCCATGAAGATTGCATGTCATACAATAATGCCTAAAATACACCTCAAGCCACTTATTGGTGCAATCCATTTGACCATCCATTTGAGGATGATAGGTTGTAGATGGAGTAATTTGAGTACCCATGTTCTCATACAAAGACCTCCAAAAATTTCTCATAAATTTAATGTCTCTATCACACATTATGTTAAGTGGTAAGCCATGTATCTTGAATACACTCTTTATGCATTGTTTGCCAATTTGAGATGCTCCATATATAGTCCTAGAAGTAATGAAGTGAGCCAATTTGGTAAGCCTATCAACCACCATAAATATTTGATCCCACCCATTCTTAGTCTTGGGAAGACCTATAATGAAATCCCTAGAGATGTGCACTCACCCCATCCAGAATGGGTAAAGGATAAAGTAGACCACTAGGTAGTTGATGAATATCCTTGTTCCTTTGACATGAACATTCCATTACAAAATTTTGACATATTTACACATTCCTCTCCAAAAGAAACTCTTGCTCACTTTGTCATAGGTCTTTAGCACACACCAAGATGACCCTAAAAGTGGAGAAGAATGCATCTCGTGAAGCACCTTAGGTATGTAGGATGAAGTGGAAACAAGATACACTCTATTCTTGTACCATAAGAGGTTATTGTGAAGCTTGTAATCAGGGATATCTTCATGATCACCTTGTTCTAATTTCCTATAAATATGGGTAGCACCATCATTTAAAAGTTATTCCTCTTGAATCCCTTTAATCCAATCACTATAAACCTCTTGAATCCCTTTAATCCAATCACTATAAACCTCCATGATTGATGTCATAGTGCAAGCCCACATCCTTTCTACCACGTGTTATGGTATCTCAAAATCATAACTCTGAAGAGTGGCCACCGCCTCTTTTTCTCGGGAAAGAGGTTTGGTTGGGATAGGAAAAATTTAGACACTCTATGGTCACTTATTGCCATGAAATAGGCACCATAGAGATAAACAATGCTGGCATGAAGGATAGAATCTCTTGCTTATAGCCCATCTCCTTGTCAGTAAGATTTCTACTCTCAAATGCAATGGCTCCATGCTCTTAGTATAAAACAACCCCAAGTCCCCTTCCCCTTGCATCCAATCTCACATAAAAAGTCTTTGAAAAGTTGGGGTGCACAAGAATGGGGCTTGAAGTAAGTAGAGCTTTGAGTTCATTAAAACTTTTGTTGGTAATAGAATCTTAAAATAAAGCTTCTCTCTTGAGAGAACCTGTAAGAGGTGCCGCTATCAATGCATAGTGCCCCCCATAAATCTCCTATAGAAAGAAGATAATCCCAAAACCCTCTTATTTGAGTTGAATTGATTAGTATCAACCTATCTTTGACACATGCCACTTTCTTTGGATCCACCCTTATGCCATTCTCTCCCATTGAATGTCCAAGATAATCCACTTCATTAACCACCATGAATTAACATTTGCTCTCTTTTGTAGAAACCTTGTGCTTTCTCATCACCTCAAACACTTACTTCACATGAAAAAATGCTCCTCCTTGTTCGTGTTATATATCAATATCTCATCAAAGAATACTAGCACAAACTTGAATAGAAAAGGAGCCAATCATCTATTCATCATCAATTCTTGGAAAGTGGCCGATACATGTGTTAGGCCATAGGGCAAGACCTTAAAATGAAATAATCTCCTAAATGTGGTCTTCTCTTAATCACCCTCCTTCATTCTTATTTGATGGTATCTTGATCTCAAATTAATCGTAGTGAAAAAATTTTCTCCCTTGAGCTCATCCAAGAGATCATTAATGCACAGGATAGGGTACCTATTCTTAATAGTGACCTTATTTAAGGCATGATAGTCAATGCAGATGCAGAAGGACCCATCCTTCTTCTTCTTCACCAAATAGAATGGGATAATAAAATGGAGATTGCAAAGGTTGAATAAGACCCATGAAAGTAGATCTTACACTTGCTTAGCCACTTCTCTCTCCACCTTAGATAATCAATAGGGAGGTTCTTATAGCAATATTCTTGCACATGTCCATGCTTACCATAGTAAAAATAGCCTCGTGTATCATTATGCTACTTTTGCCAATTACCACAACCTCTTTGACTCCCCCTGCCTCTAAATTGGCCACTTCCACTTGTGTGTTGTTATTGTGAATCCTGGGGCTGTTGCTACTACTGAACCATAATTCTGATTACCTATTCGGCCACCACCTTGGCCATGTCCATGACCTCTACCTCGTCCTCTACCTGAACTTGTGTAGAAGGTCTGCTGCTCTGAACTGCTTTTGTTTTGTGAAGACTGTTGATCTTCACCCAAATTCTTCTCTTCAAATAATCAGTATTGACACCAAATCTGTGAAGTTGGGAATGTTCTCCCGAGTCTGAATAACGTCCTGAATGCCTTGTATTGTGGCCCGATTTCAACAATATTTCCATCTTTTCTCATCACTCCACATCCTTTCACATTAGCCCCCATCTTTTCTCATCTTCCCACAATTTTTTTTCTTCATCGATCCCTATTACATCACATCATTCCCACATCAATTCACATCCAATCGCATCATCCAAAAATTAATCCACATCATCCATACATCCATCCACATCAATCCACATTATCCACACATCCATCTTTTCTCATCACTCCACATCCTTTCACATTAGTCTCCATCTTTTCTCATCTTCCCACAATTTTTTTTCCTCATCGATCCCTATCACATCACATCATTCCCACATCAATTCACATCCAATCACATCATCCACACATTAATCCACATCATCCATACATCCATCCACATCAATCCACATTATCCACACATCCATCCACATCTTCCATACATCCATCCACACCAATCCACATGTCAATCCACATCATCCATACATCCATTCACGTCAATCCACATTATCCACACATCAACCCACATCATCCATACATCCATTCACGCCAATCCACATTACCCACACATCAACCCACATCATCCATATATCCATTCACGTCAATCCACATTACCCACACATCGACCCACATCATCCATACATCCATTCATGTCAATCCACATTACCCACACATCAATCTACATTCATTTCATAAGTATTCCCATTCTCATCTAATCACATCTTTTTCTATCTCATCACTTATTTTTTCATTTATCCTCATCAAATCTCATCCACTTGTATCTACCCATACATCTCATCACTTCACATACATTAACATCTATCATCACATATCATCACATCTATTTACCTCTCATTCTCATCACGTCTATTCTCATCACATCCATTCCCTATTCATTCTCATCTATCTGATTCATATCACATCTTATCACATCTATTTATAGAATGTAAGAATTCTTATTTTTTATATAAAGATTCTTTACGCATCACATCCATTCCCTATTCATTCTCATCTATCTGATTCATATCACATCTATTTATAGAATGTAAGAATTCTTATTTTTTATATAAAGATTCTTTACGCATCTATTTATGCATAAGAACAACTTCAGTGGGGGAAATAACACTTTTATAAAAATCCGTTTATGTATCTATTTATACATAAATTCAATTTTAAGGAGAATAACACTTTCAAAATAAAAATAAATCTTTTATGCATCTTTCTATGCATAAATTCAATTTTAATGAGAAAAACTCTTTTGAAATAAACATAAATTTCTTTATGCATCTTTCTATGTATAAAATCAAAATTAATGAGAATAACTCTTTTGGAATAAAAATAAATTTCTTTATGCATCTTTCTATACATAAAAATTAATGAGAATAACTCTTTTGGAATAAAAATAAATTCTTTATGCATCTTTCTATTCATAAAATCAAAATTTGATGAGAATAACACTTTTGGAATAAAAATAAACTCTTTATGCATCTTTTTATGCATAAAATCAAAATTAATGAGAATAACTCTTTTGAAATAAAAATAAATTTCTTTATGCATCTTTCTATGCATAAAATCAAAATTGATGAGAATAACACTTTTGGAATAAAATTAAATACTTTATGCATCTTTCTATGCATAAAATCAAAATTTGATGGGAATAACACTTTTGGAATAAAAATAAATTCTTTATGCATCTTTCTATGCATAAAATCAAAATTTGATGAAAGTAACGCTTTTATAATAAAAAAATTTCTTTTATGCATCTAATTATGCATAACTTCAATTTTATTGAAAGTGACACTTTTATAATGAAAAAAATTCTTTTATGCATCTATTTATGCACAAAAATCAATTTTGATGAAAGTAACACTTTTATAATCAAATATTCCCAATATGCATCTTTCTATGCATAGAAATTAATTCTAATGAAAATAACACTTTTATAATTAAAAAAAATCTTTTACGCATCTATTTATGCATAAAAATTAATTTTGATGAAAGTAACACTTTTATAATCAAAATATTCCCAATATGCATCTTTCTATGCATAGAAATTAATTCTAATGAAAATAACACTTTTATAATAAAAATATTTCTAGTATGCATTTTTCTATGCATAGAGTAAAAATAACACTTTTAGAATACACAAGTGGTGGGGATTACTCTTTTTGAATAATAAAAAGATAAAACTTATTTCACCAAATTTAGAAAAATTTTGCCATAACCTCCTTTGTATGGCAGACCATTTTTAAAAATTTTCACTCTAAAATTTACTAGAAATTATCCAAGATGATTTAAATCATTCTAATCTAATCAATTTTCACTTTATTAAGAGTAAACAATATGAAAAATTTAATTCCATCAATTTGATTACACATCTAGGATAAAGAAAGGCTGAATTCAATAATGAAGAGAAGGGGAAAAGTCTTTCCAGCAAGGCATAACATCCATTTTCATTTTAAAGAAAGCTAAAAATAGAATAAGAAAAGTAGAATTTCTAACTTACTAGGAGTTTTGTGAGCTTTCCTTTGACTTGATGGTTTGAAGGATCTACTCTTGTTTGCAACAAGAGTGGCCACCAATTCTTTTGAAGAGAAAATGGTCAAAAACAAATGAATTATCAATGAATTCACTGTTTTTGGCTCTGGGGAGAAGTAGAGTAACAGTGCATAAAACACTATTAACCATTTACAAAGGGGGAGGCTTCATTTATAGGATAAAGTGAGCCTCTAACCAAGCAAACTGATTCTAGAATTTTCAAGATCAGTTTGGTCACTTTTTGACCATTTTTAGGTCAGTTTAGCTTACTTTTTGGTTCTAGTTGAAACAGGAGAGAGGAGAGATAAAAATATCTCATTATTTGTGAGTTTAAAACTCCACCATACATGCAAAATAGGTGCCTCCTTCATGAGAGGAATTCCCCCACACTGAGGTGTCAAAAATGCATCATTTCCTCTAAATATCTCTTCTTTTTAAACTAATAATCTTGTCCTTAGTCAACTCTTCATCTTATGTGAGTATTTACTCATTTTTGGGGAGGATTTTCTTTATTTCTTCAATTTATCTCCTCCCTACATTTGAATTAATCTAATTGGTCCATAGGAACCTTAATCTAAAATTTTTAGAAAATCTGGACCCTTAGGCTAAGGCCTTATGAGAACATATTATATTTATTTCTAATGCACCTTCTGAATTTCTTTTTGAACTTCTGTTTCGGAGGAATTCACTTTAATAAGAAGAGATATTTTTCCATCCAAAAATATCTAAAAATTAAATAGCCTCTCTCTAGAACATTTTCTCTCTAAGCCAAAATAGGTAGAAACAAGATCTGTTAATATTATGAGAAGGGGAATGATTACAGGGGGAGAGATTGGACATCTTGAGGGGCTAAGGGAGGAATCTTACATCCTACCCCACTTGAAAAATGTGAGATGTCCTCATCTCGCAGGTGGTGTATTATCTCTTGCAGCGTTACTGCCTTGGAAGTGGACGACCGATTTGGGAACAAATCTCTTTGACTTCCCCTATTCTGAGGCAGAGGTCTTGCATTACTTTGGATTGAAACTGCAGGTTGGTAAGAGGGTCTACCTCTGGGATTTCCCTGAATTTGGCGGATAGAAACTTGATGACTCTGGAAGAAAGGAGCTGGAGACTAGAATCTTGATCCCTAATTTCCATGCCCCAAAAACCTTGATCCAAAAGGAGTTGGGCAATCCATACTACGATGTCCAAATCCTTGACAGTTATAGCATTTCACTCCCTTGTTCAAGGATGGAACTTCTGAAGTTAAATTCCAGGGGATTGAGTTTCGGGAAAAGGACATTTCTTCCATTCTATAACTTCCCCTATCCTGGGATTGACCGTGATATCTCTTAGGCGGTGGAAGGTTGGAATCACCTTCTGGAACTAGTAATTTTGAAAGGTGGTGGTACTGGCTTTGGTGGGACCTTGACATCAAAGGCTTTGGAGAAATCCTTTGCCATCCGCACTGCTTTTCGGCCATGGAAACTGTCTTGGTGTTCTTCACCAAAATATTCAAAGGTTCGTTCAGTCCCCCGGAATGAACCTGGTTCTACATTTAGCGGTGGTGAGTATTTGAGGAGAAGAGCAAACGCTTGGTGATATACTTTAATAGTTTTGCCCTCCTGGGTTAGCTCTAAGAATTCGTTCATCTTTGTTTCCAAAAAGTCGGGAGGATAGAACCTCGTCCTTAGGTAAATTTTGAGATCATTCCATGTCTGGGTGTTTCGATCCAGACGGTTTGTCTCACAATGATTTCTCCATGCCACTCTGGCTGTTTCTACAATCTTCATCCTTGCAAGAGCCATTTTGCTCTTCTCACTATACCCGGTGACATCGAAGTATTCTTCCATTACTTTGATCCACTTCTCCACGGCCTCTCCCAAGTTTTCCCCTTCACTCTTGAAAGGTCCAGGCTGTGAGCTATGAAGAGTTTTACGAACATCCAGGTCGAGCTATTCCTCATCGAGTTGGGGGTTATCATTTCTACCTTGAGGACCTCGATCCAATTATGGGATAAAGATACTTGCATTATTAGATAGCAATTCATTTAGAACATGGGAACATATCATTCACATCTTTAACACAATAATGGTTTATTAGACCAAAATTTCCATCTGAACAGTCTTGCATGGGGGATTTCAATTTTATAGATTTTTAATTTATCATCCCTTAACTCCCTTAACTTGATCCACTGGGTCAAGAGTTAACAGTAGCAATCTGTTAGCACAATCCACTAATCTCATAGTGATTTACTGAAGTCATTAACGTCATTCCAGTTGCAAACATCAACACAGGGACTCATCCCATTCATCCTCATTGTGGTTTTGCTCAGTTTATCGCTTTTCAACCAAAAATTCGCGAATCATCATTTTTCAATCACAATCCAATTCAACTCATCAGTTCTCAACCAGAATTTGAAAATCATATCAACCACATTTAAATTCATCATCTGGATAGCATTTTAGCTTATAATTTCAAGATCTTAGATTTACTCGTATATACTGCCACTAAAGAGCTGCAGTTATACCCTCGGTATATACGGGTAGTCACAGTCCTTGGAATTATAAGGTAAATACCATCATGTCTAGGCCTCAAGAAAGTTAGGGATTCCATACAATTGCAGTCTTCCATCTGAAGACCCAATTATCAAATTAGGAATTTCATTCTGAATATCAATTTGTATGAATTTTATCACACAATTATAATCTTTTACTGCTTCATAAATTTTTGACATTCTTGGCTTCTCGGTTGATCCACTTTAGCCAAATTGCTTTGATACCAATTGTAAGATCCCTGACCCCACTGTACAACGAATTCTAGGGTGCTAGTAGTGGAAGTAGCACTTCTTATACGCGGGGTAGGGTCCCACACTCGGGGCCTCGCCCATGGATATCCACACAAGAGACTAATCCATCGGTTCTTCCAAAACCGAACTCGGAAAAACTTCCCTTGCCCGGAAAGCACGGGCGATTCCTCCAAGGTAACTTTTCTCTAACGTAGTCAAAAGCCTTAACTACCTGAACTGATCTGATCAAACCCGTAAGTCCCATAGTTAGATCAAAGGAAAGATTGCACTTGGATCATAGAGACCAACACTTTTTTCCTCATTGAGAGGCACAACGGTTTACTCTTTTCCATAGAACAATTTTTATCCGAGATTTACTTCATCTATCGTACCAACAGAAATTTAATCTCATTTTAGGGATCCATCAGTCCAGCCTAACCCCATCCAGTCCCATGGGTTAGCCAACCGCCCACTGTAGCGATGGGATCCAATTAGGAATTTGGTTAGGTTTTGTCCCAAGTACCAGGGAAAAGAGTTCCTAGGTCCCCTAGCCGGCCGAAAATTCATGCAAACTTAAAACTAGTCACACCACTTACACACCCAATATGAAATTGCCTTTTTCACAGAATCAGCATCTTCTAAAAACAATCTTTTAATGAAACCATTGTGTCACTGATCATTATCGTCAAAATCTCCGGTTGAATCCTTATTTCCAATCATTCCTTCATCGGTGTACCTATGGCGACATTGGCAACCAGAACGCTCACCACCTGTCCACTCAGGGACCTTTTCGATAGTTCCTAGCTCATAGTAACCGGCAATATATTCACATATCAAAATGGAGTCTCCATTGAAGATCAGCAAGATCAACCAACGGATCCATATAAAAGAGCCATGGACTCATCCGTTAATGAGGACCAGTAAGGTCAATCAACCAGATCCATGCCCGAATTTAGAAAACAACTCTTGCTCCTTGTTCCAATATCTTTCTTCATGACGCACGTGTGGGTATCATCGGTGACCCAAAGCCCGAGCACCATATGGTCAGCACCCTCTAGGATCCTTCGCAGCAGTAGTAGGTGACCTAGCGCTTCACTCATAGGCCGCTTCCTTGGTCCCTCATCCACCGTACCAGAAAAGCTTACCATTTAAATTGAACCAAGGCTGATCAAGGCCAACCTTGCTACGTGAGACGTCCTCCGTTGACTCTCCGTAGCAATTGCAACTTTAACAAATAGGTCTTGACGACCTCATTCACAAGACGGTCAAAATACTTTCCCAACATTCTTGACATAAAACAGTCATTTAAAAACAAATTTCACATACAAATACAGTTCCAACAATATTTCCATCTTTTCTCATCACTCCACATCCTTTCACATTAGTCCCCATCTTTTCTCATCTTCCCACAGATTTTTTTTCTTCATCGATCCCTATCACATCACATCATTCCCACATCAAATCACATCCAATCGCATCATCCACACATTAATCCACATCATCCATACATCCATCCACATCAATCCATATTATCCACACATCCATCCACATCTTCCATACATCCATCCACATCAATCCACACGTCAATCCACATCATCCATACATCCATCCACATCAATCCACATTATGCACACATCAATCCACATTATCCATACATCCATTCACGTCAATCCACATTATCCACACATCAACCCACATCATCCATACATCCATTCACATCAATCCACATTATCCACACATCAACCCACATCATCTATACATCCATTCACGTCAATCCACATTACCCACACATCAACCCACATCATCCATACATCCATTCACGTCAATCCACATTACCCACACATCAACCCACATCATCCATACATCCATTCACGTCAATCCACATTACCCACACATCAATCCACATTCATTTCATAAGTATTCCCATTCTCATCTAATCACATCTTTTTCTATCTCATCACTTATTTCCTCATTTATCCTCATAAAAACAACTCATCACTTCACATACATTAACATCTATCCAGTTTACATCGCATCTTATCACATCCATTTCAAATCACATCTCATTCACTCACATCGCGATTCACATGCTAACACATTCATTCACTTATCGTTCATTCACATCTCGATCCACATCACATCACATCCATTCACATCCCTTATCATTCATTCACATACTATCACATTCATTCACATCCTATATCATTCATTCACATCCCGATTCACATGCTAACACATTCATTCACATCCCGATTCACATGCTAGCACATTCATTTACATCCTATATCATTCATTTACATCCTGATTCACATGACATCAGATCTCATCTATTCATTCCCATTTATCTGATTCACATCACATATCATCACATCTATTTAACTCTCATTCTCATCACATCCATTATTCATTCTCATCTATCTGATTCATATCACATCTTATCACATCTATTTATAGAATGTAAGAGAATTCTTATTTTTGATATAAAGATTCTTTACGCATCTATTTATGCATAAGAACAACTTCAATGGGAGAAATAACACTTTTATAAAAATCCGTTTATGTATCTATTTATACATAAATTCAATTTGAAGGAGAATAACACTTTCAAAATAAAAATAAATCTTTTATGCATCTTTCTATGCATAAATTCAAATTTAATGAGAAAAACTTTTTTGAAATAAACATAAATTTCTTTATGCATCTTTCTATGCATAAAATCAAAATTAATGAGAGTAACTCTTTTGGAATAAAAATAATTTCTTTATGCATCTTTCTATGCATAACATCAAAATTAATGAGAATAACTCTTTTGGAATAAAAATAATTTTTTTATGCATCTTTCTATGCATAAAATCAAAATTTGATGAGAATAACACTTTTGGAATAAAAATAAATTCTTTATGCATCTTTCTATGCATAAAATCAAAATTAATGAGAATAACTCTTTTGAAATAAAAATAAATTTCTTTATGCATCTTTCTATGCATAAAATCAAAATTGATGAGAATAACACTTTTGGAATAAAAATAAATTTCTTTCTGCATCTTTCTATGCATAAAATCAAAATTGATGAGAATAACACTTGGAATAAAAATAAATTCTTTATGCATCTTTCTATACATAAAATCAAAGTTTGATGAGAATAACACTTCTGGAATAAAAATAAATTATTTATGCATCTTTCTATGCATAAAATCAAAATTTGATGAAAGTAATGCTTTTTTAATAAAAAATTCTTTTATGCATCTAATTATGCAAAAATTCAATTTTAATCAAAGTAACACTTTTATAATAATAAAAATTCTTTTATGCATCTATTTATACATAAAAATAAATTTTGATGAAAGTAACACTTTTATAATCAAAATATTCCCAATATGCATCTTTCTATGCATAGAAATTAATTCTAATGAAAAGAATACTTTTATAATTAAAAAAAATCTTTTATGCATCTGTTTATGTATAAAAATCAATTTTGATGAAAGTAACACTTTTATAATCAAAATATTTCCAATATGCATCTTTCTATGCATATAAAATAATTCTAATGAAAATAACACTTTTATAATAAAAATATTTATAATGTGCATTTTTCTATACATAGAGTAAAAATAACACTTTTAGAATACACAAGTGGTGGGGATTACTCTTTTTGAATAATAAAAAGATAAAACTTCTTTCACCAAATTTAAGAAAATTTTGCCATAACCTCCTTTGTATGGCTGACCATTTTTTAAAATTTTCACTCTAAAATTTACTAGAAATTATCCAAGATGATTTAAATCATTCCAATCTAATCAATTTTCACTTTATTAAGAGTAAACAATATGAAAAGTTTAATTCCATCAATTTGATTACAGATCTAGGATAAAGAAAGGCTGAATTCAATAATGAAGAAAAGGGGGAATGCCTTTCCAGCAGCAAGGCATAACATCCAATTTTATTTTAAAGAAAGCAAAAATTAGAAAACCATAAAATAGAATAAGAAAAAGTAGAATTTCTAACTCACTAGGAGTTTTGTGAGCTTTTCTTTGGCTTGATGGTTTGAGAGATCTACTCTTGTTTAGAGCAAGAGTGGCCACCAATTCTTTTGAAGAGGAAATGGTCAAAAATAAATGAATGATCAATGAATTTACTGTTTTTGGCTGTGGAGAGGAGTAGAGTAACAGTGCATAAAACACTATTAACCATTTACAAAGGGGGAGGCTTCATTTATAGGAGAAAGTGAGTCTCTAACCAAGCAAACTGATTCTAGAATTTTCCAGATCAGTTTGGTCACTTTTTGACCATTTTTAGGTCAGTTTAGCTTACTTTTTGGTTCTACACTACTACATGGTAGCCTAATACCGGCGCTTATACCGACATCATTGAACGGGGTCTAAAAAAGCCCCATCATCGGTATAAATGCCGGTATATGCGTCGGAACGACGACGTCGGTATAAGTGTCGGAGAACAATACCAGCGCCTATACCGGTGTCTATACCGACGTTGCACCGGCACCTATACCGACGAGTATACCGGCTACTATACCGGCACTTATACCGGGGTCTATACCTGTGCCTATACCGACATTTCACCGGCGTCTATACCGACGACAATACCGGCATGTATACTGGCATGTATACCAGCACATATACCGGTGACTATACTGGCGTCTATACCAGGGAATATACCGACGCTGTAGCAAATTTTTTTTTATAGACAGAATAGTGTTGCCTGGCTGTTGCCTGGCTGCTTGCAATGAACAGGATCAACAACAACAAACAGACAGCACCATTCTGTCTAAAATAGAGCACAAAAACAACCGTGCTCGTTTTTTTATTTTTTAGATCGATAAACAAGAAATTAAATTAAACATTAATACTCAAGAATCTTTTGATTATATACCATTAGTTTGAAGGTCATCTTACATCATGGTAATGCTGCCCAATTGACGATCTCTCCTTCTTCTTCAAGCATCTCAAATAAGGCCACAAGGCCATGTTTATGAGCGTACTTCTCCTCTCGCCTACTTGGTGGGCGATTCATGGCCAACTCCTACACAAACGATTAACAATTATAACTTTTAGAAATCAACATTTAGCCCACATACATACATTTACATAAATAAAATTGCTACAAATACTTACGAATTCATGGCGCATGGTTTCATAACCACCACTCCCAAGATGAGAAGCCCCTACTGTTTGGAGTCTTGCCCTTGCCGCCTCTCTTTGTTGTTGAAACCTCTCTGGTGTCTCTGTGAGCTCCTGAGCAATGGCTTCCCACTCCCTGTCATCTAGCCAAATAGGTTTCTCTTTCCCTGTCAGTACGTGCGTCGGTAAAAGCGCCGGTATATACCTCGGTATATGCCTCGGTATAAGCAACGGTAAAAGCGTCGGTATACCTGTCGGTATACAAAATTTTAAAATTAGCCCGCCTGACTTGTCTCCTCCAAGATTACGACGGGCATACCGACGTTCGACATTTGCGTCGCTATTTTAACGTTGGTATGCCCTAAAGCTCTAGTAGTGCTAGTTGAAATAGAGAGAGGAGAGATGAAAATATCTCATTATTTGTGAGTTTAAAACTCCACCACAATGTAAAATAGGTGCCTCCTTCATGAGGGGAATTCCCCCACACTGAGGCGTCAAAAATGCATCATTTCCTCTAAATATCTCTTCTTTTTTAACTAATAACCTTGTCCTTAGTCAACTCTTCATCTTATGTGAGTATTTACTCATTTTTGGAGAAAATTTTCTTTATTTCTTCAATTTATCTCCTCCCTACATTTGGATTAATCTAATTGGTCCATAGGAACCTTAATCTAAAATTTTCAAAAAATCTGGATCCTTAGGCTAAGGCCTTATGAACAGATTATAATTTATTTCTAATGCACCTTCTGAATTTCTTTTTGAACTTTTGTTTTGGGGAAGTTTATTTTAATAAGAAAAGATATTTTTCCATCCAAAAATATCTAAAAATTGAATAATCTCTCTCTAGAATATTTTCTCTCTCTAAGAGCCAAAATAGGTAGAAACAAGATCTGTTAATATTATGACAAGGGGAATGATTACAGGGGGAGAGATTGGACATCTTGAGGGGCTAGGGGAGGAATCTTACATCCTACCCCACTTGAAAAACGCGAGATGTCCTCATCTTGCAGGTGGAGTATGATCTATTTCATCAGCGTTACTGCCTTGGAAGTGGACAACCGATTTGGGAACAGCTCTCTTTGAATTCCCCTTTTGAGGTAGAGGTCTTACATTACTTTGGATTGAAACTGCAGGTTGGTTAGAGGGTCTACCTCTGGGATTTCCCTGAATTTGGCGGAACTTGATTACTCTGGAAGGAAGGAGCTGGAGTCTGGAATCTTGATCCCTGATTTCCATGCCCCGAAAACCTTGATCCAAAAGGAGTTGGGCAATCCATACTGCGATGTCCAAATCCTTGACAGTTATAGCATTTCACTCCCTTGTTCAAAGGTGGAACTTCTGAAGTTAAATTCCAGGGGATTGAGGAGGGATTGAGTTTCGGGAAAAGGACATTTCTTCCATTCTATAACTTCCCCTATCCTGGGATTGACCCTGATATCTCTTAGGCAGTGGAAGTTGGAATCACCTTCTGGAACTAGTAATCTTTTGAAAGGTGATGGTGCTGGTGCCTTTGGTGGGACCTTGACATCAAAGGCTTTGGAGAAATCCTTTGCCATCCGCACTGCTTCGGCCATGGAAACTGGCTTGGCGTTCTTCACCAAAATATTCAAAGGTTCGTTCAGATCTCGAATGAACCTGGCCATCAGCTATTCTTCATTTAGCGGTGGCGAGTATTTGAGGAGAAGAGTGAATGCTTGGTGATATACTTCAATAGTTCTGCCCCCTGGGTTAGCTTTAAGAATTCGTTCATCTTTGTTTCCAAAAGGCCTGGAGGATAGAACCTTGTCCTTAGGTAAATTTTGAGATCATTCCATGTCTGGGTGTTTCGATCCAGACGGTTTGTCTCACAGTGGTTTCTCCATGCCACTGGCTATTTCTACAATCTTCAGCCTTGCAAGAGCCATTTTGCTCTTCTCATTATACCCGGTGACATCGAATATTCTTCCATTGCTTGGATCCACTTCTCCACGGTCCCAAGTTTTTCCCTTCACCCTTGAAAGGTCCAGGCTATGATCTATGAAGAGGTTTACGAACATCCAGGTCGAGCTCTTCCTCATCGAGTTGGGGGTTATCATTTCTACCTCGATGACCTCGATCCATGTTCCTATCAATACGAAAAATCTTGTTAAGTTCCCTTTATTTATGATTCAAATCCGATTTTTGATTCATGTGATTCTTTTGGGGTTCTTTAGATAGGTTGGCTCCCCACAGAATCCTGGGATAAAGATACTCGCATTATCAGATAACAATTTTTGGTTGAAAAGCGATAAACTGAGCAAAACCACAATGAGGATGAATGGGACGAGTCCCTGTGTTGATGTTTGTAAACTGGAATGACGTTAATGACTTCAGCCAATCACTATGAGATTAGTGGATTGTGCTGGCAGATTGCTAATGTTAACTCTTGACCCAGTGGATCAATTTAAGGGATGACAAATTAAAAATCTATAAAATTGAAATCCCCCATGGAGGACTGTTCAGATGGAAATTTTGGTCTAATAGACCATCGAGGGTTATTCGCTACATAAAAAGAATTATAGAGATCATGGAGAGGCTTAGGAAGAGTTTTTTTGAGGATGAATCACCGGACTCCATGGAATATTAAATTTAATTTTTTTATTTTTTTCCGCTTGAAACCTTAGGTTTTCATGCCGGACTCCACGGAATATTAAATTCGATTTTTTTCCCGCGTGAAACCTTAGGTCTTTTTGCCAAACTCCACGGAATATTAATTTTTTTTTTTGCATGAAACCTTAGGTTTTCATGCCGGACTCCACGGAATATTAAATTCGATTTTTTTTTCACGTATGAACTTTCATGGCCAGAATTTCTTTCACGGGCCGGAATTCTGCACGGTTGGATTTTTTTTTTGACTCTAGTGGGAAATATGAATTTTCTTTTTTTGGGGGGAATATTTTTTGAATTTTAAAAGGAAAGGGGTACGGGAATCTTCCCAAAAAGATAAGTGGGAATCAAAAAAGTTAACCTTTTAATGACACCCCTTACACCCTTCATAAATGATCCCTAAATGGACAATTTAACAACTCATGAGCATCTGCTCATTGAATACTCATTAGCCTTAATGATTTATATAAAAAAGTGATTAAGGGCCATAAGTGTTCACACTCACTTACACTATGGCCGACCAGACACTTTAGGCTCATAAGAGGCCTAATGCTATTACAATGGCTACTCTCATAATAAATCCATGATGTACATCACTTAGGACTTCATCCTATCTTGCTACCACACACTCTTGAAAAGCAAGAATTGCCATAAATACTCTGACACCATTATGGGAGCCCGTTCAAGTTGTAGCTTTGGACAGTATTACTTCATATCTTGAATGTATGACCCTTTGGTGTATCTACCGTGACTCCTTGATGTAAGATAATGGCGGTAGCTCTTGTTAATCCTAGAATTGGATTAGCACTTGTAAACGGGAGGATTGGAGCTACATTAGGAGTATTTTTTTAATCTCATTGTTGAGTTCTTCTCTCCCGACATTTTGGCATTTTTGGTAAGGGACCATCTTAATCAATGCCTCGTATAGTGCTCGACGCTGTGATCATAGTGCTTCAGTCGAATCTCGATTCCAAGATCGTTTGCTCACTCTATGAGCAAAAAAATCAGTATGTGAACCTCCTCTAAGCTCAAAAACCTCTTGCTAAAGTCTATGCAAATGGGGGGGGGATATTGTGAGAGGTCCTGAAGGCAAAAACATTTTTCTTGCAGAAGGTGAGAGCTATAAGTCTCGTCACATGGGGAGGGGGGGTGGGGGGAGAAGAGTTAAGGACACTCTCTCCTCACTCACAAGGGTGGGATGATTGAGAATTTGCTTATCTGAGAGATGGCTGATCAGGGGGCGCTTAGAGGAGAAAGGCTGCAAGGGGACGGCTACAGGTACAATAAGTACAGTGTGCTAGTGCAGAGTGGCGGTACGGGCTAGTGGTATGGCTTTGTGCAGGTTGTAGCCTAGGGGTGTACTCTATGCAACGAGCTGCTGGCCATGGACTATCGGCGAGGGAGTTTATATAGCTCCTTTGCGGGTGTTGAGAAAAGTATGGGTGAAAGGATGGTGTACCGTCAAAGTGTACTGGTGACTGGTCTGCATGAGCCTAGGAAAAGGTACGGTGGTGGTGCACATGCACCCTTTTAGTCAGAGGTAGCATGGATGTCCACATGGCGGTACGTGTGGACCATACAATGGTTGGTCGGCCTTTGGTCCTTATGCGACCATTGTACGGGTGCCCTAGTGAGTGTGTATGGTCCTTTTTGGGGCAGGGTCCCCAGATTTGGGGTGTCGGCCTTAATTTGCATGCTGGAACGCCCAAGGGGTGAAAATTATTTTTCAGCAAAAACGTCCAAGATGTTCTCCTAGTCGTTAGGGTGCAGACCATCTGTCAATCAGATGCCCAGTCATGCATTTATTAAGGTTTCAAGGTTGTCATTTTTTAGAGTTAAAAAAACTAAAATTCACGTATAAGCTTGATCCGCCGGTGTCCGTTTTGGATGCTGTAAAATCCTATATTAGGGTAAAATCAAGCATAGATTCCAAATTTGGACTTGGAATTTGAAGATTCTAAGTGAAAATGGCTGGTTTAATAAAATAATTGATTTTTACATCATAAAAACTCATGAATTCATCTATTACAGGGACATTTCTAAGATGGGTATGTTACATCCTTCCCTCCTTGAAGAAATTGAGATATCCTCATCTCGTCATGAATTTGGGATAATCCTTTAAGAGTGTAGCTTCATCTTTCCAAGTTGCATCCTCTTCAGGGTAGTCTTTCCACTATACAAGAGTTCTATACGGAGTTCTATACGGAGTTGCCTTTCTCTAGAATCTTTGATCCTACTGGGCTGTAATTCAAGGACTCCTTGAGTAGGGATTACAACTTGGTCATCATCAATAATATGATCGAGACTAGTTACATAAAGCTTTAACAAACTTAGATGAAATACATTGTGGACTTTGATATGGACTGGGAGCAGGAGTTTATAGGCACTTTTACCTAGACACTTGATAACTGTATAGGGACCACAATACCTAGGGCTCAGATTCTTGTATTTCCCAAGTGACTGAGAACTATGTTTGGGTTGTACTCATAGAAGAACTTTGTCTCCTTCCTTGAAGATCCTTTCAGACCTCTTGGTGTCAACATAATGCTTTTGCCAATCTTGAGCAGCTTTAATATCCCTTTGGATTGCCTTGGTGTGTTCCTCCATCTCTTCGAGCATTTTCCTGGATGCCTCAACTCTTATGGTCAGATCAGAGAAATTTAGAGGAGATAATCATTCTTTCCCATAGAGTGCTTTGAATGGTGACATTCCTATGCTCTGATGATAAGATGTATTGTAGGAAAATTCTACCAGAGGGGAAGGTATTGAATCTATCTTCTTAGTTCTCATCCACAATATGCTCTAAGAATGTCTTCAATTACCTAATTGACTCTCTCTCTCAGTCTGGCCATCGGTCTCTCGATGATAAGCTGTAGCAAAGTTGAGTGTCCAAGGCTTGAAATAAGGACTGTCAGAACTTTGAAGTGAAGTCAGAATCCCGTTCACTTATTATTCTCTTTGGGAGACCATGAAGTTTGAAGACTTCCTTGATGAATAATTGAGCAACATCAAAAGTTTTGACGGTCTTCTTTGCTGGTATAAGATGAGCTACTTTGGTAAGCAAGTCCACTACTACCAAAATGGAGTCATATCTTTCTTGTACAGTGGGGAGACGTGACAAAATCTATACTAATACACTCCCACTTAATTTGGGGAATATCCAAGGGTTGAAATTTCCCAGGAATCTTGACCCTTTCAGCTTTGATCCTTTGGCATGAGAGACATTGCTTCAAGTACCGAAGGAGGACATCATTTTATGATCTGCCCAGTGAAAGCTCCTCCTTATGGCATTTAATGTTTTTGCATAGCCTGGGTGTCCTACAGCAGCAGCGAGACTATCATGAGCTTCATGGAGGATTAGTTTATTTAAAGCAGGATCCTTAGGGATACGTAGCCTATTATGAGCTTCATGGAGGATTAGTTTATTTAAAGCAGGATCCTTAGGGATACATAGCCTATGATTGAAGTAGAGGCTTCATTTTGTGAGTAGAGTATCCCTTGATTAGATTCTTCTCCTTCTTTGAATTCACCCCTTCTTCTACTAACTTCACCATCCTCTGATAATCTATATCATGAGATGAGACTTCTTTCACCTTGACCAGTATTGGATCATTTGGTATCGAAATTGCACTTAAGAAAGATTTGTGCAGCTAAGTGCATCTGCTACCACATTATCTTTCTCAGGGTGGAATTTGATGTCAAAGTCATATTCTTGTAGAATTTCAATCCATCTCCTTTGTCGCATGTTGAGGTTAGGCTGGGTGAAGATCCACTTCAGACTTTTGTGGTTAGTTACAAGCTGGGATTTGCCCCCCAAGAGATAATGTCTCCATAATTTGAGGCAATGATGAAAAAATACTAAGAGCTCCAAATCATGGGTGGCATAATTTGCTTCAGCTTGCAAGAAGTATAAGCAATTGGTCTTTCTTCTTGGCCTAAGACACCACCAGGTGCTAGACTACTGGCATCAGTAAACCACTTCAAATTCCTTGGTGAAATCAAGAAGTTTCAGAACTGGGATAGAAGTAATAAATGGCCTTGAGCTGATTAAAATTGTTTTGATGGATTGGTAGCCACACTATTTTGCAATCCTTCTTAAGAAGATCCATCAAGGGTGTGTAGCTACCAGGTCATAATCTTTGATAAAAATCCTATACCATCCTATGATCCTCAAAAACCCATGAGCTTCACGAACTGATTTAGGGGGTGGCCACTCCAGTATATCTTTGGCCTTGGTGGGATCTACTGAGATACCATCTTCAGAGATGATGAATCCAAGATACTCAATTTGATGAGTAAAGAAGGTATATTTGCTCTTCTTAGCATAGAGTTTATGTCTACGTAGCAATTGCAGAACCCTTTGCACATGCTCCTCATGCTCTTCCATTGACTTGGAGTAGACTAAGATGTTATCAAAAAAGACAAGCACAAATTCATCGAAGTAAGGACAGAATATATCTAAGGATTCCATCATAAATTCCTAATGGCAAGACTCTAAAGTGGCCATGAGTTTGCTCATTACCCAGCTCAAAATCAAGGTTTCCTACAAAGTGGCGAGATATTACGTCTTTTCCACTAGCTAATTCCACAATCATTCTTCTAGTTGTTTTTTGGCCCAAGTTTAATTTTTGCAAAGACCTAGGAGAAAGAAATGAATGGGTACTGCCACAATCAATCAAAACCTGGAATGGCTTACCGCGATGACTGGATGGGGTTTGGATTACACCAAATTGTTGATTCGGACCTTGATGTTCTACCGTCGCTTGGATAGTGGCGCGCTCTTCTCCATTTCCAAGGTTGGTTCTTCACTTATAGTGCAGGCGGTTCTAGCAATTGCTCCTCCGTGGCCTCTGCCACGTCCACCACCTCTTGCAACTTGGTGGATAAGGGGTTCCACGGCCTTGATTTGCTATGCCACAGAAAAGATGTTGCCAGCTTGGGATAGTTGGCCCTAAAGTGTCCCGGCTCATTGCATTCAAAACACAGAGGGCCTTCTCTAGAAGAAGCAACGTACGAGCGGGGAACAAAGAGTTTCTTTGTCACCCTCGGTTGTAGTAGGGGAAATTCTGTTGGGGTTTCTTGTAGGGCTGATCTTTAGGGTTTGCCTCAGGGTAAGATCTCTTTTGAGACTTAGCTTTGTTGGCTCAGTTCTTTCACAAGAGGCTTTGCTCGTATGAGAGCATCCTATAACGTGCTTGGCCTCATTACTTCGAGGTGGGAATCTAAGGGTTCATTTAAACCTTGGTAGAAACTAGCCACTTGTTGGGAAGTAGTCATAGCTGGGGCATACTTCCGAAGAGTGATAAATTTGGAATAGTAGTCCTCAAAAGTTAAGCTGCATTGCTGCCTGAGACTAAAAAACTCATTTATCTTTATGGATTCATGGGATGGGGGGGGGAAGATATCTTTCCTTCAATGGCTTGTTTGATGTCTTCCCACATTTGAGAATGCTCAGTGACTCCCTTGTCACGGCACCATTGTTTCCACTAGAGTTTAGCATCTCAAACTGAGACACGAAACCGTGCAAGCATAGGCTGATTTGCTGCTCCAGTACCGATAGTAGAGAAATAATCGTCCATCGCTTCAATCCAGACTTCAACATCCTTCTCAATCTTTGAACCTTCTCCCTAAAAGGAGGGAGGTTGCATTTAAAGCTTCTTCTCCTAGATATCGGTGTAAAAGGGCGCATTGGGAAGTGGACTGATCGTCCTGTCCATCATTGTAATATTAAAATTTTAAGATTACAAGATTCATACTTTGCACAATGCTTAAGCTTTTTTGAAATTAAAACATTGAAATCATTTTATTTCCCAAATATTTACAAGGACAAGTTTTATTTTGAGACTAATATAATTAGTCTTATTTGTCTCATAAAGGGAAATTCCTAAGCTCTCGACTATGACATAAGGGTAGAGCGGTCCACATAGGTGAAGTATGGGGGTTCCGCCTCTGTAGCTTCTAAGACTCAAAAAATCAATAGTAAGGGTGGTAGACTCTGGATTGGGCTGGCAGGTAAGACCTGCATCACTCGGTCATACACCCAACGGTCCTGTGGTATGCGAATCCCATCTATAGTCACAAAGGTGTCAGGCAGCTTGGGAATACCTACGTCAATCCAAGGAATCCACTTTAGGTCAGTGGTAAGGTTCCCAACTCGATCCACTCGGATGAAGAAAAATCTCGGCCTGCAACTCCAAAAATCTCTACCCCATCCTCTTTCGATACGAGAGAAATGGGGGAGGGACATCTTCTATAGTATCTGCACCATGGTGTCACGAAGCTCAAAATTTGAGGAGTGACAAGCGGTCTCGAAGATGCGGAAGGTGTCAGGCGGCCTAGGAATACCCACGTCAATCCAAGGAATCCACTTTAGGTCGGTGGTAAGGTTCCCAACTTGATCCACTCTCGGATGAAGAGATATCTCGACCTGCGACTCCAAAAATCTCTACCCCATCCTCTTTCGATATGAGAGAAATGGGGGAGGGACATCTTCTGTAGTATTTGCACCATGGTGTCACGGAACTCAAAATTTGAGGAGTGACAAAAGCGGTCTCGAAGATGCACTGGAAAACTAGAAATTTCAAGTGTAGGCATCTTCCTCTTCAAACATTTGAATGAATTAAACAGGGTCTGTTGTTCCGTCATATTTTCCCATAAGTTTAGAAATTTATACGGTCGTATTTCTGTATGAGTCACTGAGGCTGTATATGAGTGCTCTTATTACAACTTTGTTTCCCTGAGTCGTCCGTGATTTTGTCGTTTAGACCCCCAAAAAGTAACCCGAATATGGCTCGTTGTCGTTTTCACTTACGATTTTTTGTGGTTTTTGGTAGGTAGTTTTTTACCTCGATTTTTGGGTTGAATTTTCAGGCTGCTGGTCGGAGGGCAAAGTGGTCGATTTTGACTTCAAACGGCCACATCCAAAGACTAAGAGCTCCATGTCCGATGAGCCTTGGAGCGCCTTCATCGGATATACGATTTAGGAGATACGAGCCTCCAAACAGGGGTGGTTTTCAGAGGCATTTCACGAGTTTTATATTAAAAAAATTGGCCCCAATGGACCCCTTTTCACATCGACCGACGACGGACTTCATGAGTTTTATAAATTTAAAAAAAAAATTCGCATGAAACCTTAGGTTTTCACGCCGGACTCCGCGCAATATTAAATTCACTTTTTTCCCCGCGTCACCTTAGGTTTTCATGCCAGACTCCACAGAATATTAAATTTGATTTTCTTTTTTCCACGTGAAACGTATCCTAAAAAAGGAGATAAAAAAGGATACCCACAAGTTGATATGATAAAATAAAAAGATTATGCAAGAAACTTTTCTTAAAAAGTCCAAAAGGATAGATAACCTCTCCTGTGAATCATCAATAAATCATTCTGCACTATTGTCATTAGGTTAGCCAAATACTAATCTTTCTTATGTAAGATTGATAAAGCTTAACCACAACAACTGTAACATGCCCATCTTCATTAATAAAGAAATATCCCTGTGATAAATGAATTCATGAGTTTTTATGGTGTCAAATCAATGATTTTATTAAACAAGCCATTTTCACTTAGAATCTTCCAATCTTAGTAAGGTGTTTTTATTAATTAGCATTATGTTAGGTAAAACATACATTGCAAAATAGTCCTTAAATGGCAAGTCCTAGGAGCTAAGATCAGCTCTGATACCAACTATAAGGTTTCCCCCTTCCAAAATAGGGGAAACACTTAAGATAGTCTACTAAGTCTTAACTTGGAGAAAATTTCCTACTTGTCGCGACACCTTGACCATGCAAAGGCTCAAGGATACGATTTGTAGGTAAGACCTAGTCCTATCTCACAGGGGGAGCATGGTCTTTTAAAAATCAAATCACCCATAGGGTAACTGATCATAATTTGGGCAACTACTAATCTTGATTCCTAGAGATAATGCTTTTTTCCTCATCCATGCAAGACAGAGATGTGAAGCCTTTGGAAATCCCAACTGCCCCACTAAGTTACATACGTTAAACTTATGCTTAGAGAGAAAAGCTAGTCGATCGTTCATCGCATTGATGCCGGCACAAGACCAACTTCAAAACCTTGAAATTAGCCTTTATACATGGCTTTTCTAGATAAGGTGATCGGTGGAGTGCAGTGACAAAACTCTATTCAAGTGAGCATCAACCAATTTAATGAATCCATTAGAGATTTTATCCTTAGGATAAAACTCTTGGACTCACGTTGTGAGTCATGGGAAAAATTAAACGATGTTCAATTGAGGAGATGTTTCATGATGGGCTTAAAGAATAACAACGTACACAACTTGATCATTGTATCTAATCCAGAAACATTGGATCCATGTTGTAAAGAAGCAATATGTTTAGATGACAACATGCTAGAAGATGATTATGCTACGAGGTGTTCCTCATCTAAACCAAGTGAAGCAATGGTAAAAGAAAGATCGATCTCGAAATTGACATTCCCAGGATTTTATGCAGCCTTGCTTAAAACCTTACAGTCAACATCTCTAAGAGAGGATGAAAACCTTCAAGACCATACATCCTTAATGCCTCTAAAAGTGAGGAACAAAATGCCTTATATTGAGTGCAATCCCTACGATCATCCTCATCCTCATTGTGCATACAAGGCACCTATTCTTCTATACTACATATATTGTAAAAGCTTTGACCATGATACTAAAAAGTGTCCCACTTCATCCACAATGGACTCAAAACCTCCATTTCCCGTGCACCAAATAGAAAAAGTCCAAAGGGTAGAAATTGCTCAGGAAGCGATTAATCGAATACTTAAATATTTTTATTGTCATGGACCTCACAAGGTGGCAGACTGCACAGTTTGGAATACTTCCATGCCCATATAGTCACTGACACCTTGCGACCAATGTGTGAATGGTGGCATTGGTCACATGTTCCAAGATTTCCCAAGACGAAGTTGCTTTAATGCAACTTGTGTCGCAACTTGTGTCACAAAATACAACTCTTAACATCTTAAGTGTACAAAATGGGCAATTGTCCACGGTGCCCTTGAATGTTCTTACACGCTTACAATCCAAGAAGGCACGAGAAACAATAAAAAAGAACGCAAAATACAATACCTCAACATGGGTAGAAGAACATGCTTCAAAAGAGAACCCAAAAGAAGGAGTAAAACCTTCTAAAACCAAGAAAAATAAAGAAGAACAAACTAACAAAACCAAGGTCGAATTCAAAGACAGGGAAAGGGAGCTTGTAGAGGACATAAACCCAAAACTAGACATAAACACAAAAGAGCTGAAAGCTATACAAGATGCAGAAGCATCCACCTCAAAGACAACCACACAAACCTTGACACCCATTTGCACGACACAGAATACAAAAACCCAAAAGAAAATTCGATCTCGTCTCATGGGTAAACATAATGAAAAACTAAAAAACCAAAGAAAGTCATAGAATGAAACAATAGAGTACATCACTAAGTGAGGATGAAATAAGTTCTTACTCTTTGCTTAGTGCACCACATAGACCAATCAAGAAAATAGAACCCACCCAACCACCCCAAATGGATAATGATAATCACATGACATATGCGGAACGCAAAAAGTAAGCTCAGGAGAGCATGCTTAGCTTGGTTAGAGGGTCATCGGTTGTGATTGAGTCTCATAATGCCAAACCTAAAACAACAACCAAGATACAAAGCCTAAAGGAGTATCGCTTCCCTGTCAAGAGGAAGACTTACACTCTACAGAAGAGTCATTTGGGACATATTGTATGAACTATATGATTGGAGGAATTCGATAATTCCCTTAAAAGATTAAAATAGTCTCTGAAAACCTCATTTGCATCACATCAGCACTTGCACCTTTAAGGGCTCAACCTGAGTTATACCAAGACATAAAGAACTCCATAAAACAGGACTGTGAGGATTCACAAGTTTCCAAACACACATCATTAAGAATTGTCAGAGGGCCAAGTGTGCCAGTGTATGCATTGGGTACTCTTGAAAAAGTTGAGACCTAAACAGAGGATGAAAGTGAATGGGAGTATGAAACAGGAACAGGATCTGAAGCCGAGTTAATAACCAAAACATCCATGGTTCTTTTGGAAGATTCTATCATGGTATGGTTGGATTTTCCTACACAAAATTATGTTAAGCGCAAATGCGTATTGATTAGCCCTCGAGCTAGTCCATAACATAGTGACAATAGACACTTGGATGTCATTGTTGGGACAACCTAAACTCATCCCTACAAGCAATAGTTTTGCAAGAGGATCCAGTGGACAAAACATTTAAGTTTCAGGTTACTTTAGATACACTACTCAAACAATCGATAGCGATATGGAATTTACGTTTCATGTTACTCTAGATCCCCTCGAGTATGATGTCATCCTTGGCGGAACTTGGATAGGTGAATCGTTGTATTCACTAGATGAATCCATGCAAATAGTCGCCTTGAACACTCCTGCAGAGCAGGCAATGTACAATTGCTATTACAAGAGGAAGAAACCTTGCAGGAGCTAAAACTTCCAACATATCTTACTGAAAAGATAACTAGGATTCTGGTTGGATTGGAAATTGCAAATAAAATCACCACAGCTAAAGCACAACTTTATCCAACATGAGAACACAATCTCATGACCCTCGAGCTATGGGATTTGTTAGGTCAACCAACACTCACGGCACATTCTGAAAGGATTACACAAGACTTGAACATGCCATGTTTGGGGTACTTTGAACATACAGTGTATATTGAAACTAACCTCCTCACTTGAAAGTTTTTTGTGGTTGAGTATGTGTTGGAACCAGATTTAATCTTGGGGCATAAATGGACTATTGCTGCCCAAGCACCACTATGCTTTGCTAGTGATAGAGTAATCATGATGGTCAACGATAAAAAGTTGACAATACCATACTACAAGGAAGAGGGTTCAACTTTAATGGATTTTTGTGATGTTGAACACAAAAGGATATAAGCCTCTTCCACAAAAGCCCCTCTACGTAATGACCTACTCCTTCAACCCCATCCTCACCTACAAAGTTGGATGCCAAGACCTCACAATCAACATCTATTTTTGAAGAAGTTCCCACAGCCAAACCATCTATCTCTACAAGGAACTCAAAGGAAAGACCCCGGAGCCTATGTATCTTCATCGACAAACCTCACCAAAGGAGACAACCACATGCTCAAAGGCCTCTTCATTTGACAACCACTCCACAAGAGACTCTAGCCTCCTCATCATCAAAATGCCCATGAGTCTTAAACCTGCAGCCTCAGTGTGCTAACCAAAGTCAAGGAGGGCCCCAAACCTTCCAAACCAACCCAAAAGAAAACTCCACCAATACTACCACAATCACGATATCTTAATAGTATCAAAATGTGGGTGGAGAAGTAGCTACTTGTAGCTCAAGGCTACTATGGAGAAGTAGCTACTTGTAGCTCAAGGCTACTATGAAGGTGCCAATCAAATTTGGGTGCCTTGATAGTCAAAACCTCTTCCTCAATGTAGCACTCGAAACCAAGGAAAAAGAAAAGTACTCCACAACACCGTCCACAAAAAAGCCTATGATGCGAGTTCCTCAAAGAACTCCACCAATGCAACAAGTGTGGGTACCAAAAACAATGCTGCACACACAAGGGTACTACCAAAGAAATACCAAATCTTGGGTCCCCAAGCGCATCACCACGAAGTCCCCTAAGCATGCACAAAGAAGAAAGCCTCAACACCAAGCACATCGGCTACCAATTTACAGTGTTTATCAAAGATAGAGGTGCCTGTGCATATGCTTCAACAACAAGGATACTATGCTGGGAATTCCATCATATGGTTGCCAAAATCAACCAATGTGAAGAAAACCTCACCACCGACTTCAATCCCAACAACTTCACTTAAAGTTCGACAAGAATGGAGGCCCAAGCAACGATAAGAAAATCACTCAACAACTCTCGTGCATTCAACACCAACACAAGAGCTTATGTGTTCAACCAAACAATCAGCAATCTTCCCTACTGCCTCGACAACATCTGAGCACAAATTTGAGAATCAATACCCACATCTGCAATGGAGACTTATGAGCGTATCAAGGACAAAATAACAATGTTCTTGTCATCCCTCTAGATGTGAGAAATAAGTGCATAAGAAGCGATTGCTTGTTGCAAGTCATAACCTAGATGACCCATTTAAAAAAAACCCCTCGGGGTCAAAACTTGTAACTTCATCGAATTAGGCCATCTCACGAAATAACCCTTCACAGCCAAAAAACCTGCAATCTCACGAGTTCAAGTTTTTCACGAATTATAGTCTCACGGCTTAAGAACCTGAACTTGCACGATTTAAGCCTCATCTCACGGATTAAGCCATATCACCCATTACCACATGCCCAACGATCTTCAATATCCATTATAGATTTGTTAAGCTTATTGCTTACTATTCTTCTGGCTGAATTAATGTAGCAGCTACTCCATGAGTACATATTCATACTCATGCACTGGAGAACATTTGAACCACACCCTCACCACCATCAACAACTTCCAGGTACATCTCTGGATGGGGTGGGCCATGGTGGGTGAAAGCCTGGTCAATGGTATAACCCATTGCTTGGAATTTTCCTTCAAATTACAAATCTCTCCAAACAACGCCACCATCTTTACAAATAAATGATCTTTAATCCTTACTGAAGATATCTATACTTGCCTCGCAAGTCGACGTAATTCTTTCAATCCTCACCAACAAGTGGCTACTTCAACACAGAGTAGTTCAATAAAAGTCTATACAACTCAATTCTTGTACTTCATGTGAATCTGCTTCATAAGGTAACTTAAATATACATAAAAACATAAAAAGAACATAGGCAGAAAAAGTCGGGAACAAGTCCTACTTAACAACATTTGACAAGAATCCTGCCACCACACACAAAGGGAGATCATCAAAGGCAAAATTCTTCAAATAATGAATGGCACTTCAATGAATCAAATAAGGAACTGAGAATCACCATCATGATTAAGTCTACATTCCTCCAGATCCTTCCCTCTCTTTTCTCCCATTATTAACATCTCTTAGTGTCCCCACTAACAAAAATCACATGTAACCTTGTCGATGATTGCCAAAAACAAATTGAGCCCAAAAAAAGGGGCTCAAACAAATATAAAAATGCAATCATTCACAAAAAACCCCACCCCCCACCCCATTTTAAGAATTCCCAATACACCACCTCCCACCCCATTTTAGGAATTCCCAATACACTACTAACCTCTTCATTCATTAACTAGCTTTTCTTACTTCTTTCGGAGGAACAAAGACCATTGAACATCACTCAACATCAAAGCCATCAACAAAGCTTGTTCATTCTCCCTACGCAAAGTTCTTCAACACGATCACAAGGACGCGATCTCCATCAAGAAGGGGGGAATGTTAATCCAATTCTAGGATTAACAAGAGCTACTGCCATTATCTTACATCAAGGAGTCACGGTAGATACACCAAAGGGTCATACATTCAAGATATGAAGTAATAGTGTCCAAAGCTACAACTTAGACGGGCGCTCGTAAATGGTGTGACAGAGTATTTATGGGGATTTCTGCTTCAAGAGCGTGTGGTAGCAAGATAGGATGAAGTCCTAAGTGATGTACTTCATGGATATATTATGAGAGTAGCCATTGTAATAGGATTAGGCCTCTTATGAGCCTAAAGTGTCCGACCGGCCATAGTTTAAGTGAGTGTGAACACTTATGGCCATGTATATAAGTGAATTTCTCTCATAATACAACATACTCTCCCATTGTGCAATTGAGTCTTGCTCTTGCTCATCCTCTTGCTAATCTCTCTCCCTAATGCATACTGGTAAGTGTGTGTGAGTGAATTGAGGTGAGAGAAGGGACGAGGACCCGTAGTGCAATGCAGCGGTGTAACAACGCTCGCGGGAGACGTGGTGGAATTTCTTCTCAAGGAGTTATAGAGCTTGGAGACCTCAAGGGTTACGAGCTCGGCCATTGGAAAGATCCTCATGATAGTTGCGGTTCACCAGGTAATCTCTTTTTGGATGTGTTTCAAGGAGGGTTAGGGTGAGCCATAGCAACAAGCTCCACAAGGGAATGGTGGCCAGGTTAGCTTGGTTATCATTTAAAAATAATTTTAAATTATTATTTAATATTAATATCAATAAATCAAGAAAGAAGATGTGAATTTTTCCATTGAAAAATGTCAGAATTTCTATAAAGCTACTATTTGAAGTGATGTTGTATTTTGTAATCAATGGTTTGTATTGAAATTGCTATTTTTAAGAGAAAGAGTACAAGTATTTTTTTTCTCCTGGCGTTGATGCTAACTCCGTTTACGTGCTTATGTAGCCGAGCAGCATCATCAGCCCGGGATAGGCCCATGGTATCCCTCATACCACTGGGAGAATGAGGTTTGCCGATTGAGGCGAGTGATTGTGATGTTATGTAGTTCTGAGGGCCCAGGATAGTGCAGTGAATAAACCCACCCTAGTGTGTAGACATCCCTCTGAGGGGTGAGAGGATCAAGCGACGGAGCCTGAGGGGGCAACAGGCCAGCTTGAGTCCTCTCGCCAGTGGCGGGCTGACAAGACAAGGTGTATGGTCCCGTAGGTTTTTTGCCCAGCATGTAAAAGCTGGAAGGCCGAATTCTAGATCATCGACAGTATAAAGGAAAAGAATAAGAGAGCCAGCTTGGCTTGTATGG
Source organism: Cibotium barometz (assembly GCF_041138505.1). Lineage (NCBI taxonomy): Eukaryota > Viridiplantae > Streptophyta > Polypodiopsida > Cyatheales > Cibotiaceae > Cibotium > Cibotium barometz. Next base: position 41,046,325 of record NC_141096.1, read on the forward strand.
AATTGACTCTTGTATAAACTTTTTTTATTATATATCTTGTCTTTAGCATTATTGTACTGTGGAAAGAGGCTGTTTTAAACGAACCTTGTGAAAGGGCCCTAATTAAGGAACATGTTTATTTATGTCAAATAGTGTGGTAGGATTAATTAGAAACTTAAATTGACGTGTGAGTAGGGTAGAAAGTGGGAGGATGGAATGCCCCGACGGCACCATCCTACAGATGGGTGGACCCGTCGGGTAGCTTTCCAATAGATTAAGTGAAAGAACTACGCTAGATAAACAGGTTCTCGAGCAACTCTATTCCAGAAGACTAGGCTAGCAACTGTGCCTTGCATGGATGAGGAAAAAAGCGGTCTGTAGGAATCAAAATTAGTCATGGTCAAGGTGTCGACGAGTAGGAAATTTTCTCCAAGTTAAGACTTAGTAGACTATCTTAAGTGTTTCCCCTATTTTGGAAGGGGGGAACCTTACAAAACAACTAAGTTTCTATCTTGGAGTCTTCTAGTTATCGAAAAAGGGGATAATTTTTTTTGTGACCTTTTTCATGAGCCTTTTTTAAAAGAATATTTCTAATTTTACGAGATTTTTTAAGAGTTTTAATGGTGTGCACAAATCACAATACAATAAATCTAAAATACCATCCAAATACATATAAGAGGTAGATTTCTTATGCTACCACCAAGAGTATTTAATTCCTAGCATTCTAGGGTGCAAAAAAAGGTCATCACCATAAATCTATCCATTACAACGTAAAAAGCATTTCACAACCAAAAATGGGCTATGATCACCACTACAAGTGATGCCATCATTACCATCATGAGGAACAAATGGGATAGCAAAGCTATATCATATAGGGATATGATACCTTTGGTACTATAGGGATTACTACCATCATGAGGAAAAAACAAGAGATACAAAAGCTATAGCATACATGGATATGATGCCTAAGGATGCCTTGGTACAAGGGAGTATTTATAGGACTCTTAAGGGCAGTTGAAATATCTATAGTAGAAAGGGTCGGTTGATGCATAAATGTATTCTCATGTTGGTTGATGCATAAAGATATTAAAGAGAATGTGGGGGAGAGGGAGAGATTCAAACCCTAGAAAGAAAACACACACATACAAGAGAGAGCAAGACACAAGAGATGAAAGATTCATGTCCCCTCACAGCGCAATGAATTCTAGGGTGCTAGCAATGGAAGTAACACTTCTTGCGTGGGACAGGGTCCCTAATTTGGGGCCTCGTCCACGTATATCCGAACAAGGGACTAATCCCTCGATTTTTCCAAAATCGAACCCGAAAAAACTTCCCTCTCCCGAAAAACATTGGTGATTCCTCCAAGATAATTTTTACTCTAACGTAGTCAAGAGCCTTAACTAACTAAACTGATCTGACCGAACCCGTAAGTCCCATAGTTAGATCAAGGAAAAGACTTAAACTTGGATCATAGAGACCAACACTTTTTTCCTCATTGAGAGGACAACCGTTGATTCTTTTCCTTGATTCTTTTCCATAGAACAATTTTTATCCGGTATTTACTTCATCTATCGTACCATAACAGAATTGAGTCTCATTTTAGAGATCCATTAGTCCAGCCTAACCCCATCTAGTCCCATGGGTTAGCCAACTGCCCAACTACTGTAGTGATGGGATCCATTTAAGAATTTGGTTAGGTTTTATCCCAGGTACTAGGGACAAAAGAGTTCCCAGGTCCCCTAGCCGGATATTCATGCAAACTTAAAACTAGTCACACCACTTACACACCTTATATGAGATTGCCTTTCTCACAGATTGAGCTGTCTTTAAAACAATCTTTTAATGAAACTATAGTATCACTAATCATAATCCTCCAATATCTTCCACGACGTACGTGTGGGTATCTTCCGCAACCCAAAGCCCGAGCACCGTATGGTCAACACCCTCTAGGATCCTTCACAGGTCACCGAGCGCTTCACTCATAGGCCACTTCCTTGGTCCCTCATCCACCGTACCGGAAGCTCACCATTTAAATTAAACCGAGGCTAGTCAAGACCTCGACTGACCTTGCTACGTGAGACGTCCTCTATTGACTCTCCTTCAACTGTTGTAACAGTTAGGTCTCCACCATGACCTCATTCACAAGACCGTCAAAATGTTTCCCAACTCTTACTCCTTGTTCCAATATCTTCCACGACGTACGTGTGGGTATCTTCGGCAACCCAGAGCCCGAGAGTGAAAAAGGGAAAATTTAGCAATGCATTTGTGCAGGACATGGCAAAGCAACAACCAACATGGAAGTGGTGGATGTTGAATGGTTCGAGTTGTGAACTTCTGAGGCCCTTAGCAATGCTTCGTGACGACCCCTTTGGGCCACTAAGACATGTGAAAATCCCGACGGGCCCCATCGGGATATTGGCAAATCTTGACGGGATATTTGCAGGTCATCAGGTCATTGGTGACCTACTTGTGATCTCACATTGGATCACGTGATCATGCAATTTTGTGATCACAAACATTATTAACATTAAAAATCAACATGGTCACGTTATTTTTCAATCCATGGGTAAGAAATATAAAATAGGGGAGTGGCTTACAGCACAAACTCCAGCCCCATCAAGTTGATAGTCCTTTGGCATATGCACTGGCTGGATAGCAATAGCTTCTTATAACAAATGTGTTTTTGCTAGAACTCATAAGTTTGAAGCTTCACACTTTGGGGAAATGATGACATACCCTAAAAGCCCATTATGTACATTAAATCTTATTGTATAATTATCAACCTTCGTGTATGTATACAATGTACCTTCAACCTTAAGAAAATACATCTCTTGTAAATGCACATGGTATTATAAAATTCCTAAGGTTCACTGTTACGCAAGTAACATCTTCCATTTTGGCAAACCTTTGTATTCCATTTATTATAGGCCGTGGGCCAAGAAGGTTGATTAGAGGCAAAAAGTCTAAGGCCAAATTTTAGGGTTAAACCTCCCTTCAAAAGGTCCATGTATAAAAGACGAGTGATTTGACTTGGTCTTCATTCTTCCATTTGCTGGAGTTGGAATAGAGAGCAGTTTCCTTCACTCTTGTGTGGTTGTCTTGCTTCCTTTCCTTTACTCTTGCTTGTTGCTACGCTTACGATGATCGATTCCCCTTTCACCACGCTCACGCTTCTCTCCTCTATTCTTCTCATTCCCCTCCCCCTTACGATCGCGTAGTAACTTGGATAGAATCCAAGGACGGTGTCCATGAGACAACACCGCGCAGCCGCAAGTCAATCAGCTCCCATAAGGAAGTTGTTTGGAGGACGAGCTCTCCGAAGCGGCTTGGTTGAAGATCCCCACAACACGTTAGTCTCTGTTGCGTCATCGAAGACTTAACAAATTTTGGCGCCGTTTGCCGGGGAGGTAAGCAACCTTGCTTGATTCTTGCTATTGTTTTCCTTGCTATTACCCTTTGAAAATCGTTAGTTGGTTGCCAAGGAGAGTAGGAGTGAAAGAGTGGCCAGAGGGGGGATGAAAATCTTGAAAACGTGTTATTTTATTGTTGTTTTTGGTTATGAAATGTTTAGAATGTTGTTAAGTAGCTTCTCCTCATCTAAAACGACCCATCACAGTCAACTTTTGGACTAGATCTAACCCGGGAAGTGACTTGTGTGGTCAAAAACTAAGAACCTTCATTTCGAGTTTTAAAAGTTGTTGTTTTTATTATTTTTATGCTTCACATAGTTAATAGAGCACACACATAACACTGTACATAAATCACAAATTTGAAAAAACATAAAAAATTGAGTGAAAAGGTCAAAACTAAGGTTGGATTCTTGCACACTGCATTAGTGTTCTAGGTCGCTGCATTAGCTCCCAACAGTCACTGATAGCTGTCACCAACCACCTGTCAGAAAATTTAATGCACCAATTGGTAGAGCTTATTGCATCGGCACTACAATAACTTAGAGTTGACTTTTTTCAAAAATATCTTCATCAGTGTACATAAATCTCGGTGACATTAAACCATACCAACTTAATCAAGGTCAATTATTGCATTGACACTGCATTAATCAATGCAACATGCTACAGTAACTTTGACAATCTTGAACAACTGAATGATGATTGCATGTAGTGTCCAGGTCAAACTTCCAACCAGGTGGTCAAGGGGTGTGAAAAAGCTAGGGGCGCTGCATTAGCTTATTGCAGCGTGCTGCAATAATTTATTGCATCAGCAACCTTTGAGCATTGCATTCTTCCTGGAAAAACTCATCATTGTCATATTAGAGTGCATTGACGAAACAGTAGTGTGCTTGGAGACAGATAAGCCAGGGCGCTGCATTAGCCTTATTGCAGCGCGCTGCAATAACTTATTGCATCACCACTGAGACACTGACACTGCCAAACTCAACAGTTTGATAGTAGGATTCATTCACCCTAAACTTTAGAATCATACATGCACCTTAGGTCCGGTCGCATCCTAGGATCTGAAGTTGCTCCAGAAGACAGCGCATCCAACGTAGATTTAGAGGCCATTTTGGGCTCAAGTCTAACCGGCCGCTAGAGAAGGGTCTTCTTTGAACAGTACATCATCTGTACTAGGACCAATCTTTGAATATGAGTCAAGTACAGACGAGACATTGAGCATGGAGGATAACGTGCCAACCCAGAATGATATTCAAGTATCCATTGCTCCAAATTCAGGGACTCAATCCCCTACACAATCAACTTCCAATAGGATCTACGAGGGCATAACCAATTTCTTTGGAAGGTTTGACCCACGAGCTCAACTCTTTGATAACACGGATGATATGAATTTGTTGGCTCGCATAACCACGGTAACTTCAGGACCTCCTGTTGTTATAGAACACATGGCGAGGGTGATGACACCACCCTCTGAAACTGATCTACATTCTCAGAATCTACATGCCGATGATGATGGACCAGTCTTTTGATTTGATTCGGAGGCAGGACCATCTGAACCACAATGGAATTATAAATCATACCTTGGTACGCAACAGACGGAGACAAATGCCCAGAGGATGCCTCAACCCCCAATACCTTTACCACATTTCCAAGGCAGACCTCAAATTCCACGACCCCCAGTCACGACAGTGGCTTATCAAGGGCCGACACCTAGGTTTAACCCGGTGTCGATAGGACCAACCTTCACTCAACCTCATCCAATGGTGAATCCATCACAAGAAGCACCTAGTACATCCTATTACGTGGATCCCAGCATGAGACAATACCCAAGATCGGTCCCATCCCAACAGCCCTATGTTCCCCCACAATCATCATATCCATACCCAAACCAACCACAAATGCCATATCAACAGCCACCTCCTATTCATCAAACGGTGTTTTCAGATGAATCGCTTAGGGCGTTAGTGTAGGCTATAGGAAGGGGGGCGCCAACGTCTAGAAACAGGTCCATAGCCATTGCTAAGTTGATCACGAAATTCCAAGGAGAAGGTGATCCGATCACCTATGTAGAACGCTTTGAGCAAGTGTGTGCCACATTCAGAGATGTCTCTGATGGTGACAAAATTGGAGCCTTTGGAATTCAATTGGATGGCAAGGAAGGTGCATGGTATCGAGCACTTAAGGCTGAAGAGAAAGATACATGGGAAACCTTGAGAGGGTCATTCATTTTGGAGTATTCTCCAAAAGGTCCAAAATGGAGCCCTGTAAATCAATTGAGTCAAGTCAAAACAGGGTAAGGACTCGTGAGATTTTATTGCTAGAATCAAACATCTGAATGCAAGGTGTGAGCCTCACGAAAGGCTCAGTGATGAGCAATTATTGCCTCGATTTTTATTGGGGTTAAGAAGTTTAAAGCTGCGTGATCAGCTTACTATCTTGAACATAACATCTTTTGAGACATGCAGCAAAGAAGCGATCAGGCTAGGAGACAACATGAGAGAGGGCGACAAGACCGTTACCACATCTATACCCTCGATCGTGGGATCCAAGGACCCTGATGCGAGTTCATCTCGGGTTTCTAAGGAGCAATCCAAGGAGACCAAGGATTTGAACATCGATGAAATTGCAGATTTAATAGTCGCAAGATTGAACCCTCAAGCAAAAAACGCAACTCATCGTGATAACCAAGGAAATGCGCACTTGTACCCAAGACGAGATATGGTGTGGTGCAGTGTATGCTCAGGGAATCATCCCTCAAATGAGTACCATGGAACTTCACAATGTAGATATCCAAGGATGTTGCCGCCAGCACAAACTTAGACATATTAACCTAGGCCGCAACAACTAGCACTGCCAGCTCCGTCGTTACAACCGAATCAAATTATTCAAGGAGCTAACAATGTCAGACCAATACCATATCAAACGCAAAATGTGCCATTACCGCCACTGATCCTAGGACCTCGACCATCTCCGCCAAGAATCAACTTATGGTGGAAGAAATGGCCTAGGGATGGATGGAACCTGATCCAAGGATCACAGAGACCTACGCTGAACAACTGTTATCCACTCCAGAGGAAGACGAATACATGAGTTATCTTAGTCATTATGTTGTTCAGGGAGATCAACATATCCCAGTGTACCAGACAGTGCAAGTCAATGCCAAGGCTAGGGACATGAATAACACAAACCCAAGACCTCCAATCTAATGCTACAAGTGTAATGGACCGCATAAGGCAAATGAGTGCCCACAAAAAGCACAAGCGGGACAACCTGTCCAATGTTATGGGTGTGCAGGGCCTCATTATTATTTACAAGGATTGTCCATATAGGCACAACAATTCACCACCAGTTACCACCGCAGTCGGTCGCGCTGGCAATGTTCTATTGTGTAGTGGTTGTGGAATAGATCATCTCTATAAGGATTGTTCAATGCGAAGAGCACTTGTAGATGCTTCAAACCCAAGAACGACGAGCCTTAACTTGTTAGGGATTGAATGCAGACACATTGCTCAAGTATCCTTAAACGCGCCGCATGCAAGCCAAGGCAATCACGCGAGAATTACGCAAGAGGGAGAGAGAAGGTCAAGCTGGAACATCGCAGACTCCAAAACCCCAAAATAACCCACCTAAAAAGCAAGGGATCAAAGTGGGCAAAGGGAAGGATAAGGTGATAGTGCAGAGTGGTTCCGATGAGGACACGGCCACTGTAGCAACCTCAGAAACCACAAGGAGTGTAGAAATGAAATCCAGCAAAGAAGGTAAAGGAGACGAGGGCCTAGGTGGAGAAAAGACAGAAGAGCCAAGACCCAATACACCGAGCGGGTTTCATGAATACCCTAATCCAATCCAGGAGAAGGAGAATTTGTTGAAGGCCAAGGCTCTAGTAGAAGAATGTCAGACAACGCAGGTCAAAACCAGAGCGCCGGTGAACATTAAGTTCCCACAACATCAGAAATACCCAACTCATAGAGCGCCAATCAAAGTACCATCCATCATAGCGGAAACGAACGAAGATCGATTGTCAACAATCGATAATCCTCTGCTTATGGATTGTATGTTTGAGGAGGATCGAGTTATGGAACGATTAAGGCATGAGGGTCTCAACAACCTTCATGATAACATAGAGAGATAGTCTGATGGCATTACAGTGCCGGATGGACCAAGAGATGTCGCAGGACTTGCTGCATTCTTGTCCATGGAAGTCAAAATGCCAATCGCTTCATTGCTTAGGGGAAACCCGACATTATGGCATAACTTATCAGATTGGATGAACGGACACCTCGACTCGATGGCGAAAGCTCAGGATCACAAATGGACAAAAGAAGAGTCAAACTTAGGATATGACATGCCTATGGTGCCTATCAATAAGTTAGGCCAATACTTTGAAAGCGACGACTCTAATGCAGTCATTACGATATCGTACCATCATAGGAAAGTGGAAGCTATCCTGGATGGTGGTGCTGGAGTGAGCATCATGATAAAACAATGTTGGGAAAAATGGGGAAGCCCGCTCATGGAGAAAACCTCGTGGATAGTCAAGTTGGCTGATGGAACCACTACAAGACCAGTGGGTGTGGTGGACTTAAGGGTCAAAACCTTTGGCCTCACCTACCACGTATGGTTTGTAGTCATGGATTTTAAGAACCCAATTGACTCTTATGACATTATTCTAGGAAGACCCTTCTTGAGATCAGCAGGAGTAGTGCATGATTGGTCATCCAACACACTCTATCTCAGAAAGGATACTTCCGTGACAAAAGTGGACCTAACAACGTGGAAATCTCGTCCACTAGGTGGCAACTTGTTTGCTGCTAAATCAGAAACGACCACTAGGACAACCACTGTCAATCAGTTCGAGGCTGCAAATGAGAGGAGAATGGGAGGTGATGCGGATGAAACATGGTATGTGCCTCTACCTGAACCAGAGTACTCACACAATTGGATGCATTTACTTGCAACCATTGATATACCTAAAAAAAGAGGAACTCACATGATTAAGGGTGAGAGCGGCTCAGAGGGCACAATAGTCCCACTCCGCATGATCAATCTCGTCAAACACGACAAGAAGCTTAACAGTGCATTACCAATCAAGCCAAATCTGCAGCATGTTAAGCGACGAAATGTATTACCAACTCCTTCCTACACCACAACCAACACTGGTGTGACGACGGGGTGGCATACGTGGAATCTGACCTTCAATGGTTACAATATGTCCAAGCAACCACGGCCGATCACGAATTCACAAAGGATTGGGGTAGGAGGATGGAAGAGATCCTAATTCCAGTAGGATCCTTGAAGATAGAAGAACCATCTTCAGAAGTGCGAGAGCAGAAGAGGGATAGGGGTGAGAAAAGAATTCCGAACTCTAGGAAACCCAAGGAATCCATTGAAACCTCGCCAAGGAAACAACGTGAACCACAGCCTGAACCAGCAACGAAGGGAACGCCATTGCAAAATAAGAAGTCTCGACCATCTCTACTCGATCGAGCTTCGGACGAATCGCTAGAAGAGGATGATCACAAGGATGTTCCGGTACATTTCAAGTCTTGTTCCATACAAGATCGAGACATATTCTGTGAGAAAGCTAAGAGGATAGCGGACACATATGACGATGAAGTCTATGAAGGACCAGCAAAGGTTAAAGAAGTCAATGTGGCTGGGCCTAGAGAGACCCGTAAACCGGTCTTTGTGTCAGTGGACCTCACCAAGGAGGAAGAAAGCGATTTGATCGCTTTGCTTAAGGAGTACAAGGATGCTTTTGCCTGGTCTTACGAGGACACGAAGGGTGTGCTACCAAAAGTGGTGCAACACATGATTCCCATACGAGATGATGCGAAGCCAGTGCAACAACAACCTTATGACATGAATCCCATATACGAGACAATAGTTAAAGAAGAGATTGACAAGCTCCTTGATGCGGGATTCATATATGAAATCGAGCATACGAAATGGGTGTCGCCCATTGTAATCGTAACGAAAAAGAATGGTAAAATTTACGAGTGTGTGTTGACCTCAAAAAGGTCAATGCAGCCATAGTTAGGGATCATTATCCCTTGCCATTCACTGAACATGTGCTCGAATAAGTGGCAGGCCATGAAGCATACAACTTCCTGGATGGGTTCTCTGGGTACAACTAATGTCCATTGATCCCAAGGATCAACATAAAATGGCCTTTGCCACAACTTGGGGTGTGTTTGCATATTGAAAGATGCTGTTTGGCTTGACTAACACCCCAACAACATTTCAAAGACTTATGAGTACGGCCTTTAAAGAGTACTTGCGTGTTTGGCTAGAAATCTTTCTAGACGATCTATGCATATACTCTCAATGGCTAGAACACCTAAAATATTTACGAATGGTATTTGATCGATGTAGATTGTATAGGATTTCACTTAACCCATTAAAATGTCAATTCTGGGTGAGACACGGTGTTATCCTAGGTCATGTGGTGTCCAAGAATGGAATCTCCACAGACTTCAACAAGATCAAATTAATCCTAGAGTTACCCCCACCAACAAATTTTAAAGGTGTTCAGCGGTTCACCGGACACATTGGGTATTATCGAAGATTCATCTATATGTATGCGGAGTTTGCTCGACCGCTGTACCGATTATTAATTGATTTCGTATGGACAGATGAATGCCAAAAGGCATATGATGCCTTAAAATGAGCTTTAGCATTAGCACCAGTCCTACATGTACCAAACTGGGATTTGATATTTCACGTCCATATTGATGCATCCAACTTTGCAATAGGTTGCGTGCTAGCTCAGCCTGGCGAGCATAAGCTTGATCATCCCATATACTTTGCGAGTCGCTAGGTGAATGATGCTGAAAGAAACTATACCACCACAGAACGGGAAGGGTTGTCAATGGTATGTGTGTAGTGAAGAAATTCAGGCATTACTTATTGGCAAACAAATTCGTATTTTTTGTCGACCACCAAGCACTCGTGTACTTAGTGAACAAACCCTGTATGATGGGAAGGATTACACGTTGGCTATTGATTTTGATGGAGTTTGACTTCACAGTCGCAGTTAGGAAGGGGATAACACATGTTCTTGCTGACCACATGTCTCGAATTCCCAACGGAGAGAAGCCAATAGGAGTGGACGACGATCTACCAGACGCACCTTTGTTTCTAGTGGATTTAGTTCCCGAGTGGGCGGAAGAGATTTGTCACTATCTAACAAATGGACTTTCCACTAATACACCTCTGGACATGGAAAAAGCAAGAAGGTTGATTAGGGACACTGCTCCTTACCAACTTATTGCAGGACAACTGTATAAACAGGGGAAAGATGGTATTATACGCAGGTGCGTTAGAGAAGATGAGTTTATTCTCATCTTAGACGAGGCACATTCAAGGATAGCGGGAGGACACTTCGCAGCCGAAACCACAGCACGAAAGGTACTTCAGGCAGGCCTTTGGTGGCCCACTTTATTTAGTGATGCGGTGGAATATGTCAAAAGATGTGATCCTTGCCAAAGAGCAGCAAAACCATAGAATTGGGACAGAATGTCCCTATCCATGAACCTAGCGACACAACCGTTTAAAAAATGGGGAATTGACTTTGTTGGACCCATTAGTCCGGCTGCCACCATTAATAGCCAAGCTAGGTACATTATAGTTGCCACAGATTACTTCACCAAATGGGCAGAAGCGAAAGCCACGCGTAAGGCAGATGCCAGGTCAACTGCTAAGTTTTTGTATGAGCAAGTGATATCACGTTATGGATGTCCCTTGGAACTAATCAGTGACCGTGGCTCACATTTCTTGAATGAAGTAATCGTGAAACTGACGACTGAATTCATGATTATCCATAGAAAGTCTTCAGCATATTACCCTCAAGCCAACGGTCAGGCTGAAAGTACGAATAAAACACTATGTAAAATCTTGACCGAGACAGTGGAAGCCAGTCGTGGGGACTGGGAGCATAAGCTCACAGCAGCTTTATGGGCTTATCGAAGTGCGTACAAAGTGGCAATACATTGTACACCCTTCAGTCTTGCATTTGGCTTAGAGGCAGTCATGCCCATGGAATATCTGGTACCAAGTCTAAGGGTGGCAGTTCGCGAGAGATTAATGGAGGAATCCTTGACAGAAAGACTAGTGGATCTAGAGCAACTCGAAGAGACTCGACTCCACGCAACGTATGGAATGAAGGTGGAAAAACTACGACGAAAGACGTGGTTTGACCAAAACCTTAAAAGCAAGGACTCAATGAAGGGGATTTATGCCTCATGTATGGTGTTAGGAACACGAAAAGAAAATTGAAATATCAGGGTATGGGACCCTACCAGGTGGTGGAAATCACACCACAACGAGCAGTTAGGATTGCTACACTTGATGGAGTGGTAATGGAAGCATAAACGGAAGTAAGTTAAAAAGGTTTTATGGACCTTTGACCTTGCAAATGCTTCAAACAATCCACAGCAATCAAAGGAGGAAAAAGGAGGAAAAACTGGCACAGCTGCAAGCTCGCCAAGAAGCAAAAGAGAGAGAGGTGAAAGAAAAGTCCAAGAGGATGACACTGTACAAAGGTACCCTTGAGGATGAAGACTTAGGGGATGATGAGCCACAAACTGAATCGGCTAGAATTCCCTTAACCTTGAAAATCAACGAGGAAACCACCTTTGGGTTGGAGTCATTGATAGATCCAGGTGCGAGCCATAATTTTATATCATTTGAAGCTTGGCAAACTCTACCTAAAGGAAGCATGGTTCCAACCAATGCGACAATCAGAGCGATAAACGACACGCGAACAAAACCAATTGGCCATGTAACATTGGATATAATCATTGCTAAAAATGTGTTGCAGGTACACTTTTATGTATTGCCTGCACGGACAATGGAAGAGCATGTGGTCCTTGGACGTACGTGGTGCTATTTGACAAACTGTCAAATCGATTGGCACAAGCAACAAGCCAAAATGATATACAAAGGACATGCAACCCAAGTATCATTACTACAAGAAGGGACACCGACGCAGCCTTCAACGCAAAGCAATAGTGGTCCCACTATTGTAAGAGACACAGGTAAAACTGTCCTACCACACAGGATACCCTATCAACAAAAACTTCTCCACCTCCAAACTCTACACCTACACCCTCGTCTGCACAACCCCACATCCCACAACCTCGTCCACGACCAACGCCTTATTCGCGCAACTCCATGCCAACATCATCAGTGAACAAGGTGGATTCCCAAAAAGTTGTTACAAGCTCAAGGATATTTCCAAGGCGAAGGAAATGTATGGTTACCTCGTGAACCTCGACATCAGAAGCCAACGTCTTCTTCGCAATCCAAACCTCGTCAATCACAAACCAAGAAAGCTCAACGCCGTAAAAGAACGCAGCAACAATGGGTGCCAGTCAAGTTATTAAAGAGCCAAGGTTTCTACCAAGGCAATGATCAGATATGGGTACCCAGGCAAAAAGAGGCGGCTATTACAAAACTCTCACATGTAGTCACGCCTTAACCCCGAACACCTCAGAAGATGAAGATGGTATGGGTGCAAAAGGCAAACGAATCCACACGGGAATTGTGCCCATCACCACAACAAATGTACCACGCAAAAGAGCAGAACCACAAGAACCTAGCTGGAGAAAGGTCATTGTGAAACCTACACTTCAAAAGGTAGATACACAAGAACCTGCTCTAATAGACAAAGGCAAGGGCAAAATGATAGATGTTACCAATGTTCCTTCATCATCGACATCTATGTCTTTTTTGCCAATGTCGCAAACAACCACAAGGGTGACTAGACCTAAGGCAGACACACAAGAACCTACCGTGGGTAAAACTAGTTTTCCAAAGGACGACACACAACACTTGGGAAAAGGAGCAGACACACAAGAACCTACTTCCACCATGGAAGTAGAACCACATGAACCTATTCTCCCCCATAACGGTACTAGGGATCGAAGAGCATTCTGAATCGGATATCATTAAAGACACTACGACAATGCTCAAGGACCTTGCACAAACGGTCATTGCAATGATATCGCAAGTCAAAATACCACCAAGATGTCAGCCACAAGGTTTGCCACTTGGATCTTCAATGCTTTACCCTGAACCAAGTGTCGCACCTCAGATGTTTGAATAGGTAGGTCAATACCTAAGCTAGGGCACAATTTAATACAGCCAACACTCTAGGGTCCTTAGTCAAGGTCAATGACAAATTAGGTGCTAGAGGAACAACACACTCATCAAACAGCTTAAGCACTAACTAGGGTCAGCACAATCCCAGCACACACATCTGTCCTATCAAGTCTACAAAATGGAATGCACATGACCATAAGCCAAAATTGCTAGGAATAGCACTACAGGACAGTTGTAGGGGGGCTGCAGAGCTAAGGTTATTGCAGCGTGCTGCAATAATCCAAGGGGACCAAAAACTACTCCAATGTGTTCTGGCAATTCAAGACATTGGAAAACAAGGGTCAATCACAATGGCAGGTGAAATTCAGTTCAACAGATGCCAAAAATTAGGGCGCTGCAATAATGCAGCATTGCATCGGGACCATGCAATGTGCCACCAAATGTTATCCAGGGGATAAGCAAACCATATACATGTACTATCAAGCATGCCAAGGCCAATCAGTCACTAATATAAGCCAGGTATGCACTGTATGTTCATCTTGATGCATTAATGGCTAATGCATCGGCAGGCTTAATTTCAACTATCAGAAGGCAACCAAGGGTTCCTAATGGTTATGCAGCATCTCAAAATGCCATGACACCATTCAAAGGGCAACAACATGGTTAATGCAGCAAACATTCAGGGCGCTGCATTAACTGGTTAATGCATCGGGTGTATGACAACTCATCAACAGAAGGGTACACATGCACAGAATGTTCAGATAAACATGTAGGATGACACTCATAAATGTGTTGAATCACAATAGGCCACAACTACATCATTTTATGGCATGCTGCAATAACAGGTTAATGCATTAGCCTATGTCAAAGTGGTCAAGTGAGGGGCCAAGTATGCATTTTGAAGTAAGGGTCAAGGACCAAAGAAGGATAATGGACCACTGATTACTTGACAACATCAACAGGAAGCACTTTTTGATGGGCGCTGCAATAACAGGATAATGCAGTGCGCTGCATTAATTCTATAAAACCAGAAACAACTAGGCACTGCATTACGGTTTTCAACTATATGCTGCAGAAATTTTCACTGAACACCAAAACTTCCAAAACCAACCCCAACCCCAACAACCTCCTAAAAAACTCTCTAATCATGTCTTCTGACACAGAAGAGTACATTAGACGCCATTTCAGTTCTCTTCGCGACGAGGAGACTGAATTCACCAGCGGCCAATCAGAGACACACTGTCATCTTCCAGGACAATCGGCCAACGAAGAGGCGAGGGAGATTGAAGAGGCCCTCAGAATCTCAGCCCAAGAGGCAATGGAGAGGCAAAAAAAGAAGGGGAAGGCCCTGCACAAGACACCCCAGGAAACCGGAGAGCCCTCAACGGCAAGTGCAATCCCGCAAAAGCGAAAGGCAAGTTTAGATACTAGTGCTTCCAGCCCAATCATGGAAAGAGGCATCACGATCACCACGCACTCACCACTGGGGCAGGAATGGGTGGAGCAGTTGGGCGGAATGGTGGTGCACTCTACATACATGCTCAACCCCACTACAAGATTTAAAATTACATATCACACATCGGAGTGCTATCAAGCATTACAGGACCCGGAAGTCGTTCCACACTTGGATGCCTGCGGCCTCGGCAGAATGAAATTCAAACTTCCATGCCATCTTGATATGGGCTATGCAGTGCAGTTCGTCAAAAACTACAACAGAAATACTAAACAAACAAAGATCGTCTCAAATGATTGGACAGGAAAGAACTCTAACACTAAGTGTTGATGCGGTGCAAAATGCCTTCACCCTGGATGTAGTTGCAGAGCCGTATGTGGATCTAAGGAAATTAAGAAACAAATTGGAAGGTGCAGCCAGTTTTACGAGAGTCACAAGTAACGAGGAGGGGTGTTCGTAGATATTACACAACATCTCCAAAAGGCGGCATGAGTCCTTAGACTACTCACAAGAGTTGAGCTGTCGGATCATCACAATATAATCCCGGCCAACCACTTGTTGAGGTTACACAAGCCGCAACAGCATGTTACAAACTGGGTGGACTACTTCTATCAAAAGCTGGACAAGGTGTGCGCACAGCACAATAATCAAATTCAACATCCTATGTTGCTGATGCCACTCTTGTACCACTTAGCCGCATGGAAATTGGACAGAAAGAGCTTCAACTTCGTGGACAGAAACAGAATTGAACTCCAAGAGCTGGTGCCGCAGCCTGAACAGAAGAAACCAAAGGTGGAGCCTACTGCTCGCATGGCAACCAGGAGTCAAGGCAAAGAAGGAACCGCACAACAGGAAGATATAAGGAAGCAACAGGAAGAAGAAGCCGCAGCACAGTGGAAGGAGATCATCGAGAAACACCGACGCAAGAAGGCAGCGGCGGAACAAAGAAGAAAAGAAAGGGAACAGGAAAAGGGAAAAGCCAAGGTACAACAAGAAGAAGTGTTGCAGGACGAACCAAAGTTTGAAATTCCACAACCCCTGCCAACACAACAGGAACTGGATACAGCCAGATTGAACAGCCTCTTGTTAGCATCCACATTGATGCGAACAATGAGAGCTAGAGCCGAGGAACAAAATCAGGAAGACAATGCCTTCAAGGCATTAGAGGCAGTCGCAACTACATCATCAGAAAACTACAAAGATGATGCGACATATGAGCAATACGAGGAGACACACACTGATGTGCCAGAAAGAGAGAGGAACTTCCTAAGGACTCTTATCCACTTCCAGACGGTTGGACTACAGATATTGAAAGGAATCAAAGTCAGTTGAAGAAGTTGGAAGCTCAAATCAAAGGACAGAAGGAAGTGGAGAGAGCCTTGGAAGTATCCATCGGCAATGAAAAGGTGTTGTGACAACAGGTACAAGAACTAGAGCGGCAACAACTGCAAGAGGCTAAAGCAGCACAGCAGAAGGACAAAGAAGCAGACGAGGCACTCAAACAAAAATTACAACATGAAAAAGAAGAGTTAATAAGGGAGAAAGAAAGGATCACACAAGAACACATCCAGGAGGCGTACCAAACGAACCTGCATCTACATCGCAGATCAACGCAACTGGAGGGTGCATTCCAAAACGCAGAGCGACTGCTTTGGGAACGAGGGCAGCAGATCCGCGAGCTGGAAGAGATCCCCAAAATTCCAATCTCGTCGGATGACCAGATGGAGACCGAGCACCGAGATTGATTATGGCCGCATCATCGAATATAGTAAGTTTAGCTCTAGAACACCGTACGGTTGACCAGACGCTAACTTACTACTTCAACGCCATAACTGCCACTTCTGTATAGATTTAACACAGCCTCTCCCACCCCTCCAGCTAACTACCCTCCTCGAAAAATACACATACTACACTCATCCAATTTTGGCAATGACTTTTTTCCGCGGAGATTTATGCCTCGAAGATCAAATAGAGATCTATCAACTTCCTCTTCACCCTATAGCCCTTAATTTCTGTTCATGGTGTCGTGTATTCAAGAGTCAAGCGATTTTGCACCCTTTGAACCTATCATGGAAATATCCAAGCCCCTGACTTGCCGGAATATCCATATCCGCAAGAATCAGATTTTTGAGACTCAATTTTGGATGCAGACGCAGGGTTGGATAGAAGCCAAAACATGCTATCAATTTTTGGTAGACCGCGGCGTCACATAGTATAATCCTATGGGGATCATCGTTTTGTATAATCGGGTATATGAGTGCTTGAGCACCATGTACACCGAATACAGCAATAATTATGACACCTCACATGTACCTTATCCCGAAGGCCAAACCTTCGAGGAGATGCAAGCGGAGTGGGCAATTTTTGCGGCCTTGCAGCCACCACTAGAAGAAGTAACCAGTACCGCCACCCGTAGACACACTTCCACCCCAGCGGATCTACACACTTTTCCTGTTAAATATATCCCTCCCTACATCTTCATGGCCCTAACCTCTACACATACTCCCCCAAGTCCAAAAATAACATCCCCTACACTTATGGATCTACCAAGCATGCCAATCGAAGAGCCAGCAATCCCACAAGAGACTCATGGTGGCGAAGCAAATACGCACGATTTTGTACGTCAAATGCTCAACCCACTCATCAACAACAAGGATGCTGCGCCGGCCCCCACAACTCTGTTTCCGGACACACCAGCAGATATACCCAATGAAGCAGACGATGACGATGCGCCACAAAAGCCACCACCAGTGCCGCCGAAGGAATGGACAGAGACAGTTTACACCTTCCAGGACGTGCAAACCCAAGCAAATCTTTGCACCTGGACGACAGGAGAAATGAAGAAACAAGGACTACGAATGATCGATATCATGGACGTAAGGACCCTCACTAGATTCATCACCAACTCCATGTGGTGCTGGGCTGACGACCACCCTCGGAGAACACGCGGAGGATATATGCAGCCACAGACAAGTCAGTTCCCGCCAACCGAGCAGCAAATGGGCATTCAGCCCAAATGGAGGATCAAATTTTTACAACAAAACTTTCTTGCATGGAGCTACTATTGTAATGTTCATAGGGATAGGCGTATCAATCCCACATTTATGCCCATGACAAGAAGGTGGAGTTGGACCACTTTTAGGGACTTGCGAAAGCAAGATCCCAATGTTGTATATAATTTCCCAAAGTTCAATTTTGCACCGACGGCCACATCTAAAGGCCTGGCACAACAGTTAAGAGATTGGAATCAGCAATACCAAGAGGTGCTAGATCCTGCCTTCGTCGCGGCGGCGAGCCATTTTAATAGGCTCATAATTTTGCTATTGGATACTATGCCTCAACAGTCTCGCCAATTTTGGAGGAACAAGAAATGGGCCTGCGTCACGAAATCAACTTCAATCCGGACATTGGTCCCGATTTGAAGCAAATATGTCGCCTCTATATTAGAGTAAGAAATTTGCATGCTTGCCATATCCGAACATTTGAAGATATGGTAGACACACATTTTTGGCCACCCCACCCCTACTTTACGGGACTATCTAAAAAGTTGTTCGCTAGACACGCCTTAATTAAAGCATGTCTGACAACAAACATTTTGAAACCCACACAATTTTGACAAATTCCAAGGATGGAATTTAGTTCAGGAAGGGGGGCATGTTACGCAAGTAACATCTTCCATTTTGGCAAACCTTTGTATTCCATTTATTATAGGCCGTGGGCCAAGAAGGTTGATTAGAGGCAAAAAGTCTAAGGCCAAATTTTAGGGTTAAACCTCCCTTCAAAAGGTTCAGTATAAAAGACAAGTGATTTGACTTGGTCTTCATTCTTCCATTTGCTGGAGTTGGAATAGAGAGCAGTTTCCTTCACTCTTGTGTGGTTGTCTTGCTTCCTTTCCTTTACTCTTGCTTGTTGCTACGCTTACGATCGATTCCCCTTTCACCACGCTCAGGCTTCTCTCCTCTATTCTTCTCATTCCCCTCCCCCTTACGATCGCGTAGTAACTTGGATAGAATCCGAGGACGGTGTCTGTGACAACACCGCGCAGCCGCAAGTCAATCAACTCCCACAAGGAAGTTGCTTGGAGGACGAGCTGTCCGAAGCGGCTTGGTTGAAGATCCCCACGACACGTTAGTCTCCGTCGAAGACTTAACATTCACCCCCCAAGTTTGTACCTTCACTAAAAAAACAAAGTGAGGAGACACAAAAGTGGAGGCTAAGTACTATGTACTTCTTACTTACAAAGGCCATACAACAACTAATACAAAGGAGGGGTATACCTATATCACTAACCTAGAGTACATAGTCCATAGTGTGAACCCAAACCATACATATTTGGCAATATAAATATGCCACAACTACATTACACAAGAGTAGTTGTCAAGCAATTGTTATTCGGTAGCGACATACTAGCCACACAACTACAACTACCCATGTCAATGACATAAATGTAGAAAGGCCACCTAGGCATTACACCAAGGGTTGAGATTGCTATCTCAGCATAGATTCGTGATTTTTTGCATGTGCAATTTGCATTTTTAAAATTTTTCCAAGTTACATGTTTTTAGATACGTAGATGTGTTGTATACATAAGCATGAATTTCAATGAATAGCATCGCTTATGATAGGCCTTCTATGCATGAGTTGTCAAAGTTGTTTGAAGGACTATGCTAGCTAAATGCAAGGCCCCAAAAAGCACATTTTGAATGGATGATTAAAAAGGAGAAATTGCAAAAGCTATTGCAAAAGAGGCTTCAAAAATTTTTAGTTGCGGTCATAAAAAATTGCAGAAAATGATATTATTGTTCCTTGATTAATGATAAGGCTATTGAAAAAGGACATGGAGTCTCTTGATATACCTACTATGGCACCTGTGACTACATTTTTTGTTTCATGTTGCATGTGTTTCTATAATGGATGCAAAAGCTGAGTTTTGCATATGATGTTTCTATCATGTCTTATGTTTCGGATCCTACTGTTTTCTTATGTCCTTTTGGATTGTAGACAACTGCAATTGTGGAACATCTTTTCAGTCTGCTTGCAAAGATAATAAACTTGTGTAATGATGTTTTCCTTTACATGAAATTGGTGACACTCTAAAGTTGCATGCAACGTATGGTGAAGTGGAGAGTTGGAAAAGGCAACTTGCTTGACCAAGGATGTGTCTTGCTAATGATGAATCCTTGTAAATTTAGAAATTACATTGCTAGAAAGTATGGTTGTGTGAGGAAACTATGATACATTGTGGGCTTTGTGGAATGAGTTTGATAATATAAATGGGACCGCTTTGATGATAAGAGCTCCAAAGCTCCAAACTCCAAGCTCCTCTGATAAGAAAACCACAATAATCTTTGGTTTAAGATAACTTGAATCTTTACCAGTCCAACAGTACATCATTTCTATGAAGACACGTGGAGCCATATTAAATGTT
Organism: Cibotium barometz; assembly: GCF_041138505.1. Taxonomy (NCBI): domain Eukaryota; kingdom Viridiplantae; phylum Streptophyta; class Polypodiopsida; order Cyatheales; family Cibotiaceae; genus Cibotium; species Cibotium barometz. The sequence continues at coordinate 41,066,699 of NC_141096.1, forward strand.
GGACCTTAGTGCATCCTTAAAATGATCGCTTGTCTTAAAAAGCACTCAACCACCTTAGCAAGTAATGGCACCTCCGTTTTCTGGTAAAAGTGCCAACGTGGCACTTTGAAAAAAGAAGGGAAGTGCCCAATGGCACCTAGCCTTAGGGGTCTAAGTGACCAGGGGTATATATCCTATATAATATATATAATATAGTAAATATATATAATATAGTACACAATACATAATAAATATGGAAAGGCCAAATATTATACACAAGCTGGAGCAGGACTAATATGAAAAGGCCAACATAATATACGTAGGGCAAAAAGAATTAAGCTATGATCGAGGCTCTCTAATGCATTGTGTGTTAAGGTATGTTTCAGGTACGGGGGTTTTAGGTACGGGGCGGGTCGCCCGCTCTACCTGGGCCCCTTCCCAGTTCGCCCCCATCCCACCTCACTGGGGAGTTCCCGGGAGACTATGGGTGGGACACCGCCGCGGACCCGGAGACGTTCACGAAGAACCGGGAGCTGGAGGTGATTCATGCACGGTGGGCAATGCTGGGCGCCCTGGGTTATGTCGCTCCGGAGCTTCTGGCCAAGAACGTCGTCAAGTTCGGCAAGGCGGTGTGGTTTAAGGCCGGCTCCCAGATCTTCGCCGACGGCGGGCTTGACTATTTGGGCAACCCGAGCCTGGTGAATGCGCAGAGCATCCTAGCCATCTGGGCATGCCAGGTGGTGCTGATGGGCACCGTGGAGGGATACCGCGTAGCCTAGGGGCCCGTGGGCAATGTGAGCGACCCTATCTACCCGGGCGGCCAGTTCGATCCCTGGGGCTTGCCGACGCTTTTGCCGAGTTGACGGTGAAGGAGCTGAAGAATGGATGCCTAGCCATGTTCTCCATGTTTGGCTTCTTCGTCTAGGCCATCATGACTCGCAAAGGCCCCATTGAGAACTTGTTCGACCATTTGGCCAACCCCACCTGCAAAGTTTAAACAGGCAAAGAGCGCGCACGGCTGCTTGTATCTCTGTGCGTGACAAGAAGCGAGGCTCGAGAGCAGCTGCCTGCCAGCAGCTATGGACGATTGCGAGCAGTGGCCTGCCCCCTGCATCAAGCTCGGGAGCATCAAGGAGCTGCTATACACGATTGCGAGCAGCTCCGGAGCTATGCATGATCGTCAGGCATGCCTTCCTTTCCCTCTTTCTCTCTTTGTTTGACATAGAAGTTTGCTTCCTCCCTTCAGGCGTGATGGTTTTTTTCTGAGTCATTAAAATAAATTGAAATTGGGCATTAAAGGGCTCAAGAGTCTCTGAAATTAGAGCACCAAAAGACCTCTACCTTTGAACTTCCAAGGGTATTTCAAAGGTTGATGAGCATGCTATATAATGAGAGATCTCTACCACTTTGAACACAACGCTTTCACATGATCTGAAGTAATCTAAACTCCTCAAGCTTCTTGGTTCTTAGTCTTTTACTAGGTAATATCAATAGTAATAATCACATCAAGTTTTATTTCATGTTAAGTGTATATTTAGGTTTATGAGTATCTAGTTGTTGAGATCAATTCATGCATGTTCATGTCTAATTTCGTAATCTTTCTATGGTTTTAGAACGCAAGAGCCCTAATTTCCTACATCGTCTTGCTTGTGTGCCATCTTGGATTTCAAGTTAGTGACTCCAACTTCATATTCCAGGTACCAAAACTTTTATTTACAATCATTGTATTCTTATTTTCATGCATCTTTGGTGCTTATTTACACTCATCTGAATAGCTAAAAGAAATGCATGATTCTCATGCATCTTTGGTGCTTATTTACACTCATCTGAATAGCTAAAAGAAATGCATGATTCTCATGCATGTCCCTATCTTTCTTTTGAATCTATAATTTATATGGTTGTAGCATGACATCAATGTCTATAAAATGAAAGAGATTAACATTAATTCAAGCTAAGATGAAATACAAAACAATGTACTATAATAGAGAATTGTTTTTAATTAGATGGCCCGCCAATGTAGTCTCCTTGAAGTGCTTCAAAGTAAGCAAGATAAAGAGAGAGAACGAGAAGAAACCTTGCACAATATATTTGGCTCCGAAAGTGAGTCTGATGAGGACTTAGAGAGTGAATCAAGTGAAGACGAAGTCGTTGAAGACATGGACCTTTCGGGTATGCCCCAAGATGATTTGCTAACCAATAATGAAGATCGCTCAACAAGTAAGAAGAACAAACAAGTGAGGCGGAGAAAGTTTCGTACAGATCAGTGGAAATCAAAGTATCCGTTTCTCATTCGACTTGTTAAAGGTGAATGAGAATTCATGAAGTGTGAATGGTGTGAAAAGTTTAGAGTTAAGGGGCCATGGGGTGTTGGCCAAGGGTGCAAGACTATGAAGAGGGATGCAATAAGAAAGCACATGCGATCACGGGAGCACAAATGGGCTGCAATGCGAAACTATCATGAAACAAAGGGGACAACACTTCCACAGCATGCTGTGGTGATTAAAGATAGAAACAAAGAAAGGGTGATCACTTGCATGAAGTTGATGTATTTCATAGGTGACGAAGATCTTGCAATCAGAAAGTTTGAAAAGGTGTGCCAACTGGCTTATACTTTAAAGGTGGAAGGTATGCCTCTTCAACACGATTACTCATCTTACACAAATATGATGGCTGGAAAGGAATTTTTATTCTCTATATCACAATATTTTGACAAAGTACAACTTGAAGAACTATTGGAGAGTCCTTTTTATGCTTTAATGGTAGATGAATCTATTGATAGAGCTTTAGAGAAACACTTGATCATTTATATTTCTTTCTTTCATCAAAAGGAATGGGTGTACGCAACATTGAGTTTGGAAAGCTCATTGTTGTTTCTGATGGGACTGCACAAACAAAATTTGATGCCATTATGGAAGTGATGACCCAAATTGGCCTTAACAAGCAACGACTAATTGGAATAGCTACAGATGGTGATAGCTCTATGCTTGGACGACATGATGGACTCGTTGCCAAACTCAAAAGAGAAGTACCATGCCTCATTAGTGTTCACTGCATTGCCCACAGGGAAGCTCTTGCTGTTTTGGATGCATCAAAATGTTTTCCTTGTCTCTCTTATATTGACAAGATTGCAAACAAAATCTATTCTTGGATCAATGCTTCTAGTTTGCGCCATTCTGAATTTCAGAATCTACTATACAGGATATGAATTTGCAAGTCTTGGAGGTCTTGCAAATTCATGATGTTCGTTGGCTTGCAAGAGGGAGTGTGATGCAGAGACTTACCAAGTTAATGCCAGCTATCATGAGCTTTTGGGAGGAGGGTGCTCCAGGATGGTATGCTAAGTTGTGTGTATATAAGGTTCTATTTTGCATCTACTTACTTGCAGATGTTCTACATGACTTAAACATTCTTAACAAAGAGTTCCAAGAGGAGTTGGCAGACATAACATCCATCAGTACTAACATTGAAGTAACACTCGGATCACTGAAGAGAAAGTTTCTTCAAGAGGAATTTGGTAAAGGTACTTTGTTCTTGAAGAAATTTATGCTTCAAGTTGAAAATGGTAGGATGCGGCATGTCAATGAAGAAGGAGAAGAATTTGTGCATGAGCTGTTGTTCACAAGTATTCCAAGCAAGGATAAAGCTGGCATACCCTTAGATAATGAAGGAGGTGATGTTGAAAGTTGTGTGATGCTTGCAAAAGCATTTGTTCAAAAGGTCATAGATTGTGTAAATGATCGGTTCCCTGATGTTTATTTCTTCAATGCTCGAAACTCTTTAGTCCTCAACATTTTCCAAATGATGAAAAGGAGAGAGAGCCCAGGATTACAGGATGGTTAAATAGATTGTTGGACAATTTCAATGACCATCCCATCATCAACAAGCAAGGTTGTAGGGATGAGCTTCTTGCTTTTTTAGACACTCTCTATTTTCACTCTCTGTTGGGGATGTGAAGGCATGCAAATGAAGGATGCTTGGCGAGTATTTTCATCAAATCTGGATTGGCATAACACATTTCCAAACATGATGAAACTATGGCAAGCTGTTCTTGTAATCCCTACGTCATCAGTGTCGTGCGAAAGAGGATTTTCGAAACAAAACATAATCAAAAACGATCGACGTCAGCTACTCAATGTCAAGACGTGTGAGGCTTTAATGAGGCTCTCACTTCTTGGTCATGGAATTGATAGCATTGATTGGGCAGCAGTTTATGAAGCTTGGGAGCTTGTGAAAGCAAGAAGAATGATTGAATTGTGATGCTTTTGATTGGAATAACTTGAAAGTCTTCAATAATTTATGATGCCTTTAAAATTCTCTTGCTATAATGTATTTTGTGTGCTGAGAAGACGTCTTTTGAATTGTGAAAGCTTAATGCACTTACAAAACTAAGATGTTTTCATTACTCAAAGTAAAGTGGTTTGTTATTAAAAGGGGCACTCAAAATTTTAGCCAAAGGTGACATTTTGACACCCATGGTTGATGGCAAAAGTGCCACTAGATTTTCTATGGCACCTAGACTTAGGTGCCAAATTTAAAGCCTGCGTGCGACAGAGAGGAGGGAAGAAGACCGATATTGTGATGATGCATTCTAATATTATACTAAAGGTGTCATGCTTTCCATCTTTGCGCACTAAGAGGATGGTTGATTCCGTACTTTTCGAGGCTTTGTTGTAGGGGTTGCAATTAGTATTTTCCCTTGCCCATCATAAGAGACTATTCAAGTCAACTCTCTAGAGAGCCATGAATATATTGTTAAAAACCAAGTGAAATTCTAGTAGCAGCAATGATCAAATGCTGGTAGTCATTGAATCACAAAAATCACGAGGCTGGAGCAATGTTTCAACGAGGTTTGATTGGAAACTACAGTTTGCTACCTTGTGACATCAGGAAATACATGACAAGGTTGTCGCAAAAAATTGGTTGAAGTCACCTTGGAGCTCCCTCCATGGTTGCTTCCAGCTCCTAATGTAGCTCGTGCTCCTATTTGCACAAGTAGTTGTGCGCTAGCTTTTTCAATGCCAGAAATGTCAAGTAGGACAACAATGTGTGTAGATCCATCCTCCCTGCCCTCAATAATGTCAGGTCCAGCCTTTCCTTATGGTTGGTATATGAAGATCCTCTCCTCTCCGCATGACAACCATAGCTAACGACCATAGCCCGTTTATGAAATTCAGCAGCCCATACATTGTTAACCCATGCTTTGGCTTCATATGGGTGTACGAGTCACTCATTATATCAACATTAAAGTGCTTCCAGTTGTGGTCTAAAAGTTGATCAGCGGCAATGGTCTTAAGCGAAGGACCTATGGTGGACAAACATGTGAAAGCTAATCTTGTTTCAACTTTCTGGCTTTGCTTCTCGGGTGCTCCGCCCCCTACCTTGGCATAAGCACGAAGTTCCTCCCCACACCCACCCACATACAACATAGTGCTATGGCTAATGGCAGAGAAACCTCAGAAATGGATTCTTGTGCTGCTGCATCTTCCTCCTCACGATACAAAATACAGAATGAACTTGTGACAGAATTTGGGAGCTTGCCTGACGAAATTCTACAACAAATATTGTCCTACCTTCCCTTCCCCTTTGTGCTTCAAGCTCGCATGGTGTGCAAGGCCTGGCTGTGTGCCTGCACTTGCTCAGATTTTGTCAAGCTGTGGACTTCTCGATCTTCTCCTTCCCTGTGGATACTTCTACCCCATACACTCAACTCTTCCTTTACTGCTTTCAATCCTTTGTCTGGCCACTGCCTACCCCTCCCTTTCCCTTCCGCTTTCCCTTCCTTTCGTTCTTCCATTGCTGCTTCCTGCAATGGCCTCCTGTGCTTACTGCATGACTCCCCCACCTTCTCCTCCCCCCCTTTCCTCTCCCTCTTCAACCCAATTGCCCACAAATCTTACCCCCTCCCCTCTCCCCCCTCCATCAAATGTTTCCTCCATCTCGGCCTGACTTCCCACTACTCCTCCCCCCATCGTTTCCTGCTCATCGCTACCTGTACCTCCCTTGTCCACCCCTACGCCCATGCCCTGCTCTTCGATTCCACCCTTGGTTCTTGGCTCCTTCTGCCTGAGACCCCGGGTCTGAATCAGAATCAGCCCCCTCACTTGCATGGCTTCGTTTGGTGGAATGGTAAGTTTTGCAAATTGTGCTTTCACCGTGTGCTGAGATACGACGTCCATTCCTTTCAATGGGACACCCTGGACCTGCCGAGTGGAGCATTCCCCCTAGATGACCTCACACTTCACGCGGTTCAAGGTCGTCTTTTTCTGGAAGGGAATGTTGGGTCTGTTGTAATGGTGCGCGTTGGCATCCTGGAATTAAATCCGAACACACTAGAATGGAAGGAGGTAGGATGCATGCCTAAGGAATTGGACAAAAAGATTTGCAGGGGTATAATCCCTGTACATCGTTCATATAGAGGAAGCAGATTGCGATCACATCTGTTTCACTAAGAACGGGGAAGAGCTTGCATTGTATCACGTGGGAGACAACAAGTGGACTTTCATGTCGGCGTGTCAGTCTACACCACCATTGCCTGAATTTGACGACGAGGGATTCGCATTTCACAATTACAAGGGATTGACTTTTCAGCCCAATCTTGCAGCTTCTTTGTGATAATGAAATCCAGAGCCGTTTGACCTTCTACGCTGACCTTGCATGAGTTAGTCCTATTCCCGAACGTGTAAAGCGACATATGTATTATGGCCAGTCCTTATGTAACCAGAAGTTGACTTGTCTTTTATTGACACGAGTAACATCACCCGTCTACGACGGGTAGAGCCCCACTTCGCCGGGTCTCAAGGTGAAATTTGAGAATCTTTTTAAGTTCAAAAAATAAATTTCAAGTTTTGTTTTTTGTTTTTTTTAAAACCAACAAGCGCAAGAATTAATTAAGAGAGACAAAATTACAATAATTGGCTGGGATACAGCACTGGGATCCACTGATCACACAGACACAAGAAAATCACATATCTCAATGATCATAGTGCTTCAATTCTGGATTGCATCATGGCCACAAAACGGTTGGACTCATCAGTCTTCCTTTGGAGCTCATTCAGCTGATTCTGGATGAAGTGATCCAAGTCACTTGGTTGAATTTGCGATTCTCGAAGTACCCCAGCTTGCGTGGTGTACAATCTCGTCTGCACCATATGAAAATCATAAATCTGCACATGAAAGTCAGCAAAAAGACTTTTCAGATTTGGAATCTGGTAAGCACTTTCAAATGCAATTGCACATCTATCTTTCCATATCACCCAAAGGAATTCAGCTCTGATTCTAGCCCAGCACCGGGGGAACAACCCAACAGTGTCCCCTAGTAACAATTGTTTTGCAAAGGGCAGATAGCCCAAAACAGACCAGACCGGTGTCAGAATATCAACAGATCTCTGGCAGTTTCTGAACAGATGACCAATATCTTCGACACTAAGTTTGCATCTAGTACATACCCCATCTGTTAACCCACATTTCTTGCACTTGTCGCCTATCCATATGGCTTTATGCATAATCAGCCACAATAAAACTGACTTCTTAGGCTGAATCTCTTTAGACCAAATTGTAGAGAATTTCAAAATCCATTGGCGTCTGTCATAGAGGACTGACCATCTCTTATTAAGCACCACATGCACAGGGGACGACAGCACTGAGTGCACACGAGGGGGGTGGTCGAAAGCTGTTCCTCCTCTCCAGCATAGAGCTTTGAGTGATAAGGGCTCTGAGACTGTTAGCCAGGTCTCACACTCAGGAAAGTTGTTGATACGCTCACACACTAACTGAACTTCCCAAGGAAGAAGCGTCAGTTCATCATTGGTCATCCACCTTTGGGAGTGAGTTTGCCAAACATCTGCCCACAGTCTTATGCCCTTCTTGTGAATACGTAGGGCCGTACGCATTAAATTGCAGGACACCGATGGCAATGGACTAAGAGGAAACCACAGAGAATCAAGAGCTCTATTAGAGTAGCTGTGTCTGCTTTCCCACACAACCCCTACCTTATCCCAAAATTTGTTCCAAGCTTTCCATAATGAGCGAAGCAGATCCGACCCTTTCGGCTTAATAGCTTCATGGCCTATCAAAATAGTAACCCGAGGCAGATCCCTCCAACCTGAAATTTCTCAAAGGAGAATTGGTCAATGTTTCTGAAGAACAGCAGCACAGACGAAAGTTCCTTAGGGTGAGAAACTGCTCTAATGATAGTTTTAACGGCGAGCCTATCAACCCAAGCATGTATATCTACAACCCCCAATCCCCCTTTGTCCTTGGGGAGACAACAGAATTCCCATCTCACATTGGCAGCTCCACTCCTGAAAGGGTCTCCTGTCCACAGGAAGTTTCTACATAATTTTTCAATTTCCTTTAGATGATTGTCTAGGGGTCTCCAGCAAGTGAGGAAGAAGAGGATGTAAGCAACTAGAAAATGATTGATTACCAGCACTCTGCCAGCTACCGAACTGCATACCCAGCCACCTATTCAACTTACCCCTGAACTTATCAACTACCCATTTCCACCTTTGCTTCAGGGTAACTCCGAAACCCATAGGTATACCCAGCAACAGCTGAAATACTACACCAGCCCGAATATGCTGACAACCCTGCTGCACCAGCCAATTAGGAAGATTTCCTTCAGTAGAGAATATTCCCGTTTTAGTATGATTTACCTTCGATCCAGATGCTAGGCAGAAGGTGTCCAACACCTTCCAGAAAGTCAAGAGGGAGTTATGATCATTGTAGAGTAGCACATTGGTGTCATCCGCAAACTGAGAAAGAATCTGAACACAATTTGAGTTAGGCAAGGGAATACCTTTAATTAGCCCCAATCCCTGGTATCTTTGGACCATACAATTCAAGCTATCCACAGATAACACAAACAACAGTGGAGCAAGAGGACATCCCTGCCTGACCGACCTGGCTAGGGGGAAGGAATCTCACATTGAATTATTTAGCGCCACTCTAGCTGAAGCATTACCGAAGAGGGTTTTTACAAACTGGATCAAGCCCGGGCCATACCCCATCTTTTCCAAATTGAGCAATACAAAGCTCCAATCAAGCCTGTTAGGCTTTGTCAAAATCTACTTTGGCAAAGATAAAGTCAATCCCTTTTTCCTGAGCATGCTCTACTCCTTCCCAAATTGCAATGATAGCTTCAATAAGTCTCCTTCCTCGGATAAAACCTTTCTGCTCTACTGAGATGTGCCTCATTAAGCTGGGTATGATTCTGAACGCTATTACTTTGGCTAACACTTTGTATACAGAATTCAGCATAGTCAATGGCCTCTAATTTTCTAGGAGCTCCTTAGGCCCTCGTTTGTGAATCACTTTTATCACTCCAGCATTTATATTGGTGGGCAAGGCCGAATACTTCACAGATTCTTTCCAGACCCTCTGGATGAATGGGGCAGAAGGCATGGAAGAATTCTCCCGGCATTCCATCCAGGCCCGAAGTTCTATTTGGTTTCAAGCTCTCAATAGCCATCTTGATTTCTGAGATTGAAATGGGCACATCAAGCTACCTTGCCAGCTCAACAGAGATGACTTTAGTTCTAGCCTCCCACACCGAATTGCGGGCCTCAGCCTTCAGCTCCGTGGACTACTCCGGTGCACTAAACAGCTTTTGAAAGTGATTGCGGACCAGCAAAAACAGTTTTCCTCCTCAGTTCTGGCAGCACCATCACTAGTGGACAGCAAAGGTACTAAGTCCTTAACTTGCTTTTCCTAAGAATCTTGAACATTTCTTTAGACGGCCAGTCAATCCTGCCAGCCCACCATTCTCTGAAGAAAACAGTGGCATGCTTGAGGGCCAACTCCTCCTTAGATCTAATATGAGCTCTCAACCGAGTAATCACATCCTGGTCCTCCGCTATAGCATTGGCCTTGGCTTCCAGTTCCATAAGCGGTTGGTAGGCTGCTTCTCTTCTTTTCCTTCTTATAATAGTCACCTCCTTCCTAAACCCAGTGAGTGCTTTTTGAGTCTCCCTCAGAGCTTGAGACCAGGCCGCAACTGGTGAGTGAGCATTGCAGAATGCATTCATCCAAATCTTCTTGACGTGTTTTTGAACCACCTTTAGCTGGAAGAGGGAAGTATCACTGTGGAACCAAGAATTTTTTATCTTGGTGGCTTTATCATCCAAGGTGACTATTAGTGGATAATGATCCGACAGACAGGAAGAGTATTTCGGTTTGGCCTTAGCCCTGGAGTAAACATTGGCTATCTCCGAAGAAATGTAACATCTATCTAATCTAGCCTTTCTGGCATTATCACCAGAGGAGTAGTTCTGCCAGGTAAACTCGGCCTCCTCACCTAAATCCCACAAAGAAAAGTACTCTTTGACTTGAGTCCACCTCTCTTTCTCCAAACCCTTAATTACCTGGCCCATGCCTTTATATCTATCCGCCTCGCTGAAGACTCCACCATATTGAAATCTCCAACAATAACTACAGGGCCATCCATCGCTTTGAGCTCACTCCACAGATTGGCTCTGTCAGCAGCCGAACCCCCTGCATAGACGGAACAAATCTGTATTTTGACTGGATTATCTATCCTAGCTGAGATCCAATTCAAACCCCCAACCGAGTTAGGAGCAACACCCCAACTACCAGGAACTCCCAGAACAGCTCCTCCAGAACCCCTGGAATGAGCCTAAGAGAACCATCTGTGACCCTCTAAGACCTCCTTAAGACGGTTAAGAAGGTCGTTGCCAGTTACTTTGACCTCCTGTAGTGCTATTATCTCCGATTTGTTAATGCAAAACCATTGTTTCAATTTCCTAGCCTTATTGGGGTCTGACAGACCCTTGATATTCCAAGAAACAATCCTCATTTATGGGTCTTCTTGAGGGATTTCTTAGCCTGGAATCTCTTAGGGGATGCTTGAGAAGCAGCTTGCATAGGTCTTTCGTGGTCTTTATGGATCTCCATAGGAGTGGACAGCCCATCCCCCTCCACATGCATTTCCTTATCTTTATTAGCAGAGGTATCTCTCGCCTGAGAATTTGCATTCAGATCAAGCATTGTAATTTGGTCGTTTTCATTGACCTAGTCTTCCAGCGATTTGTCCACATCGGCTTCTTCATCAGAGCCAGAGAGAAGAGACTCTTCAACCTCCCAGTCCACCCATTCTGGTAAAGAAGCTAGGAGAGCAAATTTGTTGACAGATTTCAACCTAGGCTTACTCTGTTCCCGCCAGGTCTCTTTAGCCGCCCTCTTCGGGGGAGTGTCTTGCTACTTTAGGGCCTTGCTGAAGAGGGGTTGAATCTGGAGAAGATGGGGAAGGAGCATTATCCGGGGCACGTCGAGGGAAGTTTCTGATGACGAAGTTCCCATTGGCACCACAGTGAAAACAGGCAGAGGGTAGGTACTTGTACACTATGGCTTGCTCACGGTGTTCCCCATCATGAGTGAAGATGTCTATAGCTGAGGGTAAATCCAGAGAAATGTCCATTTCTCTGGAGAAGATGTCTATAGCTGAGGGTAAATCCAGAGAAATGTCCATTTCTATGAGAACTTGAGGGTGCCATGAAGGCACATAATCAGAGCGGGGTTTACCTCCCAGAACTTTCCCAAGCTTAGAACCAATAACTCCAAGGTGATTATGATAGTGGAGGGGCAGATTAGGAAACTCTACCCAGACCGGGTAGTTAACCAAGGCAGAGGCTTCAGGATTGAAGTCTTTATTCCAGTGAAACAAACTAAGGGGGAGTTACGAATGAGCCACTCGCCTCTACTGAGGACATCAAACGACATTTGCGGGTGTTTGAAGACAAACAGATAATGGTTTTTGTGGAGAGCCTGGATGGTCTCCACTTCAGCACCAAGCGCACCCCATTGAGAGTGTATCCAGCTTCTAATCGCCTCTGCAGGGGGTCTAGGACCCGCCAACAGACCGTAAGCGCCCTGGTTTCCAGATCATGCTGAATCCTCCTGATTTGGAAAGAAGGAAGAGTAACTGAGGGCTTACCTCTATCATGAGTCTCTCCCGCACCTGCTCCAGCAACACCGAGGCTATCGTTGCAGAGATGTTCAGAAACAGGATGTCCGTGGGGGGCGACCAGAGAATCGATAGCCGGAGGAGAAGGGGGTTTCTGGGCTGGACCGGAATCAGCATCATGCACCTTGCGACCAACTTCCTTGATATGACCATGGAAGGCTTCATACACTGCAAGCAGGTGGAGAAGGAAAGCTCGCAGGACTTGGTGCAAATCCATTGAAGTCGACTGGTAGAATCGGTGAGTTGAACTGTAGCAGCGAGGGTCTTGCATGAAGCCAAACATCACTATGACCTTCATGAGAGAAACAACTCCTTCCACATTCTTTGTCCCATATTCATCTTTGCCAATTTTTTTCTCATGGACAATGTCTCGTTGTCTCCATTTCTTTGGCCTTAATTTTACAATTGCATTGCCCTGGCTCATTCACCTCCTCTTTGCATGTTGTTGTTCTTGGTTGCTATTTCTCACCACCTCTCCATTGTTGATTAGATCTTTTATTTGATTCCTTGCACCCCACATCTATTGGTCTTCCCATTTCATGATCCCCTTTGCCTTGGTCACCGTCCCTGTTTAACCTCACTAGCAGCATGTGTTGGCATGTCTCATCTAGCGAGGGAACTCCTTGGACTTTGCCTTATTAAACACACACACACACACACACACACACATCATATCTACATATATCTATATATCTATAAGTATATATATATATATATATATATATATATATATATATATATATATGGATATGTATATATAAAAATATCTATATGTATATATATATATTATCTATATATCTAAATAACAAAAAATTGCAAAATGAAATAAATAAATAGATAGATAGATAGATATATAAATATAAATAAATAGATATACATAAAACTCAAAAAACTATAATTTTTTTAAAAAAAATTGCAACTTACCTTGTTGTTGCCATGGACGCCGCTGCTGTTGCACGTTGCTCCTGTTTGCTGCTACTACGAGCTATTTGCCACTGCTGTAATTTGCTGCTGTTGCTGTGGTTGTCCACCCCTACCTTTTGTCACGTAGCTCCCTCCTCTTGACATGTGGAGGCCTGAGAGCCTAGGAGGGTTGCTCCCTCCTCTTGACATGTGAAAGACTTTGCTTTAAGTAATATAAGATATACATTGTGTGTGCATGTGCGCGCGTGTGTGATGTATATGTAAATACATACATACATGTATGTATATAGCGTATTGAAAAGGTATGCATAGATGCAAATGTATTAAATGTATTTATTTTATAGAGCTTTCATAGAAATAAAAACAAAAATTTATTAAAATCTTAAAATTAAAAAACCACTTTTCAAAACCTAAAAAATAAAACATATCAAAACTCTCTCTCTCTCTCTCTCTCCATATCAAAACTCTCTCTCTCTCTATACATACATACATATGTGTGTGTGTGTGTGTACACACACACACATATATACATATATACATATATGTATATACACACACACACACACACATATATATATGCATGCAAAGTTATTAAAAGAATTAATGTGCATTCATTTTAAAGAACCTCTCTCTCTCTCTCTCTCTCTCTCTCTCTCTCTCATTAACAGGATCAATGCAAATTTATATACTTAAAAAAATCCCATAAAAATAAGACTATACACACACACACACACGCATATGAATATATACACACATATATATAGTTGCATTAAGAAGTAAAGCATCAAAGAAACTCCATGAAAGTAAAAACACAATTTATAATTTTCTTAAAAAAAGTCAATATTAGGTAATTTGGGAAAAATCTCACATTTTGGGAATCAATTACTCCATATAGTTTTGGACATATCTTAAACATACTAACTCCAAATTTGTCGGAGATCATAGATTTAGATTCTACTCTTCAAGATCTTTCTGATGATATGTCACATGAGGGGGTTTTGACAAACTTTTGGACAAGTTCACCACGCTCCCATTTTTCAAATGGGAATGGGATTTTTCCCAAATTATCTAATATGGTGTTAAAAGCTCAAAATAAAAAATGTAATCAAATATTCATTTCAATGTATCTCTTATCTAACACATGCTTGCAAAATGTTGAATACATCATTCCAAATTTGATATTCATGAGATTAGTTGGTTGAAAGCAATGTACTCCTTTGGTTGGGCTGGAAAGCATGGTCATACCATACATGACATTTTATTGCATAATGGCAAGCAAGGAAATTGGGCAGGGGATGGAAGTTAGAGCGAAGGGTATCTAAAACATGGATCAAACCCATTACACTTCCAAATCAATGTTTATGGGTGAGCAGCGTGACAAATAACTCAGAAATCATGGGTGAGGAGCAATGTTCATCCAATAGTTTGAAGAAATGTATCTATATGAGTGAGAATCGTTCCAAATCAACGTATCTATATGGGTGAGAATTGTTCCAATATGGGTGAGGGGCATGGTTTTGAACAATCACATGCGATATAAACTCAAGAATCCCACGTGTATGGAGAATGTCTGCTTGCGAATTGCATATGAACATCATAAGCCTCCCAAAAGGCTACCTACACTTTGTAGCAAAGCAGTAGCATGCACACCCACTCCTATGCAAATTGATTCAATAGATCTACGGGACTCACAATGCAGCTTTGCAGAATTAATCACCCCCTCCTTGGTCGATTCACCAATCACCCAGCACTCAAGAGCATGCATGCTTACTCCCACGCAGATCGATTCAACAAAGCAACTCTACCGGACTCACAATGCAGCCTTATGGAATGAATCACCACCTCCTTGGTCCCAACACTCAGGAGCACGTTGGAGCAAGCAAGAGGTAGAGCAGTGCGAGCATGCACATGAGCCATTCAATATGCATGTTGCCATTCAAAAGGTAGACGTGTGCCCCACTCTTTCAACATGTGGCAAAGTTGGAGCACCACTCTTTGGACATGTGGAAACACCCCCTTTACTTTAAGGAAATAAAGATTGTAGAAGTTGGAACAGAGTGCTTTGTTATCCCAAAGCTTTATTTTTGTCTACCTTGTTATCTCCATTCTTAGTTGTGTCGAAAGACTAAGAAGGCATGACTTTCTTAAGGTATTTGAGAACTATGGATCCGATAATTATACACGCGGTTCAACCTCCATTCGTGACTAAGAATGTGATTGATTATGTGGACAAATGGTTACTAATTTCTTATCCTACAACCAAAAGGTTAATTCTCAATGTCTAAGAGGGGAAGTAAACACTTCTAAGTTTCATTGCAATGTATATTTTTCATCATTAGGCAGCATGGCAATTGATTAAAAGATTTTATTTTTAGTGTTATTGTCATAACTCTATTGTCCATGCACTTTGAGAGTGATATTTGAAACTTCATACTTTACATAGAATTATTATTTTCCTTTAAATAGTATTTTCATAATTCTATTGCCCCCATGAGCTTTTACAGAGTATATCTAGAAGCCTTACGTTTCTTCTTACTTTACATAGCATACGTTGGATATTGATATATTTAAATGAGTACAAATTTAACAAAAATAGTTTGTTAAAGTCATTGACTAGGATTTTTGTTTACAATAACAACAAGTGTCTTGAAAAGTGACATTTGCTAGTTGCTCTCCTTGGGCTTGATGACAATTTCGAGTAATATAGGAGTCAAAATTCAAATGTGAATCATTGCATCTGGATTCATGAATTGAGATTTTGATGAGAGGGTAAAAAGTTTGAGTGTTGGAATGCACTTATATGAGATAAATCAAGTTGGGAGCAAGTATGCCAAGTTCTTCCAAGATCACATGTTTGCCCGAGGAGGGGAGGGGCTCACTCTTCAGAAGCCCCTTATAGCATGTGAGAGCAAGCATGTATTCAAAACACCTAGGCTTTTCTTGTTCTTTTACAGTTTTAAATGACAATTGATTAACCCTCACTTGCATAAACAGAAAGCAAAACGTGAGGAGGAAAGGAGAGCATGGCAAAGGAGAGTAAAGCCTTATCCTTTGGAGTTATGACAAATGCCTACTAAATGCACCACAGTGGTTGGAAGGTGTACTACAAGATGCTAGCCAAAGAGAAGAAAGAGTGATCATGGGCAAAGATGAAGTTGTAGTAGGTTCTGACCTACAAGTATAAAAGCGTACCTTTTTTATTGCCATTTGTTTACAACCTTTGTACATGGAAATGGAGCATGAAATTGAAGCTTTGCAACAATCAATGAATTTGTTATAAGCAACTAGCACTTCCAATACACATCCTACAAGAATTTTGGCTTCTGAAGATAGTTTGAGCTCCTTAGAAAATTCCTTAGAGAATGATTTAGGCCAACTCAACTTAAATGCTTGGCCATAGATGGTGGGGAGAATGAGCATGCAAGTGATAATGACTACTTGTGTGGTTCAACAAAATTTCCCTCACATTTTTCGATGCTTTAGTTTTTTCAAAGTGTATCAATGATTTTTCTTACATTTCATGTTTTTTTAATGCTTTCTTGGAGCCCGTTTTTGATGCTTATCAATGCTTTTATTGATGCTCACTAATGATCAACTAAGCATCCACTAAACATCATTACTTACTAAAAATTGGGTATAATCTGCTGAAATTTGGAAACTCATGTATGGCATATGTATGGGAACACATCATTAGCATCTAGTTATGTGTGTGCATAGGACTAGAAGTGTGCTAGTAGAGCATGCTTGTGATTTAGCTAAGCAATGATGTAGGCAGTATTGCCAACTAGGTTGATTGAGGGAATCTAGGGTGTGTGGTGTGGTGTGATGAGAGAATCATGGAGTGATTATATGATCTTGGATTCCCATGTTTAAGGTCATACATAATGTCAGCAAACTGACTTGTATCTCGTGCCTATATTTAAGGTTTCTCTCGTGAATAAAATGATTTGTGTAATTGCCTCTAATGCTTCCATTACTCCATTGATCGATCATGTATTGCATTTTTAACATGGTATTAGAGCACTAGGCTCTTCCACCCTCACAATTTGACCCATTCCTTGAGACAACCAGTGATGTGTCATCATCTTCTCTACCTCCTCCCTCATCTTCCTCATTTTGCCCTCTTTTTGCCCAAATGTTGGAGGATAAGATCCACCTCACCCTCACCATTCAAATCGACAAATTTTGTGCAGGAGTAGCTGGCTAATGATATGAAGAGGTATGAATTTGTCTTCCCTGGTTGACTATGATATCTCAAGATTCATGCAAAGTTAGAGGTTTATTTCTCAACATAAATTGTAGATCAGATTGAGAGCTACAATTTTGATTTTTACATCATTCTAATTCGAGGTCTCGACAGAAAGTTGTGCTTCTTGCAAGATAAGCTATCATAAGGATTGTCGCCCATGAAGCAAATAGGCCATGTCCGACACTGTTAAAGTTCCCTTCTTGCTCCATGAACGACCATGTTCGTTTGGTTCATTTTATTTTCGCATGCCTCTCTATTTTTCCTTGGAGCAATTCAAGTCTTCCTCTCTTGCCAGATCCAGAACATCACGCAGCGAACGAATTGCTTATGCTACTTTGTCAAATATTTGTTCATCTTTAAAATTTTGGCATTATGAACCTTGTCTACTATTACAATGCCTTCAAGCAACGATGGATCGAGCTTCAAGTTCAAGGGTCAGGCATTCCACAATTGGTAGACAAAAATCAAGCTTATACTCTCATGACGAAACGACTATGGAACATTGCCAATGGGAAATAGAAGAAGTTACTGGATGGAAAATCGTAATGATGAAAAAGAAATATGGTTTCCCACAAACATGTGCTACAGACATTATAACCTATTTGGCCTTAAAATACATTATCATGTGCACAATTTTATTTATTATGCTAGATCCAAGTAAAGTGTTGTTGCTAAATGGATGCATATGCAATGCCTTGATGGCACCACCCCCCCTATTGAGAAATAATTGAATCCTAATCCTCATAGTTTTTTTATTAATAAAATTTTAGCAATGTGATCTAATTTAACTTCAAAATGATTTCATACCACTCCATTTTCCATTTCGTACAATATGTTGTTGCTTTTGATCAACTTAGTGCAAGTGTTGAGGATGATTTTGCAATTGGTGATATGTTGTAGGTGGTAGAGACTCTTGCCAGCCTCCATAAGTCCCACCATGGAGTCCCTAGTCATCCCTTCAGGGTGGTTTTGGCAAGTTTTAGAGGGGCTATTCACTCCTTCTATCTCTTGACATGGGAATTGTCATTGAAAGTAATTGAAATGTATGCAAAAGAAATGATTGACATATTGCTTTATGGGGAAGCATAAAAAGAAAATAGGGCCACTAGCAATTTTTAATAACCCATTATTTATAAAGTTTCAAGGCCATCCTTAAATATAGATGACAAAGCATTATACCTTTGTGACATTGTTACTTCTTTGAAGCATAATAAAAGATTTCTTCTTAATAATCAATATGTAGTTATCAAGCTTGTTCATGTGCAAAGGATACAAATGAGAAAAAAAATTCTTCATAATATTCTCCTTGATAACAAGAGGATTCTCAAACCTTCCAAAGTGATACCTAGAATTACCACGTTGTTCATTCCATGGATATGTTTTCGAAATGAAAGAATAAGTAAAGGAGCCAGTGAAGTGACATGACATGGAAATCATGTAAATGCATTATCATAGTTGTCAAAGATAATGATTAAGGAATGACATTAGTTCCTACCCAATTCCCCACTTCACATGTCGTTGATTGCATAGTCAAATTAGATCTAACCTCCAATATAAGGTGAGCTTATTTTTGGTGTGAATGTGATACCTAAAATTAGGGAATGAGTCCAAAATAATTAGATTTATTAGCATCTCTTTACAACTACTAGAAGTTTTTTAACTGTGCGCATTGTTGGTTTTGGTCCTTTCTTTTGAATATTTTATTCCATCCAATACATTGTTGTTTCCTACAAGATTTGAACCAAAAAGATCTCCTACCCTAATTCTTTTTATCCCTCGCGTTCTCTTTGCTCTCTCCTTCAGCCTCTCACTTGGTTGATCAAACTTGCATCGCATCTCTTGAGCACGGTACAAACCCTCTTATCCTTTTTTGGTGTTGAATTGGACTGAATGGAATGAGCCTCGCATCTATTGGGTTGGGCATGATTTGACACCAAATCACTCAATAATTTTACATCAAATCTGTACATAAATTGTGCTTCCGAGCTTAAACTCACCTTGATAAAATGCATGTGGACAAAATCAAGGCATGCGTGAGGTCTAAGGCACACAAACAAGCTAGACAAAGCTGATCTGCAGAAGCAATCAAGTAGAATGGAATGGGAAAAAACCGGGTCTTTCTGGAGTGAGTTTGCTTGGATCCTTGGATTCTCCAAGAGAATGTTTGTTATGTTTAGAGGAGGTGAAATGATGCATACTGATTTACAAAAGCTGGACATCTATGCATCAAACAACATAAATCTTGTGCCAAAATGTCCATGCTTGTGTCAGAGCAGGTTAAATTAGATCCCAATAGACACGAGCAAACAAAAACATGCAAGACTAGACTTGGAATTGAAAAATGCCAATTAATATTGCATTAGGGTTCTTGCCCAATCACACAACTTCACTTGCTTTCAGCGAGGGGTTTAAAATTATCATTCCCCCCACTTGTGGGTGCTTCCATAGTCGGAGGAAATGGAATTTGCAAACAATTTGAGAGCTTTAGATCACCTCTGATGGTCACTTCGAGCCCAAGTATCATGGAAAGGCATTGTCCAATATGTTTTTCCCCATAAAATGGTTTGTTTTTAATACTAGTCACCACATTCAGGTCTGCATTTGAAGACTATTAATGGAGCATTAACACACGCTCAACTTCATTTCGTAGGGTGCACCTCAATGTAGATCAAGCTTTACTTGTAAACAACGTTCTTTTTATTCAGATTGACTTTATCTTTTAGCAAACTCAAGAAGGAAAGCATTCAAGAACCTCTTCCATGGAGCTAAATGAAAGTGTGTGGTTTCTTTACTAGCATTTGTCTTGTATCTAAGGGGCATCTCCTACTATGAAACATTTTGCTAGATTTTGATGGTTTTCATAAAAATTAGGTTATGGGTCTAGACCATTACAGTAGGTGCACGAGTAGTTTCTCTCGTGTGTTTTCATTGGTGGAGATACAAAGTGTAAAATGGTCTTGCTCATTATGTGTTGCCAATGTTGTGGCATTGGCAATGCCTCATGAGAGTCTCTTCATGACAAAAAAGGTACATCAAGTACTATCATGAATATCTTTTAGCTCTATATTATATCACCTATGAGAGGGGCCCAAAACTGATATTGAAAAAATCCTCTAGTGAGCACACCTAGCTCCTTGGTAAGTTAACAAATATCTACAAAACTTTGAACTGTGATAATTACACGTGTAAATATATTGAAATGTTATACTTGTTTTACAATGTTTTTGGCTAGAGAAGATTTTATGCCTTTTTTGAATGCTCCAATTAAATTATTTCCTTAAATTCAAGACTATTCCTCTTGCTACCTTGGGCTGTGGATGAATGCATGCACATGGGGAACTTCAAGCAACATGATAAGGGTGTACTTAAAACAAGAATTCATGATGCTTTAGGTGACTGTATTGAACCCATTGATGAGGCTTGTGAGCTTGTTGATCTACAACGTAGGGTGGCTCAATGTTGGGTCAGTGTGAGGACAATATATGCATGCCACATGTGACTCGTATCCACTATGTCGGGCCAATCTTGATTCAGGCCATGTGCTCCATGAAGAGCTCCGTAAACCAAAAGGGTTTACACCATCCATTGCTATGCCAAGACGGAGGTTAGGAGGATCTTCCCTAAAAGCCGGCCATTTCTCTTCAATGTGTCTCCATGCGGGTGAATCAGCAGGCACACGCATTACTTCATCTGTGGATCGAGTTGTGGCATGCCATGTCATCAAACTTGCTATGGATTTGCACCTGAACATGCTTTTTATTCTTGGGATGATTGGAAAGTGCCTAAGAACCTTTACTCTGGGACAGCTTCCCCCTGAACATCTTCTCTATATTTGTTAGAGCCACAATGGGGACAATCTTGCAAATGCTCGTATTCATGGCGAAAGAGAATACAATCATTGCGACAAGCATGAATATTATTGTAATCCATGTCTATGGATTTCAATAACTTCTTGGCATCGAGATGGAGGCATCTCATTGCCGTATGGCAATATCTGGTCTTTCAAAAGCCTGTAAGTATGGCAATATATGATCGTTACTATTAAGATTTAGTCAAATACAAGTTGAAAATTTATCATTTCAACATTAGGTGTAATCTCCATAAATCCCTTACTTGAAGAGTTCAGTGACACTTGTATTAGACCATCCAAAAATGGACTATAAATTTAGCATCGTAAGAGATGCACGCAATACAGATATCTTGGCACCATTGTATAGTGGAAGGCATGCAATTTTACGCATGGCCTCTTCCTCTGGTTTATAATTTGACCGTTGAGAATGTCGTGGTTGATGATCTTCATGTTCATGCTCCTCGAAGACACCTTCTTGCTGCTCGAGAAAGGCATCCAACATTTCCTCCATTGGACCTTCTTCCATTCCCTCGGGTGCTGTTAATTGAGCTCCATCTGTCACTCCCTCCTTCGATATTCTCATCCTTTGTTGGGGACGAGAATTCATAGGCACAATGTTATCAAGATGTGGTTGCACACTTGCTTGGTTGTACGATTGAAACCGTAAATTTTGTAAGCGCTCCATTGGAAATATGCCAGCGTCATGAATATGCTGGTTGCAAATCCTTCGTTTTTGAAATATTTGGTACTTACATCGCATGCATGGACACGCTATTCTCTCTTCAAGATTGAGAGGCTCCATCTAGCAGGATAACATGTATATGTAGCTCATTAAATGCAAATCATTACGCATTACACAAAGCATTATGTAAACCATAAAACAGGGCTTCTTTTCCCCAGCCGTGAGGGAGATTTTAAAAATAACATTTAAAGCGTCAAACGGGTTTCTTTTCCCTAGCCGTTGAGAGAGATTTTAAAAATAACATTTAAAGCATCAAACGGGCTTCTTTTCCCCAGCCGTTGAGGGAGATCAAGTATACATTAGCGATGTTTAGGCATATACATTAGCTTATGGATATGTCCTTTAGGCAATTACATTAGAGTATATACATATAGACATAGCATTGACATGCATGTCTTAGACATTAGATTTCAAGTCGAAAAAGAGACCGAAACGCCTTGGGTACGCACCAAAAAGAAAATCTCTCTCTCTCTCTCTCTCTTGCAAAGTGTGTGTGTGTGTGTAAAGACAAATAAGCACATACATTAATTTCTTATGCACTCACATATATGCTAATATTAGCATATATGTGCATAAAACAACAAGCTTGCATACTCAATTTCAATTAATAATTACAAATTGAGAACAAATTAAAACATAACAAAAAAAGAAGTAATAAAACAACATAATTGGTAATGTGCTTATCTCTCAAATGTGGATTGGATAGTGCGTGTTCGAAGCAGATCTGCAAGCTAGGACACACGTGGGAGAAACAAACCTACACACACATTGCATACATTAGTAATAGATGCACATACACAAGCTCTCTCACTCTCTACATCTGTCACAACACAAACATACAAATCTTCTCTCCATACATAATTAAGAAGGTAAGAAGAAGGATGGAGAGAGAGAAATGAGATATACACACACATCACACATTTACCCTAATCTCTCCACACACACACACACACACACATAAGAAGATGAGGAGAGAGGGAGAGGCAAAACGCCATAAGAAGATGAGGAGATGGGGAGAGGCAAAACGCCCAAGGAGGGAGAGAGAGAGAGGGAGATCTACACACACACTTCACTAATTCTCTCCACACACACACACACACACACACACACACAACAAGAGTGGGTTGAATGGAAGAAGTCGAATGCTTGAGGGAGATGAACGCATACCTTGTCTGGATATTCGACGCCGTGCAAAACAGAGAATAATAGGTTGTCGGCTGTAAAAAAGTTACGAGCGTTGGTATCTGAGTCGGTATATCCGTCGGTATCTGCGTCAGAATGTCCGTTGGTATATCCGTCGGTATACGCATCGGTATATGCGTGGGTATATGTGTCGGTATACGCACTTTTGAAAATTACCCGCCCGACTTTTCGCCTCCAAGTTTAGGACGTACATACCGACGTTCGACATTTGCGTCGATGTTCTAATGTTGGTATGCCCTAAACCTCTAGTAGTGTTATGGTTAAGGTCTTAGCTATTCTCACTTTCTTTTGATTGAATAATTTATATTCTATCATCTGAATGTGAAGGGCATGTCTTGACTTGGATGTTATTATACTTGCTCTTGAAAGATTAATTTGTTCTTTCAAGTGCAAATGAATGACATCAACACTTCATGGTTCTTACACTTATTCTTGAATGAATACATTGTTCATTCACTAGTATGTGAATGTATTAGTGAATAAACATCATATAATTGACATTCTTTCACTTGCTTGCGGATGAATATACTATATATTCTTTCATTTGCATGTGAACAAAGGTTTTAAATCCTAGAGAGTGTCACTTATCCTTGGATGATTATTATTCTTCCAATTTTATGTGTAATAATTTAGTGAATAAACATCATATAATTGACATTCTTTCACTTGCTTGCGGATGAATATACTATACATTCTTTCATTTGCATGTGAACGAAGGTTTTAAAAGCTAGAGAGTGTCACTTATCCTTGGATGATTATTGTTTCTCCAATTTTATGTGAATAATTTTGTGGAGTTTTTCACTTACTTTTAAATAAATTAGCTTTATTGAAAGTATGTGATGTGGTGTTTAGAGTATAAATTCTTCTTACTTGAAATTGCATGAATCTTTTTCTTGAAATGCAAGTGAAGGATGTACTTGTTTGCATTTACTTTTGAATGAAAATTATTTTTCTTTCAATTGGATCTGACTAAAGTTGCATAAGATGGCCAATCTAAGGCGTACACTTCATTGGTAGCGGGATAGATCCTTTGAGCAATATTTTCTACAACAAAACTACAACTTTTGAGCGATGAGAAAGCAGAACCTTGCCATGTGATGTGGATCTATCCTGTTACCAATGAAGTGTACGTTTTTAAGGCTCTTTTCATCTCTACAGAACTTTACGCTTTAATTTGAATTTTGCATGAATGCACATGCAATTGATGGGTTTAGGGTTTAGGGTTGATCAGGCTATAAGTCACAACCACTCAATTGTACAACATTTGAATACTTTGTATTCTTATTAATGCTAAATATTCTTCAAAGTTTTTATTTCTAGAATGATTTAAGCATTAAAAATGTCAATTTTTTTGGGTACAATGTTTGACATCAAGAAATTATAAATCTTGAAATGAGATTTCATTTTTCGCCTTAGAGAGAAAATGATCCACAAATGATTTTTTTAAAAAGGTTGAGCATCATGGGCAGTCAGAAGGTTTGGAAATTTGTATATGAAAGATGAAAAGTCAATGCATGTGCCTCTCTGTTAAAATGTAAGACATGTGGGCATAAGTTTATTGGTGGTGCAACTCGTATCAAGCAACACTTCACGGGCTTGGATATAGATGTGGACGCTTGTTCAAATCCACCACCTTCAGTTTTGCCATTTTCTAAGTTGTATGTTCAAAAAGTTAAGATGTCTTTGAGTGCTAGCATGATAGGGCCATTCAAAAAGTTACGGGCGTCGGTATCTGAGTCGGTATATCCGTCGGTATTTGCGTCAGAATGTCCGTTGGTATATCCGTCGGTATACGCGCCAGTATATGCGTGGGTATATGTGTCGGTATACGCACTTTTGAAAATTACCCGCCCGACTTTTCGCCTCCAAGTTTAGGACGTACATACTGACGTTCGACATTTGTGTCGATGTTCTAACGTTGGTATGCCCTAAACCTCTAGTAGTGTTATGGTTAAGGTCTTAGCTATTCTCACTTTCTTTTGATTGAATAATTTTTATTCTATCGATTGAATGTGAAGGGCATGTCTTGACTTGGATGTTATTATACTTGCTCTTGAAAGATTAATTTGTTCTTTCAAGTGCAAATGAATGACATCAACACTTCATGGTTCTTACACTTATTCTTGAATGAATACATTGTTCATTCACTAGTATGTGAATGTATTAGTGAATAAACATCATATAATTGACATTCTTTCACTTGCTTGCGGATGAATATACTATATATTCTTTCATTTGCATGTGAACAAAGGTTTTAAATCCTAGAGAGTGTCACTTATCCTTGGATGATTATTATTCTTCCAATTTTATGTGTAATAATTTAGTGAATAAACATCATATAATTGACATTCTTTCACTTGCTTCTTGCGGATGAATATACTATACATTATTTCATTTGCATGTGAACGAAGGTTTTAAAAGCTAGAGAGTGTCACTTATCCTTGGATGATTATTGTTTCTCCAATTTTATGTGAATAATTTTGTGGAGTTTTTCACTTACTTTTAAATAAATTAGCTTTATTGAAAGTATGTGATGTGGTGTTTAGAGTATAAATTCTTCTTACTTGAAATTGCATGAATCTTTTTCTTGAAATGCAAGTGAAGGATGTACTTGTTTGCACTTACTTTTGAATGAAAATTATTTTTCTTTCAATTGGATCTGACTAAAGTTGCATAAGATGGCCAATCTAAGGCGTACACTTCATTGGTAGCGGGATAGATCCTTTGAGCAATATTTTCTACAACAAAACTACAACTTTTGAGCGATGAGAAAGCAGAACCTTGCCATGTGATGTGGATCTATCCTGTTACCAATGAAGTGTACGTTTTTAAGGCTCTTTTCATCTCTACGGAACTTTACTCTTTAATTTGAATTTTGCATGAATGCACATGCAATTGATGGGTTTAGGGTTTGGGGTTGATCAGGCTATAAGTCACAACCACTCAATCGTACAACATTTGAATACTTTGTATTCTTATTAATGCTAAATATTCTTCCAAGTTTTTATTTTTAGAATGATTTAAGTATTAAAAATGTTGATTTTTTTGGGCACAATGTTTGACATCAAGAAATTATAAATCTTGAAATGAGATTTCACTTTTCGCCTTAGAGAGAAAATGATCCACAAATGATTTTTTTAAAAAGGTTGAGCATCATGGGCAGTCAGAAGGTTTGGAAATTTGTACATGAAAGATGAAAAGTCAATGCATGTGCCTCTCTGTTAAAATGTAAGACATGTGGGCATAAGTTTATTGGTGGTGCAACTCGTATCAAGCAACACTTCACGGGCTTGGGCTTGGATATAGATGTGGACGCTTGTTCAAATCCACCACCTTCAGTTTTGCCATTTTCTAAGTTGTGTGTTCAAAAAGTTAAGATGTCACTCAGTGCTAGCATGATAGGGCCATTCAAGATTGGTGAAATGAATGAAGATGATACAGAACATAATGTAGACTCTTGATCGACACAAATACCTAGTAATGTTGGTGAAAGGCATGTGCAAGAAGAGAATGATGGATGTGCGAGTCAGTAAAGCGCTTGTAGAAAGAAAGCCAAGCAATGTAGTGTGAAGGCTGCCTTTCTCAAACAGCAAGTGTTTGAATATCACTTGCGATGGACAAAGGCATTTGTAAAGAATGGGATACCCTTTAATCTAATGAGAGATGATACGTTTAGACATGCTCTAAAGTCATGCGCTAGACCAGGATTTGTTCTTCCTAAGTACAATAAAATGAGAGAAGAGTACTTGGATAAGTCGAAATTTACTGTATCTGAATGTGTAAAGAAAAAGATTTTTTGACTTCATACCTATTTATGGTTGCACACTTGCATTTGATGGATGGAGTAGTTTGCAAGCATGTCCATTAATTAATATCATGTGCATCATGCTGAAGGAGATAGTCTTCTTGGAGAGTATCGATACTTCCTTGAAAGAAAAAAATGTTGCATATATTGCAAAAGTTTATGAGAGAGCAATTGCCAAATCCACTCTTCGTCCCAATACATCATATACATATACTTTTTGTATAAACAAGAGTTGAATGTCAATTGTTTAGCCATGTCCCTGTCACCTCTATAAACCTTTGAACCAAATACTTCGCTAATATCTTGTGGCACATAGATTTGACAACTTAGGCTGCGCATACTTGTTGCGAGCGTTGGCTGATCATTGAAATAAGACATCTTTTACAAAGTTGGATGCACAAAGTAAGGCCGCTTGCTCCTTACTAATTGGGTCTCTGACTTTTAGCGCATCATCTGTTGGTCCCTCGCCAAATATCCCAAGGTTTTGGGAGCCCAGCAACTCATCTTGCTCTTTGAGGATTGCTTGTGCCTCAACATGATTGAGTTCAGCATTAACATCTGGCTCTGTAGGGTTTTGTTGAGTAGGAGTAGCCTCATTAGCGGAATCATGAATTCCTTCTTGAGAAATCTCATCCAAAACTCTCTCTCTCTCTCTGTGTGAAATGTGGCCACTAGTGAAGCCACGTGGGAGGTAAACAGAGCAATAATGTGGGTAGGGAGAAAGGAGCAGTAGGAGGGCCTATATACACACACACATGTTTATATGTATATAAATCTTTCTCTCTCTCTCTCTCTCTCTCTCTCTCTCTCTCTCTCTCACACACACACACACACACACACACACACACATGTTTATATGTATATAAAAATTATTCAAAAAACCCACATCACACACATGTGCGCGCATACAAGGCTTTAAAATCATGAAATAAGGCTTTAAGAATCTTGATTAGATGATTTTCATTGAGTTGTAGAGATAGAGAAAAAAGTAAAGCATTGATTACCCCAAGGAAAGGACATATTAGGCCATCTCACATCTGAAACACACTATCACATATGGATTTAGTTCCTTTTCCCTAGAGAAGGAGCACACAGTCCAGACACTTCGATACTTTCTAAAGACACTTGATACTTTTAATGGGCTGTCTTTTGTCTTGATCGTGTTCATACAAAGGACTCTTGCACGAAGATTCTTCGATCCCTGAATAAAATTTTCGAAGAGCTATCGGCGCTGCGTTGCCTTCAATGCTATATGATGCATTCTGCACTGCGTTGCCTCCAATGCTATACGATGGGTCCTCTGCGCTGCGTTGCCTCCAATGCTATATTATGATGGGTCCTCTGCACAGTTGCAACATACAAGTATAAAAGACGGTTGCAACAGATAGACAGATACCTGTCGGGAAGGCAAGCAGGCATCCATAATCCACGTGACACGTATATACATACCTACGGTGATGGCCTTGTTCTGCTTCAGTAGCGAGCAGCACAATGTTGCTCAGGCGGCCTGGGTGCTTGCGTTCGCGGTCAGTGTCCTACTTTGCCTGCTGCACAGTAAATGTGCAGATGCCCAATTCCAGATAAGTGCGCTCACTCCTCAACAAACGCTCGCTGTGCTGCCGGATGACACGTACACTGTTATCTCCGTAGTCGCATCCTCTTTGCTGGACTCTAACACCCCTGGTATGTTGTGGGGGAGTATTCCAAGCGACGCTGTAGCTTCTATCTGTAGTAACGTCGTTCAGACTGGTACGTACAGCTTCTCCGCGTCAGTCACATATGGCGGCAATGCATTGCCCCGAAACATGCAGGTGCCACTGGCCAGCTATTATTCATCCTAGCATGCAACTTGAAGCGATTATATATGTCACAAGTTAACGAATCAGTTGCTTATTTATAATAACGCCCTGCGTATATTGGTGTTGCAGATCCAAGCATTGGGTGGCTGCGGCGCTGCCGGATATGATTCTGCGGACGGAGTAGAAGCTGTTCTAGAGGATGATGACAGCGTTGTCAGCGCTGTAGGCCGATCCACCTGTCTATGTACTTGTGTCAAGAGTCTTTCAAAATTACATATTGTGTTCAGCTTTTGAAAACCATGCCTGACTGCATTGCAGCTTGTGTGCCCGCAACAAAATTCGAGCAACTTAGGTTGCTTCTTGTTCGATACGGGAGACGAGATCAACACGTTTTACAACCAAGTATCAAGCAACAACAACAGTGATCTTGTAGCAGGGGCGGGTTGCAAGAAATTATTGGGCAACTGCGTCATTGACGGAGCTGTAGAGGGTAAGGCATGCATTGTGCGAATGCATTTTTTCATGTATGCATGGTTGCTCATGGGGCTGTAGCTCTTGTTTCATGTCAAACAACCTGTTTCAGGAGCCGCCACAGGCTGGCTTGCTGGCGTTATTGTGGCTTATGGCGCCTGCGCGCTTGGATTCAATCCTTTCTGTGATGGCATAGCAGTAGTTATTGGTACAGTTGCTGGGACTGTCATCACTGTAGTTAAAACTTGTTCCGATGCCTTGGCCGACAGCGGTTGCTTCTCTGGTATGAACCCCTCTCTCTCTTTCCCACACTCACACACACACACACAGGTTCCTTCTCTGGTATGAGTCTTTCTCTCTCTCTCTCTCTCTCTCTCTCTCTCAAGAGAGCTCTCTCGA
Source organism: Cibotium barometz (assembly GCF_041138505.1). Taxonomy (NCBI): domain Eukaryota; kingdom Viridiplantae; phylum Streptophyta; class Polypodiopsida; order Cyatheales; family Cibotiaceae; genus Cibotium; species Cibotium barometz. The sequence goes on from NC_141096.1 coordinate 41,096,100, forward strand.
CTCTCTGTGTGTGCAATCTCGCTCTCTCGCTCTCTCTCTCTCTGTGCTAGCTCTCGCTCTCTCTCGCGCTCTCGCACTCTCTCGCTCTCTCTCACTCACTCTCTCTCAGTCTGAGTCTCTGAGTGAGACTGAGTGAGAGCGAGAGGAGACTCAGACTGAGTCTCTCGCTCTCGCTCTCTCTCAGTTTGAGTCTCTCACTCTCGCTCAGTCTCACTCAGACTGAGAGAGCGCGAGAGAGAGCGAGAGAGAGCGAGAGCTTGCACAAGAGGAGAGAGAGAGAGAGAGAGAGAGAGAGAGAGAGAGATTGCACAGAGAGAGTCGAGAGAGCTCTTTTGAGAGAGAGAGCTCTTTTGAGAGAGAGAGAGAGAGAGAGAGAGAGAGAGAGAGAGATTGCACACACAGAGAGTCGAGAGAGAGAGAGATTGCACACACACAGAGTGGAGAGAGCTCTCTTGAGAGAGAGAGAGATTGCACACACAGAGTCGAGAGAGCTCAAAGAGAGAGAGAGAGAGTCAGAGAGAGAGAGAGAGAGAGAGAGAGAGAAAGAAAGAGCTCTCTCTCTCTCTCTCTCTCTCTCTCTCAGACTCTCTTTCTCTCATAGACTCTGTGAGAGAGAGAGAGAGAGAGAGCGCTCTCTCACAGACTCTCTCGCTCTCTCATTCTCTCATTCTGAGCTCTCTCGACTCTGTGTGCGTGTGTAATCCCTCTCTCTCTCATAGACTCAGTCTCTCTGAGTCTATCACTACAAGACAATGCTGCCATACACGCGTTTCATACACGCGATAAATTACGAACGCGTGTATGGTCGCGCCTGTATTTGAATAGAATCGGGCGCGTGTATTTTTGCATTTAAATTCGCGTGTATATTTGCATTAATAAACGCGTGTATAAAAGCGTCTATATACACGCAGTAATACACGCACCTATACACGATAATATTTACGGGGTAATACTCGCTATTATACACGGATAAATACACGCTACTATACACGGATTAATACACGAATGGCAGAGAAAAACTGAAAAAAAACTGAATTCCTTTACAAAATTAAAAACTATTTTCCTTAAACCATCTCATAGTACATTACAGTATAGATCATTACACAATCCCACTACATGCATTTACAACAATGAAATATATTCAAGAATAAATCATATTGCATATGAGATGATGGAAATGTCATCAATTTAGAACATACAGTGACGGATTGGTTAGGGTTCGATCTCATCTTCAATAAGATCCATCCTTGCCAAACGATCAACATCAATATCCATTTGATCAATTGGTAAGGCTACGATTAAATTTATTCCACTATCGATATTCTGTACTCCATTGATAATGGTATCGATGTCCTGATCATCCTCATCAACATCACCATCATCCTCAATGGTAGGGTCATTCTCATGATCATGAGAAATGGCATGCTCATCCTCATTATCACGATCATCTCTTATTTCTTGATCATCGATCACAACATCTTCAATGGCATATGCATGTTCGACGTCATCTTCATTGCGGCTTGTTACATCCTCCATATGCTCCATATCAGTGAATGTATTATACATCACTTTGGAACGTGGTGCAATAGGGATGACGTACCACCATTTGATGTCATGCACCATTGGTAGATAGATAACCTACTCAAATACACACAGTACAGTAATTAATTAGCATATCAAAAGTCAAGGGGTACGCGAGCTTAGATATATATGTACATGAAACACATTAGTAAAAAAATGCATACCTGCTCACATTGTTGTGGCAATACGAGCCTATCTTTCTTTGTTTGCCAGAACTTTGTAGAGTCAATAGTTACATATCCACTTGCATGGCGTTTTATCGTTGCATCAGGCCCTTTTTCCACCACGTTCATTTGCCATTTGACATCCAAAACATACACAAAGAAGCGACGAAAGTCGAGCCTAAATATGTCTTGGATTATGCCACAATAATCATCCATTTTTCCATTAGCTCCCTCAAAGCTACTAATGACACCGCAATCTTGTGTATTTCTCTTTTCATCAATTCTTTGTGTTCGAAAATGCTTGCCTTCACACCATATAGCATTGAACATAGTGCACTGGACCAAAATAGAAACAATATTTGTGTAAGCAATGTGAATAAATATTAAAAGAAAATCACTTACAACTAATGCAAAACATTAGTTCTATGTACCTTTGACATGCATCCTCGTGCATACTCCCATTCTTCCGCCGTGATATGCAGCCCCTCGTCACTCTCTGCTCTCTCCATTTCCTCATGCAACCAATCAACATGGATATCATTCGGAAGTGTTGCTAGATGCTTAGGGTACGCCTTCCGAGAGCCATGTTGCCTCCGAAAGAGAGCTCTTTCTGCTTGCCTTTTTGTCTTTGCATCCTCATATCTTGTAACCCATCTGCTCATCACATCACTATTAAGGATACAAGTGAAATTGAGATCATCAATCAACGTTTTGTCAATTACTTTACTCTGTCCTTTTCCTTGAGGCACAATAGAGGTCATCCTCAAGTCCTCTTCATTGCTCCATAGTCGTGGCAAAGAGCTGTCCACCTGACCAAGAAATTCTGAAATATATACAAGCGACTCTTGTATCAACCAACCCTCGGCCATGCTTCCTTCAGGCCTTGCACTTTGCCTCACAAAGTCTTTTAAGGTCTTCATGAAGCGCTCTAGGAAGAACATCCAACGTGCATGCACAGTACCACATAAAGCAATTTCGTCCACTAAATGCAGGAGTGTCTGCGGGAATTCTCCACATGCCATCATCCGATCGATGTGAGGAATGCCATGACATGAGCTCTGCTATAGATTTGCACTTGAACATGTGTTTGATGCGAGGAATTATAGGAAAGTGTCGCAAGACTTTACGAGGTACATCAAAACTCTTCATATCTGTTCTGTACCTTGCTTCACCACAAGTGGGACATGTCAGAGCCTCCTTATGCGTCCCACGAAAGAGAATGCAATCATTGACGCATGCATGTATTTTATCATAATCCAGTCCTCCAAGAGATGTCACATAGCGCCTCGCTATGTCTCTTGAGGTGGGCAGTCTATTTTCCTTTGGAAGCATATTTGACAATAGCCTGCATCCAATATCATCAATTATAATTAGTCTTAAATCCTAAACCTTAAACCACTAATTCAAATTTATAAGTTAGAATGCTTACTTCAACAATGCGTCAAGACTTGCATTGCTCCATCCATAAACTGTTTGTATATTAAGTAGTTCAAGGGAAGCACGTAAAACTGAGAATGTGCACCCTTCAAACACCGGTGTCGATGAAGCTTTATAAAGATGCTCTTGTTCCATATCATCGTCGTCCACACCTTTGGGATCATCCTTAAAAAGATTTCGCACCATATCATCAAGCACCTCCTCTTCCACAACTTCGTGAGGTGCAGGGCTATTGTCGTCCCTTTCCCACTCATCTCTGACATTAGATCCCGAAGCTCCAGCATCATCTCGTCGACGCTTTACGTGCTCTCGTCGCGCGTAGGGTACCATGTTAGGGTGTGGTACTGCATCCTGCTTCAATTTATCAAATTATATGTTACAACTCTATTAATTTAATTTGGATACCATGAGTCATTTGAATACCATCAATTTACATCTACTCACCTCCAAACCTGTTTGATTCCATTCTCCATACATGGAGATATGATTCAAGGTAATTCGACGTGCTCGTACAATGCATCCTTGACATCGATTACACATACATTTGATCCGTTGTCCCAACCACACATCGCGATTACGATGACGCATTGTCTCATCTTCCTCAGAACTGCTTGAAGAGGTTGATGACATCCTGTGTACAAATCAGAAAACACAAACTCATTATATATTTTTAATGAAAGCACAAAAACGCGTGTATTCACGCGGCTATCTCCTACAATTTGCGTGTATAAACGCGGCTACTTCCTAAAAAACGCGTGTATTCACGCGGCTAATATCTGCAAAACGCGTGTATAAACGCAGCTACAATCATGTACACGCGAATATACCTGCGTTTATATACGCGAATATAAACGCACACATAAACGCGGCGGCATATTTAAACTAAACATAGCCCGCCTTCCCCAAATATAGATTTTGAACTTAGAAATCAACAGTGCGCCTGTTTTCGCCTCTTCCAACAGCAAAGAGGGAGCAGAGAAAGGAGCACACACACGGGAGAAGGAGGGAGCAGAGAAGGAGCAGAGAGGACTCACTTTTTCAGAGGTGAGTCACTTTGTCCTGTGCCTTGTCTCTTTTGTCAGATTTGTTTACTTTGCTCTTTGCTCTTTGGGTTTGTCTTTTTGCACACGATTGGGTTGCTGCATCCTGACAGGGGCGACAATGGCTGGTCCTTTTGTAAGGACATTCTGTTTTTGTCGGGGGGTCGGTCTTTTCGAGAAATTTTTTTCGCAGGTCGCGTGTAAGAACGCGTGTAGGAGCGCGTGTAACCTGTCTGCAGAGTTTTTCCACGCGCATATACACGCGTTTTTTGCCGGGTATATACACGCGTTTTTTGCCGGGTGTATACACGCGTTTCTGCAGACAGAAAACTGCCGCGTTTCAGATTTCAGGGTTTGCAGGCATTTGACTTGTGTAATGACAATGTGTGAGTCAAGAGACAGCCCATGATGTACATGATGATGTTTGTTGCAGGTTCTTTATGGATATTCCAGGTTCTTCATCCGATCCATTTGCGTACAGCAATTGGTTGATGGAGATGATGAATCACTTTGGGCGCCAACCTGGTCCGGTTGAGCTTACAGAGTATATGTATGTCCATCCCCCTCCTTCCCTGCCTGGTGTCTATACCCCTGTCGCGAGTATCCAGGGCACTCCAGTGCCGTCTATTCCTCCGAGTCCGACGAGACGGCATGCAGCTTCTCCTCTTCCACGTCCACCGAGGAGACATACCTCGTCCCAGACACACTCACGTACACCCTCACAGCCACCATCACGTGCTCCCTCAGAGCCACCGTCACGTCAGGGCTCACAGCCACCGTCACGTAGACAATCCCCCAGTCGTGACTCCACCCGCAGCAGTAGGAAGAGTGGGAGTGGGGGAGGATGCGGCGGGTGCTTTGGTGGGGGAGGTGGGGGAGGTGGGGGAGGTAGTAGGGCACGGGGTGAGAGAGGAGATAGAGGGAGAAGAGTTAGAGGAGACAGTTCGGAAGAGGAGGAGATGAGAGAGATGGAGAGAGTGGTTTGCTATGATGTGACGGATAGGGGCGGGATAGTGATGGATGCGAGGGGGAGGGAGGTAATGGAATACATGCGTGGGGTAGTATCAAACTCATATAGAAATTGTTTTATTAAATTTAAAGATCAAAATAGCCGATTAGTTGGGGAGGTGATAGAGGCTGTACACAGTCGGTACCCCAATCCCCCACATGCTACATTCTCGGATGTATGGGGAAGGACGCGAATAAGGGAGATCTTAAGTAATAAAAGATCTCACCTTAAAAAACTCGCGTACGATGACCGGCTAAATGTAGCTGCGGGTGGCTATCCTGCCGAGAAACCTGCCACTGCGCACAAACGCGAGTGGAAGGAGGCAAAGAAACGAGCAGAGGGTGGCGTGAAGAGCAGGCAGCATGTGGAGGCACGACGGATCCAGATGGAGACCGTTGGATCTTCGCATTTCGGATCTGGCGGCGTCGAGTCATGGGAGGCAGAGTTCGTAAGTATCCTGTCACTTTATTTGATTGTTTACTTAATTCATTGATTCTATGAATTGTTTTAATCTTACAAATTGTGTTGATTATGATACAGCGACGGGTTACGGGGAGGAAGCCCACAACCCACGATACTGCGTATGCTCGCCGGCATAGCAGACGTGACACGTGGGCCATCTTCAGAGCCGAGGGACGTATTACGGACGCGCAGTTTGAGTTGGCCATGAGACCATACGGTCGACAGGTACTTGAAAATTCGTAACGAATGGTTTTGGTTTATTGAATTGCATATATATATATATATATATACTTATATACTATATATTACTTGAACAGGCACAAGCTGCTGATGATCCACCGGCCGCCGCTGCAGAGGGTGGACGTGAGCACTACTCCTCGGACATTCCGACCGATGCGAGCTCATCTGAGCATGAGGGGAGCACCGAGTCATCATCTGGGTCTGAGTAGTACTCAGATTTGTAGTATCACATTCCATATTTAGGATGTGATTGTATATATTTTTTTGTAAACTCAAGCCATGGGCTACTTCGAGATATGGACTCCCTTGTATACATGTATGAAATTTTGATAGTAATATTGAATTGATTGATCGATAGTATTACATTCATGGCTCTCTTGAATCGTGTAATGACAATGTATGCATTCATGTCGTTCTTGTCTTAATCTCCCTCGTGCATATGTTCTTCGTGGATGGTCTAATGCACCAAAAACCCTAAACCAGAGAGTGCTATTGGGTGCTGGAATGCTGGAACAGTATTCAGGCACCAAATAGCACTCTCTGGATTTTTTTTTTTGCTCTCTGTTCGCGTGTATAAACGCGTCAAAACTGCTAAAAATTGCGTGTATCTGCGCGGATACACTGGAAATAACGCGTGTATACACGCGTATAAACTGGCAGTAACGCGTGTATAAGCGCATCTAAATAAAATAAACGCGTGTACAGACGCAAGTAAAAACGCGGCTGGGACATTGGAACTGAACAGGATGCGGCTATACACCCGTGTATAACCGCGTCTAATAGAAGAAGACGCGTGTATACTGGCGTGTATTAATGCGTCTGAAAAAAAAAACGCGGCTACACACCCGTGTATACGCGCGTCTGAGAGGTACTTTACACGCGTTTTTACACGCATGTCTGTGGCCGCGAGAATACACGCGCTGATACACGGGCCCGCTACTTTTTTTCACAAGTCATTTTTAGCGGCTAAGAGCGCGGGTATGAGCCCAATCCCTTGTAGTGTATGAGAGAGAGAGAGAGAGAGAGAGAGAGAGAGAGAGCTCTCACACAGAGAGAGTAGAGAAAGAGAGAGAGAGAGAGCTCTCACACACAGAGAGTAGAGAGAGAGAGAGAGAGAACGGTTCTCCCCCCCTCAGAGAGCTCGAACTCTCTCTCTCCCTCTCTCTCTCTCTACTCTCTCTGTGTAATAGAGAGAGGGAGAGAGAGAGTTCGAGCTCTCTGAGGGGGCTCGAACTCTCTCTCTCCCTCTCTCTCTCTCTACTCTCTCTGTGTAATAGAGAGAGGGAGAGAGAGAGTTCGAGCTCTCTGAGGGGGGGAGAACCGTTCTCTCTCTCTCTCTCTCTCTCTCTCTCTCTCTCTCTCTCTCTCTCTCTCTGTAATCTCTCTCTCTACTCTCTCTGTGTAATCTCTCTCTCTCTCTCTCTCTCTCTCTCTCTCTCTCTCTCTCTCTCTCTCTCTCTCTACTCCCTGTGTGTAATCTCTCTCTCTCTCTCTCAGGGAGAGAGAATCTCTCTCTCTCTCTCTCTACTCCCTTTGTGTGTAATCTCTCTCTCTCTCTCTCTCTCTCTCTCTCTCTCTCTCTCTCTCTCTCTCTCTCTCTCTCTCTCTCTCTCTGTGTGTGTGTAATCTCTCTCTCTCTCTCTCAGGGAGAGAGAGAGAGAGAGAGAGAGAGAAAATCACGTACCTCCACTTGCAGGTGATGCACTTGTTGCTACTTCTCTTGGTAACATCCTTCCAATGTCTAGTCTTTCTCTGGAAGATCAAGTAAGTTCCACTATCAACAATGAAGTTGAAATTGTGAGAACAGTGAAATTGCAGCTCTTTGAGCTTTATTGACTATGACTTGCAGGTAGCTGTGAGACACTCAGATGGGAAAATTGCATTCAGCCCTATCTATGCTTTTGGGCATGCCAACCCCCATGAAATTGCACTATTCATCAATCTTAACTTGCGATGTGCTAATAACACCATTTACTGTAATAACCATTGCCCACCTTCCAGAATGCTCAAGCTCACCCCGTACCATCTCGCCCCCACCATTCATCGAGGTATACGTGGCTACATGAAACAACTTTGCACCTCATAGCTTCTTGGTGGGATTAGAAATTCTATTGTGTATTGACATTTTTTGAGTGTCCTTTGTCGAAGCAGAGAACAAACGCATCAAGCACTACAAAAGAGCAAAGGACTTCCGTGTCGGTGACCTCATGTTGGTTGCATGCGATAATGCTAAGGAAACACAACCTTTCAGTGTTGTAGGTTGTGATAACTAACCTACAAATACTTTTGGTGCCACATCAAATAAACCCTTCATGACAAGAACTACAAAGACTTGTTCATAGTTGCTCCTGCATGTAAACAAAACTTGATTACTCAAGATACAATAAGTACATTCATCCTTTCATGGCTTGAAGGAAGAAAAGCTTTTCAATCAAACATTTCGGTGCCTTACTCTCCCAAGGCCATGCATAAATGGCATTCCTTCACAAAGGTCTCAAATTGAGTGTCCTCTCTTGTTTGCAGATATTGAGATCACATTTGACCATGGACTCTACAACCCACTTACTCTCGAGGGAAACATAATTGTGGATGGTGTTGTGGCTTCAGTGCATAGTGCTTGGTTCTTAGACCAAATGTTTGATATTTTCGAGATTCCTCACTTGCTGCACGATGCATACCAAGTACTAGATTCAATGCAAAATAAACTATAGAAATGTGAAATTTGCATTTGTATTGAGAAGGAGAAATCTCACACTTTTTCTCATTTTCATGTAGGTTATCATGTTTCCCGTGGTTCTCCTACACCGCATACTTGGACTAAAGTTGTACAATCAACTCTATAATCTAGTGGATCAAAGCATCAACATACCAAACACTGGCACCCTATATGGTGGACACATTGCCATCTTCACAACTATTACCGTCATCTTCTCCATTCTGAAGGGGCTCAAATATGCCACTAACTCACGCATAAGAAATTGACTTATCATAAAGAAAGAACTTTCTTATCATTTAGAAAAGAACAAAATAAAGAAATTATGCATCAAGCCATTGTCAAGACTTATGCGTGGGAGATTTGTCTTCTAGAGACAAGTTATACAAGTTTACATATACAACTCAAAATGGAACAATATATAGGGCATTATCCATGTCATCTTAATTTGGTGTAGGCCTACTTTTTGACTTTATAGTTTACAATTGAAGAAAGGATTAGGTGAGTTTCATTCTTTCTTTGTGCTCATCCTTGGATAAATCATGGCAGAAAATGTTGTTATTATAGGCCTCAGTTGAGTAGATTCATTAAAGTCTTTGAATGTAATTCCATCATACTTCTTTTAAGATAGCGATTTGTCTATTTCTATGAAAACTTCATATTACATTATATGAATAAAAGGTTGATAGAATTATGACATTAAATATATCTACTTTATGTTTTTGTCAATTAGATCGACAGAGTGACATATAATAGTATAGTAGTGATTTTATTATGATGTTTTTGGAAAATTCAACTACTTCATGACTTGAGTAGCTCCAACAAGGCTAGAGGTTCCTACATCTGCATAACGTGATAATAATAGTAGAATTAAGTCTAAACCATTAATGCTAGATCACAACAACACAAAGGCCCTGTAGCCACATTTTTTAGACACGGAGAATGACGGAACCAGCTATAATCGCATCTATATTGGTTCAACTATGGGCACGTCTATAACCGCATCTATAAGATGCGTTTATTTTCCCATATAAAATATGTGTCTATATGCCCTGCAAAATTGCTATATAACCATGCTTATAAACGCTGAATAGGCATATTTAAGAGCACTACTATAGTCATACCATAGTCATTGTCTTTTCAACATTGCAAATATTGTAATAAATTATTTCAAATGCTCACATATAAGTAGATAACATTGAAGACGATGTGGATGCACAACAATTAACAACGTAAACAGTGAAACAATGATTTGCTTTTGAAGACGAGACAATGCACCATATGTTTTGGTCAATGCCAATTAATTAAAATCAAAACAATGAGGCCTATGTTTCGATCTCATCCTCAATGAGATCCACCCTTGCCAAACTATCCACTTCAATATCTACATTTTGAATGTCAAGGTCAATAAATACATCCAACCTATCCACTTCTATACATTGCTTTGAAATGTGGCGTAATGGGATGACAAACCACCATATATTATTGTCCACTCATGGTTTGAAGGTAACCTATATAAGAAAAAAGCACTCACTAATTTATATTTCCTTACTTTGACATTATCAAAGATAAGTTATGCTTTAAAATATGTGTTGACTATCTAATCACATTGTTGCAGTAAAACTAGTGTGTCCTTTGTGCTTTGCCATTTTCTAGAGTCAATAATCACAAATCCACTTGCATGGAATCTTGTAGTTGCATTAGGGCCTCTTTCCACCATGTCCTTGAACCACTCCACATCCAAAACATATAGAAAGAAGCTTCGAAAATCAAGCTTGATAATATCTTGGATTATGCCACAATAATCATCCATGGCTCGGCTGCATCTCTCAAAGCTAGCAATGATGCCAGAATCTTGTGTGTTTCTCTTATCATCAATCTGTTGGGTCCGAAATGCTTCCCCTCACACCATATAGCATTGAATATAGTCTACGTGGAATAATTCAAATTCGAAATTCATTTAATTCGCTAAATATGGATGAATAACGCATTCAAGTTTGAAAAACATGGTAAAATTCGATGTTATCTCACGTTTGAAACCGAATTTAGCACATCAGCAGAGTTTATTCATACGTTTATTCGTACAAATAAAATTATTCGTACGAATAAATTTTATTGGTCCGAATAAAATTATTAATACGAATAAATTGAGCTATATATGCTGCGAACTCTGTGTTTTCAGACATTCTAAGCTTGGCTTGCAAGCCGATCTAGTTAAATCAAAAATGGAAACAAGGATTAGAAGTTGCTTTGTAACTTTCAACCTTGAATAGGGAAATTTCTGCTCGCTTGTGTGAGTGGCTTTCTAGCTTGCTATGTAGTGTTGTATGTAAAGTTTTTTGAATGCTTATGACTTCTTAAGATCTCTTGAAGAGTTCTTAGGATCTCTACTTTGTTTAAACCTTTGCTTTTAATAGAAGTTTTCTTATTTTGAGTTTAGAAGTTTAAATTTATTTTATAGTAAAATACAAGATTGTGAAAAATTTTAGGAGTACTTTAGGAGTGTAAGATTACTATTGCATTGTTAATGTACTTTTTGAACATTTTCTTTGAATGATATGTTTGGCACTGTTCATGTACTTTTGATACATTTTTATTAAACATTGCATATTCTTCTTTAATAATGCACTATTTGGTTCAACACTTGTCTTTTGATTGAATGAATTTACATTATCTCAATTGCATGTGAATGGAGTGATTCGGAACATTTGTCTTTTTGATTGAATGATATACATTCACTCAATGACATGTGAATGAAGTTGGAGCACTTGTCTTTGTTTGAATGTTGTACGTCCATTCAATTGCTTGTGAATCGAGTTCAAACATTTGTATTTTTATTGAATGAGGTACATGTATTCAATTGCATGTGAATAGAGTCATAACACTTGCCTTTGATTAAATGAAGTTCTTTCAATGCAATTAGTCATAACACTTGCCTTTGATTAAATGAAGTTCTTTCAATGCATGTGAATGGAGTCATAACACTTGCCTTTGTTTGAATGAACTTCATTCAATTTAATTACATGTGAATGGAGTCATGACACTTGCCTTTGGTTGAATGAAGTTCATTCAATTCAATTGCATGTGAATTAAGTCTAGTCTAACTTGATGTTGATGAAGTATTTTCATTCATTCAATTTCTTACACTACTACATGATAGCCTAATACCGGCTCTTATGCCGACGTCATTAAATGGGGTCTAAAAAAGCCCCGTCATCGGTATAAACCTCGGTATCTGTGCCGAAACCACGACGTCGGTATTTGCATCGGGCGCTCATACTGGTGCGTATACCGGCGCCCATACCGACGCGCATACTGGCAAATCTACCAGCCCTTATCCCGGCAAATATACCAGCATGGATACCAGCAGATATACCGGCATGCATACCGGCGAATATACCAGCGAATATACCGGCGGGTATACCGGCACTTATACCGGCGGATATACCGACGACCACAACAGTAATTTTTTTTGGACAGAATGGTGTTGCCAGGCTACCTGCAGTCAATAGGACTCAACAGCAGTAAACAGACAGCACCATTCCTGTCCAAAATAGAGCACAAAAGACAACCATGCTCGTTTTTTTATTTTTCAGATAAACAAGAAATTAAACATTACTCATGAATATTTTGATCATATACCAATAGTTTAAAGGACTTACATTATGGTAATGCCTCCCAATTGATGGTCTCTCCTTCTGCTTCAAGCATCTCAAATAAGGCCACAAGGCCATATTTGTAAGTGTACTTCTCTTCTCGCCTACTTGGTGGGCCTACATAAACAATTAACAATTACAACTTTTAGAAATAATTGAGTGGACAGGTGGTGAGCGTTCTGGTTGTGCCATAGGTACATCGATGAAGGAATGATTGGAAATTAGGATTCAACCGAAGATTTTGGAGGATTATGATCAGTGACACTATGATTTTATTAAATGATTATTTTAAAGATAGTTGAATTTATGAAAAAGGCAACTTCATATTGGGTGTGTAAGTGGTGTGCCTAGTTTTAAGTTTGCATGAATATCCAGATAGGGGGCTTGGGAACTCTTTTCCCTGGTACTTTAGCCCACATACATACATTTAGATAAACAAAATTGCTACAAATACTTACGAATTCATGGTGCATGGTTTCATAACCACCACTCCCAAGATGAGAAGCCCCTACGGTTTGGAGTCTCATCCTTGCCGCCTCTCTTTGTTGTTGAAACCTCTCTGGTGTCTCTGTAAGCTCCTGAGCTATGGCTTCCCACTCCCTATCATCTAGCCAAACAGGTTTCTCTTTCCCCTCTCTAAATGCATCCCTCGCCTCTGACCTACGAGGCCCCATCAAAATCCAAGCTGTATATTGTATCCACTCATTAGAGACGACATTCATAGGGTCAGATGGCTGAAACTCTTGCTTTATCTTTGTATTTATGTAATTTTTCTTCTCCTTATCTTGTTGATTCCATAAAGTCATAATAGAGTTGTGAAACTGTATAGTGCACAATTGTCGAATTCGTGTCTTCATTGCCTTCCCTGCACTATTCATTATAGGTGCCCCATCCCTAATAATTGTGTATATCTTGTTGTTGTCATGGTCATGTGCACCCCAAGGAGTGGAAGCTGAACCTATGGGTGTGCTATCAACAGATGAGAGCGAAGGACGACGCTCACGTGGTGGTGGTGTCACAGCATCTGTGGCACTACCACCACAAAAACCTCCCCCTGAAGACCTACAACGTGAGCGACGTCAATGTGAAGAGGTGGTAGATCAAGCTGTAAGAGGAGTGGAAGGCTGTGTGGTATGAGGTGTGGGAAATGCTGACGTACCTACAGGTGTGGGAACTGCCGTCTCGTGAAGCCAGATGGTGAGGCAGATGTCCCTGCTCCAGAACCCCAATAAGTCTGAGCCATGGCTCTCTTCTCTGGAGTCATGGATGAGAAATTTTATATAACTGCTCGGGACTCATGCCCTGAGGTGTAGGGTTAAATGAGAAATCAGGACTGAAGGTGAGTCAAGTATGATAACTTATACGTTCATTCATATACTCATGAATCTAGGAACTTTTGCTCGTATCACTTCATTTGGTCACCCATGGCCTGTTGGACAAAAAACCATATGACAAACTTGTGCGAAATGAAAATTACATGGTAAACAATGAAAGAACCATATGACAAACATTAACAATGATAAACAACAATGGTAAACCATATCACTTTGCACCTGCACTAGTGATTATGATGGTAAACATTAACAATGGTAAACAATGAAAGGACCATATGACAAACATTAACTTCCCTAAACAACAATGGTAAACCATATCACTTTGCACCTTCAATGTCATAAAATCATTACAAATATGTCATAACTATTTGCATAATCATTAAGATACATCATTTTAAAAATCATTATCTATTCTATCATCCTCATTAAGATCAGTAGCCCCAAAGAGATCTATTTCTATGTACATTTCAGCATCCTCATCATTAAAAGTCCCTTGATGAAGGATGTCCTTATCATCTATGTCTTCTTCCTCAACAGGTTTTCTAGCTTCATTGGTTTGCACCTCTTCATTTGGATCTTTCTCTAGTTGCTCCTCTATTTGCTTGCTCCTCTTCATTGTTGATATCAGCTTCTTTTTGTTGCTCCCCACCACCCTGTGAATCCACATCACCCTGTTGTAGCTCTAATTCTTCACAAATTTGCTTACTGCGGGGGGCGACTTGAACCACAAATAGCCAGCGTGGATCTTTTGGATCCGCTTTAAAGACAACCTGCTCACAATGCTCTAGGCGCACAAAAGTATCTTGCTGATCGGTCCATACCTTCGTGGAGTCCACTTGGATGAGGCCACTCTTGTCTCTACGTACAGTTGCATGTGGCCCATTTGTGATTACCTTGAACCACTTCACATCAAAGATAAACAACTCAAAACTTCTAAAGCCAACCTTTAATATGTCTTGAATGGTTCCAAAGTAATCAAGCATTCCACTAATTGTGTTATCATCACTTACACTTGCTCAACTTTCTTGAACAAATTGTGCTGTGACACCACAATCAAAGGTTGCTCTTCTTTGGTCTATTCATTCTACTCGAAAATGACGTCCATGTGACCAAAACGCCCCATATTTGTGATACTACAAATAGCACATAAAGATTGTTGATGGACAAACAATAACTGAGACATGTAGAGAAAAAAAAGAGAGACATGTAGAGCTTAAACACTTACATGCCAATCGCATCCTTTTGTAAGCTCCTCCTCCTCCTCTGTTATAGTTGAACCAGCACGTTTGGCTTCTAAAATTGTAGCTTCTAGCCATCTACCTGTGGGAAAGTCCAGAAGAGCTTGCAGACCTTCTGGATATGGGAGATTTCTTGTAGTGCGATTCCTTTTGAAACTTAAACGATCTTGTACTCGCTGTCGCTTGAGAGCTTCATATGTCTCAATCCACTTCTCCATTACATGCAAGATCAAGATGCAAAATTTGTTGATTTTTTCCCGCAGCAAATTGTTATCCATCTTTCTCTTAATGCCTTGGCCTTGAGGTTCCTCACCAATGACTCGCCTGTTAGACTCTGTATCTATGGATCTGATGAATTTAATGTTGGAATTAGGGTTGCAGGAATGCACACACAACTTCAAGAAGATGAGGAAGCTTGAGCACAACACAGTAGTGTATTATGAGTGCCAATTGTGAAAGGTTACTAGCCCTAGAAGATAATGGGCGTATATACAATGCACGGGGGAAAAAACCTCCTAGTGAGGGAAAAAGTGCCTCGGCGGTCCTAAGTGTGTTCACACACATCACTACTATAATATGGTAACAAATCCCCCCTGGAGTGATGCGGTGAACAAGAGCTAGCACTCATGTATAGGGAAGTGTCTAGCTATGTGGACGAATCCACAAAAGGGAGTAAGCCCAAAGCTTTGCGAAAAGCTTCGAACTTCTCACGAGGCAGAGCCTTTGTGAAAAGGTCTGCAAGGTTATCCTGTGTTGGCACATAAGCCAAACTGATCTCTCCTGCAGAGAGTCTCTCCCTGACATAATGGTAGTGCACCTCAATGTGCTTCGTACGAGCATGGCACACTGGGTTCCGCGCAACTGCCAATGCGCTCTGACTGTCAGTGAAGATGGTGGTGGCAGATGGCTGCCCAACACCCAAATCAGCCATAAGGCGTCTGAGCCACACACACTCAACCGTAGCTGTGAAAGCTGCCCTGTACTCAGCTTCACAACTAGAAGTGGCCACAGTAGGCTGCTTCTTGCTCAACCATGATATGCATGAGCTTCCAAGCATGAAGCAAAAACCACTCGTGGACACGCGTGTGTCATAACAACCAGCCCAGTCAGAATCTGAAAAAGCATGTAAATCTGGCGGCAATGATCCCCCCTTGGGATAAAACAACCCAAGATGCCGAGTACCACTCAAATAGCGAAAGATACGCTTCACTGCCTGCCAATGCTTAATGCCTGGGCTATGCATAAATCTGCTCACCTGTGAGACTGCAAACTGAATGTCTGGCCTCGTAATGCATACATAAATGAGGCAACCAACAGCTGTCTGATAGAGTGTGACATCAAAGTGATCTCCAGCATCATGAAGACTCAACTTCAAACCTGTCTCCATTGGAGTAGCAGTAGGCTTGCAGTCTTCAAGGCCAAATCTCCGCAACAATGTCTCAATATACTTTGTCTGACACAAAGCAATACCTCCATCACACTGCTTAAATTGTATCCCCAAATAGTGATGCAAATGCCCCAAATCTGACATCTCAAAAGAGGCATTCAAATCAGCCTTAAAATCAGCAATATGACTCTCATTTGGTCCTGTGAGCAGCATGTCATCGACATAGAGAGCAATGATTAGATGTACACCATCCACACGTTTAACATACAAAGTGCTTTCTGTTGGACTATTCTGAAACCCATGTGCAGTCAAATATGCATGTATCTTTTCATACCAAGCTCGTGGAGCTTGCTTTAAACCATATAAAGCCTTTTTTAACCTGCACACTTTGTTTTCCTGCCCTCTTTGAACAAAACCACGAGGCTGCGATACATACACCTCCTCATGCAAATCTCCATTTAAGAACGCAGTCTTTATGTCCAGCTGATGTACATTCCAACCATTATGAGCTGCTAATGCACAGATGCTACGAACAGTGGTCATACGACATGTGGGAGCAAAAGTCTCATCAAAATCAATGCCCTTCTCTTGAGCATAACCTTTTGCAACAAGCCTAGCCTTATGGCGATCCACTGTGCCATCAGGCTTACGCTTCAATTTGTATACCCACTTAGTGCCAATGGCCTTCTTGCCAGGGGGCAAGTCACATAAAGACCATGTACCATTCTTCATAATAGCATCGTATTCTGCTTGCATAGCAGCCATCCAATTTTCTGAACTTTGTGCCTCATCAAATGAAACAGGCTCACTTTCATCGCACATACTAGAAACAGCCAATGCATAACAATCTGACGCGTAAGAGGCACCATGAGAGCCAGAACGAGTGCGACTAGACAAAGGGGCATCCAACTTGCTGTCACGCAAAGTCTGCACCAGCCATCTAGGCATGTTCCTAGAGCCCTCAATCTCTTGTCTCTCATCCTCAAGTGCATCATGCACATCTGCATCAGATATAGGCTGATCTGTGCCATCATTTAAAACCTGCATAGGCTGAAAAACTGCCTCATGAGGTATTGCACTTGACTGTGCACCACTGAAAAGAGGCAACAATGTATCATAGACATCACGTGAGCTGATATCTGTCTCCTTAGTACATGAAACCAAGGGCTGAACTGCATCTTCCACAAATACAACATCACGGCTAACCAAAATGCGCTTTGTCTGTGGATGATACAAACGATAGCCTTTGCTCTCAGCACTATATCCAACAAAAATACATTTGACAGCTTTGTCATCCAATTTTCTGCGATGTTGCACAGGCACTAATGCATATGCCAGGCAACCAAAAACACGTAAATGGCCAACAGATGGCTTGCGGCTATGCCAAGCCTCATATGGAGTGACAACCTGTAATGCTTTGGTGGGACACCTGTTTAGTACATAAGTGGCACACATGACAGCCTCAAGCCAAAAACCATGTGGTAGACTTTGACTCTTAACCATACATCTTGCCATTTCCATGAGAGACCTGTTTTTTCTCTCAGCCACACCATTTTGCTGTGGTGTATACGGCACTGTACATTGGTGTTTTATCCCACGCTCAGCCAGAAATGCATTAAATTCTGAAGACATATACTCCCCCCCTCGATCTGAACGGAGGGTGCCCATCTTACTTTCTGACACATTTTCAGCCATAACCAAAAACTGTTTGAAGCACAAAAACACTTCGGACTTTGCCTTCAAAGGATATACCCATGCATGCCTGGTAAAATCATCAATGAAAGTCACGAAGTAAAGGTAGTTTCCAAATGATGGAGTTTGCATGGGACCACAAACATCACTGTGAACAAGCTGCAATCTGCGTTCAGCTCTCACTGATCCATCTTTGGGAAAGGAAGCACGCTGCATTTTAC
This sequence comes from Cibotium barometz, assembly GCF_041138505.1. Lineage (NCBI taxonomy): Eukaryota > Viridiplantae > Streptophyta > Polypodiopsida > Cyatheales > Cibotiaceae > Cibotium > Cibotium barometz. Next base: position 41,114,274 of record NC_141096.1, read on the forward strand.
CCAATATGCAGCCCTCACAAACATGCTTGACAGGTGCCTCAAGCTTAGGCAAAGAAGACACCATTTCAGATTTCTGCAGGCGCAGCAAACTTGCAAAATTCAGATGACCAAAACGTGCATGCCATAGTTTTGCATCTGAAATAGCCTGCGTATCCATAATAGCACATGCTGAATCCTCTACACATTTGCCATTCATATTGAGCTTATACAGCCCTCGACATAGTGAACCAGATGCTACAATGATGTCACCACAAGAGAGATCATGAACAGTACATCTGTCATCCACAAATTTTACAACCAAACCTGTTTTGGCAAATGCGGAGACTGACAGCAGATTCTTTTTGATCCCTGGCACATACAATGCATCAAAAAGTGTAAAGGTGTTGCCATTTGTAACATTCAGCACAATCTTTCCAACTCCTTTAACGGGATAAGAGGAGTTATTGGCACAAGTGACAGTATTCCCTGTGGGAGCAGACTCAAGGAAAGTGAATAAACTGCGCTGCGAGGTGATATGCTTGGTGGCACCACTGTCAAAGTACCATACATCTGAATCTACTGCAGACATACATGTGTCATGCAAAGATGGGTCATAACTGCACTGCGCATTGAATGCCCATTCTGTATCTAGCACAACATTAGCAGATTCATTGTTAGAAGGAGAGGCATCTGCAACAGCCATACCAGCCTCTTTCTTCTTAGCCTCTTTCGCAGCCAGCTTAGGACACGCTTTGATGACATGATCATTTCCCTTACAGTACTTGCAAAATGTCTTCTGTTTGTCACCCTTCTTCTCATCTTTGTCTTCCTTCTTTGGTTGCGCAGCATTTGCAGATTTCTGCTTACTAGAAGAAAAGCTAGCTTTACCTTTTCCGCTTCTCTGACTAGCAACGAAAGCTTGATCTGCGACACGCATAATATTCCTGTTTTGCCTTGACTGGTCTTCTTGCAGCAAAACAGAAACTAACTCCTCAAATGATAAGGCATTGGGATTGCCTTTCATCATCAAGCGAAGAGTGGAAGGAAAACCCTGATAAGAATCTGGTAGACCATTCAAAACAGTCTGCACAAGTGAACTGTCTGACAGGATTTCATCTGCAGAAATGAGCTGCTCTTTGAAATCCTTGATCTTTGTCAAAAAGCTATCCATAGAATCACCTTCGTTCATATGCTCACTCTCCAACTGTTTTCGGAGATAAGCAACACGAGCCTCATTTCTTGCCTGATACAATGTGGCAAGTACATCCCAAGCATCCTTAGAAGTCCTGCAGGAGCGAATATGTGGGATAATGGTACGTTTGACAGACAGCGCAATCAAGGCATGAGCCTGCGCATCTCTACCATCCCAACGAATCTGCTCTGCTGAAAGTGGTGGTTCTCGAACAGCTGCTACAGCACTTGTGCCTGCACCATCATCAACAGTACCTGTTTCTGATGTGTTTGCAGCATTCCCAGCCACAATAGGACGTGCATCAATACCCTGCACAATGTTCCATAACCCCTTTGCTACCAATACATGTCGCATCATATATGCCCACAATGGATAGTTGGTGCCATCCAACTTATCCTCAGCAGCCAACATGCGGAATACATCATTGTTGTCAGCCATGGCCAATGACTGTACTACTAGATGTAAATGCTGTCTGTAAGAGGTAAACCTGTATAAAATTGACCTGTGCTATGTAGCACAGCCCAAAACAGACGAATGGGCACCTGTCCTGCAGATTTTAATCTTGACAGAAAATCTGCACAGTAGGACGATTTTGCCTGCGCAGTACTTGGAATGCAAAAACGGAGGGCGAAATGACTTCAGATCAAAATTTTGAAATGACCGAGCCCTACGGGTTCACCCACGGCATATACTAACCTGCAGACGCTCGTGAAACCTCGTCGCAATCGGAGGAGATGAAGCGGCAGGTGCCGGTGATGCTGCCCGAGAGGAGGAAGCCTGCTCTGATACCAATTGTTGGAATTAGGGTTGCAGGAATGCACACACAACTTCAAGAAGATGAGGAAGCTTGAGCACAACACAGTAGTGTATTATGAGTGCCAATTGTGAAAGGTTACTAGCCCTAGAAGATAATGGGCGTATATACAATGCACGGGGGAAAAAACCTCCTAGTGAGGGAAAAAGTGCCCCGGCGGTCCTAAGTGTGTTCACACACATCACTACTATAATATGGTAACATTTAAATATTGAGTGATGTAAACAAGGGACTCTTGTATCAGCCACCCTTCAGACATACTTCCCTCCGGGCGAGCCATTTGGCGAACAAATCCCTTTAATGTCTTCATAAACCTCTCCAAAAAGAACATCCATCTTGAATGGATTGTTCCAGTAACTGCAACCTCATCTACAACATGAACTAACAGATGCATCTGGATTGTTAATAAACTTGTAGGGAAAAACTTCTCTACCATGCAGAGTGCCTCTATGGAGTTTAAACGCGCTGTCTCCAAAGTGTCTCTCTTTATCTCTTTTGAAGAAATCCAAATCACCAATGTGCTAATCTTATAGATAGTAGCTCTAGTGTCTTCAGTGAGGCAATCCTTTATTGCTATGGGGAGCACAAATTGTAAAAACTTGTGCCAATCATGACTCTTGAGGCCACTAAGATCATTATCCTTTGTAAATGCACTTTTCAAGCAATGCATACAACCTGTAGGAGTCCGAAACTCTGAAATTGTCCTCTTCACTTGTTGTTCCTCCATCTTACTAAAAACCCATGGGGCTCTTAGGAAGTACCACCTTTCCATTGGGTCTAGTGTGAGCCCACAACTCTTGCATGCAACCTATCTCTTCTACGTCATCCCTTTGGCCTTTAGTCTCCTTTTTTCCTGTCATGGTCTTCCACAGAATGTCAGCTACATTCTTGAAAATATGCATCGGGTCAAGCAAATGGTTTATAAGAAGATCACCCCAATAGGGGAGTTGGTGAAAGATAGAGAGCCTCTTCATCCCAGGACATGCCAAGTTGCCACATTCCTCCCATTTGAGCTTCCAATTGCTTGCCTTCAGTGCACTTGGAGGAGGTCTTCCTAGATTACCATCCTGCAATTCATGATTTTCTGGAAGATACCTAACATGTCCTTGGTAGACATTCTTTCATAATGCTTTTGAGTATCTTGAATCAAGTCGAGGACCACATAGAGGACATGCATTATAACCCGATATAGACAAACCTGAGCATTCTCCATAGCCAGGCCAATCATGCATTATCCACATGAGAATACCTTGCACAGTTGCAAGTCTTTGGCCACTCTGCTGCTTTGACATGTCCTTGACTTCAATTCCGTTCCACAAGGTGCGTAACTCATCAATAAGTGGTGCCAAATATACATCCATGTTCTTCACCTTGTACTTTCCTGGAACTAATGAGAGCAACAAATGACCTTTCTTTATTGCTAACCATGGCGGAAGATTATAATTCACAAGGTAAACAGGCCATGTGCTCCATGAAGAGCTCCGTAAACCAAAAGGGTTTACACCATCCAATGCTAGGACGGAGGTTAGGAGAATCTTCCCTAAAAGCCGGCCATTTCTCTTCAATGTGTCTCCATGCGGGTGAATCAGCAGGCACACGCATGACTTCATCTGTGGATCGAGTTGTGGCATGCCATGTCATCAAGCTTGTTATGGATTTGCACCTGAACATGCTTTTTATTCTTGGGATGATTGGAAAGTGCCTAAGAACCTTTACTCTGGGACAGGTTCCCCCTGAACATCTTCTCTATATTTGTTAGAGCCACAATGGGGACAATCTTGCAAATGCTCGTATTCATGGCGAAAGAGAATACAATCATTGCGACAAGCATGAATATTATTGTAATCCATGTCTATGGATTTCAATAACTTCTTGGCATCGAGATGGAGGCATCTTGTTGCCGTATGGCAATATCTGGTCTCAAATATGCCACTAACTCATGCATAAGAAATTGACTTATCATTAAGAAAGAACTTTCTTATCACTTAGAAAAGAACAAAATAAAGAAATTATGCATCAAGCCATTGTCAAGACTTTTGCGTGGGAGATTTGTCTTCTAGAGACAAGTTATACACGTTTACATATACAACTTAAAATGGAACAATATATAGGGCATTATCCATGTCATCTTAATTTGGTGTAGGCCTACTTTTTGACTTTATAGTTTACAAGTGAAGAAAGGATTAGGTGAGTTTCATTCTTTCTTTGTGCTCATCCTTGGATAAATCATGGGAGGAAATGTTGTTATTATAGGCCTCAGTTGAGTAGATTCATTAAAGTCTTTGAATGTAATTCCATCATACTTCTTTTAAGATAGCGATTTGTCTATTTCTATGAAAACTTCATATTACATTATATGAATAAAAGGTTGATAGAATTATGACATTAAATATATCTACTTTATGTTTTTGTCAATTAGATCGACAGAGTGACATATAATAGTATAGTAGTGATTTTATTATGATGTTTTTGGAAAATTCAACTACTTCATGACTTGAGTAGTTCCAACAAGGCTAGAGGTTCCTACGTCTGCATAACGTGATAATAATAGTAGAATTAAGTCTAAACCATTAATGCTAGATCACAACAACACAAAGGCCCTGTAGCCACATTTTTTAGACACGGAGAATGACGGAACCAGCTATAATCGCATCTATATTGGTTCAACTATGGGCACGTCTATAACCGCATCTATAAGATGCGTTTATTTTCCCATATAAAATATGTGTCTATATGCCCTGCAAAATTGCTATATAACCATGCTTATAAACGCTGAATAGGCATATTTAAGAGCACTACTATAGTCATACCATAGTCATTGTCTTTTCAACAGTGCAAATATTGTAATAAATTATTTCAAATGCTCACATATAAGTAGATAACATTGAAGCCGATGTGGATGCACAACAATTAACAACGTAAACAGTGAAACAATGATTTGCTTTTGAAGACGAGACAATGCAACATATGTTTTGGTCAATGCCAATTAATTAAAATCAATACAGTGAGGCCTATGTTTCGATCTCATCCTCAATGAGATCCACCCTTGCCAAACTATCCACTTCAATATCTACATTTTGAATGTCAAGGTCAATAAATACATCCAACCTATCCACTTCTATACATTGCTTTGAAATGTGGCATAATGGGATAACAAACCACCATATATTATTGTCCACTCATGGTTTGAAGGTAACCTATAAAAGAAAAAAGTACTCACTAATTTATATTTCCTTACTTTGACATTATCAAAGATAAGTTATGCTTTAAAATATGTGTTGACTATCTAATCACATTGTTGTAGTAAAACTAGTGTGTCCTTTGTGCTTTGCCATTTTCTAGAGTCAATAATCATAAATCCACTTGCATGGAATCTTGTAGTTGCATTAGGGCCTCTTTCCACCACGTCCTTGAACCACTCCACATCCAAAACATATAGAAAGAAGCTTCGAAAATCAAGCTTGATAATATCTTGGATTATGCTACAATAATCATCCATGGCTCGGCTGCATCTCTCAAAGCTAGCAATGATGCCAGAATCTTGTGTGTTTCTTTTATCATCAATCTGTTGGGTCCGAAAATGCTTCCCCTCACACCATATAACATTGAATATAGTCTACGTGGAATAATTCGAATTCGAAATTCATTTAATTCGCTAAATATGGATGAATAACACATTCAAGTTTGAAAAACATGGTAAAATTCGATGACATCTCACGTTTGAAACCGAATTTAGCACATCAGCAGAGTTTATTCATACGTTTATTCGTACAAATAAAATTATTCGTACGAATAAATTTTATTGGTCCGAATAAAATTATTAGTACGAATAAATTGAGCTATATATGCTGCGAACTCTATGTTTTCAGACATTCTAAGCTTGGCTTGCAAGCCGATCTAGTTAAATCAAAAATGGAAACAAGGATTAGAAGTTGCTTTGTAACTTTCAACCTTGAATAGGGAAATTTCTGCTCGCTTGTGTGAGTGGCTTTCTAGCTTGCTATGTAGTGTTGTATGTAGAGTTTTTTGAATGCTTATGACTTCTTAAGATCTCTTGAAGAGTTCTTAGGATCTCTACTTTTTTTAAACCTTTGCTTTTAATAGAAGCTTTCTTATTTTGAGTTTAGAAGTTTAAATTTATTTTATAGTAAAATACAAGATTGTGAAAAATTTTAGTACTTTAGGAGTGTAAGATTACTATTGCATTGTTAATGTACTTTTTGAACATTTTCTTTGAATGATATGTTTGGCACTGTTCATGTACTTTTGATACATTTTTATTAAACATTGCATATTCTTTTTTAATAATGCACTATTTGGTTCAACACTTGTCTTTTGATTGAATGAATTTACATTATCTCAATTGCATGTGAATGGAGTGATTCGGAACATTTGTCTTTTTGATTGAATGATATACATTCACTCAATGACATGTGAATGAAGTTGGAGCACTTGTCTTTGTTTGAATGTTGTACATCCATTCAATTGCTTGTGAATCGAGTTCAAACATTTGTATTTTTATTGAATGATGTACATGTATTCAATTGCTTGTGAATCGAGTTCAATTGCTTGTGAATCGAGTTCAAACATTTGTATTTTTATTGAATGATGTACATCTATTCAATTGCATGTGAATAGAGTCATAACACTTGCCTTTGATTAGATGAAGTTCTTTCAATGCAATTGCATGTGAATGGAGTCATAACACTTGCCTTTGATTAAATGAAGTTCTTTCAATGCAATTGCATGTGAATGGAGTCATAACACTTGCCTTTGATTAAATGAAGTTCTTTCAATGCAATTGCATGTGAATGGAGTCATAACACTTGCCTTTGTTTGAATGAACTTCATTCAATTTAATTACATGTGAATGGAGTCATAACACTTGCCTTTGGTTGAATGAAGTTCATTCAATTCAATTGCATGTGAATTGAGTCTAGTCTAACTTGATGTTGATGAAGTATTTTCATTCATTCAATTTCTTACACTACTACATGATAGCCTATTACCGGGGCTTATACCGACGTCATTAAATGGGGTCTAGAAAAGCCCCGTCATCGGTATAAACCCCAGTATCTGTGCCGGAACCACGACGTCGGTATTTGCGTCGGGCGCTCATACCGGCGCATATATATACCGGTGCCCATACCGACGCGCATACCGGCGGATCTTCCGGCCCTTATACCGGCAAATATACCAGCATGGATACCGGCAGATATACCGACGCGCATATAGGCAGATATACCGGCGAATATACTGGTGGGTATACCGGCGGATATACCGACGACCACAACAGTAATTTTTTTTGGACAGAATGGTGTTGCCAGGCTGCCTAAAGTCAACAGGACTCATCAACACAGATAGCACCATTCTGTCCAAAATAGAGCACAAAAGACAACCGTGCTCGTTTTTTTATTTTTCAGATAAACAAGAAATTAAACATTACTCATGAATATTTTGATCATATACCAATAGTTTAAAGGACTTACATTATGGTAATGCCTCCCAATTGATGGTCTCTCCTTCTGCTTCAAGCATCTCAAATAAGGCCACAAGGCCATATTTGTGAGCGTACTTCTCTTCTCGCCTACTTGGTGGGCGATTCATGTGGCCAACTCCTACATAAACGATTAACAATTACAACTTTTAGAAATCAACATTTAGCCCACATACATACATTTAGATAAACAAAATTGCTACAAATACTTACGAATTCATGGCGCATGGTTTCGTAACCACCACTCTCAAGATGAGAAGCCCCTACTGTTTGGAGTCTCGTCCTTGCCGCCTCTCTTTGTTGTTGAAACCTCTTTGGTATCTCTGTGAGCTCCTGAGCTATGGTTTCCCACTCCCTATCATCTAGCCAAACAGGTTTCTCTTTCCCCTCTCTAAATGCATCCCTCGCCTCTGACCTATGATGCCCCATCAAAATGCGAGCTGTATATTGTATCCACTCATTAGAGACGACATTCATAGGGTCAGATGGCTAAAACTCTTGCTTTATATTTGTATTTATGTAATTTTTTTTCTCCTTATCTTGCTGATCCCATAGTCATAACAGAGTTATGAAACTGTATAGTGCACAATTGTCGAATTCATGTCTTCATTGCCTTCCCTGCACTATTCATTATAGGTTCCCCATCCCTAATTGTGTATATCTTGTTGTTGTCATGGTCATGTGCACCCCAAGGAGTGGAAGGTGAACCTATCGGTGTGCTATCAACAAATGAGAGCGAAGGACGACGCTCACGTGGTGGTGGTGTCACAGCATCTGTGGCACTACCACCACAACAACCTCCCCCTAAAGACCTACAACGTGAGCAACATCTATGTGAAGAGGTGGTAGATCAAGCTGTAAGAGGAGTGGAAGGCTGTGTGGTATGAGGTGTGGGAACTGCTGTCGTACCTACAGGTGTGGGAACTGCCGTCTCGTGAAGCCAGATGGTGAGGCAGATGTCCCTGCTCCAGAACCCCAATAAGTCTGAGCCATGGCTCTCTGCTCTGGAGTCATGGACGAGAAAAAACCATATAACTACTCGGGACTCATGCCTTGAGGTGTAGGGTTAAATGAGAAATCAGGACTGTAGTTGAGCGGCGGCGGTGAGTCATCACCCATGGCCTGTTGGACAAAAAACCATATGACAAACTTGTGCGAAATGAAAATTACATGGTAAACAATGAAAGAACCATATGAAAAACATTAACAATGATAAACAACAATGGTAAACCATATCACTTTGCACCTGCACTAGTGATTATGACGATAAACATTAACAATGGTAAACAATGAAAGGACCATATGACAAACATTAACTTCCCTAAACAACAATGGTAAACCATATCACTTTGCACCTTCAATGTCATAAAATCATTAAAAATATGTCATAACTATTTGCATAATCATTAAGATACATCATTTTAAAAATCATTATCTATTCTAGATCATCCTCATTAAGATCAGTAGCCCCAAAGAGATCTATTTCTATGTACATTTCAGCATCCTCATCATTAAAAGTCCCTTGATGAAGGATGTCCTTATCATCTATATCTTCTTCCTCAACAGGTTTTCCAGCTTCATTGGTTTGCACCTCTTCATTTGGACTTGCTCTAGTTGCTCCTCTTCATTTGCTTGCTCCTCTTCATTGTTGATATCAGCTTCTTTTTGTTGCTCCCCACCACCTTGTGAATCCACATCACCCTGTTGTAGCTCTAATTCTTCACAAATTTGCTTACTGTGGGGGGCGACCTTAACCACAAATAGCCAGCGTGGATCTTTTGGATCCGCTTTAAAGACAACCTGCTCACAATGCTCTGGGCGCACAAAAGTATCTTGCTGATCGGTCCATACCTTTGTGGAGTCCACTTGGATGAGGCCACTCTTGTCTCTACGTACAGTTACATGTGGCCCATTTGTGATTACCTTGAACCACTTCACATCAAAGATAAACAACTCAAAACTTCTAAAGCCAACCTTTAATATGTCTTGAATGGTTCCAAAGTAATCAAGCATTCCACTAATTGTGTTATCATCACTTGCACTTGCTCGACTTTCTTGAAAAAATTGTGCTGTGACACCACAATCAAAGGTTACTCTTCTTTGGTCTATTCGTTCTACTCGAAAATGACGTCCATGTGACCAAAACGCCCCATAATTGTGATACTACAAATAGCACATAAAGATTGTTGATGGACAAACAATAACTGAGACATGTAGAGAAAAAAAAGAGAGACATGTAGAACTTAAACACTTACATGCCAATCGCATCCTTTTGTAAGCTCCTCCTCCTCCTCTGTTATAGTTGAACCAGCACGTTTGGCTTCTAAAATTGTAGCTTCTAGCCATCTACTTGTGGGAAAGTCCGGAAGAGCTTGCAGACCTTCTGGATATGGGAGATTTCTTGTAGTGCAATTCCTTCTGAAACTTAAACGATCTTATACTCGCTGTCGCTTGAGAGCTTCATATGTCTCAATCCACTTCTCCATTACATGCAAGTTCAAGATGCAAAATTTGTTGATTTTTTTCCGCAAATTTTTATACATCTTTCTCTTAATGCCTTGGCCTTGAGGTTCCTCACCAATGACTCGCCTGTTAGACTCTGTATCTCTGGATCTGATGAATTTAAATATTGAGTGATGGAAACAAGGGACTTTTGTATCAGCCACCCTTCTGACATACTTCCCTCTGGGCAAGCCATTTGGCAAAAAAATCCCTTTAATGTCTTCATAAACCTCTCCAAAAAGAACATCCATCTTGAATGGACTATTCCAGCAAAACTGCAACCTGCAACCTTATCTACAACATGAACTAACAGATGCATCTGGATTGTTAATAAACTTGTAGGGAAAAACTTCTCTACCATGCAGAGTGCCTCTATGGAGTTTAAACGCGCTGTCTCCAAAGTGTCTCTCTTTATCTCTTTTGAAGAAATCCAATGCACCACTGTGCTAATCTTATAGATAGTAGCTCTAATGTCTTCAGTGAGGCAATCCTTTATTGCTATGGGGAGCACAAATTGTAAAAACTTGTGCCAATCATGACTCTTTAGGCCACTAAGATCATCATCCTTTGTAAATGCACCTTTCAAGCAATGCATACAACCTGTAGGAGTCCGAAACTCTGAAATTGTCCTCTTCACTTGTTGTTCCTCCATCTTACTAAAAACCCATGGGGCTCTTGGAAGTAGCACCTTTCCATTAGATCTAGTGCGAGCCCACAACTCTTGCATGCAACCTATCTCTTCTAAGTCCTCCCTTTGGCCTTTAGTCTCCTTTTTTCCCGTCATGGTCTTCCACAGAATGTCAGCTATGCATCAGGTCAAGCAAATGGTTTATAAGAAGATCACCCCAATAGGGGAGTTGGTGAAAGATAGAGAGCCTCTTCATCCCACGACATGCCAAGTTGCCACATTCCTCCCATTTGAGCTTCCAATCGCTTGCCTTCTCAGTGCACTTGTTGGAGGAGGTCTTCCTAGATTACCATCCTGCAATTCATGATTTTCTGGAAGATACCTAACATGTCCTTGGTAGACATTCTTTCGTAATGCTTTTGAGTATCTTGAATCAAGTCGAGGACCACATAATAGAGGACATGCATTATAACCCGATATAGACAAACCTGAGCATTCTCCATAGCCAGGCCAATCATGCATTATCCACATGAGAATACCTTGCACAGTTGCAAGTCTTTGGCCACTCTGCTGCTTTGACATGTCCTTGACTTCAATTCCGTTCCACAAGGTGCGTAACTCATCAATAAGTGGTGCCAAATATACATCCATGTTCTTCACCTTGTACTTTCCTGGAACTAATGAGAGCAACAAATGACCTTTCTTTATTGCTAACCATGGCGGAAGATTATAATTCACAAGGCAAACAGGCCATGTGCTCCATGAAGAGCTCCGTAAACCAAAAGGGTTTACACCATCCATTGCTATGCCAAGACGGAGGTTAGGAGGATCTTCCCTAAAAGCCGGCCATTTCTCTTCAATGTGTCTCCATGTGGGTGAATCAGCAGGCACACGCATGACTTCATCTGTGGATCGAGTTGTGGCATGCCATGTCATCAAGCTTGCTATGGATTTGCACCTGAACATGCTTTTTATTCTTGGGATGATTGGAAAGTGCCTAAGAACCTTTACTCTGGGACAGTTTCCCCCTGAACACCTTCTCTATATTTGTTAGAGCCACAATGGGGACAATCTTGCAAATGCTCGTATTCATGGCGAAAGAGAATATAATCATTGCGACAAGCATGAATATTATTGTAATCCATGTCTATGGATTTCAATAACTTCTTGGCATCGAGATGGAGGCATCTCATTGCCATATGGCAATATCTGGTATTTCAAAAGCCTGCAAGTATGGCAATATATGATCGTTACTATTAAGATTTAGTCAAATACAAGTTGAAAATTTATCATTTCAACATTAGGTGTAATCTCCATAAATCCCTTACTTGAAGAGTTCAGTGACACTTGTATTAGACCATCCAAAAATGGACTGTAAATTTAGCATCGTAAGAGATGCACGCAATACAGATATCTTGGCACCATTGTATAGTGCAAGGCATGCAAGTTTACGCATGGCCTCTTCCTCTGGTTCATAATTTGACCGTTGAGAATGTCGTGGTTGATGATCTTCATGTTCATGCTCCTCGAAGACACCTTCTTGCTGCTCGAGAAAGGCATCCAACATTTCCTGCATTGGACCTTCTTCCATTCCCTCGGGTGCTGTTAATTGAGCTCCATCTGTCACTCCCTCCTTCGATATTCTCATCCTTTGTTGGGGACGAGAATTCATAGGCACAATGTTATCAAGATGTGGTTGCACACTTGCTTGGTTGTACGATTGAAACCGTAAATTTTGTAAGCGCTCCATTGGAAATATGCCAGCGTCATGAATATGCTGGTTGCAAATCCTTCGTTTTTGAAATATTTGGTACTTACATCGCATGCATGGACACGCTATTCTCTCTTCAAGATTGAGAGGCTCCATCTAGCAGGATAACATGTATATGTAGCTCATTAAATGCAAATCATTACGCATTACACAAAGCATTATGTAAACCATAAAACAGGGCTTCTTTTCCCCAACCGTGAGGGAGATTTTAAAAATAACATTTAAAGCGTCAAACGGGTTTCTTTTCCCCAGCCGTTGAGAGAGATTTTAAAAATAACATTTAAAGCATCAAACGGGCTTCTTTTCCCCAGCCGTTGAGGGAGATCAAGTATACATTAGCGATGTTTAGGCATATACATTAGCTTATGGATATGTCCTTTAGGCAATTACATTAGAGTATATACATATAGACATAGCGTTGACATGCATGTCTTAGACATTAGATTTCAAGTCGAAAAAGAGACCGAAACGCCTTGGGTATGCACCAAAAAGAAAATCTCTCTCTCTCTCTCTCTCTTGCAAAGTGTGTGTGTGTGTGTAAAGACAAATAAGCACATACATTAATTTCTTATGCACTCACATATATGCTAATATTAGCATATATGTGCATAAAACAACAAGCTTGCATACTCAATTTCAATTAATAATTACAAATTGAGAACAAATTAAAACATAACAAAAAAAGAAGTAATAAAACAACATAATTGGTAATGTGCTTATCTCTCAAATGTGGATTGGATAGTGCGTGTTCGAAGCAGATCTGCAAGCTAGGACACACGTGGGAGAAACAAACCTACACACACATTGCATACATTAGTAATAGATGCACATACACAAGCTCTCTCACTCTCTACATCTGTCACAACACAAACATATAAATCTTCTCTCCATACATAATTAAGAAGGTAAGAAGAAGGATGGAGAGAGAGAAATGAGATATACACACACATCACACATTTACCCTAATCTCTCCACACACACACACACACACACACACACATAAGAAGATGAGGAGAGAGGGAGAGGCAAAACGCCATAAGAAGATGAGGAGATGGGGAGAGGCAAAACGCCCAAGGAGGGAGAGAGAGAGAGGGAGATCTACACACACACTTCACTAATTCTCTCCACACACACACACACACACACACAACAAGAGTGGGTTGAATGGAAGAAGGCGAATGCTTGAGGGAGATGAACGCATACCTTGTCTGGATATTCGACGCCGTGCAAAACAAAGAATAATAGGTTCTCGCCTGTAAAAAAGTTACAGGCATCGATATCTGAGTCGGTATATCCGTCGGTATCTGCGTCAGAATGTCTGTTGGTATATCCGTCGGTACACACATCGGTATATGCGTGGGTATATGTGTCGGTATACGCACTTTTGAAAATTACCCACCCGACTTTTCGCCTCCAAGTTTAGGACGTACATACCGACGTTCGACATTTGCGTCAATGTTCTAACGTTGGTATGCCCTAAACCTCTAGTAGTGTTATGGTTAAGGTCTTAGCTATTCTCACTTTCTTTTGATTGAATAATTTATATTCTATCAATTGAATGTGAAGGGCATGTCTTGACTTGGATGTTATTATACTTGCTCTTGAAAGATTAATTTGTTCTTTCAAGTGCAAATGAATGACATCAACACTTCATGGTTCTTACACTTATTCTTGAATGAATACATTGTTCATTCACTAGTATGTGAATGTATTAGTGAATAAACATCATATAATTGACATTCTTTCACTTGCTTGCGGATGAATATACTATATATTCTTTCATTTGCATGTGAACAAAGGTTTTAAATCCTAGAGAGTGTCACTTATCCTTGGATGATTATTATTCTTCCAATTTTATGTGTAATAATTTAGTGAATAAACATCATATAATTGACATTCTTTCACTTGCTTGCGGATGAATATACTATACATTCTTTCATTTGCATGTGAACGAAGGTTTTAAAAGCTAGAGAGTGTCACTTATCCTTGGATGATTATTGTTTCTCCAATTTTATGTGAATAATTTTGTGGAGTTTTTCACTTACTTTTAAATAAATTAGCTTTATTGAAAGTATGTGATGTGGTGTTTAGAGTATAAATTCTTCTTACTTGAAATTGCATGAATCTTTTTCTTGAAATGCAAGTGAAGGATGTACTTGTTTGCACTTACTTTTGAATGAAAAATATTTTTCTTTCAATTGGATCTGACTAAAGTTGCATAAGATGGCCAATCTAAGGCGTACACTTCATTGGTAGCGGGATAGATCCTTTGAGCAATATTTTCTACAACAAAACTACAACTTTTGAGCGATGAGAAAGCAGAACCTTGCCATGTGATGTGGATCTATCCTGTTACCAATGAAGTGTAGGTTTTTAAGGCTCTTTTCATCTCTACGGAACTTTATGCTTTAATTTGAATTTTGCATGAATGCACATGCAATTGATGGGTTTAGGGTTTAGGGTTGATCAGGCTATAAGTCACAACCACTCAATTGTACAACATTTGAATACTTTGTATTCTTATTAATGCTAAATATTCTTCAAAGTTTTTATTTCTAGAATGATTTAAGTATTAAAAATGTCAATTTTTTTGGGCACAATGTTTGACATCAAGAAATTATAAATCTTGAAATGAGATTTCATTTTTCGCCTTAGAGAGAAAATGATCCACAAATGATTTTTTTAAAAAGGTTGAGCATCATGGGCAGTCAGAAGGTTTGGAAATTTGTACATGAAAGATGAAAAGTCAATGCATGTGCCTCTCTGTTAAAATGTAAGACATGTGGGCATAAGTTTATTGGTGGTGCAACTCGTATCAAGCAACACTTCACGGGCTTGGATATAGATGTGGACGCTTGTTCAAATCCACCACCTTCAGTTTTGCCATTTTCTAAGTTGTATGTTCAAAAAGTTAAGATGACTTTGAGTGCTAGCATGATAGGGCCATTCAAGATTGGTGAAATGAATGAAGATGATACAGAACATAATGTAGACTCTTGATCGACACAAATACCTAGTAATGTTGGTGAAAGGCATGTGCAAGAAGAGAATGATGGATGTGTGAGTCAGTAAAGCGCTTGTAGAAAGAAAGCCAAGCAATGTACTGTGAAGGCTACCTTTCTCAAACAGCAAGTGTTTGAATATCACTTGCGATGGACAAAGGCATTTGTAAAGAATGGGATACCCTTTAATGTAATGAGAGATGATACGTTTAGACATGCTCTAAAGTCATGCGCTAGACCAGGATTTGTTCTTCCTGAGTACAATAAAATGAGAGAAGAGTACTTGGATAAGTCGAAATTTACTATATCTAAATGTGTAAAGAAAAAGATTTTTGACTTCATACCTATTTATGGTTGCACACTTGCATTTGATGGATGGAGTAGTTTGCAAGCATGTCCATTAATTAATATCATGTGCATCATGCTGAAGGAGATGATCATGCTGAAGGAGATAGTCTTCTTGGAGAGTGTCGATACTTCCTTGAAAGAAAAAAATGTTGCATATATTGCAAAAGTTTATGAGAGAGCAATTGCCAAATCCACTCTTCGTCCCAATACATTATATACATATACTTTTTGTATAAATATGAGTGGAATGTCAATTGTTTAGCCATGTCCCTTTCACCTCTATAAACCTTTGAACCAAATACTTCGCTAATATCTTGTGGCACAGATTTGACAACTTAGGCTGCGCATACTTGTTGCGAGCGTTGGCTGATCATTGAAATAAGACATCTTTTACAAAGTTGGACGCACAAAGTAAGGCCGCTTGCTCCTTACTAATTGGGTCTCTGACTTTTAGCGCATCATCTGTTGGTCCCTCGCCAAATATCCCAAGGTTTTGGGAGCCCAGCAACTCATCTTGCTCTTTGAGGATTGCTTGTGCCTCAACATGATTGAGTTCAGCATTAACATCTGGCTCTGTAGGGTTTTGTTGAGTAGGAGTAGCCTCATTAGCGGAATCATGAATTCCTTCTTGAGAAATCTCATCCAAAACTCTCTCTCTCTCTCTGTGTGAAATGTGGCCACTAGTGAAGCCACGTGGGAGGTAAACAGAGCAATAATGTGGGTAGGGAGAAAGGAGCAGTAGGAGGGCCTATATACACACACACATGTTTATATGTATATAAATCTCTCTCTCTCTCTCTCTCTCTCTCTCTCTCTCTCTCTCTCTCTCTCTCTCACACACACACACACACACACACACACACACACACACAAAAAGAAAAACATGATATAATATTTCAAAATAAGTTTTGAAATTTATAAAAATTATTCAAAAAACCCACATCACACACACGTGCGCGCATACAAGGCTTTAAAATCATGAAATAAGGCTTTAAGAATCTTGATTAGATGATTTTCATTGAGTTGTAGAGATAGAGAAAAAAGTAAAGCATTGATTACCCCAAGGAAAGGACATATTAGGCCATCTCACATCTGAAACACACTATTACATATGGATGAGGGGTGCAAATAGGTTCCACATTGGTAGGCATGCCTTACTTTATTGCCATAGGGTTGAGAACTACATGTGCCAAGGTTGTAATCTTTCCCATCATGAATCTTGAGACAAAGCTAAAACAAGTGGATGGAAAAAGAGTGAGTTGCCTTATATGATGAAACACATACGTACATGACCATTGATTATCTTGATCTTGATTAATTTTTTCTCTAGTTTGTGTCTCACAATTGAAAAGAAGGATTATTTTCCTTAACAAACTCATGATTTGAACCAAACAATGTAAATACTGTCACCATCAATAATGAGGTAGTCTAGAAAAGGATAATTGATAGAAAGGTTGGAACATGTGGGATGTTCGAAGAAATTAATCCTTTGTGAAATCCATGGAATAAGGCCTCCAAAATCCTAGTAAGATGGTCTTCATTGAAATGAAGTAGATATAGAGCAAAAAGTAGAGCATTGATTACCACAATGAGAGAACGTATTGAGGCATCCTAAGTATAAAGCACACTATTACATATGGATGAGAAAAGCACAGAGGTAGTATATACCTAGATGAATTTGGGAAAATGCCCCAACTCATTAGAAGGAAAAGTGTAGTTAATAACTTCATGCATAGATTATAATCAACTTTATCATGCATATTAGGGACCACACACACACATGTTTGTTTAAGCACACATATATACATGCATGTGTAAAAATTACACATAGGTGTAGGACGCACAAGAACACAAGTGCATGCATGTACGTGCACACACACACGTACTCACATGAAATGCATGCAACGAGACATAAAGACATACAATAGTTTCATACATGCACATGCACATGTTCGTATGATTTTTAAAAAACTTTTGTGTGTGTGTGTATAGAGAGAGACACCTTCGGATTTTAATTGAAATATAATAAAACTTGAATTTTTTTAAAAAAAATCACCTTGAGATCCAGCGGAGTGGGTAGCGAATCTGTCGTAGACAAGTCATGTTACTCGTAAAACGATCAGATAGAAGATAAGCCTTTGGTTGTCCAACAAGCACAAAAGTGCTCGATGATTCCTTGGCTTATTTAGCTAATAGTATAATTACTTGCACGGGCAAACAACACTAGAGAAGGAGCACACAGTCCAGACACTTCGATACTTTCTAAAGACACTTGATACTTTCTAAAGACACTTGATACTTTTAATGGGCTGTCTTTTGTCTTCAACAACACTAGAGAAGGAGCACACAGTCCAGACACTTCGATACTTTCTAAAGACACTTGATACTTTTAATGGGCTGTCTTTTGTCTTGATCGTGTTCATACAAAGGACTCTTGCACGAAGATTCTTCGATCCCTGAATAAAATTTTCGAAGAGCTATCGGCGCTGCGTTGCCTCCAATGCTATATGATGCATTCTGCACTGCGTTGTCTCCAATGCTATATGATGCATTCTGCACTGCGTTGTCTCCAATGCTATATGATGGGTCCTCTGCGCTGCGTTGCCTCCAATGCTATATTATGATGGGTCCTCTGCACAGTTGCAACATACAAGTATAAAAGACGGTTGCAACAGATAGATAGATACCTGTCGGGAAGGCAAGCAGGCATTCATAATCCACGTGACACGTATATACATACCTACGGTGATGGCCTTGTTCTGCTTCAGTAGCGAGCAGCACAATGTTGCTCAGGCGGCCTGGGTGCTTGCGTTCGCGGTCAGTGTCCTACTTTGCCTGCTGCACAGTAAATGTGCAGATGCCCAATTCCAGATAAGTGCGCTCACTCCTCAACAAACGCTCGCTGTGCTGCCGGATGACACGTACACTGTTATCTCCGTAGTCGCATCCTCTTTGCTGGACTCTAACACCCCTGGTATGTTGTGGGGGAGTATTCCAAGCGACGCTGTAGCTTCTATCTGTAGTAACGTCGTTCAGACTGGTACGTACAGCTTCTCCGCGTCAGTCACATATGGCGGCAATGCATTGCCCCGAAACATGCAGGTGCCACTGGCCAGCTATTATTCATCCTAGCATGCAACTTGAAGCGATTATATATGTCACAAGTTAACGAATCAGTTGCTTATTTATAATAACGCCCTGCGTATATTGGTGTTGCAGATCCAAGCATTGGGTGGCTGCGGCGCTGCCGGATATGATTCTGCGGACGGAGTAGAAGCTGTTCTAGAGGATGATGACAGCGTTGTCAGCGCTGTAGGCCGATCCACCTGTCTATGTACTTGTGTCAAGAGTCTTTCAAAATTACGTATTGTGTTCAGCTTTTGAAAACCATGCCTGACTGCATTGCAGCTTGTGTGCCCGCAACAAAATTCGAGCAACTTAGGTTGCTTCTTGTTCGATACGGGAGACGAGATCAACACGTTTTACAACCAAGTATCAAGCAACAACAACAGTGATCTTGTAGCAGGGGCGGGTGGCAAGAAATTATTGGGCAACTGCGTCATTGACGGAGCTGTAGAGGGTAAGGCATGCATTGTGCGAATGCATTTTTTCATGTATGCATGGTTGCTCATGGGGCTGTAGCTCTTGTTTCATGTCAAACAACCTGTTTCAGGAGCCGCCACAGGCTGGCTTGCTGGCGTTATTGTGGCTTATGGCGCCTGCGCGCTTGGATTCAATCCTTTCTGTGATGGCATATACAGTTGCTGGGACTGTCATCACTGTAGTTAAAACTTGTTCCGATGCCTTGGCCGACAGCGGTTGCTTCTCTGGTATGAAACCCTCTCTCTCTTTCCCACACTCACACACACACACACAGGTTCCTTCTCTGGTATGAGTCTCTCTCTCTCTCTCTCTCTCTCTCTCTCTCTCAAGAGAGCTCTCTCGACTCTCTGTGTGTGCAATCTTGCTCTCTCGCTCTCTCTCTCTGTGCTAGCTCTCGCTCTCTCGCGCGCTCTCGCACTCTCTCGCTCTCTCTCACTCACTCTCTCTCAGTCTGAGTCTCTGAGTGAGACTGAGCGAGAGCGAGAGACTCAGACTGAGTCTCTCGCTCTCGCTCTCTCTCAGTTTGAGTCTCTCACTCTCGCTCAGTCTCACTCAGACTGAGAGAGCGCGAGAGAGAGCGAGAGAGAGCGAGAGCTTGCACAAGAGGAGAGAGAGAGAGAGAGAGAGAGAGAGAGAGAGAGAGATTGCACAGAGAGAGTCGAGAGAGCTCTTTTGAGAGAGAGAGCTCTTTTGAGAGAGAGAGAGAGAGAGAGAGAGAGAGAGAGATTGCACACACAGAGAGTCAAGAGAGAGAGAGATTGCACACACACAGAGTGGAGAGAGCTCTCTTGAGAGAGAGAGAGATTGCACACACAGAGTCGAGAGAGCTCAAAGAGAGAGAGAGAGAGAGTCAGAGAGAGAGAGAGATAGAGAGAGAAAGAAAGAGCTCTCTCTCTCTCTCTCTCTCTCAGACTCTCTTTCTCTCATAGACTCTGTGAGAGAGAGAGAGAGAGAGAGAGCGCTCTCTCACAGACTCTCTCGCTCTCTCATTCTCTCATTCTGAGCTCTCTCGACTCTGTGTGTGTGTGTAATCCCTCTCTCTCTCATAGACTCAGTCTCTCTGAGTCTATGAGAGAGAGAGAGAGAGAGAGAGAGAGAGAGCTCTCACACAGAGAGAGTAGAGAAAGAGAGAGAGAGAGAGCTCTCACACACAGAGAGTAGATAGAGAGAGAGAGAGAGAGAGAGAGAACGGTTCTCCCCCCCTCAGAGAGCTCGAACTCTCTCTCTCCCTCTCTCTCTCTCTACTCTCTCTGTGTAATCTCTCTCTCTCTCTCTCTCTCTCTCTCTCTCTCTCTCTCTCTCTCTCTCTCTCTCTCTCTCTCTCTGTAATCTCTCTCTCTCTCTCTCTCTCTCTCTCTCTCTCTCTCTCTACTCCCTGTGTGTAATCTCTCTCTCTCTCTCTCAGGGAGAGAGAATCTCTCTCTCTCTCTCTCTACTCCCTTTGTGTGTAATCTCTCTCTCTCTCTCTCTCTCTCTCTCTCTCTCTCTCTCTCTCTCTCTCTCTCTCTCTCTCTCTCTCTCTCTCTCTCTCTCTGTGTGTGTGTAATCTCTCTCTCTCTCTCTCAGGGAGAGAGAGAGAGAGAGAGAGAGAAAATCACGTACCTCCACTTGCAGGTGATGCACTTGTTGCTACTTCTCTTGGTAACATCCTTCCAATGTCTAGTCTTTCTCTGGAAGATCAAGTAAGTTCCACTATCAACAATGAAGTTGAAATTGTGAGAACAGTGAAATTGCAGCTCTTTGAGCTTTATTGACTATGACTTGCAGGTAGCTGTGAGACACTCAGATGGGAAAATTGCATTCAGCCCTATCTATGCTTTTGGGCATGCCAACCCCCATGAAATTGCACTATTCATCAATCTTAACTTGCGATGTGCTAATAACACCATTTACTGTAATAACCATTGCCCACCTTCCAGAATGCTCAAGCTCACCCCGTACCATCTCGCCCCCACCATTCATCGAGGTATACGTGGCTACATGAAACAACTTTGCACCTCATAGCTTCTTGGTGGGATTAGAAATTCTATTGTGTATTGACATTTTTTGAGTGTCCTTTGTCGAAGCAGAGAACAAACGCATCAAGCACTACAAAAGAGCAAAGGACTTCCGTGTCGGTGACCTCATGTTGGTTGCATGCGATAATGCTAAGGAAACACAACCTTTCAGTGTTGTAGGTTGTGATAACTAACCTACAAATACTTTTGGTGCCACATCAAATAAACCCTTCATGACAAGAACTACAAAGACTTGTTCATAGTTGCTCCTGCATGTAAACAAAACTTGATTACTCAAGATACAATAAGTACATTCATCCTTTCATGGCTTGAAGGAAGAAAAGCTTTTCAATCAAACATTTCGGTGCCTTACTCTCCCAAGGCCATGCATAAATAGCATTCCTTCACAAAGGTCTCAAATTGAGTGTCCTCTCTTGTTTGCAGATATTGAGATCACATTTGACCATGGACTCTACAACCCACTTACTCTCGAGGGAAACATAATTGTGGATGGTGTTGTGGCTTCAGTGCATAGTGCTTGGTTCTTAGACCAAATGTTTGATATTTTCGAGATTCCTCACTTGCTGCACGATGCATACCAAGTACTAGATTCAATGCAAAGTAAACTATAGAAATGTGAAATTTGCATTTGTATTGAGAAGGAGAAATCTCACACTTTTTCTCATTTTCATGTAGGTTATCATGTTTCCCGTGGTTCTCCTACACCGCATACTTGGACTAAAGTTGTACAATCAACTCTATAATCTAGTGGATCAAAGCATCAACATACCAAACACTGGCACCCTATATGGTGGACACATTGCCATCTTCACAACTATTACCGTCATCTTCTCCATTCTGAAGGGGCTCAAATATGCCACTAACTCACGCATAAGAAATTGACTTATCATAAAGAAAGAACTTTCTTATCATTTAGAAAAGAACAAAATAAAGAAATTATGCATCAAGCCATTGTCAAGACTTATGCGTGGGAGATTTGTCTTCTAGAGACAAGTTATACAAGTTTACATATACAACTCAAAATGGAACAATATATAGGGCATTATCCATGTCATCTTAATTTGGTGTAGGCCTACTTTTTGACTTTATAGTTTACAATTGAAGAAAGGATTAGGTGAGTTTCATTCTTTCTTTGTGCTCATCCTTGGATAAATCATGGCAGAAAATGTTGTTATTATAGGCCTCAGTTGAGTAGATTCATTAAAGTCTTTGAATGTAATTCCATCATACTTCTTTTAAGATAGCGATTTGTCTATTTCTATGAAAACTTCATATTACATTATATGAATAAAAGGTTGATAGAATTATGACATTAAATATATCTACTTTATGTTTTTGTCAATTAGATCGACAGAGTGACATATAATAGTATAGTAGTGATTTTATTATGATGTTTTTGGAAAATTCAACTACTTCATGACTTGAGTAGCTCCAACAAGGCTAGAGGTTCCTACATCTGCATAACGTGATAATAATAGTAGAATTAAGTCTAAACCATTAATGCTAGATCACAACAACACAAAGGCCCTGTAGCCACATTTTTTAGACACGGAGAATGACGGAACCAGCTATAATCGCATCTATATTGGTTCAACTATGGGCACGTCTATAACCGCATCTATAAGATGCGTTTATTTTCCCATATAAAATATGTGTCTATATGCCCTGCAAAATTGCTATATAACCATGCTTATAAACGCTGAATAGGCATAATTAAGAGCACTACTATAGTCATACCATAGTCATTGTCTTTTTAACAATGCAAATATTGTAATAAATTATTTCAAATGCTCACATATAAGTAGATAACATCGATGTGGATGCACAACAATTAACAACGTAAACAGTGAAACAATGATTTGCTTTTGAAGACGAGACAATGCACCATATGTTTTGGTCAATGCCAATTAATTAAAATCAAAACAATGAGGCCTATGTTTCGATCTCATCCTCAATGAGATCCACCCTTGCCAAACTATCCACTTCAATATCTACATTTTGAATGTCAAGGTCAATAAATACATCCAACCTATCCACTTCTATACATTGCTTTGAAATGTGGCGTAATGGGATGACAAACCACCATATATTATTGTCCACTCATGGTTTGAAGGTAACCTATATAAGAAAAAAGCACTCACTAATTTATATTTCCTTACTTTGACATTATCAAAGATAAGTTATGCTTTAAAATATGTGTTGACTATCTAATCACATTGTTGCAGTAAAACTAGTGTGTCCTTTGTGCTTTGCCATTTTCTAGAGTCAATAATCACAAATCCACTTGCATGGAATCTTGTAGTTGCATTAGGGCCTCTTTCCACCATGTCCTTGAACCACTCCACATCCAAAACATATAGAAAGAAGCTTCAAAAATCAAGCTTGATAATATCTTGGATTATGCCACAATAATCATCCATGGCTCGGCTGCATCTCTCAAAGCTAGCAATGATGCCAGAATCTTGTGTGTTTCTCTTATCATCAATCTGTTGGGTCCGAAATGCTTCCCCTCACACCATATAGCATTGAATATAGTCTACGTGGAATAATTCAAATTCGAAATTCATTTAATTCGCTAAATATGGATGAATAACGCATTCAAGTTTGAAAAACATGGTAAAATTCGATGTTATCTCACGTTTTAAACCGAATTTAGCACATCAGCAGAGTTTATTCATACGTTTATTCGTACAAATAAAATTATTCGTACGAATAAATTTTATTGGTCCGAATAAAATTATTAATACGAATAAATTGAGCTATATATGCTGCGAACTCTGTGTTTTCAGACATTCTAAGCTTGGCTTGCAAGCCGATCTAGTTAAATCAAAAATGGAAACAAGGATTAGAAGTTGCTTTGCAACTTTCAACCTTGAATAGGGAAATTTCTGCTCGCTTGTGTGAGTGGCTTTCTAGCTTGCTATGTAGTGTTGTATGTAAAGTTTTTTGAATGCTTATGACTTCTTAAGATCTCTTGAAGAGTTCTTAGGATCTCTACTTTGTTTAAACCTTTGCTTTTAATAGAAGTTTTCTTATTTTGAGTTTAGAAGTTTAAATTTATTTTATAGTAAAATACAAGATTGTGAAAAATTTTAGGAGTACTTTAGGAGTGTAAGATTACTATTGCATTGTTAATGTACTTTTTGAACATTTTCTTTGAATGATATGTTTGGCACTGTTCATGTACTTTTGATACATTTTTATTAAACATTGCATATTCTTTTTTAATAATGCACTATTT
Source organism: Cibotium barometz (assembly GCF_041138505.1). Taxonomy (NCBI): domain Eukaryota; kingdom Viridiplantae; phylum Streptophyta; class Polypodiopsida; order Cyatheales; family Cibotiaceae; genus Cibotium; species Cibotium barometz. The sequence continues at coordinate 41,138,869 of NC_141096.1, forward strand.
GGTTCAACACTTGTCTTTTGATTGAATGAATTTACATTATCTCAATTGCATGTGAATGGAGTGATTCGGAACATTTGTCTTTTTGATTGAATGATATACATTCACTCAATGACATGTGAATGAAGTTGGAGCACTTGTCTTTGTTTGAATGTTGTACGTCCATTCAATTGCTTGTGAATCGAGTTCAAACATTTGTGTTTTTATTGAATGAGGTACATCTATTCAATTGCATGTGAATAGAGTCATAACACTTGCCTTTGATTAAATGAAGTTCTTTCAATGCAATTAGTCATAACACTTGCCTTTGATTAAATGAAGTTCTTTCAATGCATGTGAATGGAGTCATAACACTTGCCTTTGTTTGAATGAACTTCATTCAATTTAATTACATGTGAATGGAGTCATGACACTTGCCTTTGGTTGAATGAAGTTCATTCAATTCAATTGCATGTGAATTAAGTCTAGTCTAACTTGATGTTGATGAAGTATTTTCATTCATTCAATTTCTTACGCTACTACATGATAGCCTAATACCGGCTCTTATGCCGACGTCATTAAATGGGGTCTAAAAAAGCCCCGTCATCGGTATAAACCTCGGTATCTGTGCCGAAACCACGACGTCGATATTTGCATCGGGCGCTCATACTGGTGCGTATACCGGCGCCCATACCGACGCGCATACTGGCAAATCTACCAGCCCTTATCCCGGCAAATATACCAGCATGGATACCAGCAGATATACCGGCGAATATACCAGCGAATATACCGGCGGGTATACCGGCACTTATACCGGCGGATATACCGACGACCACAACAGTAATTTTTTTTGGACAGAATGGTGTTGCCAGGCTACCTGCAGTCAATAGGACTCAACAGCAGTAAACAGACAGCACCATTCCTGTCCAAAATAGAGCACAAAAGACAACCATGCTCGTTTTTTTATTTTTCAGATAAACAAGAAATTAAACATTACTCATGAATATTTTGATCATATACCAATAGTTTAAAGGACTTACATTATGGTAATGCCTCCCAATTGATGGTCTCTCCTTCTGCTTCAAGCATCTCAAATAAGGCCACAAGGCCATATTTGTAAGTGTACTTCTCTTCTCGCCTACTTGGTGGGCCTACATAAACAATTAACAATTACAACTTTTAGAAATAATTGAGTGGACAGGTGGTGAGCGTTCTGGTTGTGCCATAGGTACATCGATGAAGGAATGATTGGAAATTAGGATTCAACCGAAGATTTTGGAGGATTATGATCAGTGACACTATGATTTTATTAAATGATTATTTTAAAGATAGTTGAATTTATGAAAAAGGCAACTTCATATTGGGTGTGTAAGTGGTGTGCCTAGTTTTAAGTTTGCATGAATATCCAGATAGGGGGCTTGGGAACTCTTTTCCCTGGTACTTTAGCCCACATACATACATTTAGATAAACAAAATTGCTACAAATACTTACGAATTCATGGTGCATGGTTTCATAACCACCACTCCCAAGATGAGAAGCCCCTACTATTTGGAGTCTCATCCTTGCCGCCTCTCTTTGTTGTTGAAACCTCTCTGGTGTCTCTGTGAGCTCCTGAGCTATGGCTTCCCACTCCCTATCATCTAGCCAAACAGGTTTCTCTTTCCCCTCTCTAAATGCATCCCTCGCCTCTGACCTACGAGGCCCCATCAAAATCCAAGCTGTATATTGTATCCACTCATTAGAGACGACATTCATAGGGTCAGATGGCTGAAACTCTTGCTTTATCTTTGTATTTATGTAATTTTTCTTCTCCTTATCTTGTTGATTCCATAAAGTGATAATAGAGTTGTGAAACTGTATAGTGCACAATTGTCGAATTCGTGTCTTCATTGCCTTCCCTGCACTATTCATTATAGGTGCCCCATCCCTAATAATTGTGTATATCTTGTTGTTGTCATGGTCATGTGCACCCCAAGGAGTGGAAGCTGAACCTATGGGTGTGCTATCAACAGATGAGAGCGAAGGACGACGCTCACGTGGTGGTGGTGTCACAGCATCTGTGGCACTACCACCACAACAACCTCCCCCTGAAGACCTACAACGTGAGCGACGTCAATGTGAAGAGGTGGTAGATCAAGCTGTAAGAGGAGTGGAAGGCTGTGTGGTATGAGGTGTGGGAAATGCTGACGTACCTACAGGTGTGGGAAGTGCCGTCTCGTGAAGCCAGATGGTGAGGCAGATGTCCCTGCTCCAGAACCCCAATAAGTCTGAGCCATGGCTCTCTTCTCTGGAGTCATGGATGAGAAATTTTATATAACTGCTCGGGACTCATGCCCTGAGGTGTAGGGTTAAATGAGAAATCAGGACTGAAGTTGAGCGGCGGCGGTGAGTCAAGTATGATAACTTATACGTTCATTCATATACTCATGAATCTAGGAACTTTTGCTCGTATCACTTCATTTGGTCACCCATGGCCTGTTGGACAAAAAACCATATGACAAACTTGTGCGAAATGAAAATTACATGGTAAACAATGAAAGAACCATATGACAAACATTAACAATGATAAACAACAATGGTAAACCATATCACTTTACACCTGCACTAGTGATTATGATGGTAAACATTAACAATGGTAAACAATGAAAGGACCATATGACAAACATTAACTTCCCTAAACAACAATGGTAAACCATATCACTTTGCACCTTCAATGTCATAAAATCATTACAAATATGTCATAACTATTTGCATAATCATTAAGATACATCATTTTAAAAATCATTATCTATTCTATCATCCTCATTAAGATCAGTAGCCCCAAAGAGATCTATTTCTATGTACATTTCAGCATCCTCATCATTAAAAGTCCCTTGATGAAGGATGTCCTTATCATCTATGTCTTCTTCCTCAACAGGTTTTCTAGCTTCATTGGTTTGCACCTCTTCATTTGGATCTTTCTCTAGTTGCTCCTCTATTTGCTTGCTCCTCTTCATTGTTGATATCAGCTTCTTTTTGTTGCTCCCCACCACCCTGTGAATCCACATCACCCTGTTGTAGCTCTAATTCTTCACAAATTTGCTTACTGCGGGGGGCGACTTGAACCACAAATAGCCAGCGTGGATCTTTTGGATCCGCTTTAAAGACAACCTGCTCACAATGCTCTAGGCGCACAAAAGTATCTTGCTGATCGGTCCATACCTTCGTGGAGTCCACTTGGATGAGGCCACTCTTGTCTCTACGTACAGTTGCATGTGGCCCATTTGTGATTACCTTGAACCACTTCACATCAAAGATAAACAACTCAAAACTTCTAAAGCCAACCTTTAATATGTCTTGAATGGTTCCAAAGTAATCAAGCATTCCACTAATTGTGTTATCATCACTTACACTTGCTCAACTTTCTTGAACAAATTGTGCTGTGACACCACAATCAAAGGTTGCTCTTCTTTGGTCTATTCATTCTACTCGAAAATGACGTCCATGTGACCAAAACGCCCCATATTTGTGATACTACAAATAGCACATAAAGATTGTTGATGGACAAACAATAACTGAGACATGTAGAGAAAAAAAAGAGAGACATGTAGAGCTTAAACACTTACATGCCAATCGCATCCTTTTGTAAGCTCCTCCTCCTCCTCTGTTATAGTTGAACCAGCACGTTTGGCTTCTAAAATTGTAGCTTCTAGCCATCTACCTGTGGGAAAGTCCAGAAGAGCTTGCAGACCTTCTGGATATGGGAGATTTCTTGTAGTGCGATTCCTTTTGAAACTTAAACGATCTTGTACTCGCTGTCGCTTGAGAGCTTCATATGTCTCAATCCACTTCTCCATTACATGCAAGATCAAGATGCAAAATTTGTTGATTTTTTCCCGCAGCAAATTGTTATCCATCTTTCTCTTAATGCCTTGGCCTTGAGGTTCCTCACCAATGACTCGCCTGTTAGACTCTGTATCTATGGATCTGATGAATTTAAATATTGAGTGATGTAAACAAGGGACTCTTGTATCAGCCACCCTTCAGACATACTTCCCTCCGGGCGAGCCATTTGGCGAACAAATCCCTTTAATGTCTTCATAAACCTCTCCAAAAAGAACATCCATCTTGAATGGATTGTTCCAGTAACTGCAACCTCATCTACAACATGAACTAACAGATGCATCTGGATTGTTAATAAACTTGTAGGGAAAAACTTCTCTACCATGCAGAGTGCCTCTATGGAGTTTAAACGCGCTGTCTCCAAAGTGTCTCTCTTTATCTCTTTTGAAGAAATCCAAATCACCAATGTGCTAATCTTATAGATAGTAGCTCTAGTGTCTTCAGTGAGGCAATCCTTTATTGCTATGGGGAGCACAAATTGTAAAAACTTGTGCCAATCATGACTCTTGAGGCCACTAAGATCATTATCCTTTGTAAATGCACTTTTCAAGCAATGCATACAACCTGTAGGAGTCCGAAACTCTGAAATTGTCCTCTTCACTTGTTGTTCCTCCATCTTACTAAAAACCCATGGGGCTCTTAGGAAGTACCACCTTTCCATTGGGTCTAGTGTGAGCCCACAACTCTTGCATGCAACCTATCTCTTCTACGTCGTCCCTTTGGCCTTTAGTCTCCTTTTTTCCTGTCATGGTCTTCCACAGAATGTCAGCTACATTCTTGAAAATATGCATCGGGTCAAGCAAATGGTTTATAAGAAGATGACCCCAATAGGGGAGTTGGTGAAAGATAGAGAGCCTCTTCATCCCAGGACATGCCAAGTTGCCACATTCCTCCCATTTGAGCTTCCAATTGCTTGCCTTCAGTGCACTTGGAGGAGGTCTTCCTAGATTACCATCCTGCAATTCATGATTTTCTGGAAGATACCTAACATGTCCTTGGTAGACATTCTTTCGTAATGCTTTTGAGTATCTTGAATCAAGTCGAGGACCACATAGAGGACATGCATTATAACCCGATATAGACAAACCTGAGCATTCTCCATAGCCAGGCCAATCATGCATTATCCACATGAGAATACCTTGCACAGTTGCAAGTCTTTGGCCACTCTGCTGCTTTGACATGTCCTTGACTTCAATTCCGTTCCACAAGGTGCGTAACTCATCAATAAGTGGTGCCAAATATACATCCATGTTCTTCACCTTGTACTTTCCTGGAACTAATGAGAGCAACAAATGACCTTTCTTTATTGCTAACCATGGCGGAAGATTATAATTCACAAGGTAAACAGGCCATGTGCTCCATGAAGAGCTCCGTAAACCAAAAGGGTTTACACCATCCAATGCTAGGACGGAGGTTAGGAGAATCTTCCCTAAAAGCCGGCCATTTCTCTTCAATGTGTCTCCATGCGGGTGAATCAGCAGGCACACGCATGACTTCATCTGTGGATCGAGTTGTGGCATGCCATGTCATCAAGCTTGTTATGGATTTGCACCTGAACATGCTTTTTATTCTTGGGATGATTGGAAAGTGCCTAAGAACCTTTACTCTGGAACAGGTTCCCCCTGAACATCTTCTCTATATTTGTTAGAGCCACAATGGGGACAATCTTGCAAATGCTCGTATTCATGGCGAAAGAGAATACAATCATTGCGACAAGCATGAATATTATTGTAATCCATGTCTATGTATTTCAATAACTTCTTGGCATCGAGATGGAGGCATCTTGTTGCCGTATGGCAATATCTGGTCTCAAATATGCCACTAACTCATGCATAAGAAATTGACTTATCATTAAGAAAGAACTTTCTTATCACTTAGAAAAGAACAAAATAAAGAAATTATGCATCAAGCCATTGTCAAGACTTTTGCGTGGGAGATTTGTCTTCTAGAGACAAGTTATACACGTTTACATATACAACTTAAAATGGAACAATATATAGGGCATTATCCATGTCATCTTAATTTGGTGTAGGCCTACTTTTTGACTTTATAGTTTACAAGTGAAGAAAGGATTAGGTGAGTTTCATTCTTTCTTTGTGCTCATCCTTGGATAAATCATGGGAGGAAATGTTGTTATTATAGGCCTCAGTTGAGTAGATTCATTAAAGTCTTTGAATGTAATTCCATCATACTTCTTTTAAGATAGCGATTTGTCTATTTCTATGAAAACTTCATATTACATTATATGAATAAAAGGTTGATAGAATTATGACATTAAATATATCTACTTTATGTTTTTGTCAATTAGATCGACAGAGTGACATATAATAGTATAGTAGTGATTTTATTATGATGTTTTTGGAAAATTCAACTACTTCATGACTTGAGTAGTTCCAACAAGGCTAGAGGTTCCTACGTCTGCATAACGTGATAATAATAGTAGAATAAAGTCTAAACCATTAATGCTAGATCACAACAACACAAAGGCCCTGTAGCCACATTTTTTAGACACGGAGAATGACGGAACCAGCTATAATCGCATCTATATTGGTTCAACTATGGGCACGTCTATAACCGCATCTATAAGATGCGTTTATTTTCCCATATAAAATATGTGTCTATATGCCCTGCAAAATTGCTATATAACCATGCTTATAAACGCTGAATAGGCATATTTAAGAGCACTACTATAGTCATACCATAGTCATTGTCTTTTCAACAGTGCAAATATTGTAATAAATTATTTCAAATGCTCACATATAAGTAGATAACATTGAAGCCGATGTGGATGCACAACAATTAACAACGTAAACAGTGAAACAATGATTTGCTTTTGAAGACGAGACAATGCAACATATGTTTTGGTCAATGCCAATTAATTAAAATCAATACAGTGAGGCCTATGTTTCGATCTCATCCTCAATGAGATCCACCCTTGCCAAACTATCCACTTCAATATCTACATTTTGAATGTCAAGGTCAATAAATACATCCAACCTATCCACTTCTATACATTGCTTTGAAATGTGGCATAATGGGATAACAAACCACCATATATTATTGTCCACTCATGGTTTGAAGGTAACCTATAAAAGAAAAAAGTACTCACTAATTTATATTTCCTTACTTTGACATTATCAAAGATAAGTTATGCTTTAAAATATGTGTTGACTATCTAATCACATTGTTGTAGTAAAACTAGTGTGTCCTTTGTGCTTTGCCATTTTCTAGAGTCAATAATCATAAATCCACTTGCATGGAATCTTGTAGTTGCATTAGGGCCTCTTTCCACCATGTCCTTGAACCACTCCACATCCAAAACATATAGAAAGAAGCTTCGAAAATCAAGCTTGATAATATCTTGGATTATGCTACAATAATCATCCATGGCTCGGCTGCATCTCTCAAAGCTAGCAATGATGCCAGAATCTTGTGTGTTTCTCTTATCATCAATCTGTTGGGTCCGAAAATGCTTCCCCTCACACCATATAACATTGAATATAGTCTACGTGGAATAATTCGAATTCGAAATTCATTTAATTCGCTAAATATGGATGAATAACACATTCAAGTTTGAAAAACATGGTAAAATTCGATGACATCTCACGTTTGAAACCGAATTTAGCACATCAGCAGAGTTTATTCATACGTTTATTCGTACAAATAAAATTATTCGTACGAATAAATTTTATTGGTCCGAATAAAATTATTAGTACGAATAAATTGAGCTATATATGCTGCGAACTCTGTGTTTTCAGACATTCTAAGCTTGGCTTCCAAGCCGATCTAGTTAAATCAAAAATGGAAACAAGGATTAGAAGTTGCTTTGTAACTTTCAACCTTGAATAGGGAAATTTCTGCTCGCTTGTGTGAGTGGCTTTCTAGCTTGCTATGTAGTGTTGTATGTAGAGTTTTTTGAATGCTTATGACTTCTTAAGATCTCTTGAAGAGTTCTTAGGATCTCTACTTTGTTTAAACCTTTGCTTTTAATAGAAGCTTTCTTATTTTGAGTTTAGAAGTTTAAATTTATTTTATAGTAAAATACAAGATTGTGAAAAATTTTAGTACTTTAGGAGTGTAAGATTACTATTGCATTGTTAATGTACTTTTTGAACATTTTCTTTGAATGATATGTTTGGCACTGTTCATGTACTTTTGATACATTTTTATTAAACATTGCATATTCTTTTTTAATAATGCACTATTTGGTTCAACACTTGTCTTTTGATTGAATGAATTTACATTATCTCAATTGCATGTGAATGGAGTGATTCGGAACATTTGTCTTTTTGATTGAATGATATACATTCACTCAATGACATGTGAATGAAGTTGGAGCACTTGTCTTTGTTTGAATGTTGTACATCCATTCAATTGCTTGTGAATCGAGTTCAAACATTTGTATTTTTATTGAATGATGTACATGTATTCAATTGCTTGTGAATCGAGTTCAATTGCTTGTGAATCGAGTTCAAACATTTGTATTTTTATTGAATGATGTACATCTATTCAATTGCATGTGAATAGAGTCATAACACTTGCCTTTGATTAGATGAAGTTCTTTCAATGCAATTGCATGTGAATGGAGTCATAACACTTGCCTTTGATTAAATGAAGTTCTTTCAATGCAATTGCATGTGAATGGAGTCATAACACTTGCCTTTGATTAAATGAAGTTCTTTCAATGCAATTGCATGTGAATGGAGTCATAACACTTGCCTTTGTTTGAATGAACTTCATTCAATTTAATTACATGTGAATGGAGTCATAACACTTGCCTTTGGTTGAATGAAGTTCATTCAATTCAATTGCATGTGAATTGAGTCTAGTCTAACTTGATGTTGATGAAGTATTTTCATTCATTCAATTTCTTACACTACTACATGATAGCCTATTACCGGGGCTTATACCGACGTCATTAAATGGGGTCTAGAAAAGCCCCGTCATCGGTATAAACCCCAGTATCTGTGCCGGAACCACGACGTCGGTATTTGCGTCGGGCGCTCATACCGGCGCATATATATACCGGTGCCCATACCGACGCGCATACCGGCGGATCTTCCGGCCCTTATACCGGCAAATATACCAGCATGGATACCGGCAGATATACCGACGCGCATATAGGCAGATATACCGGCGAATATACTGGTGGGTATACCGGCGGATATACCGACAACCACAACAGTAATTTTTTTTGGACAGAATGGTGTTGCCAGGCTGCCTAAAGTCAACAGGACTCATCAACACAGATAGCACCATTCTGTCCAAAATAGAGCACAAAAGACAACCGTGCTCGTTTTTTTATTTTTCAGATAAACAAGAAATTAAACATTACTCATGAATATTTTGATCATATACCAATAGTTTAAAGGACTTACATTATGGTAATGCCTCCCAATTGATGGTCTCTCCTTCTGCTTCAAGCATCTCAAATAAGGCCACAAGGCCATATTTGTGAGCGTACTTCTCTTCTCGCCTACTTGGTGGGCGATTCATGTGGCCAACTCCTACATAAACGATTAACAATTACAACTTTTAGAAATCAACATTTAGCCCACATACATACATTTAGATAAACAAAATTGCTACAAATACTTACGAATTCATGGCGCATGGTTTCGTAACCACCACTCTCAAGATGAGAAGCCCCTACTGTTTGGAGTCTCGTCCTTGCCGCCTCTCTTTGTTGTTGAAACCTCTTTGGTGTCTCTGTGAGCTCCTGAGCTATGGTTTCCCACTCCCTATCATCTAGCCAAACAGGTTTCTCTTTCCCCTCTCTAAATGCATCCCTCGCCTCTGACCTATGATGCCCCATCAAAATGCGAGCTGTATATTGTATCCACTCATTAGAGACGACATTCATAGGGTCAGATGGCTAAAACTCTTGCTTTATATTTGTATTTATGTAATTTTTTTTCTCCTTATCTTGCTGATCCCATAGTCATAACAGAGTTATGAAACTGTATAGTGCACAATTGTCGAATTCATGTCTTCATTGCCTTCCCTGCACTATTCATTATAGGTTCCCCATCCCTAATTGTGTATATCTTGTTGTTGTCATGGTCATGTGCACCCCAAGGAGTGGAAGGTGAACCTATCAGTGTGCTATCAACAAATGAGAGCGAAGGACGATGCTCACGTGGTGGTGGTGTCACAGCATCTGTGGCACTACCACCACAACAACCTCCCCCTAAAGACCTACAACGTGAGCAACATCTATGTGAAGAGGTGGTAGATCAAGCTGTAAGAGGAGTGGAAGGCTGTGTGGTATGAGGTGTGGGAACTGCTGTCGTACCTACAGGTGTGGGAACTGCCGTCTCGTGAAGCCAGATGGTGAGGCAGATGTCCCTGCTCCAGAACCCCAATAAGTCTGAGCCATGGCTCTCTGCTCTGGAGTCATGGACGAGAAAAAACCATATAACTACTCGGGACTCATGCCCTGAGGTGTAGGGTTAAATGAGAAATCAGGACTGTAGTTGAGCGGCGGCGGTGAGTCATCACCCATGGCCTGTTGGACAAAAAACCATATGACAAACTTGTGCGAAATGAAAATTACATGGTAAACAATGAAAGAACCATATGAAAAACATTAACAATGATAAACAACAATGGTAAACCATATCACTTTGCACCTGCACTAGTGATTATGACGATAAACATTAACAATGGTAAACAATGAAAGGACCATATGACAAACATTAACTTCCCTAAACAACAATGGTAAACCATATCACTTTGCACCTTCAATGTCATAAAATCATTAAAAATATGTCATAACTATTTGCATAATCATTAAGATACATCATTTTAAAAATCATTATCTATTCTAGGGTTGTTGCAAGATCAGGGTGTCCAGTTTTATCCAGTTTATGCTAGACTGGGACAATGCTTGGAGAGCAAATTTTTGGAGGGCAAGGTACTTAAAATGAGATCAAGCAAATAATAGAAAATACGCTTGCCCTTAAATTAACCCAATATAACTTAAATTGATATAAATTAGTCTAATTAATTAAAATTAATCAAAAATATGATGAAGTGATAAACAAATGATCTTTCCATACTTAGAGTGATCCAAATTATTTTTCCATAGATGCACCATTACAAGTACACTAATCCCTACAGGTTTCAGATAATTCACATCAAAAATGTAATTTTACTAAGTAGATTATTAATATTTGCAGGCCTTCTGATAGTCTGGAAGAATTTTGAAAAAGAGATCATTAAAAATCCAACCATTGGATTTGTAATTTTTACTAACCACCACATTCTACTAATGTCTCAGTATCTACCCACTCTTTTGATCTACAAGATTGAGGATTTTAAGTGGTAGCTATTGCGGGTACAAAAAGTGGCGTATATTATAACACTTTAAAGACCTTGAAATATTTTTAAAAAATAGACAAATATCTTAAAATTTTCTCAAAAAATCAAGTTAAGTTCCATATTATGTGAAGATCTAAGGTACAAAGTGGGAATCTCATATGAGTTTATATGTAAAAGATATTAGCATTTTATGGAATCAGTTCAAATTTGGGACAGGGTGTATACATTGACTTTGTACCTAAGAAAATAAGGACTTTTGACTATCTAATGCTTAATCAAATTATGCAACTATATTTCCAACTTTGAATATGATGTTCCAACAAAAGAACTTGAAACGAAATTCCTTCATTTACTAGGAGAGATTAGCCACTAAAGGTAAACAAATGCTTGTTTTTTTACTGTTTACAGGGTGCCTGAGTGGACAAAACTGGGCACCCTGATCTTGCAACCACCCTCTATCATCCTCATTAAGATCAGTAGCCCCAAAGAGATCTATTTCTATGTACATTTCATCATCCTCATCATTAAAAGTCCCTTGATGAAGGATGTCCTTATCATCTATATCTTCTTCCTCAACAGGTTTTCCAGCTTCATTGGTTTGCACCTCTTCATTTGGACTTGCTCTAGTTGCTCCTCTTCATTTGCTTGCTCCTCTTCATTGTTGATATCAGCTTCTTTTTGTTGCTCCCCACCACCTTGTGAATCCACATCACCCTGTTGTAGCTCTAATTCTTCACAAATTTGCTTACTGTGGGTAACCACAAATAGCCAGCGTGGATCTTTTGGATCCGCTTTAAAGACAACCTGCTCACAATGCTCTAGGCGCACAAAAGTATCTTGCTGATCGGTCCATACCTTTGTGGAGTCCACTTGGATGAGGCCACTCTTGTCTCTACGTACAGTTACATGTGGCCCATTTGTGATTACCTTGAACCACTTCACATCAAAGATAAACAACTCAAAACTTCTAAAGCCAACCTTTAATATGTCTTGAATGGTTCCAAAGTAATCAAGCATTCCACTAATTGTGTTATCATCACTTGCACTTGCTCGACTTTCTTGAACAAATTGTGCTGTGACACCACAATCAAAGGTTACTCTTCTTTGGTCTATTCGTTCTACTCGAAAATGACGTCCATGTGACCAAAACGCCCCATATTTGTGATACTACAAATAGCACATAAAGATTGTTGATGGACAAACAATAACTGAGACATGTAGAGAAAAAAAAGAGAGACATGTAGAACTTAAACACTTACATGCCAATCGCATCCTTTTGTAAGCTCCTCCTCCTCCTCTGTTATAGTTGAACCAGCACGTTTGGCTTCTAAAATTGTAGCTTCTAGCCATCTACCTGTGGGAAAGTCCGGAAGAGCTTGCAGACCTTCTGGATATGGGAGATTTCTTGTAGTGCAATTCCTTCTGAAACTTAAACGATCTTATACTCGCTGTCGCTTGAGAGCTTCATATGTCTCAATCCACTTCTCCATTACATGCAAGTTCAAGATGCAAAATTTGTTGATTTTTTTCCGTAAATTTTTATATATCTTTCTCTTAATGCCTTGGCCTTGAGGTTCCTCACCAATGACTCGCCTGTTAGACTCTGTATCTCTGGATCTGATGAATTTAAATATTGAGTGATGGAAACAAGGGACTTTTGTATCAGCCACCCTTCTGACATACTTCCCTCTGGGCAAGCCATTTGGCGAAAAAATCCCTTTAATGTCTTCATAAACCTCTCCAAAAAGAACATCCATCTTGAATGGATTGTTCCAGTAACTGCAACCTCATCTACAACATGAACTAACAGATGCATCTGGATTGTTAATAAACTTGTAGGGAAAAACTTCTCTACCATGCAGAGTGCCTCTATGGAGTTTAAACGCGCTGTCTCCAAAGTGTCTCTCTTTATCTCTTTTGAAGAAATCCAATGCACCACTGTGCTAATCTTATAGATAGTAGCTCTAATGTCTTCAGTGAGGCAATCCTTTATTGCTATGGGGAGCACAAATTGTAAAAACTTGTGCCAATCATGACTCTTTAGGCCACTAAGATCATCATCCTTTGTAAATGCACCTTTCAAGCAATGCATACAACCTGTAGGAGTCCGAAACTCTGAAATTGTCCTCTTCACTTGTTGTTCCTCCATCTTACTAAAAACCCATGGGGCTCTTGGAAGTAGCACCTTTCCATTAGATCTAGTGCGAGCCCACAACTCTTGCATGCAACCTATCTCTTCTAAGTCCTCCCTTTGGCCTTTAGTCTCCTTTTTTCCCGTCATGGTCTTCCACAGAATGTCAGCTATGCATCAGGTCAAGCAAATGGTTTATAAGAAGATCACCCCAATAGGGGAGTTGGTGAAAGATAGAGAGCCTCTTCATCCCACGACATGCCAAGTTGCCACATTCCTCCCATTTGAGCTTCCAATCGCTTGCCTTCTCAGTGCACTTGTTGGAGGAGGTCTTCCTAGATTACCATCCTGCAATTCATGATTTTCTGGAAGATACCTAACATGTCCTTGGTAGACATTCTTTCGTAATGCTTTTGAGTATCTTGAATCAAGTCGAGGACCACATAATAGAGGACATGCATTATAACCCGATATAGACAAACCTGAGCATTCTCCATAGCCAAGCCAATCATGCATTATCCACATGAGAATACCTTGCACAGTTGCAAGTCTTTGGCCACTCTGCTGCTTTGACATGTCCTTGACTTCAATTCCGTTCCACAAGGTGCGTAACTCATCAATAAGTGGTGCCAAATATACATCCATGTTCTTCACCTTGTACTTTCCTGGAACTAATGAGAGCAACAAATGACCTTTCTTTATTGCTAACCATGGCGGAAGATTATAATTCACAAGGCAAACAGGCCATGTGCTCCATGAAGAGCTCCGTAAACCAAAAGGGTTTACACCATCCATTGCTATGCCAAGACGGAGGTTAGGAGGATCTTCCCTATAAGCCGGCCATTTCTCTTCAATGTGTCTCCATGTGGGTGAATCAGCAGGCACACGCATGACTTCATCTGTGGATCGAGTTGTGGCATGCCATGTCATCAAGCTTGCTATGGATTTGCACCTGAACATGCTTTTTATTCTTGGGATGATTGGAAAGTGCCTAAGAACCTTTACTCTGGGACAGTTTCCCCCTGAACACCTTCTCTATATTTGTTAGAGCCACAATGGGGACAATCTTGCAAATGCTCGTATTCATGGCGAAAGAGAATATAATCATTGCGACAAGCATGAATATTATTGTAATCCATGTCTATGGATTTCAATAACTTCTTGGCATCGAGATGGAGGCATCTCATTGCCATATGGCAATATCTGGTATTTCAAAAGCCTGCAAGTATGGCAATATATGATCGTTACTATTAAGATTTAGTCAAATACAAGTTGAAAATTTATCATTTCAACATTAGGTGTAATCTCCATAAATCCCTTACTTGAAGAGTTCAGTGACACTTGTATTAGACCATCCAAAAATGGACTGTAAATTTAGCATCGTAAGAGATGCACGCAATACAGATATCTTGGCACCATTGTATAGTGCAAGGCATGCAAGTTTACGCATGGCCTCTTCCTCTGGTTCATAATTTGACCGTTGAGAATGTCGTGGTTGATGATCTTCATGTTCATGCTCCTCGAAGACACCTTCTTGCTGCTCGAGAAAGGCATCCAACATTTCCTGCATTGGACCTTCTTCCATTCCCTCGGGTGCTGTTAATTGAGCTCCATCTGTCACTCCCTCCTTCGATATTCTCATCCTTTGTTGGGGACGAGAATTCATAGGCACAATGTTATCAAGATGTGGTTGCACACTTGCTTGGTTGTACGATTGAAACCGTAAATTTTGTAAGCGCTCCATTGGAAATATGCCAGCGTCATGAATATGCTGGTTGCAAATCCTTCGTTTTTGAAATATTTGGTACTTACATCGCATGCATGGACACGCTATTCTCTCTTCAAGATTGAGAGGCTCCATCTAGCAGGATAACATGTATATGTAGCTCATTAAATGCAAATCATTACGCATTACACAAAGCATTATGTAAACCATAAAACAGGGCTTCTTTTCCCCAACCGTGAGGGAGATTTTAAAAATAACATTTAAAGCGTCAAACGGGTTTCTTTTCCCCAGCCGTTGAGAGAGATTTTAAAAATAACATTTAAAGCATCAAACGGGCTTCTTTTCCCCAGCCGTTGAGGGAGATCAAGTATACATTAGCGATGTTTAGGCATATACATTAGCTTATGGATATGTCCTTTAGGCAATTACATTAGAGTATATACATATAGACATAGCGTTGACATGCATGTCTTAGACATTAGATTTCAAGTCGAAAAAGAGACCGAAACGCCTTGGGTATGCACCAAAAAGAAAATCTCTCTCTCTCTCTCTCTCTCTTGCAAAGTGTGTGTGTGTGTGTAAAGACAAATAAGCACATACATTAATTTCTTATGCACTCACATATATGCTAATATTAGCATATATGTGCATAAAACAACAAGCTTGCATACTCAATTTCAATTAATAATTACAAATTGAGAACAAATTAAAACATAACAAAAAAAGAAGTAATAAAACAACATAATTGGTAATGTGCTTATCTCTCAAATGTGGATTGGATAGTGCGTGTTCGAAGCAGATCTGCAAGCTAGGACACACGTGGGAGAAACAAACCTTCACACACATTGCATACATTAGTAATAGATGCACATACACAAGCTCTCTCACTCTCTACATCTGTCACAACACAAACATACAAATCTTCTCTCCATACATAATTAAGAAGGTAAGAAGAAGGATGGAGAGAGAGAAATGAGATATACACACACATCACACATTTACCCTAATCTCTCCACACACACACACACACACACACACACATAAGAAGATGAGGAGAGAGGGAGAGGCAAAACGCCATAAGAAGATGAGGAGATGGGGAGAGGCAAAACGCCCAAGGAGGGAGAGAGAGACAGGGAGATCTACACACACACTTCACTAATTCTCTCCACACACACACACACAACAAGAGTGGGTTGAATGGAAGAAGGCGAATGCTTGAGGGAGATGAACGCATACCTTGTCTGGATATTCGACGCCGTGCAAAACAAAGAATAATAGGTTCTCGCCTGTAAAAAAGTTACAGGCATCGATATCTGAGTCGGTATATCCGTCGGTATCTGCGTCAGAATGTCCGTTGGTATATCCGTCGGTACACACATCGGTATATGCGTGGGTATATGTGTCGGTATACGCACTTTTGAAAATTACCCACCCGACTTTTCGCCTCCAAGTTTAGGACGTACATACCGACGTTCGACATTTGCGTCAATGTTCTAACGTTGGTATGCCCTAAACCTCTAGTAGTGTTATGGTTAAGGTCTTAGCTATTCTCACTTTCTTTTGATTGAATAATTTATATTCTATCAATTGAATGTGAAGGGCATGTCTTGACTTGGATGTTATTATACTTGCTCTTGAAAGATTAATTTGTTCTTTCAAGTGCAAGTGAATGACATCAACACTTCATGGTTCTTACACTTATTCTTGAATGAATACATTGTTCATTCACTAGTATGTGAATGTATTAGTGAATAAACATCATATAATTGACATTCTTTCACTTGCTTGCGGATGAATATACTATATATTCTTTCATTTGCATGTGAACAAAGGTTTTAAATCCTAGAGAGTGTCACTTATCCTTGGATGATTATTATTCTTCCAATTTTATGTGTAATAATTTAGTGAATAAACATCATATAATTGACATTCTTTCACTTGCTTGCGGATGAATATACTATACATTCTTTCATTTGCATGTGAACGAAGGTTTTAAAAGCTAGAGAGTGTCACTTATCCTTGGATGATTATTGTTTCTCCAATTTTATGTGAATAATTTTGTGGAGTTTTTCACTTACTTTTAAATAAATTAGCTTTATTGAAAGTATGTGATGTGGTGTTTAGAGTATAAATTCTTCTTACTTGAAATTGCATGAATCTTTTTCTTGAAATGCAAGTGAAGGATGTACTTGTTTGCACTTACTTTTGAATGAAAAATATTTTTCTTTCAATTGGATCTGACTAAAGTTGCATAAGATGGCCAATCTAAGGCGTACACTTCATTGGTAGCGGGATAGATCCTTTGAGCAATATTTTCTACAACAAAACTACAACTTTTGAGCGATGAGAAAGCAGAACCTTGCCATGTGATGTGGATCTATCCTGTTACCAATGAAGTGTAGGTTTTTAAGGCTCTTTTCATCTCTACGGAACTTTATGCTTTAATTTGAATTTTGCATGAATGCACATGCAATTGATGGGTTTAGGGTTTAGGGTTGATCAGGCTATAAGTCACAACCACTCAATTGTACAACATTTGAATACTTTGTATTCTTATTAATGCTAAATATTCTTCAAAGTTTTTATTTCTAGAATGATTTAAGTATTAAAAATGTCAATTTTTTTGGGCACAATGTTTGACATCAAGAAATTATAAATCTTGAAATGAGATTTCATTTTTCGCCTTAGAGAGAAAATGATCCACAAATGATTTTTTTAAAAAGGTTGAGCATCATGGGCAGTCAGAAGGTTTGGAAATTTGTACATGAAAGATGAAAAGTCAATGCATGTGCCTCTCTGTTAAAATGTAAGACATGTGGGCATAAGTTTATTGGTGGTGCAACTCGTATCAAGCAACACTTCACGGGCTTGGATATAGATGTGGACGCTTGTTCAAATCCACCACCTTCAGTTTTGCCATTTTCTAAGTTGTATGTTCAAAAAGTTAAGATGACTTTGAGTGCTAGCATGATAGGGCCATTCAAGATTGGTGAAATGAATGAAGATGATACAGAACATAATGTAGACTCTTGATCGACACAAATACCTAGTAATGTTGGTGAAAGGCATGTGCAAGAAGAGAATGATGGATGTGTGAGTCAGTAAAGCGCTTGTAGAAAGAAAGCCAAGCAATGTACTGTGAAGGCTACCTTTCTCAAACAGCAAGTGTTTGAATATCACTTGCGATGGACAAAGGCATTTGTAAAGAATGGGATACCCTTTAATGTAATGAGAGATGATACGTTTAGACATGCTCTAAAGTCATGCGCTAGACCAGGATTTGTTCTTCCTGAGTACAATAAAATGAGAGAAGAGTACTTGGATAAGTCGAAATTTACTATATCTGAATGTGTAAAGAAAAAGATTTTTGACTTCATACCTATTTATGGTTGCACACTTGCATTTGATGGATGGAGTAGTTTGCAAGCATGTCCATTAATTAATATCATGTGCATCATGCTGAAGGAGATGATCATGCTGAAGGAGATAGTCTTCTTGGAGAGTGTCGATACTTCCTTGAAAGAAAAAAATGTTGCATATATTGCAAAAGTTTATGAGAGAGCAATTGCCAAATCCACTCTTCGTCCCAATACATCATATACATATACTTTTTGTATAAATATGAGTGGAATGTCAATTGTTTAGCCATGTCCCTTTCACCTCTATAAACCTTTGAACCAAATACTTCGCTAATATCTTGTGGCACAGATTTGACAACTTAGGCTGCGCATACTTGTTGCGAGCGTTGGCTGATCATTGAAATAAGACATCTTTTACAAAGTTGGACGCACAAAGTAAGGCCGCTTGCTCCTTACTAATTGGGTCTCTGACTTTTAGCGCATCATCTGTTGGTCCCTCGCCAAATATCCCAAGGTTTTGGGAGCCCAGCAACTCATCTTGCTCTTTGAGGATTGCTTGTGCCTCAACATGATTGAGTTCAGCATTAACATCTGGCTCTGTAGGGTTTTGTTGAGTAGGAGTAGCCTCATTAGCGGAATCATGAATTCCTTCTTGAGAAATCTCATCCAAAACTCTCTCTCTCTCTCTCTGTGAAATGTGGCCACTAGTGAAGCCACGTGGGAGGTAAACAGAGCAATAATGTGGGTAGGGAGAAAGGAGCAGTAGGAGGGCCTATATACACACACACATGTTTATATGTATATAAATCTCTCTCTCTCTCTCTCTCTCTCTCTCTCACACACACACACACACACATGTTTATATGTATATAAATCTCTCTCTCTCTCTCTCTCTCTCTCTCTCTCTCTCTCTCTCTCTCTCTCTCTCTCTCTCTCTCTCACACACACACACACACACACACAAAAAGAAAAACATGATATAATATTTCAAAATAAGTTTTGAAATTTATAAAAATTATTCAAAAAACCCACATCACACACACGTGCGCGCATACAAGGCTTTAAAATCATGAAATAAGGCTTTAAGAATCTTGATTAGATGATTTTCATTGAGTTGTAGAGATAGAGAAAAAAGTAAAGCATTGATTACCCCAAGGAAAGGACATATTAGGCCATCTCACATCTGAAACACACTATTACATATGGATGAGGGGTGCAAATAGGTTCCACATTGGTAGGCATGCCTTACTTTATTGCCATAGGGTTGAGAACTACATGTGCCAAGGTTGTAATCT
Source organism: Cibotium barometz (assembly GCF_041138505.1). Taxonomy (NCBI): domain Eukaryota; kingdom Viridiplantae; phylum Streptophyta; class Polypodiopsida; order Cyatheales; family Cibotiaceae; genus Cibotium; species Cibotium barometz. The sequence continues at coordinate 41,158,562 of NC_141096.1, forward strand.
TTCCCATCATGAATCTTGAGACAAAGCTAAAACAAGTGGATGGAAAAAGAGTGAGTTGCCTTATATGATGAAACACATACTTACATGACCATTGATTATCTTGATCTTGATTAATTTTTTCTCTAGTTTGTGTCTCACAATTGAAAAGAAGGATTATTTTCCTTAACAAACTCATGATTTGAACCAAACAATGTAAATACTGTCACCATCAATAATGAGGTAGTCTAGAAAAGGATAATTGATAGAAAGGTTGGAACATGTGGGATGTTCGAAGAAAATAATCCTTTGTGAAATCCATGGAATAAGGCCTCCAAAATCCTAGTAAGATGGTCTTCATTGAAATGAAGTAGATATAGAGCAAAAAGTAGAGCATTGATTACCACAATGAGAGAACGTATTGAGGCATCCTAAGTATAAAGCACACTATTACATATGGATGAGAAAAGCACAGAGGTAGTATATACCTAGATGAATTTGGGAAAATGCCCCAACTCATTAGAAGGAAAAGTGTAGTTAATAACTTCATGCATAGATTATAATCAACTTTATCATGCATATTAGGGACCACACACACACATGTTTGTTTAAGCACACATATATACATGCATGTGTAAAAATTACACATAGGTGTAGGACGCACAAGAACACAAGTGCATGCATGTACGTGCACACACACACGTACTCACATGAAATGCATGCAACGAGACATAAAGACATACAATAGTTTCATACATGCACATGCACATGTTCGTATGATTTTTAAAAAACTTTTGTGTGTGTGTGTATAGAGAGAGACACCTTCGGATTTTAATTGAAATATAATAAAACTTGAATTTTTTTAAAAAAAATCACCTTGAGATCCAGCGGAGTGGGTAGCGAATCTGTCGTAGACAAGTCATGTTACTCGTAAAACGATCAGATAGAAGATAAGCCTTTGGTTGTCCAACAAGCACAAAAGTGCTCGATGATTCCTTGGCTTATTTAGCTAATAGTATAATTACTTGCACGGGCAAACAACACTAGAGAAGGAGCACACAGTCCAGACACTTCGATACTTTCTAAAGACACTTGATACTTTCTAAAGACACTTGATACTTTTAATGGGCTGTCTTTTGTCTTCAACAACACTAGAGAAGGAGCACACAGTCCAGACACTTCGATACTTTCTAAAGACACTTGATACTTTTAATGGGCTGTCTTTTGTCTTGATCGTGTTCATACAAAGGACTCTTGCACGAAGATTCTTCGATCCCTGAATAAAATTTTCGAAGAGCTATCGGCGCTGCGTTGCCTCCAATGCTATATGATGCATTCTGCACTGCGTTGTCTCCAATGCTATATGATGCATTCTGCACTGCGTTGTCTCCAATGCTATATGATGGGTCCTCTGCGCTGCGTTGCCTCCAATGCTATATTATGATGGGTCCTCTGCACAGTTGCAACATACAAGTATAAAAGACGGTTGCAACAGATAGATAGATACCTGTCGGGAAGGCAAGCAGGCATTCATAATCCACGTGACACGTATATACATACCTACGGTGATGGCCTTGTTCTGCTTCAGTAGCGAGCAGCACAATGTTGCTCAGGCGGCCTGGGTGCTTGCGTTCGCGGTCAGTGTCCTACTTTGCCTGCTGCACAGTAAATGTGCAGATGCCCAATTCCAGATAAGTGCGCTCACTCCTCAACAAACGCTCGCTGTGCTGCCGGATGACACGTACACTGTTATCTCCGTAGTCGCATCCTCTTTGCTGGACTCTAACACCCCTGGTATGTTGTGGGGGAGTATTCCAAGCGACGCTGTAGCTTCTATCTGTAGTAACGTCGTTCAGACTGGTACGTACAGCTTCTCCGCGTCAGTCACATATGGCGGCAATGCATTGCCCCGAAACATGCAGGTGCCACTGGCCAGCTATTATTCATCCTAGCATGCAACTTGAAGCGATTATATATGTCACAAGTTAACGAATCAGTTGCTTATTTATAATAACGCCCTGCGTATATTGGTGTTGCAGATCCAAGCATTGGGTGGCTGCGGCGCTGCCGGATATGATTCTGCGGACGGAGTAGAAGCTGTTCTAGAGGATGATGACAGCGTTGTCAGCGCTGTAGGCCGATCCACCTGTCTATGTACTTGTGTCAAGAGTCTTTCAAAATTACGTATTGTGTTCAGCTTTTGAAAACCATGCCTGACTGCATTGCAGCTTGTGTGCCCGCAACAAAATTCGAGCAACTTAGGTTGCTTCTTGTTCGATACGGGAGACGAGATCAACACGTTTTACAACCAAGTATCAAGCAACAACAACAGTGATCTTGTAGCAGGGGCGGGTGGCAAGAAATTATTGGGCAACTGCGTCATTGACGGAGCTGTAGAGGGTAAGGCATGCATTGTGCGAATGCATTTTTTCATGTATGCATGGTTGCTCATGGGGCTGTAGCTCTTGTTTCATGTCAAGCAACCTGTTTCAGGAGCCGCCACAGGCTGGCTTGCTGGCGTTATTGTGGCTTATGGCGCCTGCGCGCTTGGATTCAATCCTTTCTGTGATGGCATAGCAGTAGTTATTGGTACAGTTGCTGGGACTGTCATCACTGTAGTTAAAACTTGTTCCGATGCCTTGGCCGACAGCGGTTGCTTCTCTGGTATGAAACCCTCTCTCTCTTTCCCACACTCACACACACACACACAGGTTCCTTCTCTGGTATGAGTCTCTCTCTCTCTCTCTCTCTCTCTCTCTCTCTCAAGAGAGCTCTCTCGACTCTCTGTGTGTGCAATCTTGCTCTCTCGCTCTCTCTCTCTCTCTGTGCTAGCTCTCGCTCTCTCGCGCGCTCTCGCACTCTCTCGCTCTCTCTCACTCACTCTCTCTCAGTCTGAGTCTCTGAGTGAGACTGAGCGAGAGCGAGAGACTCAGACTGAGTCTCTCGCTCTCGCTCTCTCTCAGTTTGAGTCTCTCACTCTCGCTCAGTCTCACTCAGACTGAGAGAGCGCGAGAGAGAGCGAGAGAGAGCGAGAGCTTGCACAAGAGGAGAGAGAGAGAGAGAGAAAGATTGCACAGAGAGAGTCGAGAGAGCTCTTTTGAGAGAGAGAGAGAGAGAGAGAGAGAGAGAGAGATTGCACACACAGAGAGTCGAGAGAGAGAGAGATTGCACACACACAGAGTGGAGAGAGCTCTCTTGAGAGAGACAGAGATTGCACACACAGAGTCGAGAGAGCTCAAAGAGAGAGAGAGAGAGTCAGAGAGAGAGAGAGAGAGAGAGAGAAAGAGCTCTCTCTCTCTCTCTCTCTCTCAGACTCTCTTTCTCTCATAGACTCTGTGAGAGAGAGAGAGAGAGAGCGCTCTCTCACAGACTCTCTCGCTCTCTCATTCTCTCATTCTGAGCTCTCTCGACTCTGTGTGTGTGTGTAATCCCTCTCTCTCTCATAGACTCAGTCTCTCTGAGTCTATGAGAGAGAGAGAGAGAGAGAGAGAGAGAGAGAGAGCTCTCACACAGAGAGAGTAGAGAAAGAGAGAGAGAGAGCTCTCACACACAGAGAGTAGAGAGAGAGAGAGAGAGAGAGCTCTCACACACAGAGAGTAGAGAGAGAGAGAGAGAGAGAGAGAGAGAACGGTTCTCCCCCCCTCAGAGAGCTCGAACTCTCTCTCTCCCTCTCTCTCTCTCTACTCTCTCTGTGTAATCTCTCTCTCTCTCTCTCTCTCTCTCTCTCTCTCTCTCTACTCCCTGTGTGTGTAATCTCTCTCTCTCTCTCTCAGGGGAGAGAGAGAGAGAGAGAGAGAGAGAGAGAGAAAGAGAGAAAATCACGTACCTCCACTTGCAGGTGATGCACTTGTTGCTACTTCTCTTGGTAACATCCTTCCAATGTCTAGTCTTTCTCTGGAAGATCAAGTAAGTTCCACTATCAACAATGAAGTTGAAATTGTGAGAACAATGAAATTGCAGCTCTTTGAGCTTTATTGACTATGACTTGCAGGTAGCTGTGAGACGCTCAGATGGGAAAATTGGATTCAGCCCTATCTATGCTTTTGGGCATGCCAACCCCCATGAAATTGCACTATTCATCAATCTTAACTTGCGATGTGCTAATAACACCATTTACTATAATAACCATTGCCCATCTTCCAGAATGCTCAAGCTCACCCCGTACCATCTCGCCCCCACCATTCATCGAGGTATACGTGGCTACATGAAACAACTTTGCACCTCATAGCTTCTTGGTGGGATTAGAAATTCTATTGTGTATTGACATTTTTTGAGTGTCCTTTGTCGAAGCAGAGAACAAACGCATCAAGCACTACAAAAGAGCAAAGGACTTCCGTGTCGGTGACCTCATGTTGGTTGCATGCGATAATGCTAAGGAAACACAACCTTTCAGTGTTGTAGGTTGTGATAACTAACCTACAAATACTTTTGGTGCCACATCAAATAAACCCTTCATGACAAGAACTACAAAGACTTGTTCATAGTTGCTCCTGCATGTAAACAAAACTTGATTACTCAAGATACAATAAGTACATTCATCCTTTCATGGCTTGAAGGAAGAAAAGCTTTTCAATCAAACATTTCGGTGCCTTACTCTCCCAAGTCCATGCATAAATAGCATTCCTTCACAAAGGTCTCAAATTGAGTGTCCTCTCTTGTTTGCAGATATTGAGATCACATTTGACCATGGACTCTACAATCCACTTACTCTCGAGGGAAACATAATTGTGGATGGTGTTGTGGCTTCAGTGCATAGTGCTTGGTTCTTAGACCAAATGTTTGATATTTTCGAGATTCCTCACTTGCTGCACGATGCATACCAAGTACTAGATTCAATGCAAAGTAAACTATAGAAATGTGAAATTTGCATTTGTATTGAGAAGGAGAAATCTCACACTTTTTCTCATTTTCATGTAGGTTATCATGTTTCCCGTGGTTCTCCTACACCGCATACTTGGACTAAAGTTGTACAATCAACTCTATAATCTAGTGGATCAAAGCATCAACATACCAAACACTGGCACCCTATATGGTGGACACATTGCCATCTTCACAACTATTACCGTCATCTTCTCCATTCTGAAAGGGCTCAAATATGCCACTAACTCATGCATAAGAAATTGACTTATCATAAAGAAAGAACTTTCTTATCATTTAGAAAAGAACAAAATAAAGAAATTATGCATCAAGCCATTGTCAAGACTTATGCGTGGGAGATTTGTCTTCTAGAGACAAGTTATACAAGTTTACATATACAACTCAAAATGGAACAATATATAGGGCATTATCCATGTCATCTTAATTTGGTGTAGGCCTACTTTTTGACTTTATAGTTTACAAGTGAAGAAAGGATTAGGTGAGTTTCATTCTTTCTTTGTGCTCATCCTTGGATAAATCATGGCAGAAAATGTTGTTATTATAGGCCTCAGTTGAGTAGATTCATTAAAGTCTTTGAATGTAATTCCATCATACTTCTTTTAAGATAGCGATTTGTCTATTTCTATGAAAACTTCATATTACATTATATGAATAAAAGGTTGATAGAATTATGACATTAAATATATCTACTTTATGTTTTTGTCAATTAGATTGAGAGAGTGACATATAATAGTATAGTAGTGATTTTATTATGATGTTTTTGGAAAATTCAACTACTTCATGACTTGAGTAGTTCCAACAAGGCTAGAGGTTCCTACATCTGCATAACGTGATAATAATAGTAGAATTAAGTCTAAACCATTAATGCTAGATCACAACAACACAAAGGCCCTGTAGCCACATTTTTTAGACACGGAGAATGACGGAACCAGCTATAATCGCATCTATATTGGTTCAACTATGGGCACGTCTATAACCGCATCTATAAGATGCGTTTATTTTCCCATATAAAATATGTGTCTATATGCCCTGCAAAATTGCTATATAACCATGCTTATAAACGCTGAATAGGCATAATTAAGAGCACTACTATAGTCATACCATAGTCATTGTCTTTTTAACAATGCAAATATTGTAATAAATTATTTCAAATGCTCACATATAAGTAGATAACATTGAAGCCGATGTGGATGCACAACAATTAACAACGTAAACAGTGAAACAATGATTTGCTTTTGAAGACGAGACAATGCACCATATGTTTTGGTCAATGCCAATTAATTAAAATCAATACAATGAGGCCTATGTTTCGATCTCATCCTCAATGAGATCCACCCTTGCCAAACTATCCACTTCAATATCTACATTTTGAATGTCAAGGTCAATAAATACATCCAACCTATCCACTTCTATACATTGCTTTGAAATGTGGCATAATGGGATGACAAACCACCATATATTATTGTCCACTCATGGTTTGAAGGTAACCTATATAAGAAAAAAGCACTCACTAATTTATATTTCCTTACTTTGACATTATCAAAGATAAGTTATGCTTTAAAATATGTGTTGACTATCTAATCACATTGTTGCAGTAAAACTAGTGTGTCCTTTGTGCTTTGCCATTTTCTAGAGTCAATAATCACAAATCCACTTGCATGGAATCTTGTAGTTGCATTAGGGCCTCTTTCCACCATGTCCTTGAACCACTCCACATCCAAAACATATAGAAAGAAGCTTCGAAAATCAAGCTTGATAATATCTTGGATTATGCCACAATAATCATCCATGGCTCGGCTGCATCTCTCAAAGCTAGTAATGATGCCAGAATCTTGTGTGTTTCTCTTATCATCAATCTGTTGGGTCCGAAATGCTTCCCCTCACACCATATAGCATTGAATATAGTCTACGTAGAATAATTCGAATTCGAAATTCATTTAATTCGCTAAATATGGATGAATAACGCATTCAAGTTTGAAAAACATGGTAAAATTCGATGACATCTCACGTTTTAAATCGAATTTAGCACATCAGCAGAGTTTATTCATATGTTTATTCGTACAAATAAAATTATTCATACGAATAAATTTTATTGGTCCGAATAAAATTATTAGTACGAATAAATTGAGCTATATATGCTGCGAACTCTGTGTTTTCAGACATTCTAAGCTTGGCTTGCAAGCCGATCTAGTTAAATCAAAAATGGAAACAAGGATTAGAAGTTGCTTTGCAACTTTCAACCTTGAATAGGGAAATTTCTGCTCGCTTGTGTGAGTGGCTTTCTAGCTTGCTATGTAGTGTTGTATGTAAAGTTTTTTGAATGCTTATGACTTCTTAAGATCTCTTGAAGAGTTCTTAGGATCTCTACTTTGTTTAAACCTTTGCTTTTAATAGAAGTTTTCTTATTTTGAGTTTAGAAGTTTAAATTTATTTTATAGTAAAATACAAGATTGTGAAAAATTTTAGGAGTACTTTAGGAGTGTAAGATTACTATTGCATTGTTAATGTACTTTTTGAACATTTTCTTTGAATGATATGTTTGGCACTGTTCATGTACTTTTGATACATTTTTATTAAACATTGCATATTCTTTTTTAATAATGCACTATTTGGTTCAACACTTGTCTTTTGATTGAATGAATTTACATTATCTCAATTGCATGTGAATGGAGTGATTCGGAACATTTGTCTTTTTGATTGAATGATATACATTCACTCAATGACATGTGAATGAAGTTGGAGCACTTGTCTTTGTTTGAATGTTGTACGTCCATTCAATTGCTTCTGAATCGAGTTCAAACATTTGTATTTTTATTGAATGATGTACATCTATTCAATTGCATGTGAATAGAGTCATAACACTTGCCTTTGATTAAATGAAGTTCTTTCAATGCAATTGCATGTGAATGGAGTCATAACACTTGCCTTTGATTAAATGAAGTTCTTTCAATGCATGTGAATGGAGTCATAACACTTGCCTTTGTTTGAATGAACTTCATTCAATTTAATTACATGTGAATGGAGTCATGACACTTGCCTTTGGTTGAATGAAGTTCATTCAATTCAATTGCATGTGAATTGAGTCTAGTCTAACTTGATGTTGATGAAGTATTTTCATTCATTCAATTTCTTACACTACTACATGATAGCCTAATACCGGCTCTTATACCGACGTCATTAAATGGGGTCTAAAAAAGCCCCGTCATCGATATAAACCTCGGTATCTGTGCCGAAACCACGACGTCGGTATTTGCATCGGGCGCTCATACCCGTGCGTATACCGGCGCCCATACCGACGCGCATACCGGCAGATCTACCAGCCCTTATCCCGGCAAATATACTAGCATGGATACCAGCAGATATACCGGCGTGCATACCGGCAAATATACTGGCGGGTATACCGGCACTTATACCGGCGGATATACCGACGACCACAACAGTAATTTTTTTTGGACAGAATGGTGTTGCCAGGCTACCTGCAGTCAATAGGACTCAACAGCAGTAAACAGACAGCACCATTCTGTCCAAAATAGAGCACAAAAGACAACCATGCTCGTTTTTTCATTTTTCAGATAAACAAGAAATTAAACATTACTCATGAATATTTTGATCATATACCAATAGTTTAAAGGACTTACATTATGGTAATGCCTCCCAATTGATGGTCTCTCCTTCTACTTCAAGCATCTCAAATAAGGCCACAAGGCCATATTTGTAAGTGTACTTCTCTTCTCGCCTACTTGGTGGGCGATTCATGGCCAACTCCTACATAAATAATTAACAATTACAACTTTTAGAAATAATTGAGTGGACAGGTGGTGAGCGTTCTGGTTGTGCCATAGGTACATCGATGAAGGAATGATTGGAAATTAGGATTCAACCGAAGATTTTGGAGGATTATGATCAGTGACACTATGATTTTATTAAATGATTATTTTAAAGATAGTTGAATTTATGAAAAAGGCAACTTCATATTGGGTGTGTAAGTGGTGTGCCTAGTTTTAAGTTTGCATGAATATCCGGATAGGGGGCTTGGGAACTCTTTTCCCTGGTACTTTAGCCCACATACATACATTTAGATAAACAAAATTGCTACAAATACTTACGAATTCATGGTGCATGGTTTCATAACCACCACTCCCAAGATGAGAAGCCCCTACTGTTTGGAGTCTCATCCTTGCCGCCTCTCTTTGTTGTTGAAACCTCTCTGGTGTCTCTGTGAGCTCCTGAGCTATGGCTTCCCACTCCCTATCATCTAGCCAAACAGGTTTCTCTTTCCCCTCTCTAAATGCATCCCTCGCCTCTGACCTACGAGGCCCCATCAAAATGCAAGCTGTATATTGTATCCACTCATTAGAGACGACATTCATAGGGTCAGATGGCTGAAACTCTTGCTTTATCTTTGTATTTATGTAGTTTTTCTTCTCCTTATCTTGTTGATTCCATAAAGTCATAATAGAGTTGTGAAATTGTATAGTGCACAATTGTCGAATTCGTGTCTTCATTGCCTTCCCTGCACTATTCATTATAGGTGCCCCATCCCTAATTGTGTATATCTTGTTGTTGTCATGGTCATGTGCACCCCAAGAAGTGGAAGCTGAACCTATGGGTGTGCTATCAATAGATGAGAGCGAAGGACGACGCTCACGTGGTGGTGGTGTCACAGCATCTGTGGCACTACCACCACAACAACCTCCCCCTGAAGACCTACAACGTGAGCGACGTCTATGTGAAGAGGTGGTAGATCAAGCTGTAAGAGGAGTGGAAGGCTGTGTGGTATGAGGTGTGGGAAATGCTGACGTACCTACAGGTGTGGAAACTGCCGTCGTGAAGCCAGATGGTGAGGCAGATGTCCCTGCTCCAGAACCCCAATAAGTCTAAGCCATGGCTCTCAACTATGGAGTCATGGATGAGAAATTTTATATAACTGCTCGGGACTCATGCCCTGAGGTGTAGGGTTAAATGAGAAATCAGGACTGTAGTTGAGCGGCGACAGTGAGTCAAGTATGATAACTTATATGTTCATTCATATACTCATGAATCTAGGAACTTTTGCTCGTATCACTTCATTTGGTCACCCATGGCCTGTTGGACAAAAAACCATATGACAAACTTGTGCGAAATGAAAATTACATGGTAAACAATGAAAGAACCATATGACAAACATTAACAATGATAAACAACAATGGTAAACCATATCACTTTGCACCTGCACTAGTGATTATGATGGTAAACATTAACAATGGTAAACAATGAAAGGACCATATGACAAACATTAACTTCCCTAAACAACAATGGTAAACCATATCACTTTGCACCTTCAATGTCATAAAATCATTACAAATATGTCATAACTATTTGCATAATCATTAAGATACATCATTTTAAAAATCATTATCTATTCTATCATCCTCATTAAGATCAGTAGCCCCAAAGAGATCTATTTCTATGTACATTTCAGCATCCTCATCATTAAAAGTCCCTTGATGAAGGATGTCCTTATCATCTATGTCTTCTTCCTCAACAGGTTTTCTAGCTTCATTGGTTTGCACCTCTTCATTTGGATCTTGCTCTAGTTGCTCCTCTATTTGCTTGCTCCTCTTCATTGTTGATATCAGCTTCTTTTTGTTGCTCCCCACCACCCTGTGAATCCACATCACCCTGTTGTAGCTCTAATTCTTCACAAATTTGCTTACTGTGGGGGGCGACTTGAACCACAAATAGCCAGCGTGGATCTTTTGGATCCGCTTTAAAGACAACCTGCTCACAATGCTCTAGGCGCACAAAAGTATCTTGCTGATCGGTCCATACCTTCGTGGAGTCCACTTGGATGAGGCCACTCTTGTCTCTACGTACAGTTGCATGTGGCCCATTTGTGATTACCTTGAACCACTTCACATCAAAGATAAACAACTCAAAACTTCTAAAGCCAACCTTTAATATGTCTTGAATGGTTCCAAAGTAATCAAGCATTCCACTAATTGTGTTATCATCACTTGCACTTGCTCAACTTTCTTGAACAAATTGTGTTGTGACACCACAATCAAAGGTTGCTCTTCTTTGGTCTATTCATTCTACTCGAAAATGATGTCCATGTGACCAAAACGCCCCATATTTGTGATACTACAAATAGCACATAAAGATTGTTGATGGACAAATAATAACTGAGACATGTAGAGAAAAAAAAGAGAGACATGTAGAGCTTAAACACTTACATGCCAATCGCATCCTTTTGTAAGCTCCTCCTCCTCCTCTGTTATAGTTGAACCAGCACGTTTGGCTTCTAAAATTGTAGCTTCTAGCCATCTACCTGTGGGAAAGTCCAGAAGAGCTTGCAGACCTTCTGGATATGGGAGATTTCTTGTAGTGCGATTCCTTTTGAAACTTAAACGATCTTGTACTCGCTGTCGCTTGAGAGCTTCATATGTCTCAATCCACTTCTCCATTACATGCGAGTTCAAGATGCAAAATTTGTTGATTTTTTCCCGCCGCAAATTGTTATCCATCTTTCTCTTAATTGCCTTGGCCTTGAGGTTCCTCACCAATGACTCGCTTGTTAGACTCTGTATCTCTGGATCTGATGAATTTAAATATTGAGTGATGTAAACAAGGGACTCTTGTATCAGCCACCCTTCAGACATACTTCCATCCGGGCGAGCCATTTGGCGAACAAATCCCTTTAATGTCTTCATAAACCTCTCCAAAAAGAACATCCATCTTGAATGGACTGTTCCAGTAACTGCAACCTCATCTACAACATGAACTAACAGATGCATCTGGATTGTTAATAAACTTGTACGGAAAAACTTCTCTACCATGCAGAGTGCCTCTATGGAGTTTAAACGCGCTGTCTCCAAAGTGTCTCTCTTTATTTCTTTTGAAGAAATCCAAAGCACCAATGTGCTAATCTTATAGATAGTAGCTCTAATGTCTTCAGTGAGGCAATCCTTTATTGCTATGGGGAGCACAAATTGTAAAAACTTGTGCCAATCATGACTCTTTAGGCCACTAAGATCATCATCCTTTGTAAATGCACCTTTCAAGCAATGCATACAACCTGTAGGAGTCCGAAACTCTGAAATTGTCCTCTTCACTTGTTGTTCCTCCATCTTACTAAAAACCCATGGGGCTCTTGGAAGTAGCACCTTTCCATTAGATCTAGTGCGAGCCCACAACTCTTGCATGCAACCTATCTCTTCTAAGTCCTCCCTTTGGCATTTAGTCTCCTTTTTTCCTGTCATGGTCTTCCACAGAATGTCAGCTACATTCTTGAAAATATGCATCGGGTCAAGCAAATGGTTTATAAGAAGATCACCCCAATAGGGGAGTTGGTGAAAGATAGAGAGCCTCTTCATCCCAGGACATGCCAAGTTGCCACATTCCTCCCATTTGAGCTTCCAATCGCTTGCCTTCAGTGCACTTGGAGGAGGTCTTCCTAGATTACCATCCTGCAATTCATGATTTTCTGGAAGATACCTAACATGTCCTTGGTAGACATTCTTTCGTAATGCTTTTGAGTATCTTGAATCAAGTCGAGGACCACATAGAGGACATGCATTATAACCCGATATAGACAAACCTGAGCATTCTCCATAGCCAGGCCAATCATGCATTATCCACATGAGAATACCTTGCACAGTTGCAAGTCTTTGGCCACTCTGCTGCTTTGACATGTCCTTGACTTCAATTCCGTTCCATAAGGTGCGTAACTCATCAATAAGTGGTGCCAAATATACATCCATGTTCTTCACCTTGTACTTTCCTGGAACTAATGAGAGCAACAAATGACCTTTCTTTATTGCTAACCATGGTGGAAGATTATAATTCACAAGGCAAACAGGCCATGTGCTCCATGAAGAGCTCCGTAAACCAAAAGGGTTTACACCATCCAATGCTAGGCCAAGACGGAGGTTAGGAGGATCTTCCCTAAAAGCCGGCCATTTCTCTTCAATGTGTCTCCATGCGGGTGTGAATCAGCAGGCACACGCATGACTTCATCTGTGGATCGAGTTGTGGCATGCCATGTCATCAAGCTTGTTATGGATTTGCACCTGAACATGCTTTTTATTCTTGGGATGATTGGAAAGTGCCTAAGAACCTTTACTCTGGGACAGCTTCCCCCTGAACATCTTCTCTATATTTGTTAGAGCCACAATGGGAACAATCTTGCAAATGCTCGTATTCATGGCGAAAGAGAATACAATCATTGCGACAAGCATGAATATTATTGTAATCCATGTCTATGGATTTCAATAACTTCTTGGCATCGAGATGGAGGCATCTTGTTGCCGTATGGCAATATCTGGTCTTTCAAAAGCCTGCAAGTATGGCAATATATGATCGTTACTATTAAGATTTAGTCAAATACAAGTTGAAAATTTATCATTTCAACATTAGGTGTAATCTATAAATCCCTTACTTGAAGAGTTCAGTGACACTTGTATTAGACCATCCAAAAATGGACTATAAATTTAGCATCGTAAGAGATGCACGCAATACAGATATCTTGGCACCATTGTATAGTGGAAGGCGTGCAAGTTTACGCATGGCCTCTTCCTCTGGTTCATAATTTGACCGTTGAGAATGTCGTGGTTGATGATCTTCATGTTCATGCTCCTCGAAGACACCTTCTTGTTGCTCGAGAAAGGCATCCAACATTTCCTCCATTGGACCTTCTTTCATTCCTTGACCTTCTTCCATTCCCTCGGGTGCTATTAATTGAGCTCCATCTATCACTCCCTCCGATATTCTCATCCTTTGTTGGGGACGAGAATTCATAGGCACAATGTTATCAAGATGTGGTTGCACACTTGCTTGGTTGTACGATTGAAACCGTAAATTTTGTAAGCGCTCCATTGGAAATATGCCAGCGTCATGAATATGCTGGTTGCAATTAATTCTTCATTTTTGAAATATTTGGAACTTACATCGCATGCATGGACACGCTATTCTCTCTTCAAGATTGAGAGGCTCCATCTAGCAGGATAACATGTATATGCAGCTCATTAAATGCAAATCATTGCGCATTACACAAAGCATTATGTAAACTATAAAACAGGGCTTCTTTTCCCTAGTCGTGAGGGAGATTTTAAAAATAACATTTAAAGCATCAAACGGGCTTCTTTTCCCCAGCCGTTGAGGGAGATCAAGTATACATTAGCGATGTTTAGGCATATACATTAGCTTATGGATATGTGCTTTAGGCATATAGACATAGCATTGACATGCATGTCTTAGACATTAGATTTCAAGTCGAAAAAGAGACCGAAACGCCTTGGGTATGCGCCAAAAAGAAAATCTCTCTCTCTCTCTCTCTCTCTCTCTCTCTCTCTCTCTCTCTCTCTCTCTTGCAAAGTGTGTGTGTGTGTGTGTAAAGACAAATAAGCACATACATTAATTTCTTATGCGCTCACATATATGCTAATATTAGCATATAAAACAACAAGCTTGCATACTCAATTTCAATTAATAATTACAAATTGAGAACAAATTAAAACATAACAAAAAAAGAAGTAATAAAACAACATAATTGGTAATGTGCTTACCTCTCAAATGTGGATTGGATAGTACAAGCTAGGACACACGTGGGAGAAACAAACCTACACACACATTGCATACATTAGTAATAGATGCACATACACAAGCTCTCTCACTCTCTACATCTGTCACAACACAAACATACTAATCTTCTCTCCATACATAATTAAGAAGGTAAGAAGAACGATGGAGAGAGAGGAATGAGATATACGCACACATCACACATTTACCCTAATCTTTCCACACACACACACACACACACATAAGAAGATGAGGAGAGAGGGAGAGGCAAAACGCCATAAGAAGATGAGGAGATGGGAAATCATGATATGTGTGCACATGACCTTTAAACATGATATATATGTTTGACGATAAGAATGTTACATGTGCTTCTAGTTGTTATATTTTTCTCTTTCAATACTAAAAACACTTGATCGACTAACTCTTCAATTGTCCAGAGGTCAAATGAGATTTATTCTTAGGGTCAATGCCATCAACAACATACATTATTTTGGTCTCGTTGATGCTTTAATGTAACAAAATAATCGACCTTCTAGTGAATCAAATCAATAAACATGATGATATTTATGAGTACAATATGATGTTTATACATACAATACGTATGTTTGACATTTGAATGTAATATTAGCCCTCATTTGGTGGAGACAACACAATGTTGCTCTTGCATCAACTATCTTGCTCAACTTTTCTTCAATTCATTTCTTATCTTCTTCATCAAATTTAGGAATAAGAGTAGTAAGGTCTGATTCCCCAATTTTCTTAATCTAAAAAAGCTTATCTCCAAATGTGTTGGGAACATACCCAAACTCATCGATCTTACTACACAAGATAACATTTCAATCAACGACCCAAAATGCACATTGGTCAATTAGATGAGAGAATACATAAGTTCAATAGGGAGAGAGAAATTTCTTACTTGTTTAATCGGGTGAGAAAAAACAAGAGTTTCCCAACATCATTGTTCTCAAATGAAATAAAATTACAAACAACAGTGAAGTGTATTGACAAATCATTTTGGTATTCTACAGCATCAAGGACGCAATTATAAATAAGTAAAAGACAAGATTTGACCATCGACATAAAAAATTATAATATAATACTCACCTCTTTTGATGCAATCCATGAATGCTTTGTGGCGATTATTTCCATCAAATATGTGGATCATTTTGCCTCTAAGGTATGGACCCCACTCGGCATTTGTGTTGTTTAAGAGTTGCTCAAACCTATCATTCATAGTCTTCCTTGTATCACTCCAAGACTCCCTCCTCTCATCTATCAGGGGTGTCTCCTCCCCCTCTAAATCAAGGATGGAAACAATGGACCCCTTACTTTCCAAGTAACCATCCATCTTCATAAACGACCTTGATAGAGTTTTCTCTGTTGATGGACTTAATTTTTTGATTGCTTCTATATGAGCCTACATAGAGGGATTTTTGGTGGTGGTGTCGTAATATTCACCCTAATTCTTTGTAGGAAACCTTGAGGTGTACTAGTTTTCAAGAGCTTACCAAATATCTTTATCTTCCTCTTACCCGCACTTTTTGGCACATTTGTGTCATGTGCACTTTCTTTGTTGAGCACTTGATTCTTCAACAGATTCCCCTTCTTCCTCATTTCCCTATCAACACCTTCTGCGGTCTCTTCTTCATCCCCCTCGTCTCATTAACTTCTTCACTCTCTCCTTCATGAGCTTCATCATCCTCTTCAATATTAACTCCTTTCATCTTTCCTTCCCCATCCCCTTCCCCTTATTTCTCTTCTTCCCTATCCCCTTTCCCTTCTCCATTACCTTTGTTCCCTTCCTCACCTTCTCTATTACCTCCTTCTGTCACTTCCCCTTATTTAACAAGAGGCTACTCTTCAATGTCTGTATCTCCAAGCTCGAACAAACCCAGAGCAATAGTAGATGAACCTTCTGTTACTTCACTCTGATGTACCTGCACAATCTATTTCGCTTTACGGTTAGGTCTTAGACTTTCAACCTCCATGTTTTCACATGATCATTCAAGTTCAGAGCAACATGACCTGGAGGGGTAGGAGCCGCATGGACCCGTTCACAAAGTTTCACCACCATTGCAGGCTGTATGATGATGATGTCCTACCCAACAAATAGCAAAGGCCAAACCCTAAATGTCTTGGGGTTGTATTTGGTGACTCCAGTGTTTACTCATGTATGTCGCGTTGTCACGAGCACGGTCTCCTCATGCTGTGAAGGTGTTACTTGAGGGTAACGCTAATGTGGAGTCTTCATTTGATGATACACCTACAACAAACAATATTGTTTATAAGGAGATCTTGATGACTTCAGAGTGACAAGTCAGGTTCCTTATTTAAAAGTTTTGCAATTTGATTAATTTTGTTGTGATTTCTTTTTTTACACATATTTGTCCATGGTAAAAGTACCTATTTTTGTTGTTTATGTTTTGATAGACATGTCTAAGATTACCTTTACATTGGACATGCCTTTGTCGAGGATAGTAGGTGAGTTTTTCTCTATATTTGCATAACTTTTCTTGATTACAAAGTATGGAACATGACATTCTATACTGATGTCTATCTGTACAGCAAAGAACGAAGTCTATGCTTTTCTCTATATTTGCATAACTTTTCTTGATTACAAAGTATGGAACATGACATTCTATACTGATGTCTATCTGTACAGAGCCATCGCTATAGTCAGCTCCTATTACTGCGGGTCACTTAGCAAGGATTATGATTGATGCTTATAGGGATGGGTAAGTATAAGTGTAATTGTTAGGCATTGTATAAATAGTTTTTGAACCTATATATAAATAATTGTATAACCTATTTATTATGCTTTGATTTTAGGATATTGCATGACATTGATACATTTATGGTAAGAGTTGTCGACGAAGGCATCGAGATGTATGGGATCGGTATTCCTGATGAGGAGTGGGGTGTCTATTTGTTTTGGAGAGAGATGGACAGATGCTTTGCATCATTTGAGGGGTATTCAGTACCCGATGATTGGTTGTTTCTTACATCCATCATGACCATTGGTATTCGTTATGGGTTTTATACTAGAGCTCCTCATGTACCATCCACTCGATGTTCTATTGTACGAGGTAATTTTGATTATATTTTTCTATTATAAGATTTTTTTGAGATTTATTTATCGATGTGTCGTTATGTGCAGGTTCTTTTGAGATTTGATTTATCGTTGTGTCGTTATGTGCAGGTTCTTTTGAGATTTGATTTATCGTTGTGTCGTTTGTGTAGGTCCTTTACATTCATCGATATAGTAGAGCATGTGCGGGATGGGTCACTGCTTTACAATAGAGAGCGTATTGAGGAGACAAATGAATGATCCTTCTCATCATCACAAGAGAAGAATTCAATTTGTTGATTCTAACATTACTGACTGAGAATACGTATTTTGTGGTGCATTTTGAGAATATGTAATATTGGTCCTTTTTTGCATCTTCGTATGCTACATTACTATGATATTTTTGTTTTCACTATAAATCTACGAGACATGGATGTTATTTTGAGATATGTTCCCAATATTCATGACCCACTATTTAACCTCATTTAGTATTGCTTGATTGAATACGCATATTTCCAATTAACTTTAGAACTTTGATAGAGTTCCATAGAAAGGAACAACACAATGCTGCATTAACAATATCCTCACGTCTTCCCTTCATAATAACAAGCAAGATTTGTCTAAAATCTCCCCCCATTAATACAACCTTTCCACCAAATAGCTTATCTGAGAATAATACATCTTGTAAGCTCCTATCCAATGCTTCAAAAGCATAATGATGAATCATTGCAGCCTCATCCCAAATAATGAGCTTACAAACTCTCAAAACCTCTGCAAGTTATCCATGTATAGGGATTTTGCAAGTTGAAGAATTGTTTAGCTCTAGAGGTATCTTGAATCTAGAATGTGCAGTACGTCCATTCGCCAAGAGTAGAGAAGCAATACCTGACGATGCAGTGGCCAAAGCAACATGCCCTTGTCCACGTACTCGTGCAAGCAACATACCCTTGTCCACGTACTCGTGCAAATAGGTCTTGCCCGATCCCCCCGGACCATCTAGGAAAAAAATGTCACCTGCATCTGTTGCAATTGCATGCATTACAGCATCGAAAACAACACGTTGGCTATCTGTTAATGTTGACTCCATAGCACTTGACAGGTTAGATTGTTCGACAGTATCAAAAGATCTCTCTTCCAAAAGCAATCTATTTTCACCCAAGACTTCCAAATCAGTTCTGTTTAGTTCAAGCATTCCTTCAAAATTTGCCGATGTCCGTCTCTCTGAGCACGAAGAATTTCTTCTAAATGCAGTAGTGCATGAGTTTCAGCTAATTGTTCGATACCAGTGAACTGACCCCTGCTTCTCAATAACTGGTATAGAAAATCTTCTATCATTTCTTCTTGAAATCTCTCCCATAATATTCCTGGACAGGAAGGCTCATAAAATAGAAATATAGTACCAAAAAGACATCTCAACTGCAAGGCATTTTGCATGGATGATGCTTCCTCCATAGATGCAACCCATTAAGAATCATCTTCCAGTATCCCTCTGGCAATGCAAGCTACCTTGAAAGAAGGATAGATGTGACCATGGAGCAAACGCAAATCTTCAAATGACTTAGATCCTTTACATATTGTAAGAAGTAGGCGAACATAGTATGCCTCACCTGCCCAAAGGAGCTACAAAGTACATGCGCCCTATAGTGTTTCCAATCTTTCTTTTGGTCCATTTATTCAACCTAGAGTTCCAAACCCATTGTTGAGGGAAATCACTATACAATGTATTGTTTGCTTCAGGATGTTGTTGATTACAGGTAAACCATTCAGTCATAGTAGTCTTGCCTACATTTTCCCTATGAAAAACATCTGCAATATTATCATCATCTCTGAAGATAACATTATCACCCCCATCTAAGTAGTGTACCTGCAACCGTTGCACATCAGGCTTCTCATTGTGTTGCTTGTCAGGCAATTCGGCACATACTAATCTGTCATAGTCTTGGACAGTCTTAGGTTTATGGGCACTATCCAAGATCAATAACGTGTGTGAATGAGGCAATCCTCTTTTTTGGAACTCAATGACACTCACATATCCAATCACCTTACCAAAGAGGTCCTTCTTCACGATATTTTTCATCACTCTAGTAGTCAAATCAGGCCGGTCACATGCACTTTGTCCCAGGAGTAAAGCATCTAATACCTCTGGCCACTTTGGGTTACAGGTGAAAGTAATGAATAAATCGGGCTTGCCCTTTGAATGAACAATTGCCATGGCATCCTGATAAAGGTGATACATTTGTCGTGGCCCACTAGTAAAACTGGAAGGTAACACTATTCTGCTTCCCACTGTCCTTCCTGCAATACCACTTCCACTTCCTTCTACATGAAGCATGTCTACTAAACCACTATAAACCTCTCATCATAAACTTTTTTGATTATGGCGTAGCCAAGATAATCGTGACTCTTCAACACTGCAATAAGCGCATCAACCATAAACTGTTGCAACAACCTTCCACCACGTAGCAAGCATGCATTTGTATCTGGGTGAATTTGCAATCAATAAGCATAGTATTGTCGTTGAGTCACACAATGACCATTTCTCAATGCACTCACTTGTGCATCAGCATAAGGGATTCTCAAGTGCCATCCGTCCTCCCCTCTTAGAAATAACATGACGTACAAAAGAGGCATATAGCACCTATGCAAATTAGAGATGTGTTTGCATGTGCCTTCTCGAGTATGCAATAAAATATCACGACGACCAACATTATGATCATCACCTTGACCAATCATGATACCAGCAATCTCGGAAGCTGTTGGCATTGAGTACTGCCTAGATGTGGATTTCGTCTCACATATAGTCATTTTCAATTCCAAACTCGGCAACATTCTTCCCACATACTTAAAAGCTTGTGCAAATGGATTAGAAGTGTGCATCATGGATTGAAGTGCTTCTAGGGTTGTGGATTCCAATCCATTCATGACACCTAGTTGATTTGTAATTCGTGCTTAGTATCAAACACATACAAATGTGCAAACTGTGGCGTAGGATTGTACATATTATTGGGGACCAAGGACCCAATCCGATGATAAACAGTCCCATGCACCTTGAAAGTATAGACACTACTATTGCAAAAGAGAGAGTCATCTATTTGTGCACCCAATGATGAAAAAGCCAACACACTATTATAAGCCCTGATGTTTTCTCGAAATTTTTTACTTGTAGTGTCACTACCAATCAAAAGAGACCTTAATGGCTCAGGTGGTTCAGCAAGTGAAGGAACAGATACACACCCATGTTTACAACAATATTTGCCAAGAACCTATCCACAACTCATCTTCTTTTCACTTGCCCATAACTGTGCTCCACAAAACCCACACTCATGTGTCATCCCTCCTAATGAGTGGCTTAAAGTGCACGAATATACCAAAGGCCAAGTAGCTGCATGTATGGGCGGGAGTTCATGGAGGATAGATAAAATCCCTCCCTTTCTTTTTTCAAATACATAAGAGGGAATTTCTCCAATACTCTTATTAGTAAATGGCACTTCTCTCTCTCCATGGGCAAAAAAGGA